>NC_134871.1:58735662-59348995 GCF_049852395.1 Peromyscus maniculatus bairdii
CTTGTCTGTAGTCGCTTTCATTAAATGAAAAGTACATTTACACATGCTAGCATTTCTCTCTCTCTCTCTCTTTTTTTTTTTTTTGTAGATAGCATTTCTCTGTGTAGCCCTGGCTGTCCTGTAGACTATAGGCTGGCCTCATACTCTCAGAGATCCGCATGCCTCTGCCTCCCTGGTGCTGGGATTTAAAGCGTGTGCCACCACCCCCCAGCTCATACTAGCATTTCTTAATAGTAAATTACTTGCATGATGTCTCATAGCAGATATTGTTTCATAGCTGCAGACATACTTCCTAGTGTCGAACAGTTTTGGTCTGTGCTTACTGATTTGAAGGCACAGGAAGTGGGGAGAAAATGAAGGGCGATTTCCCAAGGAGAAACATGAGCATGGCTGGGACTTGGCCTCACTGACAGTCAACAGGGAGAGGCCTGGCAGACGAGCAGGAAGGCCTGCAGAGAGAATCCAGGAGAAAAAGAGATTATCTAAGTCTGGTCTGCTGGTACATACCTGTAATCCCAGTGCTTGGGAGGTAAAGGCAGGAGGAGAAGGCCATCCTCATCTACATAGTGAATTTGAGGCCAGTCCAGGCTACATGAAATCCCGTTTTTAAAAAAATTAGAGTTATTTACAGAATAGAAGTAGAGTCAGAAAATTTAGAATATTAGAGTACAGGATATATGGAGCTCATAAAAGATATGTTAAGAACTTTGAAGTTCTAATAGTCAGAAATGATAATTGTTACAGAGTATCATCTTCATTCTGTTCTGAGGTCTGTTCTTTGAGCAGTACTTTGCTCTTATCACATGGGTCTGCTTCCTTTTTTTAAATGTTTATTTATCTATCTATCTATCTATCTATCTATCTATCTATCTATCTATCTATCTATCTATCTATCTATTTATTTATTTATTATTTTCCAAGACAGGGTTTCTCTGTGTAGTTTTGGTGCCTGTTCTGGATCCAGCTCTGTAGACCAGGCTGGCCTCAAACTCACAGAGATCCACTTGGCTCTGCCTCCCAAGTGCTGGGACTAAAGGTGTACACTACCGCCGCCCAGCCTAAATGTATTTATTTTTAGTTGTGTCTGTGTGTGTCTCTATGAGAATGTGCCATGTTTGTGGGTGCCTAGAGGCTGGGGGCGTTGGATCCCCTGGAGCTGTAGTTACAGGTGGCTCTGACACCAGACATGGGCACTGGGAGTTGAACTCAGGCCCTCTGGAAGAGCAGTACATACTCTAACCACTGAGCTCTCTCCAGCCCTGCCATATGTCTGCTTCCTAAGCAGCATTTTCTTAGACAGCTTCCTAAGAGTTGGAGAAGTCTCATTTCACCTCCAGTGCTTGGACTGTGCCCTTTTAGATATCCAAACACAGCCTGTGAGCTTCTGACTTGTGATGTGCCGCAGATCAGTGACAGACTAGGCGAGGATGAGAGTCTGCTGAACCTTCTCTATGACTTCCTGGACCAGGAGCCACCACTCAACCCTCTGCTTGCCAGTTTCTTCAGCAAGACCATTGGCAATCTTATTGCAAGGAAAACTGAACAGGTAATGATACGTGAAGCCAAATGTATTGGACAATCACTGCTGACACTGTGAAACTGTCACCAGGCTCTTGGGACAGTATTTTGTTTGCTTAACAGAACACAGATGAACAGTATGGCTGGCTGATATGTGAACTGTTGTTTAAGTAAAAAAAAAAAAAAAAAGTTTCAAAGATGTTCTCGTCGCCAGCTCTGGAATAAGTAGTACTTCCTGTGCTCTCTGGGTGCTTTGCAAGCTCCAGGTCAGGCATAAACATGAGGTCCGATAACATGCCTTCACTGTGGAGCGACCTGGAACATCTACATTTTGGGGTCTTTGTGAGTGGCATGCCTGTGTGGCCAGGATAGTGATTGTTTCAAAACAAACAAAAGATGATGTTCAGAATTGGGTTTTTGAGGGAAAACACACTAGTATTTCAGCTGTAACACTGTCTTCCTCCTGCCTTACGTGTAAAGTGTTGATGTGAAGCCAGGGGGTGGGGGTGGTGCACACTTTTAATCCCAGAACTCAGGAGTGAGCTCCAGGACAGCTAGGGCTACACAGAGAAATACTGTCTCAAAAAACTAAATCAGTCAATCAATCAATCAATCAAGCGTGGGTGTGAACAGGGGAGTGTAACGGCAGCTTGTGCTTCCCGCCACGTTCAGCATCTGTCCTTTCACTTCATTTACCAGTTCCCATTGGGTAATTAAACACACGTCTCAGATGTCAGATAATGTCTTGTGTAAATAGTCCAGGATGTGGCTAAATTATAAGGACTTTTTTCTTTTTAATATTGCTAAGTATTATACTCCTAAAATATTAGATGTAATTGTTTAATCCCATCAAATATCCATTTAGCAAACAAACCTGTGTTTTGTCTGTGCCTTGAGTCTTGGGACTCCAGAGGACTGTCTTATCTCATATTTGTTTTGAAAAGCAGAAATGATATGCGTGTGTGTGTGTGTGTGTGTGTGTGTGTGTGTGTGTGTGCGCGCCTGCACATCCCCTTCCCACTTGTATGTGCAATGGTGTGGCGGCAGGGCTGTAGGGAAGAACATGAAGAAAGGTGCTGTGGGGGGTTCACTGAGTGTCAGAGAGACCTCTTGTGTCTAGACCTTGCCACCCAGTGCTGGATTTGTGAATCTCATAATTTACTGTAGCCTGGTCATATTCTTTGGCCGCTTTCAGAGTTTCTTTATAAAGTTACTGTCTCATAATTTCTCTTTTCTTCCTTTATCTAGTGCCGACTGCATTAGAGTAATATGAAATGAACTCTTTAAAAAAATGTATTATACATCAAGTTGAGTCAGGATCAAGCTCCTCCCCTGGTGCCATGCTTTGTTCCAGCCCATAGGAGGCCTGCCCCTTTCTGAATGGAGATGGGGTGGGGTGGGGAGAAGGCATGGGAGGAGAGAAGGGAGGGGAAGCTGTGGTCAGTATGTAAAGTAAATGAAAAAATGTTATCTAAATAAAGTAAAAAAAATTATTGTGCTGACAGACATGTAATACACTTATGTGGAATTCAAGTTAAGACTGAAACATTTAGTTTCTGTACTCCTTACAATAACTACTTTTTCAGTAGATAACACGCGTTGTTAATTTTCACATAATGATATCATACTGAGCACTATAAATTGCTTTTCTTACATATACATAAGTCTTGTATTGTCTTTTTCTTTGGAAATACCTGCTTCATTTTGACAGTCCCTTGTATTATTGTACCAGAATTTGTTGTCAGTCACCCAGGAGCTGGCCCGTTCCTAGGGTTAGCTGTGGCAGGCAGGGGAGCTTTCCTGAAAGTATAGACTGACTCAGGGACCGGACTGTTAGGGAAAGGACTGGCAGTGCTTTCAAGTCTCTGTAAATTATGTAAGCTAGTTTTTAAGCCTTCATGTCTCCATAGATGGGCTTCCACATTATCTGTTAGGACCAATATTTTTTTCTGAACCTCCTTCTTTTCTTTTCTTTTCTTTTTTTTTTGGAGGGGGTGGGTGTTTGTTTGTTTTGTTTTTCGAGATAGGATTTCTCTGTGTTGTCCTAGCTGTCCTGGAACTCACTCTGCATACCAGGCTGCCCTCGAACTCACCGAGTGAGTTCTGGGATTAAAGGTATGCACCACCACCCAATTTGAACCTCCTTATTTTCAGTCTCATCAGATTATTTTGAAGAAAATTACAAATATCAGATGAGAGATGAGATATACAGATAAAAGATGAGATGTCTTTTATAGATATAACTACAATACCATTGTTACACATAAAACATGAACAGTAGTACCTTAATTTGGTTAAATGTTCTTGCAATGTATGGGTTGCCTTTGACATCTCAAAATGGTCTGTGTCTCAGTTCAGGTGTCTAGTGCTGGGACAAAACACCATGACCAAAAGCAACTGGGAGGTAGGGTTTATTTTAGCTTAAGGTTCCTCGTCACAGCCTATCATGAAATGAAGTCAGGGTGGGAACTTGGGGCACAGTCCTGAAGTCAGGAATTACAGCAGAAGCCGTGGAGGAACTTCTTAGTAGTTTGCTCCCTCCTGGCTTGCTAGGTTTGTTTTCTTATACACCCAGGACCACCTGCCCAGAGGTGGCACTGCCCTCAATCATCCGTTAAGGAAATGCCCTATAAGTTTGCCTATAGGCTGACCTTATGGAGACATTTTCTCAGTTGAAGTTCTCACCTCTCAGATGACACAGCTTGTGTCAAGTTGACAAACTAACCAGCACAATTGAACTTTTGCCAACCTGACACATAAACACATTACCATTAAACTATAACCTTTTCTTTCTTGTTCACCCCCAAGATTTCATATTAATATCAATACCACGATATAAAACATTCCAACTTTTTTGAGTTTTTTTGAGACAGGGTTTCTCTGTCTAATAGTCCTGGCTGTCCTGGATCTCGCTCTGTAGACCAGGCTGACCTGGAACTCACAGAGATTCACCTGCCTCTGCCTCCCGAGTGCGGGGATTAAAGGCGTGCGCCACCACACCTGGTTATAACATTCCAACTTTTAAAAGTCCCAGTCTTAAGCCGGGCGGTGGTGGTGGTGGTGGTGGTGGTGGTGGTGGTGGTGGTGGTGGTGGTGGTGGTGGTGGTGCACGCCTTTAATCCCAGCACTTGGGAGGCAGAGCCAGGTGGATCTCTGTGAGTTCGAGGCCAGCCTGGGCTACCAAGTGAGTCCCAGGAAAGGCGCAAAGCTACGCAGAGAAACCCTGTCTCGAAAAACCAAAAAAAAAAAAAAGTCCCAGTCTTTAAAAATTGAAACACTTTAAAAGTTCAGTCTCTTGAAACCATTTGAAGTTTCTTTCAAAGTTTAAAGCCTTTTTAAAATATCTAAAGCCACTATAACTTCAGAGTCTCTCAACTCTGCGCTCCTATAAATAAATAAGTTATATTTTTTTTCCCACTTCAAAAAGGAAGAGCCAGAACACAGGTACAGTCAGAGCAAACCAGAGTCCAAATGTGAAGCTCAGTGTCAGACTTCAGGGACTCACCATCTTCTGGGCTCCACAAAGGGGCTTGCCACAGCACACATAATGCAGCTTACAACCTCAGGCTGGCTCCACACCTGCTGCTGTTCTTGGTGGTCATCTTGTGGTACCGGCATCTCCAAAATGTTGGGGTCTCCACTGCAACTGGCTACAACTTTATCAGTAGCCTCTTTTGGGCTCTCTTCAGGGATTCTGTCCCTTTTAAATGATGCTAAGCCATAATGTCTCTCTATGACCCCTTTCATGCTTTTAAAACAAGTACCAGGGGCTGGAGAGATGGCTCAGAAATTATGAGCATTGGCTGCTCTTCCAGAGGACCTGGGTTTGATTCCCAGCACTTGGAGGCTCACAACCACCTGTTACTGCAGTCCCAGGCCCTCTTCTGGCCTCTGCGGACACTGCACTCATGTGGTGCACAGACACCTGCAGGCAAAACATACATATACTCTAAAAAACCAAAACAAAACAAAACAAAAAAACAGTACTGCCTGGGACAGTCTTACACATCACCAAGTTCTTCAGGCACAAGTCTCTGTGCACTGACCATGAGGAAATGTTTCCCAGAACTTTGCTTCAGTGATGCTGCACCCCCCCCTCCTTTTTTTAAATGTGCATTGATGTTTTTGCCATGGGTGTCAGGTCCCCTGGAACTGGAGTTATAGACAGTTGTGAGCTGCCATGTGGGTGCTGGGAATTGAACCCGGATCCTCTGGAAGAGCAGCTAGTGCTCTTAACCGATAAGCCATCTCTCCAGCCCCTGCTGCTTCCTTCTTAATCACAGCTGATGTCTTAGCTCCAGTTAACCAGCACCAGTTGTTCCAGTGAAGCAAAGGTTTTGTTTTAGTCAGTGGTTATGGCCTCATTGATCTCTTATGGTCTCTTTTTCTTAGCTTCAGCTGATCAGAACCATAGAGTCTTAACTCAAAATATTTGATAGCCCTGGTTGAGGTTTTTTTTTTTCTTTACATAATATTTTTATTGATTATTTGGGAATTTCATATCATGAATCCTGATCACACTCACTTTCCAGGTCTGTTTCCTACCCCTGTGACCCCTACCCACCCACACAAAAAAGGAAGGGGGGAAAAAGGTCTAATTGAGTTGTCCATATATTCACTGGAGCATGGTCAAACTCTGGTGGCCAGCCCCTTAAAGAAAGCTAAGTTGCCAGGTGGTGGTGGCTCACGCCTTTAATCCAGCACTCGGAGGCAAAGGTAGGCAGATCTCTGTGTGTTCAAGGCCAGCCTAGTCTACAGAGTGAGTTTTAGGACAGCCAGGGCTATACAGAGAAACCCTGTATGGAACGCCCCCCCCCCCCCCACTAAGTCCTTCCCCACCCCTGCCCCTGCCGGAAGCCATCAGTTGTGGAGAGTCACCCTTCAGCATCCTGAAAATATGGAGCGCTTCACAGACTTGCAGGTGATGCTTGCGCAGGGGCCGTGCTGGTCTCCTGTGTAGCTGTCCAGTTCAGTCTATGAGCTGCCAAAGCGAGCTTCCTGTTGAGTCTCTGAAACTTCATAAGGCAGGCCTCTGTTGTCTGCACTGCTCCCAACATTCTCCAAGTTCCCACAAAACACTTATCAAGCTTTGGACACGCAATGGCTTCTCTCGCCCCAAGTTTCAAAGTTCTACAGACCGTCCAAAAACATGGTCAGGTCTGTCAGCAGTTTCCCACAAACCTGATACCGATTTCTGTCTTAAGGTTTCTCTTGCTGTGATAAAACACCAAGAGCAACTTGCAGAAGGAAAGGGTTTATTTCAGCTTACGGTTCACATTACAATCCACCACAAAGGAAATCAGAGCAGGAACTAAATAAAGGCAGAAGCCATGGAGGAGTACTTTTTAATGGTTTACACCCTCCTGGATTACTCAGGGTTTTTTTTTTTTTTTTTTTTTTTTGTTGTTGTTGTTGTTGTTTTTAAATTATGCACAGGGCCATCTACCCAGAGGTGGCACCACCCAAAATGCACCTCCCACATTAAAAAATGCCCTATGGGCTCGAAAGGTAGCTCAGAGGTTAAGAGCACTGGCTGCTCTTCCAAAGGTCCTGAGTTCAATTCCCAGCAATCACATGGTGGCTCACAACCATTTGTAATGAGATCTGGTGCCCTTTTCTGGCCTGCAGGCATACATGCAAGCAGAGCACTGTATACAAAGTAAATAAGTCATTAAAAAAAGTTAAAGGGGTTGGGGACTTAGCTCAGTGGTAGAGCGCTTGCCTAGCAAGCTCAAGGTCCTGGGTTCGATCCTCAGCTCCAAAAAAAAAAAAAAAAGGTTAAAAAATAAAGTTAAAAAAATACCTTATAGGTTTGCCTATAGGCTGATCTTATGGAGGCGGTTTCTCAGTTGAAGTTCCTTTCTCTCAAATGACTCTAATTGGGTCAAGTTGAAAAAAAAACAAAAACAAAAACAAACCTAGCCAATACAGTATTTGCTTTTGACTACAAGAAGGATTGGCTGAGCCCATTCTGGTATACCATTGTTTTTTCCCTTATTTATTGTCAGGAGTTACACTAATACCTAAACTGTGTACATTTTGTTGTTCTGGTCTCTCTATGTGTCCCTGGCTGCCCTGGAACTTGCTGTATAAACCAGGCTGACCTCAAACTTAAATTGCACATTTTTATTTCATGAAGTTAGAGACTGAACTCAGGGCAAGAGCTGAACCACTGAGCTATATCCCAGCCTTGTGCCTTGTGCCTTCAGGACTCAGCCCTTTCACTGAGTGTCATCTCATCCAAGTTAAAATAGAGTCAGCCAAGTTGTGTGTATCAATGATTCGCTCCTTTTTTATTGCTATTTAATATTGTATGGTGTGGGTAAACCAACATTTATGTGTTGGAGGACATCTGTTGTTTGTTTCTGCTCTTTTGGGGGGGCTGCCATCCAGCTCCCAAATAAATACACAGAGGCTTTTTCTTATGAATGCGTGGCCTTAGCTTGGATTGTTTCTTGCTAGCTTTCCTTAACTTATCCTGTCTACCTTTTGTCTTTGGGCTTTTCCAGTTCTCTAACTTTTGTAAATCTTACTCTTACTCCGTGGCTTGCTGTAGAGCTGGGTGGCTGGCCCCTGGAGTCCTCCTCCTCTGGCTACTTGCTTCTTTTTCCTCCCAGATTTCTCCCTCTATATATTCTCTCTGCCTGCCAGCCCTGCCTATCCTTTCTCCTGCCTTGCTATTGGCCATTCAGGTTTTTATTAGACCATCAGGTGTTTTAGACAGGCAAAGTAACACAGCTTCACAGAGTTAAACAAATGCAACATAAACAAATGTAACACACCTTAAAATAATATTCTATAATAGATATGTACTGTGCTTTCCCTTTTTATTGATGAGAAATAAAACTGCTATTAATTCTAATAATTCATATCCTTTTATTTACATACAAGATTATATTATTTGTGATTAATGGTGATTTAACTTTTTTATGTGTATGTATTTTGCTTGCATGTATGTATATGCACCACATACATGCTTGGTGCCCACGGAGGTCAGAAGAGGGTGTTGGATCCAGGACTGGAGTTATAGATGGTTCTGAGCTGCCATGTCAGTACTGGGAACTGAACTTGGGTCTTCTGCAAGAACAAGTGCTCTTAACCTTTGAGCCATCTCTTCAGCCCCAAATTAATGACAGTTTTATTTTGTGCTTTATAATTTTTTTTTTTTTTTCGTTTTTTGAAGACAGGGTTTCTCTGTGTAGTTTTGGAGAATGTCCTGGAACTCACTTTGGAGACCAGGCTGGCCTTGAACTCACAGAGATCCGCCTGTCTCTGCCTCCCGAGTGCTGGGATTAAAGGAGTGCGCCACCACCGCCTGGCTGTTCTTTATAATTTATATACCTTTTATTTCTTTTTCATGTCTTACTGAATTGGCTGGAGCCTCTAGTACAATATTGAATAGAGATGCTAATTGTGAATTTCCTTGTGTTATTTATTGCCTTAGATGAAAAAATTTTATAAGTAAGATGTTTATTGTAAGGTTTTTAGTGTTTTTATTTAAATTTTAATTTGTTTATTCATTGAGAATTTCATACACATATAAAATATATTTTGATCATTATCTACAAGTTCTCCTGTACCTCAGGCTGACCTCAGACCCACTATGTCTGAGGATAACCTTGAACTCCTGCCACAACTTGCTGAATGCCGGGATTATAGGCATGTGCCACCGAATCTTGTTTGTGTTGCCGGAATCAAACTCGGCTTCATGCATGCTAGGCAAGTACTGTACCAACTGCAGCTCTAAAGCTTAAAAAAAAAACAAAAGTCAAGCCTAAGGGGCCAGAGAGATGCCCTAGTGGGTGAAGGCACATGCTGGCAAGCCTGACCACCTGAGTTCAAACCCTGGGGCCCGTATGACCAGCACATGTGCTCTGGCACACTTATGCCCTGCTACATACAATAAATAAATGTAATAAATTAAAAAACCCAACCCTAAGGACCTGGTAGTTATAACTCAGTAGTAGAGTATTGCTTAACATGTACAGGGCCCTGGGTTTAATCATCAGCATAGAAACAAACAAATTAAAAGCAGTTTGTGGGAGTGAGTCCTAGCTTTTTGAAAGTCTGTGTATTGGCAATAGTTGTTGAAATTAATGAAATGCTCTTCTTATGTTGTTAAACCAACTTTGCATTCCTGGAATGACTGAGCTTGATTATTGGGGTTTTTTTTCTCCCCCTTTTCTTTTCCTTTTTGGTTTTTTGAGACCAAGTTTCTATGCATACATCTGGCTATCCTGGAACTCACTCTGTAGACCAGGCTAACCTCAAAGTCAGAACTCACAATTTAGAAATCCACCCGCCTCTACCTCCTAAGCACTGGGATTAAAGGCATGCACCACCAAGCCTGGTTCTATTTTTCTTTTCTATTTTGAGTCTTGTGCTATGGTCTTTAGTGAGATGGCTTTTAATTTCCTGTTTTTCGGGATGTAGGGGGCGGGGGGTGAGACAAGTGTAGGGTTTTTTGTTTGTTTGTTTGTTTTTTGGTTTTTCGAGACAGGGTTTCTCTGTGTAGTTTTGGTGACTGTTCTGGATCAGTCTTGTTCTGTAGAGGCTGGTCTTGAACTCACAGAGATCCACCTGGCTCTGCCTCCCAAGTGCTGGGATTAAAGGCGTGCACCACCACCACCACCACCACCACCACCACCACCACCACCACCACCACCGCCCAGCAGACAAGTGTAGTTTTGATTGTCCTGGAACTCATTCTGTAGACCAGGCTGGCCTCAAACTCACTAAGATCTTCCTACCTCTGCCTCCGGAGTGCTGGGATTAGAGAGGTGTGCCACTACACCCAGTGAGGTGTATTTCTTTTGATGTTCATCTGGAATATTCATCCATATTTTCTTCTTTCCAGTTTAGATAATCTTAAAAAAATATTTTAAGGGGGCTGTAGAGATGGCTTAGGGGTTAAGAGTACTGGTTGTTCTTCCACAGGATCCAGGTTTAAATCCCAGCACCCACATTGTGGCTCAAAACTGTAACTCTAGTCCCAGGAGATCCAACACCCTCTTCTGGTCTCCACAGGTACTACACAAACATGGTGCACAGACATTCATGTAGGCAAAATGCCCATGCACATAAATAAAAATAAAGATTAAAAATATTTTTAAATTTCTTGTTTTTGTTCGTGTGTGTGTGTGTGTGTGTGTGTGTGTGTGTGTGTGATGCTGGGGGAGGGGTACACAATGTGCTCTGCTGCACATATGGAGGTCAGAAGACAACTTTGTGGAGTTACTCTTCTTTTTCTGCCTTTATATTGATTCTAGGGATCAAATTTAGGTTGTTAGGCTTGGCAGCAAGTGCCTTTATCCACTGAGCCCTGGAGTCACCCCTTTTAACAGTGTTCCTAATTTATTTATTTAAAGACAGAATGTCTCATGCAGCCCAGGCTGGTTTGAGCCTGCTATGTAGCTGAGGATGACTTTGAACTTCTGATCTTCCTGCCTCTGCCTCCCAAGTGCTGGGATTAGTGGCATGTAGCCTGGTTAATTAGATTGTTTGTCTCCCCCCACCCCCTTTTTTAGACAGAGTCTCTCTTTTATGTAGCTCTGGCTGTCCTGCAACTTACTATGTAGGGCAGAATGGCCTTGAACTCATAGTGATCCACCAGTTTCTGCCTCCCAAGTGCTGGAATTAAAGGCATGGGCCACTGTACTGCTAATTGGATTTTTAAAAATTATTTTTTAAGGATGCATACAAATTGGTATTCAACTATTTATATTAACTTCTCATGATAGTTTTACAAATTTCCTTATTATTATTGTATATGTGTGTATGATGTAAGACAGGGTGTATACCACAGCATGTAGAGTTGGGAGGACGTTTTTTTCAGACAGGCTTCCTCTGTGTAGTTCTGCACCAGTGACCCTCATCTCCCAGCTTAGTTCTTCCCGTGCCTTTTGTTTCTGTTGTGCACACGTGAGCTAGCACGTGGTCAGTGGGGACTGTGCATGGTGACTTGCACCATTCTCCAGACAGGTGTCCAGTTATAGCACTGCCACTCGGTACTTGCATTGCTGGCCTCTAGGACGCTGCCTGTTTTGGGAGGGATTTTTTTTTCATATAGCCTTTACCTGGTCTTTCTATCATTTCTTCTCAGGATAATTGAAAGTTAATTATCTTTCTCATGAAAGTTCTTTAAGGAGTGTTCCTTCCTGTCAGGAACCTGTTTACTTATTAGGTGTGTTTGACTTCAGGTGATCATGTTTTTGAAGAAGAAGGACAAGTTCATCAATCTGATGTTGAAGCACATAGGTACCTCTGCTCTCATGGACCTGCTACTACGCCTCGTCAGCTGTGTGGAACCAGTTGGTCTCCGGCAAGAGGTCCTACATGTGAGTGCCAGGGACTTTGTGTAAATGTGTTCGAACACCATCTCATTCTCCATGGGAAGGTGTACCAGGCCAGGCCACCTGGATCAGGAAGCACCAGATGCCTGGCCCCAAGCTCTTCACTCAGTCCCTCAGCACCACCTGTTTCTTTCTATACTTTTGTCCTTCTTCAGCCCATTCAGAAGCAAAAAACAGAGGCTCCTTCTCCCCAGCACATGGCCTCTTGCTCTCTCCTGCCCTTTCCCTTACCCAGGCACCCACAGTCCTTAGAGCCGATGCTCAATGAGGGGTGTGAGGAAAGTACAGGCTGGCTAGTCAGGCAGGGGTGCATCTCTTTACCTAGAGGGTGGGTCCTGCTGTGCTGCTGGGAGAGACATTGTAGTCCCTGGGGAGAGCAGGATGCCCAGCCTAGAGGCTCGCTTGTTCCCCATTTTAAAGTCAAACAAAGTAAGCAGTTCGTTTTCTCACTGTGAGAATCAAGTGTCACTTTAGATGGCCATTCTCATTGAGCATGGTGCTACAAGCCAGTAATCCCAGCAGTTGGGAGGCAGAGGTAGGATTGTGAGTTCCAGGCCACTAAGGCCTACATAGTGCCTCATGATATATAGGTTACCTACCCTATCTCATAAAATAAATAAAAGATATGATAGCTTTTCTTTTTTATTATATTTTATGTTGTTATCTCTTAGAAGCCTGTCATTTTCTTTTTTCTTTTAACTTTTATTCTTCTCTCATACATTACATCCTGACTTCAGTTTCCCCTGCCTCCACTCTCCACAGATCACCTCCTCCTCTGTTTCCCTTTAAAAAAAAGCAGGCCTCCCAGGTATGTCCACCGAATATGGCTAACAAGATACAATAAGACTAGGTACAAACCCTTATATCATGGCTGGATATGGCAGCCCAGGAGGAGGAAAAGAGTCCCATGCATAGGTAAAAGAGTCAGAGACAACCACACTCCACTGTTAGGATTCCCACAAGAATACCAAGCTACACAGCCATATGCAGAGGACTTAGCTTAGACCCACACAGGGTCCATATTTGTCACTTCAGGCTTTGTGAGCCCTAAGGAGCCCTGCTTAGTTGATTCTGTGGGCCTTGTTCTCATGGTGTCCTTGACCCCTCTGGCTCCACCTAGCGTTTGGCTGTGGGTCTTGGTAGATCCAGATTTTGGGGGAGGGGAGTCAGGGGAGGGACGTACTTGGAGGAATAGAAGAAGAGGAAACTGTGCTTAGGATACGTTGTATAAGAAAATAATCTATTTTCAATAAAAGGGAAATAAAAGAATAAAATAAAATGGTAGTTATTCTCACTCTTAGGTTCATAACTCATTTCCTTATGGCATATTCAGTGAATGCAGCATGTATATTAGCTGTTGTTAAGTATTTGTTGGGAGCTAATTTAGTGACTTTTCTATTGCTCATTTAAAAATCTATTAGTCAGGGTTCTCTAGAGTAACAACTTATAGAATGAATCTCTCTATATATAGAAAGGTGATTTATTAGAATGACTTAACAGGCTGTGGTCCAGCTAACCCAACAATGGATACCTATGAATAGAAGGTCCAAGAATGCAGTAGCTGTTTGGTGCATGAGGCTGCATGTCTCAGCTGCTCTTCAGTACACACTGGAATCCTAAAGAAGTAGGCTGTAGTGCCAGTGAAGGAATGGACTTGGTAGTGAGGTGAGAACAAGCAGGCAAAGAGAGAGAGCTTCCTCCTTCTGTCCTTTAAGTAGGCTGCCAGCATCAGGTGTGGCCCAGGTTAGAGGTGGATCTTCCCATCTCAGAAGGTCTGGATTAAAGGTGGGTCTTCCCATCTCAGATACAGATTAGAAGTGGATCTTCCCATTTCAAACTAAACAAAATGTCTTCATAGGTGTGCCCCATTTTGGGGTCTTTAATTCCAGATGTAGTCAAGTTGACGCTCAAGAATAACTATCACAAACATCATGACCAAGGCAATTCCTCCCTTCCTTCCTTCCTTCCTTCCTTCCTTCCTTCCTTCCTTCCTTCCTCCCTCCCTCCCTCCCTCCCTCCCTCCCTTCCTTCCTTCCTTCCCCTCTCTTTCTTTTTTTGTTTTTGTTTTCCTAGGCAGAGTTTTGTTTGTGTGTAGTCCTGGGTGTCCTGGAACTTGCTTTGTAGACCAGATAGGGATCTACCTGTCTCTGCCTCCTGAGTGTTAGGATTAAGAGCATACACCACCACACCTGAAGTGACCAAGGCAATTTAAAAGAAAGCATTTAGCCAGAGTGGGAGACTGGGGAGTAGGGGTGGTGGTGCTCACATTTAATCCCAGCACTCGGGAGGCAGAGGCAGGCGGATCTCTGTGAGTTTGAGGCCAGCTTGGTCTACAGAGTGAGTTCCTCTAGGACAGGTTTCAAAGCTACACAGAGAAACCCTGTCTCAAAAACAAACAAACAAACAAACAAACAAAAGAAAGCATTTAATTTGACTTACGGTTCTAGAAGGTTAGAGTCCATGATGGTGGGGCAAAGACATGGTGGCAGGAGCAGCTCAGAGCCCATGTCTTGAACCCTAAGTGGAAGGCAGTGAGAGAGCACACTGGGAAGGGCAGGAGTCTTTTGAAGCTTCAAGCCACTCCCAGTAACACAGCTCCTCCAACAAGGCCGCCCCTCCTAATCCTTCCCAAACAGTTGCACCAACTGGGGACGGTATTCAAACATAAGATCCTATGGAAGCCATTCTCTTTGAAACCACCACAGAAGACTACATAGCCTTTCACCTCTCACTTGGGCTCCTCATTCACACTGTAAAGCATCCCTGTTGGGGCATTTCATCTTTGCATGAGGAGTCTGACATGCAGAGTACAAAGTGCACTAGTAGAACGAGCCTGCCAGCTCTGCTGTGGCCTGATATCATTTCACTGGGTCTCCGTTGCCCTTGACCTTAAAAAGTGTCGGCTTCAGCTCTTCCAGTGCTCCTACCACCACACCACAGTCCTTCTGTCCTTCTAAACCTAGGAAAGCCCTGATGCCACAGGGAGCTAGGATTTGTCTCATTTTTACAGCCGGCTGGCCTCTGGACTCCATTCTGCTCATTGTGTACTTTAGGTTTCAGAAATGTGTCCTGAAGGTGGAGAGTATGCACTGTTAAGACAGATGGACAGTGGCCCACCCATTTAAACTCTTTGGGCCATTCCCAGGGTTTATTGCATCATTTTGGTTCTTTCTGGGCCTAGACAGGCATGTCAGAGTCTATCCAGGAGATCTGGGCACATGAGTTTCAGCTATACCAAAGGACTTTCTTCCATTTGGTTAGATATGAGCAGATACTGAACTCAACTTTTTTTCCCTCTTTTTTTAGTGGCTTAATGAGGAGAAAATCATCCAGAGACTTGTGGAATTGATCCATCCCCATCAGGATGAAGATGTGAGTGTGACGCTCTCAAAGCCCACCCTCTTCCATGAAAAGTCCCACACCTAGGCTGTTGGAACGTACGCTGCTGGGTGAAGGGGGCGAGGCACTTCTTTTCCATTAGACACTTCCTTTCTCTAATGTCTAGGCAGTTTTGTTTCTACTAAAAATAAAGATAGACCAGGTATGGTGGCCCGCACCTTTAATCCCAGCTCTTTGGGAAGCAGAGGCAGGTGGATCTCTGTGAGGTCAAGGTCAGCCTGGTCTACAGAGTGAGTTCCAGGACAGTCAGGGCTACATAGTGAGAACAGTTAAAATCTTTCTTTCTGTCTGTCTGTCTGTCTGTCTGTCTGCCTTTCTTTCTTTCTTTCTTTCTTTCTTTCTTTCTTTCTTTCTTTCTTTCTTTCTTTCTTTCTTTCCTTCCTTCCTTCCTTCCTTCCTTCCTTCCTTCCTTCCTTCCTTCCTTCCTTCCTCCCCCCCTCCCTCCCTCCCTCCCTCCCTCTCTCTCTCTCTCTCTATATATATATATATATAGATATAGATATATAGATATATCATATACATGTATATTTGTGTGTGTGTGTTCATATGTCTATCTACACTCTTATGTATGCACATATTACTTCATATATGTGTATAATAAGACTGTTGTAACAGGGTTGTATTAGTTAACCATGGCTACATGACAAGTCACACTGTAGCTGAGTTGTCTATAATAAGTACCTTTTATCTCTGTCAGTATCGGTTTCTCTGGTCAGGGATCTGGCCATGGTCTGTTGGCTCCTCTGCTCAGGGTCTTTCACAGGATTACAGTCATTTCAGGACTCAGCTGAAAGAAGATCCATTTCATAGTTACAAGTGGCTTAGCAGCATTCAGTTCTTAGAGGCTGCTAACCAGGTAACCCTTTAGCTCTATGTGAGGTGGGCTTCTGAGTGTACAGCAGGTCTCACACTAAGGTAGCTGGCTTTAAGGAGTGAGCTGGACCTACACCAGACTTCTATAAATTCAGCTCAGAAATGATGGTCTGCTCTAATGCAGTGGTTCTCAACCTTCCTAATGCTGTGACCCTTTAATACAGCTCCTTTTGTTGTGGTGACCCCCAGCCATAAAATTATTTTGTTGCTACTTCATAGCTGTAATTTTGCTACTGTTATGAATCATAATGTGATTCTGATATACAGACAATGTGACCCTCACCTCCCAAGGGCTCACAACCCACGGTTGATAACCACTGCACTAATGCATTTTTCACTTTAGACTTGCACATCCAGGGCTAGCCTACATCCAAGGACATGGACTTAACAAGGGTAATGCGAGATCCTCATTAATCTGAACAATTAAAAACCCCGGAGTCAGATATCGGGGTAAAAGCTGAAAAATCAGAGAAGCAAAGGAGAACCTCTGCTTATAGGCATGAATACCAGGAGAGGTTGATTAGGGCCCTTCTAGAAGCTTCCCTAGAAGCATATGATGGAATCATAGAAAGAAAAGCCAGCTCTCACTCAATGTCTCCTACTAACCTTTCACTATACAAGACTATTTCTGATGCAAGTGAGGAGTCAGGCTCCTCACACTCAAGCCAAACAGTCAGTTCTCAGAGAACACCAGCCAGACACCCTAAAATTCAGTTCACCTCTGACACATGTTCTTATATAGGAGCAGATGGCACAGGTCTGAGGACTTAGTCACCCAAACTACCCCACCTGCCGCTGCCTTACGTCTGTGCTTCTGACTGGCCAGCTAGACATGGATTCTCTATACACTTCCTTCAGTACAGATAATTTGTTGCGTTTACTAGTTTATTATGACACATGTCAGTAAGAAGAGTTGTGTAGTGTAATGTGGAAGAATGGGTGTGGAGCTTCCCTGTCTTTTCCAGTTATTCTACCCTGAAGAAACCTTCACATGTTTTGCTATTCAGAAACTCCCCAAACCAGGTCTTTCTGAGTTTTTTTGTTGTTGTTGAGGCTTAACTGCATAGTCATTATTGATAATAGATTTGGTAGGAAAACCCAGTAAGGCCTGTCCAGGTTCTTTTTGGACTCTGTGAAGCATTACCCATTCCATGTCATGGAGTAGGAGCCCTCTGGGATAAGGAGGATATTATAATCTACTGCCAGAGTAGACCGTTAGCCAGGAACTGTGGGCAGAGAGCAAAAAATATATGTCAGCATACATAATATCACAGGTGCTTTGAGCCATCTTCATCCTCCCTACAGTAATCACTGTTGAGAGAGCTTGAGTTATATCTAGTAAGGGCTTTGCCATGCATTGTGACTATTTGCACACACACACACACACACACACTGTCTTCAGTCAATACCTGACATGTGTCCGGAGTCTTCACTGCTGCCCATTGAGCCTACCAAACAGCTTGGAGAACAATTGTTGAAGTCTAGAGGTTTTCCTATGTTAGTGTCCCAAAAGGTAGAGCCTACCAGTGGTGTGAATGTTGTAGGGTGACTGGCCTGTCCCTGGACCTAAAGGTAAGCTTAAGGCCACAGAGCCAACCTGGTTGCTTTCATTTTCCCTGAAAGCCTTGCAAGTGGCCTTTTTTTTAAATCTCGGTTTTTCTACTGTGTGTGTATGATATTGCAAAGATCAAACTCTTTTTCTCTTGATTGCTCTCATCTCTGCCCACAAGTGTTCTCAGCAAGCACATGTTTGAGTTGAAGGTATGGGGTCAGAATTGATGTTTCCCTAGGAGTGTTGAGTTCTCTATTTTTTTTCTTCAGCAGCTTATCCTACTTTTCTAAGCCCCTGGGACTAATTGTAAATAATAGTAACTGCTTAATATTAAATTTAAAATATAGAATAACATGATTACATATTTAATACATTTTAGAATGTGAACCAAAGGTATAGAATAGGTGCAAAGGCATATAACATACTTGGCTATTTTAGGCTCCATTTTTAATTCCTGGGGATGGGTTCAGTATGTCTTAAAAAAAAAAAAAAATCTAACTGAATCCACATCTTGATGGGGAACAAAGCAGACACATGCCACTTTCAAATGAACCATTTCACGAATCTTTATAGAAAGCTGGTTCATAAGAAGTGTGAATATATTAGCAGGGTTCACTTGGCTGATGGGTGTCTTTGCTGAGGGGAGCCTGTTTCCCTTGTCTTTTCAGAGGCAGTCAAATGCTTCTCAGGCACTCTGTGACATCATCAGGCTGGGCAGAGACCAGGGCAGTCAGCTGCAGGAGGCTGTGGAGCCAGACCCCCTCCTCATAACATTGGAGTCGTGAGTGATAGTGGGCCATGGTATGGTGGGCCTCACTAAATCATGGGCCTGTCTTGGAACCTGTTTTGAACACAGGAGATGACCTGCCATCTCTAATTCAGAATCTGATGAATTCCTCAGGTTCAGAGCCCAGAAAGGGATGCCACTGGAAGCCCTGGTGGTCCAGGCAGTTGGGACTAGTGGGATTGTGTATTACGCAAGCTTTGAGTATTATCCTGGCTTTGAACCTGGACAAAGCCAGAATGAGGCCCCATCTGCCTCAGTGTGTTGTGGTATCCTCTGGGGAAGAGAGTGTCCTTGCATTATGTCTGTGTGTCTGCTCTGCCAGGCAGTGACCTCTGCATGTGCCCAACAGGCAGGACTGTGTGGAGCAGCTTCTGAAGAACATGTTTGATGGGGATCAGATGGAGAGCTGCCTGGTCAGTGGGATGCAGGTGCTGCTTGCCTTGCTGGAACCAAGGCGCGTTGGGTGAGCCTTTCCCTTGAAAAGCAGCATACATTGTCGCTACGCCACAGGATATAGATGTCTAAGATGAGCCAGGAAATGCTCTATTTTTAATTAAGTTTTGGTTATACAAATGTGGATAGACACCCCCGGTTGAAAGGTCTCCTTTGCAGCTGTAGCTAGGTCCTCTTTGACCTCACTAGCAGGCATAGTTTCACCCTAGCCTGATGGCACTCAGCTGTTGCCAGTTTGCAGGATGTTGTAGGTGCATATGGAATGAGTGTGGTTTCTCTAGGACTGTTCTGGCCTACAATGCATGAGTGTGTATGCATGTGTACCTCCTGCAGGGCTTTTACTCCAGCATGTAGCCACTTGCTGTTTACACGGCTATCTCCCATGCTAGGGAAGGAAGCATGCTGTGTTATTCTGTCACCCACAGGTGCTAATTTCTCTGCTAAGTAGTGTTCAGTAAGACACTTTGTTTCTGGGCTGTCCTTCACTTTTTTTAAAAGATGTATTTATTTTTATGTGTATGAGTGTTTGCCTGCATGTATGTATGTGTGCCATGTGGGTGCAGTGCCTGTGGAGGCCAGAAGAGGGCAACAGATTCTCCTGGAACATGAGTTACAGGTGGTTGTGAGCGGCCATATAGGGTTGGAAACCAAAGCCAGGTTCTCTGCAAGAGCAGTAAGTGCTCTTAACCATTGAGCCATTTCTCCAGCCACTGTCCTTCACCTCTTTTTCATCCATCAGGTGCTGTCTGAATACCTAGCATGGAATCCTAAGAGACAAAAACAACCAAAACATAGTCCCCTTTCCTCCAGTGTTCCTCTCTGTCCCAGGAGATCGTTATGGGGACAGATGATTCAGTGTGGAAAATGCATGATCCATGAGGAAAGTCTATGTAGGCCTGGAAGATAGAGATGTGCTGTTCAGGGAGTTTTTCTCTGAGAGGCCCTATTTAGTCAAAGAAAGTTCCTGACAAGAAGATCCTAGTATTAGCAAAAGCATACTGCCAATATATGAATAAGGAGGTGTGAAGCTTGAAGCTCACCATACTGGTTATCCTCAGTATTGCTATTGGAAGCCTTCTGAGGCAAAGTACCACTTCCTAAGACAGGAGAAAGCAGGAGACATGAATTAGTGTGAAAAGTTGAATTTATTTGGAAATACAAGTGATTGAGAACTTTCTAGGACCCCAAATATAAATTGCAGCCCAGAATGGCCCTGAGATCCCAGCAGGCTAGATGTGGCCACAGCCACTTAAACAAAGATGATCTGATTTTACCCTGTGAGCTGCAGGTCTGTGAGACAACAGGATCTGGGGAGTCAGTAGCAGAGTTGTTGGCTCAGGAGCCCGGTGGAAGGCATGCCACAGGAGACAGTGGAGGAGGATCTTGATGTTGCTAAGCACTGACCCCCTCAGCCTTTTCAGAGGACCATCAGACTCATCAGTGGGTTAAGGTTCTGTGTAACCACTGAGCCATCCCTAGGATGTTTCTGAACTGTTGTATCACATGTTGGGGCTAAGGTTCCACCTCTCCCTCAAGGCAGTTGTCATAGTTCCCCGTGTTGGGGAGAACTTCATTATTTCCTGGTACTGATAGCCTTGTGCTTTTTAACGCGTGCACATGCATACGCGTGTGCAAAAATGACAAGAAACTGGGTAAATCTCTTTCTAAAACTACCTCAACACATTAATATTAGTGTATTGCCTAAAAATAAGTAATCATTTTCTCTACTTACACAAGTAGAATATTGATTTCTTTAACAAATCCAGGAAGCCTAGACCACTTCTGAAAGCCAAACTCAGCCCTGCATGTGATGGAAGGAACAATGTAAAATGTAGAAAGCCAGAACTAGGACCAGGCCTGGAGGCCCATGCCTGTACTTGCAGCAGTGGTGAGGCAGAGAAGTGGGGTTTAGGCCCCTGAGCGCTGCTTAGATCCTGGTTCAACGGTTTTTTCTTTTTAAAAGAGAGGAAAGAAGCCTTTAACCCCAGCACTCAGGAGGCAGAGGCAGGCCTGGTCTACAGAGTGAGATCCAGGAAAGGTGCAAAGCTACACAGAGAAACCTTGTCTCGAAACCACCCCCCCCCAAAAAAAAAAAAAAAAGAAAGAAAGAACCCCACAGAATCAACTAACCAGCGCTCCTAGGGGCTCACAGAGACTGAACTGACGACCGGGGAGCCTGCACGGGACGGACCAGGCCCTCTGCACATATGTTATACTTGTGTAGCTTGGTCTTCTTGTGGGACTCGTAACAGTGGGAGCAGGAGCTGTCTCTGACTCTTTTTCTGCCTTTTGGAATCCGTATCCTCTAAGGGCTCCCTCGTCTGGCCTTCAACTTGATACACCGTGTTTGGTTGATATACATGGGAGGCCTGCATAGAAGGGGAGGCAGAGAGGAGGTGGGGGAAGGGACTGGAAGGACAGAAACAGCTGTTGGGTTGTAAAAGAAATGAATAAGTAAATAAATTTTTAAATGTTTTTAAAAAGAAAGACAAAATAGAAATAGTTAACTGTTTCTCTTTACATTAAAAACATTTTTAAAAATTTATTTTATTGGTGCTTTGCTTGCATATGTCTGTGTGAGTGTCACCGGATCCCTTGGAACTGGAGTTACAGACAGCTGTGAGCCACCATGTGGGTGCTGGGAATTGAACTCAGGTCCTCTGGAAGAGCAGCCAGTGCTCTTATGCGCTAAGCCATCTCTTCAGCCCCTGAAGAGAAGAATAAAAATTTTTTATTCTTCTCTCATACATTACATCCTGCCCAGTTCCCCTCTTTCACTCTTCCCAGGCCCTCCTCTCCTCTTTCCCCCAGATCTATTCCTCTGTTTTCCTTAAAAAAAGTCGGGCGGTGGTGGCGCGCGCCTTTAATCCCAGCACTCGGGAGGCAGAGGCAGGAGGATCTCTGTGAGTTCAAGGCCAGCCTGGTCTACAGAGCAAGTTCCAGGAAAGGCGCAAAGCTACACAGAGAAACCCTGTCTGGAAAAACCAAAAAAAAAAAAAAAAAAGGAGGGGGGCAGGCCTCCCAGGGATATCAAGCAAAGGCAAGTTATAGCTGTTAGGTCAAGGTCTTTACATTTTAAAAAAACTTTTACAGCCTGACCACTGTTTCCTCCTTCCTTTCCTCCTGGCCCTGCTCCCTTTTGCACCCCGCCCCCACTCCTCCTCCTTTCTATTCAGAGGAGGGCAGGCTTCCCATGGATATCAACCAAGGGTGGCATATCAAGTTGAAGTTGAAGGCTGGACAGTTGAGGATAAGGGTTCCAAAAGCCAGCAAAGCAGTCAGAGACAGCCCCTGATCCTTTATTTAGGGTTTTTTTTTCTGCATTGATTTCATATTGCTTTCATTAATTGGAAAATCTATTTAAATCTGTCTCTCAGAGGAATTGTCTTGAAAAAGCAAAGAAACTCTGTGGCCAGCCTGTCTCCTGTTTCTCACTGGAGGACTGGGGACCCCTCTAGGGGTGAGGGGTTAAGAGGACTGAAGGGTAGCAAGTCCTGTGTCACTCCCCTTGCCCTGTGCTCTTGGACTTCACCTAGAAGTGTTTGCTACGGGGCCGGGGGTGAGGGGTTAAGAGGACTGAAGGGTAGCAAGTCCTGTGTCACTCCCCTTGCCCTGTGCTCTTGGACTTCACCTAGAAGTGTTTGCTACGGGGCCGAGGGCCTTCTTCTTCCCAGTACACCAGTCACCGGATCGTGTGTAGAAGTCCTCAGTAATGACCCTTTTCAGATTGGCTTTTGGGAAACCCAACAAGAGCTTTTTGGAAGATGCTGAGTAGATTGTTGACAAGGTGAATGGGGAGTGCACAGGACACGGTATAAATGCCAAGACTGCCTGCTATCTTTATCCACAGAACAGAAGGCTTGGTGGACTCCTTTTCTCAGGGACTGGAAAGGTCATACTCTGTCAACAGCAGCATCCTGCACGGCATCGAGCCCTGGCTGAAGAATTTCCACCAGCTCCTGCTCCACCCTCCAAAGGTAAACGGCCCTGAGAGATTGTTAGGGACCTTGAGAGACATATGAAAGTATAATGTACAGGGTAAGGCAGAGTATGGAGTTAAGTGTGCTTTGATGCTGCCCTTCGAGATGCTAACTGGAGAACCAACCTCTGGGCAGATGTGAAAATGCGCTGCTAGCTAGGAATACCCATGTCGCCTCTACTAGGAGAGGCCTGGGAGTGGGACAGTTGCAGACTCCCCAGGTAACTGAGCATGAGGTTAACTAGCCTCGGGGTCGGGGCACACCTAGCCAAGGGTGGCTCAGCTCCTGGAGGCCAAGATCCCAGGGGAGCCCTTTGTTCAGTCAACAGCTCAGGGTAGTTCTTGGGTTCGACTGAGGAGGGTGAAGTTCACAAAGGTCCTCAACTGCCTCCTACCCACCAGGGCTTCTTCTCTGGCACTCTGGCCTCACATTCCAGTTCCTTCCCAAATAGTATACCCACCTGACTTACTGACTTGGTTTTTGTCTTGTTTTCCCACTAATAAAGAGGGATTCATGGAGGCAAGAGCTCTGTTTTGTCAGCCTCAAACATTCAGTTTATGGAGAAGTGGACAGAGATGGATCAGGGAATTCCTGAATCCAATCTACTGAAGCGAGCTCGGGGCTAGGGAGGTGGCCAGGTGGGAGAATGCTTGCTGTGCCGGCCTCATGACCTGAGTTTGATTCCTGGGAACATAGAAAGGTAAAAGGAGAGACTCAGCTGCACAGAATTGCCCTCTGACCGTCACACATGTGCTGTGGCATACATGTGCCAGGAGCACACACACACATACACACAGTACATACATAAGCACATAGATAATATGTACACATGAACCTTTGTTTTTTTAACTGGGGAGAAACGCTATACTGCTAATGAGGCAAGCTCTTAGCTCAGAATGCCCCCAAAGAATTCTGTGGGATTCATAACCAAATGTCATGTCCAGGGCTTCAGCCATAGTTGGGTCTTGCTGTTTGCCTTCAGATTGGCACTGCTAGCTCCATCATGGAAACTGGACACATTTCATATGCCATAGTAGTGGTCCTTTGGCCTGTTAGGCACAGGCAAGAGTCCCTGGGCTTCCTAGGAGCCTTTGGTCCCCTTATCCGCTCTTTTTGGCTATGAGGGGAGAAGAGGGTCCTTCATCCTGTGGATTTCTTCACTTCTTCTTACAGGAAGCCCTGTCTTGATCACACCCTACTCTCTCCAGGCCAGGCATGTCATAGGTGAGTGGCCTTGTTTGTTATAAGACTCCAACTGGGTGGTGCCTCCTGTGTTTGCAGAAAAAAGCAATCCTGACCACTATTGGCGTGCTAGAGGAGCCCCTGGGAAATGCTCGTCTTCATGGTGCACGCCTCATGGCTGCACTGCTGCATACAAACACGCCCAGCATCAACCAGGAGCTCTGCCGGCTCAACACCATGGACTTACTGCTGGTGAGTCAGCACCATAGCCAGCTCTGCTTGTCTATATGTGCCATGCACAGTCTGCAGTTGAACATGGAGATGGGTCAGGAACACTGGACAGGATTATTCAGGGCAGACACTTCAGCACCTGGGCAAAAAGACCTGCCAAGGAGAGGTGCTGATAGCAAAGGCTTGATCATGGGTCTCTGATGGAGCACACTGAGCAACACAGGGGTGTGATTCAGTCTTCGGCTCACAGTAGCTGACATCATAGGCTGATGACAGAGGACAGGTGTCTGGTCTTGTCATCTCTTAAGTCAAAGTGTCCTGAGAGGTGGATCTCTGAGTTCGAGGCCAGTTTGGTCTACATAGTGAATTCCAGGACAGTCAGAGCTACATAGTAAGACCCTGTCTCAAAAATAAAGGGTCCAGAGAGAGATGGTCCTTGTCTTTTATGATAGTCATCCTTGTGGCTCTTGTCAAATCCAGTAGGAAATGCCCCTCCATCAGTAGAAGCTACCCAGTGGCCTGTAGGTTACTTTTTTTGGTCTTTTGGTGTGTGTTTTTTTGTTTGTTTTTGTTTTTTGAGACAGGATATCTCTATGTAGCCTTGGTTGGCCTGAGACTTGCTATGTAGACCAGGCTGGCCTCCCAAGTGCTTAGGATTAAAGGCGTGTGTCACCTGTCTGGTCAGAATGCTGTAGATTTCTGATGAGAGGGTGAGCTGGCAGTAGTGACCTGCCTGTACTGGCTCTGGTCAGGAGATGCTACTACAGAGAGCTTGTGGCCGTTTCCTTGAGCAGGAAGATACGGACAGGGAAGAGGCATTGCCCTGTGTGGGTACTGTTGACATGCACAGTCCCTTCTGGCATGCCCTGCAGCCTCTATTTCCAGAAAGCAGGAAGTTCCCTCAAATATGGCACTGCTAGGTGTGGTGTCAAATACTCTGGAGATAGTGGGCTATATGAGACTGACTCTCTCTCTCTCTCTCTCTCTCTCACACACACACACACACACACACACACACACACACACTCACCCACCACCACCACCACCACCACCACCACCACCACCACCACCACCACCACCACCAAAAGTTTGGCACTGCTACGACAGATCCCAGCTTGTATCTGGGGTATGTTTATAAAAGACTTATTTTCCTTTTCTTTCCAAAACAATTCTGAGTTTTTAAAGGCATACACCACCACTGCCTGGCCCTGCTTGCTTGTTTTTTAAGACAAGGTCTCACTCTGTAGCTCTGGCTGGCCTGGAACTTATTAAGTACACCAGGCTGGCCTTGGACTCACAGAGAGAAATTCTTCCGCCCCTGCCTTCCAAGTGCTGGGATTAGAGGTGTGTGCTACCACATCTGGCTACACCTTACCTTTTGAGACAAGGTCTCTTACTGAATCTGGAACTTGCTGATTCAGCTAGTGGTTGGCCAGCAAGCAGGGATTCTCACCTTCATCTCCCTAGTGCCGAGACTACAAGTGTGTGCTGCTGAGCATGGCTTATACATGGACACTGGGAATTGAACTCAGGTCTCTAATGCTTGGATGGCAAGTACTTTACTGACTTACTTACTACTGTTCTCTGGTCCTTGGACTAAAACCCAAGTAAGTACTCCATCATTGAGCTACCCTATGGATCTTGTATATTCATTCATCCACTCAGCAATTCTAGGAACTGAATCCAGGGGCTTGCGTATGTTGGACAAGCACTCTATGACTGAACTATATGCCCAACCATAGTGGGTTTTTTGGGGGGAGGGGCTTCTGCCTGCTGAGTGCTGGGATTAAAGGCACGTGCTACTATGCCTGGCCTTTTTCCTTCACATTCATTTTGTATTTATTGTGGGGAGTAGGGGTAGTGGAGTGTGTATGTGTTTGCATGTGCATTCACAAATGCCATGGCATGCATGTGGAAGTCAGAGGACAACTTGCAAGAATAGATTTCTCTTTGCCATGTGGGTCCTAGGACTCAAACTGGTTTGTAAGTTTTGACAATAAGGATTTTTACCTGTTGAACTATCTACTTGTCCCCACTTTAAGGAAATCATTAAGCAAAGAAATAGGAAAGCTTGTATATTGGTGAGATTGCAAAACAATATAGCTGCTTTGGAAAAGTTTTGTGGTTCCTCAAAATGTTAACTGTAGAATTGCCATGAGATCCTATATATCCACTCCTAGTTATGCATCTAAAGACCTTAAACAGATATCTCTGTACACTCAAGGTCAGAGCAGCAAAAAGTGTAAATAATCCTAGCACCTGCTGATAGATGAGTGATTAAACTATATATATATATATATATGATTATAAATATAAATGTTTCAGCTTTGAAAGGAAAGGAAATCCTGATACATGCCATAATGTAAATGAACCTTGAAGCCACTATACTCGATGAAATGTGCCACTCACAAGAAAAACAATCTGTGATTCCACCTAGACACAGAGTGTACTGGAATAGCCAAATTCAAAGACAGAAAGAATGGAAACTTCCAGGGTCTGGGGAGTTAGTGTTTAAAAGGTATAGTTTCTGTTTGGAAAGGGGAGCAAGTTCTGGAGATAGATAGGTGCAAAGTACTTAATGCCACTACATTGTACATGTAAAAACAATTAAAAGGAGAGTTAAATGATGTACATGCCTACCACCCCAGTACTTGTGAAGCTAATGGGTAGTACAGACAAAGCAATGTCCATAATGGCCTAACCCATAATGGGCAAAGTGATTTTTATGATGACGTGACTCATGTTGGTACTGGGTGATCGATCGATCAATCATGGTGTTTTCAGGCACAAAACATATAAGAAGTCTACTGTAGTTTTATTTGATCTATATAAAAACTGTAGAAAATTTCTTTCTTTTTTTTTGTTTTTTTGAGACAGGGTTTCTCTGTGGCTTTGCGCCTTTCCCAGGCAGGCCTCGAACTCACAGAGATTCGCCTGGCTCTGCCTCCTAAGTGCTGGGATTAAAGGCATGCGCTACCACCACCCAGCTCAGTAGAAAAGTTCTTAACCAAATGAAAGAAAGGTTCCATTGTATAGTGGTAAAAGGGAATTCCAGACTTGATCCAGTTTGCAGACTTTTCTTTCCTGCCTGCCAGTTCCCAAATAACCAACACAGAGACTCAATATTAATTATAAATGCTTGGGAGATAGCTCAGGCTGGTTACTAGCTAACTCTTACATTTTAGATTAACCCATATCTCTTATCTACCATCTGCCATGTGGCTATACCTTCTTTCAGCCAGGCACATTCATCTTGCTTCTCTCTGCATCTTCCGAGATTCCCCCAACTCTGCCTTTCTTCTTCTCAGTGTCCTTAGTCTGGTTTTCCCACCTGACCTTATCCTGTACAAGTACTGGCCAGTATATTAAATCAATCACAGAATGATTTACACAGTGTACAGAGGATTATTCCACAGCACAGAACTCCTTGAATGAAAGAACAACCAGGTTCCCCTGAGGAAGGCCCTTGATAAAATACCTAAAAGTTTTGCCCTTGGCTTTTCCCCAGTCCTTCTCCAGAAGGATCTGCAGTTTTTCACAAGGGTAACTGTACACTGGGGGACAGGAAACAATCAGGCTTTCCTGGGCCTGTTGGATGCTGCTTCTGAACTGACGTTGATTCTGGGAGACCCCAAGAAACATTGTGGCCCTCAGTTACAGTAGGGGCTTAGAGAGGTCAGGTGATTTATAGAATTTTGGCTGCTCTCTGACTCAGTTCCTCCAGTGTGACCCTCAACTCATCCTGAGGTTATCTCCCCAGCTCCAGAATGTATAATTGGGATAGATAGACTTAGAGGTTGGCAGAATTCTCACATTGGTTCCCTGACCTGTGGGTTGAGGAGGGCAACTATGGTTGGAAAGGCTTAATGAAAGCCCTCAGAGTTGCCTCTACAAGAGAAAATAGTGAATCAAAGCCAGTATCCCATCCCTGGAGGAACTGCAGGAATTCGTGTACCATTGGGGACTTGAAAGATGCAGGGTGGTGGTTTCCACCACATTTCCCTTTCATTCTCCTGTCTGGCCAGTGCGGAAGACAGATAGAATGTGGAGCATGACAGTTGACTATCGAAAACTCAATCAGGTAGTGACTGTGACTGCTGTACCAGATGTGGTGTCCTTACTTGAGCAGATTAACACATCTCCTGGTACATGGTATGCAGCTATTGATCTATTAAATGCCTTTTTCTGTGTATCCATAAGGACCACCAGAAGCAATTTGCTTTCAGTTATCAAGGCCAGCAGTATATCTTTACAATTTCACTTCAAGGATATATTAACTCTCCAGCTCTGTGTTACAGTTTAATTTAAGGGCTCTTGATTGTCTGTCTCTTCTACAAAATGTCACATTGGTTCACTGTGTTGATGACAATATGCAGATGGAACCAAGTGAGCAGGAGGTAGCCACCACTTTGGACTTGTTGGTAATGCATGTGTGTATCAGAGAATAGAAAATAAATCCAGCCAAAATTCAAGGGCCTTTTACCTCAGTGAAATCCTTAGGAGTCCAATGGTGTGGTGCATGCAGAGTGATTCCTTCTAAGGTGAAGGATAAGTTATTGCACCTGGCTCCTCCTACCACCAAGAAAGAATCACAACTGTTAGTGGGCCTATTTGGATTCTGGAGACAGCACATTCCTCACTTGGGTGTGTTACTCTGGCCCATAGACCAAGTGACTCAGAAGCTGCTAGCTTTGAGTGAGGCCTGCAAACAGAAGGCTCTTCAACAGGCCCAGGCTGCTCTACCACTTGGACCATATGATCCAGCAGACCTGATGAAATTTGAGGTGTCAGTGGCAGATAGGGATGCTGTTTGGAGCCTTTGGCTGGCAGGCCCTTATAGATGAATCACAGAAGAGACCTTTGGGATTTTGGAGGAAAGGTCTACCATCACTGGCAGACAACTATTCTCAACTATTTTATTCCTTTGAGACACAGCTCTCAGCTTGCTGTTAGGCAATAGGGGACACTGAACATTTGACAGTGGGCCACCAAGTTACCATGTGACCTGAGCTGCCCATCATGAGCTGGGTGCACAGCAGCAATATTATCAAATGGAAGTGTGTGTGTGTGTGTGTGTGTGTGTGTGTGTGTGTGTGTGTGTGTGTGTGAGATCAGGCTCCATTAGGTCCTGAAGGCACAATCATGTTACATAAAGAAGTTGTCCAGCTGGGCAGTGGTGGCGTATGCCTTTAATCCAAGCACTTGGGAGGCAGAGCCAGGCAATGTCATCTGCTGCTGCCAAGCATGCACCTCTAGCCTCATGGTTATGCCCTGTGATTGGTTGACTGCAGAAGAAAAGTCTAGGGCCTGGTTTACTTATGGTTCTGTACATTATGCAGGCGTCCAGAAGTAGACAACTGCAGCATTATCGCACTGTTCTGGGACAACCCTGAAAGACAATGGTGAAGGGAAATTTTCACAGTGGGCAAACCTTCAGGCAATACACATAGCCATACATATTGTTTGGAAGGAGAAATGGCCAGATGTTCAGTTGGTCACTGATTCATGGGCTGTAGCCAATGGATTGGCTAAATGGTCAGGAACTTGAAAAGAGCATGATTAGAAAATTGGTGAGAAAGACATTTGGGGAAGAAGTATGTGGATCGATCTTTTGAAATGGGCAAAGGATGTGAAGATACTTGTTTCCCATGTAAACTGTCATCAAAAGGTGACTTCAGCTGAGGAGGAGTTCAGTAATCAAGTAGATGAGATGATTTGTTCTATAGACAGTCAGCCCCTTTCCCCATCCATCCCTGTCATTGCCCAGAGGACTGTGAACAAAGTGGCCATGGTGGCAGAGATGGGGTTATGCATGGGCTTGATAGCATGGACTGTTACTCACCAAGGCTGACCTCACTGCAGTTGCTGCTGAGTGCCAGATCTGCCAATAGTAGAGACCAACCCTGAGCCCCAGTAGGGCACCATTCCCTGGGGTGTGCAGCCAGCGACCTGGTGGCAGGTTGACTACATTGGACTGCTTCCTCTGGAAAAGACAAGACTTTGTCCTTACTGGAGTAGATTTTTATTCTGGTTATGCATTTGCCTTTCCTACATGGAATGCTTCTGCCAAAACTACCATCCATGGCCTTATAGAATGCCTTATCTGCCATCATAGAACTCCACACAGTATTGCTTCTGACCAAGGAACTCACTTCACAGCCAGAGAAGTGCTGACAGTGAGCCCACGATCCTGGAGTCCACTGATCTCACCATGTGCCCACTGTCCTGAAGCAGCTGGCCCGGTAGAATGATGGAAGGGCCATTTGAAGATCAAGTTACAGCACCGAGTAGGTGGCAGCAGCCTGAGGGCTGGGGCAGGGTTTCCCAGAAAACAGTATATGCTTGGACTCAGTGTCCACTGTATGGTATGTTTCTTCCATAACAAGGATCCATAGGTCCAGGAATCAAGGGGTGGAAAAAGGAGTAGTTCCACTCATTATCACCCCCAGTGGTCCATTAGGAAAGTTTTTGCTTCCTGTTTCTTTGACCTTAAATTCTGTTGCAGGGGCCTAGAGAGATGGCTTAGAGGTTAAGAGCACTGACTGCTCTTCCAGAGGTCCTGAGTTCAATTCCTAGCAACCACATTGTAGCTAGAGTTTTCCTGCCTTGCCCACAGTCAGGACAAATCTCTGTCACCCGTCAGTCCCACAGTCGCTCAGACCCAACCAAGTAAACACAGAGACTTATATTGCTTACAAACTGTATGGCCGTGGCAGGCCTCCTGTTAACTGTTCCTATATCTTAAAGTAACGCATTTCTACAAATCTATACCTTGCCACGCGGCTCGTGGCTTACCAGCATCTTCACATGCTGCTTGTCCTGGCAGTGGCTGGCAGCGTCTCCTTCTGCCTTCCTGTTCTTTTATTTCTCCTCTGTTAGTCCCACCTATACTTCCTGCCTAGCCACGACCAATCAGGTTTTATTTATTGACCAATCAGAGCAACTTGACATACAGACCATCCCCCAGTACAGCCAAGTGCAGACCATCTCAGACACCTGCACTCAGGCCCATGGTCCTAATCATCCTCTATGCAAACCTGCTGGGTAACGCCACAAGGAACCCAAGAAGGGCTCCCACAGGACATACATTAACATCCCACAGCACCACATGGTGGCTCACATCCATCTGTAATGAGAGATCTGATGCCCTCTTCTGGCCTGCAGGCATACATGCAGGCAGAACATTGTATACATAATAAACAAATCTTTAAAAAAAGAAAGAAAGAAAGAAAGAAAGAGAGAGAGAGAGAGAGAGAGAGAGAGAGAGAGAGAGAGAGAGAGAGAGAGAGAAAGAAAGAAAGAAAGAAAGAAAGAAAGAAAGAAAGAAAGAAAGAAAGAAAGAAAGAAAGAAAGAAAGAAAAACAAAACCAAAATAAAACAGACAAACAAAATACCTTTAAAAAAAATTCTGTTGCAGTAGAAGTTTTGGTTCCAGAGTTGGGAGTGCTCCTTCTAGGAGCCACAACAAACATTCCATTAAAATGGAAGCTCAGACTTCTCTCTGGCCACTGTGGCTTCTAATGTCCTTAAAGGAATAACAGTGTTATGAGGGGTGATTGATCCAGGTTACCATGGGGAAATTGAGTTGCTTCTCCACAATGGAGGTAAGAAAGATTATGTCTGGAGTACAGGAGATCCTTTAGGACATCTGTTGGTGCTACCACATCAATGGGACACTGTAACCATCTAATCCAGGCAGCATGACAAAGGACACAGATCCTTCAAGAATAAATGTAGCCCGTGCTACCACCACCCATTCACCATGTCCAAGCAAGGGGCTGTGGATCAAAAAACAGAGACAAAGACAGTGAGTCATTCACCACAGCAGAATGCCGAATGCCGTTTATTGAAAGAGGGAGGAAACCTTAAATACAGGCTTACAGCACAATGGGAGAACCCCAGAGGGCAGAAGTTGACCTGTTGGAATCTTTAAAGTGGGCCAAAGCCATTGAATATCTCCCAGAAAGGTTCGGAAATCATTAAGCTTGCATAGCTGATCCGTAAGCAGAGTAATCTTTTGTGGACTGTGTGTAACAATTTATGACCTAAAAAATGACAGGGAAAGGATACCTGTACCTTTTCTGGGGCTATTTGTAAATTAGCCAGGCTAAGAACCTCATGTAATTTAGAAAAGGCATCAAAAACAAGTTTTTTTTAATCTTTAGCAGCCAATAATATATCATCCATATAAGTCAGTCACAATTAAATGCCAATGTTTAGGAATTGCCACAGGGGCAGGCAAACCAGGCTGTGTTGCTCCCATGAGAAGCATGATTTTATTCACAGCTCTAATATCCTGTAATAGCTTCCATGTTCCTGACTTCTAGTAGGGGCCAGTTGGGATCTCAGGATTCTTGTGAAATTATAGAAATATCCAGCACCAGAATCCAATAATCTTTTAATCTCAATCCCATATAATTTTATTTTTAATTTAGGCTGCTTATCATTGATAACTGTTTGTCAAAACACCTTTTCTCCTGGACTTCCAGAGCCTCCAGTTCTACATATAGGTGCCGTTTTGCATTTAAAATATGAAAGCAATAATAATTGAGCAATTCTATCACCGGCTTCTATTTCCATGGTCCTTTTTACATATACCAATTATAAAATCATTAAATACAATCTTTATAGGATTTGAAGAGGTAACGTTAGGTAATACTCTTGAGTATTTTTATAAAATCTTAAAAAGAGGATCCTTTTTTATAGATTTCAAATAGCACGTTAATGCAAATAACCAATTATTAACAATGTGGACCAATTTACCTATATTTTATTTACTGGAAAAATAATTTTGTAACCTCTTTATCAGTAAGAGATTATTTTTTATGGGTTTATCTTAGCAACGACATTATTTAATAAGCTAACAACCCAATGCATTTCAGGTGTTATATTTCTATAGAATTCTAGAAAGCAGCTTAAAGAGCAGAGCCAATTTTTCAGTAATGATCAACAGACAAGAGCATACCTAATATATAGTTCAAAATTATGAATTCTGTTCCTTTTGTTTATCTACCATGAAAATTCAAACATTTATTAAGACAATCAAAAGAACAGAAAATCCTTTATACAATGAATGATTAATATCCCTGGAAATTCAAACAGCATTGACTTAGCATTCCATGTCCTGACCAAAATCATTTTTCATCAGGAGTTGGGCCCGTTTAAACTTTTAGTACCTGTCCCTTCCCGGCCTTTGCTTGCTTGGTCAATTCCTGTTGGCCTTGTGGCTCTGCCTCCTGTCTGTGTGTAGCTGCCCACCCACTGCTCCGGGCTATCTTGCGCGCAGCACGCTGGGCACGCGCCCCGCACATACAAACTCACGTTTAAACTTCCTACTCCCATGAAGGGACTACCTAATAATGAGTTATTCCCACCATAAGGAAAAAAACAGAAAAACATTTCCCACGAAGGGTTCCTAAATATTTAATTATTCCCACTCTGAGGGAAAAATGAACATTCAAACCAAAATTAAGCAAACAGACAATGAAACTTTAAGCTCTGGGCTTGCTTGCTTGTTCATCCAGCAGCAATGAGGCCCACCTATTGATTTTTTGTAATTCAGATGCTGCTGCTCTGTGCTGGCAGGCAGAAAGAGCTCAGAGTTTTAGCTATCCTGAAAATTCTATAATTGGAGACTTTTCTTCCTCCATTACCACTGGGAAGAGGCTTTTCTCTTTCCTTCATCCTTCCTCTACAGGGCCCCAATCTTTAGGCCTAGTTTCAAAATTTTTCCCTTTTTTACCGGGAAAATCCTTTTTTCTTGATTAAAATTTTCCTCCCTCTTCTAACGGGAAATTTCCTTTCCTTCCCTCTTCTCTATTAGATTTCCTTTTTTATTTAAAATCTTTAGCTGTCTTACCCTGTCTTAACTTCGGTGCTCTCCTGCTTCAGCAGTCCAATTAATTGACTGTGAGCTAGCTGCATCTGTTTCAATCCACCCTTATCTTTTCTTTTTTCTTTAAATTGCTGGCCAGCCTTACCTTTCGGGTGTCCATCAGCGATGTCCCTTCTTTCTCGTATCTCGGTGGGACCTCCATTTGTATCGATAACACCTGCGCTACCACCATCCATTCACCATGTCCAAGCAAGGGGCTGTGGATCAAAAAACAGAGACAAAGACAGCGAGTCATTCACCACAGCAGAATGCCGAATGCCGTTTATTGAAAGAGGGAGGAAACCTTAAATACAGGCTTACAGCACAATGGGAGAACCCCAGAGGGCAGAAGTTTGCTACAGAATGTTCTACATTTTTGCCTCTAAGCTGTTAACGCCCATTATGCAGGATTAACGCCCATTATGCAGGATACACAAACAAGGAACTTCCCTTAAGCATTCAGGAGGGTGGATACCAGCAGGGAATTAGCATAGAGAGGACATCTGGTCAAAGTCGGCAAGCAGGCAACGGCTTACTCAATATGGGAGGATGCCAGGGCCTTACAAATAAAGGTATTGGTCACTCCTCCAGGAAAAGAGCCAAGACATGCTGAGGTTCTTGCTGAAAGTGGAGGAAATGTGGAATGGGTAGTAGAGGAAGATAGTTACAAATACCAGCTAAGGTCACGAGACCAGTTATAGAACTGATTATAATTGACATGAGTGTTTCTGTGATATTTTGTTAAGAATGTGTTTGTATAGATATTTGTGTTTTCTTTCCTCTCTATTTCTTTATCATATAATGTAACATTAATTAAGAGAATATTGGTGGTTTTCCCTTTTGTTTCAGTAGATTTTCTTTGGGACTAGGGAGAAATAGCTCAGTGGCAGAGCACTTATGTCATACACAAAGCCTGTTCATACTAGAGAGATGGCTTGGGGTTTAGAGCACTGGCTGTTCTTCCAGAGGACTCAAGTTCAATTCTCAACCTCCATATGGCAGCTCACAACCATCTATAACTCCAGGCCCAGGAAATCAGATGTCCTCTCTGGCTTCCATGGACATATAGGTAGACAAAACACTTATACACATTATTTTTTAAAAAGTAAAGTAAGGGGGATGAAGAGATGGCTCAGAGGTTAAGAGCACTGACTGCCCTTCCAGAGGACCTGAGTTCAATTCCCAGCAACCACATGGTGGCTCACAACCGTCTGTAATTTGATCTGGTGCCCTCTTCTGGCATGTAGGCAGAACATTATATACATAATAAATAAACCTTTAAAAAAAAAAAGTAAGCCGGGCGGTGGTGGCGCACGCCTTTAATCCCAGCACTCGGGAGGCAGAGCCAGGTGGATCTCTGTGAGTTCAAGGCCAGCCTGGGCTACCAAGTGAGCTCCAGGAAAGGTGCAAAGCTACGCAGAGAAACCCTGTCTCGGGGAAAAAAAAAAAAAGTAAAATGAAACAAACAAAAACCAATAAAGCCCTGTGTTCAGCTCCTAGTAATGTAAATCATAAATATATAAATCTGGTTTTCTTTGAGTTCTTTCAGCATGTTTTGCATTATATTTATTTATTTGGTGTGTGAGTGTGTGTGTGTGTGTGTGTGTGTGTGTGTGTGTGTGTGTGTGTGTGTGTGTGTGTGTGGTCCCAGGTGCCACCATGTGCATGTGGCAGTCAGAGTACAGCTTGTGGGAGTCAGTTCTCTCTATCATGTAGGTCCTAAGGATTGAACTCTTAGATCACCAGTGTTAGATTTCTGATGCTTTTTTTTTTCTTCTGGTTTTTGGTTTTTGGAGACAAGATTTCACTGTGTAACTTTGGAACTCACTCTATAGACCAAGCTGGCCTCGAACTCACAGAGATCAGCCTGCCTCTACCTCCGAGTGCTGGGATTAAAGGAGTGCACCACCACCGCCCAGCTGCTGTGAGGACTTTTGAGGACAGTTTTTCAACTTACCTCAGAGGCTCTACCAGACCTCCTAGCACCAGCCATTTCTCCAAGGGCCTCTGCCTCTGGAGTGCTGAGACTAAAGGTGTATGCCACCACTGTGTGGACTGGTTTGCAGTTTTCAGTACACTGTTTTTTGCCTCTTTAGTTTACTCTCAAGGATTTTATTCTTTTGAATGTTATCGTGCATTACAATATAGTATTGGTTTCCTTTTTGAATTGTTTATTGCTTCTGTGTAGAAATACAAGTTGTGTGTGTGTTGACTTTGTATCCTACAATATTCATGAATTTTCTTTTTTTTAATAACTCAATGTTTTTATTACTTTTAAATTCGTGTGTAAACTTGTTTCTTACCTCTAATAGTTATGTGAAGTCTTTAGAATTTTTTTTTAAGCAAGATCATGTCATTTTGCAATGGGGATAATTGTACTTACTCTTTTCTGATTTGGAGACCTGTGATTCTTGTTCTTGCCTGACTGCTCTGGTGAGGATTTCAGCACTACACTGAGTCGAAGGTTCTCCTGTTCCTGGAGCAGTTTTCAGTTTTACAGCATTGAATGTGATGTTAGGTATGAACATTTTGTAGATATCTTGAAGAAGTTTCCTTCTATCCCTAGCTTTTTAAGCTTTTTTTTTCAATAAGACTTGAATTTTATCAAATAGTTTTTCTTTATGAAAGAGATAGTCTTTTGATTTTTATCTTTCCCTCTCTGTTTTGATTTATTTCCTATGTTGAACTGGCCTTGCTCTCGCTTTCCAGGAATAGTCCCATTTAGTTATGGTGAATGATTCTTTTAATGGGAAGCTGGATTCATTTTGTTAGTATTTTGCATTGGTATGCATAAGGCATATAAAGTTTTTTTTTTTCATATCCTTATCTCATTTTAGTATCAGATCGATACTGTGGTAGAGGAGCTGAGAGACAACTCAGCAGTTAAGAACACTTGCTGCTCTTGCCAGGGACCCAGGTTTGGTTCCCAGCACCCACATGGTGGCTCACAACCATCTATGACTCCTGTCCTAGGGTATCTGACACCTCCTCCTGGCCTTCACAAGCATCAGGCACATACATGGTACATAAACATATGCAGGCAAAATATCCATGCACATAAAAAAAATTTAAGGGTCTGGAATGGCTTAGCAGTTAAGAGCACTGGCTGCTCTTCCAGAGGACACAGGTTCACTTCCCAACACCCACATGGCAGCTCATAATTGTCTGTCACTCCAGGTTCAGGGAATCCGACACCTTCACATAGATATACATGCAGACAGAACACGAGTGCATGTAAAATAAACAAAAAGGTTTTAATTAAATGTTTGGTGGCATTCATCATTTAGGTCATGTATTCTTGCCTTTCTCTGTTGAAAGGTGATCTAGGTAGCAAAGTCGGCTGCATGGCTTAAGGTTACAGAGCCAAAAAGTAAAGCAAAGGACTGGGGTTGTTTGTTTGTTACTTTCTTTCTCTTTTTTTATTTTTATTTATTTTTTTATTTTATTTATTTTCTTTGTCTTTGAGATGGGGATCTCACTGTGTATCCTTAGATGGCCTGGAACTTGCTATGTAAACCAGGCTGGCCTCGAACACACGAAGATATGCCTGCCTCTGCCCCCCAGGTGCTAGGATTAAAAGTGTGCAACACACACTCAGAAAGGGATTATGTATCTTTTGGAGAAGAATGTCAACAGAGGACTTCTCTGTTGGATGATGTAATCTTTGTTGTAAAGGAGGGTCTGAAATTGTACCCCCTCTCCCCCCGATGCTGGGTCTGGGACTGTGGGCTGCTGCAACCCTGGCCTGCATGAGATGGCAGTAATGGAGAAGGTCCAGAGCTGAGGACTCAGCCTTTCTTCCTCTCCTTACCCTGGTCTGGAAAAGGCTCCTTGGGAGACGGGATACTTTTAATCCTGTGTTTCAGGAGGCCTGAGGCTGCCCTTGGTCTAGGCTTTGCCAATGATGCTCTAGCTCCAACTCTTCCAAGGATACCTGGCACACCCCAGTCTCGTGTTCATGTGGAGGAGATGGATGTCACTCATCCTGGTGGAGTCTCAACTTTAGTATACTTTTAAATTCTTAGAGCTGAATAATAATTTAAAAAACACTATGTAGTAAAATATATAAAGTGTAAAGTAGGCTTTATAGGAAAATACATAGCCCTTTAAAGACACCATTAAAAAAAAACCAAATTAGATAAATCTCTAATTAAGGAACAAAGAATAAATCCATAGAAAGTAGAGTACAACTATTTGGATAGGATCTGAGGTGGATGAGATTGTAGCAAGCAAGAGGGTGGTGGGCAGGTCAGATCCTCAGGGAACTTGATAAATGAGAGATGGGCCTCAGGGGAGCCCTAGCACACCACAGCTGCACACTTGTGAAATTAGCAGATGAAGTTTTGAGATTGATTCCCCTTCACCTTGGAGTTGAGCTGTTTGGAGAAGACCCATCTAAAGACTTTTTTCTGTCCTCTGTTTTCTCAGGACTTGTTTTTTAAATACACCTGGAATAACTTTTTGCACTTCCAAGTGGAACTATGCATAGCCGCCATTCTTTCCCATGCTGCCCGGGAGGAGCAGGCAGAAGCCAGTGGATCGGATGGCAAGGTGGAGCCTCTGCAGGGGAGTGGAGATGGGGTCGGGAAGCTGGAGACCCCCCAGTCCGTCACCAGCCTTCCTGAGAACACGATGGTGACCCATGTAAGTCCAGGGCCCTTCTTCCTCACTGTCAGCTGAGCCAGCACTTCCCAGGATCTGGGGTGTCATCCCCTCACCCTCGTGGGTCAGAGGTGCTACTCACAAGAACACAAAATTGTGAAGAAGAAATGTTCAGGTGTGACAGGATCACAGTTGGAGACAGAGAAGGCAAGCCAGCATTTGCAAAGATGATCTTGTGGTTGTGGGTAGTGGCTCTAGGCAGGCAGCCACCTGGACATTGCTCCCCCTGTGTGGCTGTGCTCACAAGGAGGCCCCCGCCCCCATCAGTCCACCTTTATAACTAAACAGAAGGGGAAATACAAGTGTTAAAAGAAGCCAGGTGCACCAGCTTTCTCTGTGAATTCCTGTATTCTTCGTAGGATGACCATCCAGTTGTCACCCTGCCCCTTCACCTGGGTTGGCACCCTAGGGCTAAGAGCCTGCAACTCAGCCTCTTTTTGACAGCAGCATTTAATACCGTCCCTGGTAGAGAGCAGCCCTAATGGACGTTTGCCAGGGAAGAAAGGGAGAAAATAGCTTGGGATCATAAGCTGTACCTGAGCTGAGACCCACTGTGACTGCTGCCCAGTTCTACAGTGATGAAGGACATTCTGGACCATACTACAGGGCTGACAGGAGGGCTGAAGCTTGAGAAAGGGTTCCTGGGTCTCTGTTCAGAGGCCTCATAGACAGCAGTGCTTGATTGGGTTTAGAAGGTCTCAATGTTACTTGCTTGGGGTAGGTATCTTGGCAACCTGTGTGCAGACAGACCCAGCAGGAGCTAATACTGGATAAGATGCTTGCAGTCTAGCCTACAGTTTAAGGCCCAGTGAATAAACAGCCATGAGACAGGTGATTGCAGCATCAAGAGCTACATGGGGACAGAGAGTACTGTTGGGGGGGGCGGTGCATATAGACCAACAGGGACCCTCAGATAGTGACGGTGAAGGTGTGAGTTGGGATCTGTAACAGACATCCTGTGTACAAGAAAACAGCCTGTGTATGGGAGAAGAAAATGCTAAGGGCCCCAGAAAGCTGATGGGAGAGTGGCCAGAGGTGTAGGTGAGGCCCCCAGGAGGGAGGTAGAAGACATTCTGGCATGTTGGAGGAGCATAGACCGTCCTTTACTATATTTACTGGTCTTCATTCTCAGGGCGTTCAATAGCATGAGACTTGGAGCCCTTGAGCATCAGTGATGTCATGGCCACAGGGTCTTCAGTGCTGATTTGCCAGCTCACTACCTGCAGCACCTAGGAGGCAGTGTGAACCTTGGGCTCCCACTCACACTGCTTGCCGCTCTGCTCTCACAGCTGTTCCAGAAGTGCTGCCTGGTACAGAGGATCCTGGAAGCCTGGGAAGCCAACGACCACACACAGTAAGGACCCTGAGGAACCCCCTTGGCCAGTTAGGGATGCAGAGATGCATCTCACCAGGATGTTGGATACGGCAAGACGCCAGGCTCCATGTCAGGCATCAGCAGTGTGTAACAGAGATATGTGCCTAGGACTATTCTAGAAGGGATCTTGCTACTGGGTAAACAGCAATAAGGGCTTCTCAGGAAGGAGGATACAGGCAGGCATGGAGAGTGGCGTGTTGAGTGATGGCTGGCTGGGCCACACAGTGTAGGTAGGTGACCCTCCCCAACTTATCTTGCTTAGACTTTGTTTTGGTTCGGTTTTTTTTTTTTTTTGGAAGATAAGTTTGTAATTATATTTATGTACAGAAAACTTAGCAGTGTACATTTAACCCAATTTAGTGGCGAGTTCTTTGGCCTTTTCCTTTTCCAGCTTGGCAATCCGAGCCACAGATTTAGGACCCAGGATGTTGCCTCCCCAGTGGCGGCGGATCTCATCATATCTGTCGTTGTAATTGGTCCTAATAGCTTCCACCAGCTTAGCCAGAGCACCCTTGTCTTCCGAGTTTGAGACAGGGTTTCTCTGTGTACCCTTGTCTGTCCTGAAACTCACTTTGTAGACCAGGCTGGCCTTGAACTCACAGAGATCCACCTTCCTCTACTTCCGAGTGCTGGGATTAAAGGTATGTGCCATCACCGCCCAGCCTTGGACTTTGTGAACCTGTGATCTCGATCTCTCTCTCTCTCTCTCTCTCTCTCTCTCTCTCTCTCTCTCTCTCTCTCTCTCTCTCTCTCTCTCTCTCGCTAAGATTTTTTTTCTTTTAACTTTTTCCCCAGTGACAGGGTCTCATTATATAGCTTTGACTATCCTGGAATTTACCACATAACCAGATTGGCCTAAAACTGAGAGATCTATCCACCTGCTATTGCCTCCCAAATTCTGGGATTAAAGGCATGTACCACCACAACCAGCCACTGTTTTGGTTTTTTTGAAAGAGTGTCTTGCTACATATCCCAGGCTGGCCTGGAACTTCTTATACTGCTACCTCAGCTTCCCATGTGCTGGCTGCCACCATTCTTTTCTCTCTTGTTTTAAAATTATTATTTTATATGTGAGGGTTTTGTCTCATGTTTTTTTGTGCACTATGAGTGTATGCCTGGTACCCTCAGGGGCCACATGATGGTATTGGATCCCCTAGAACTGGAGTTACTGGTGATTGTGAGCTGCCCTGTGGTTGGTGGGAATCAAACCCAGGTCCTCTGGAAGAGCAGCCAGTGCTCGTAACTGCTGAGCTGTCTCTAACACTCTGGATCTTCCTAAACTTGGCGGAGCACACTTTGTTGAGACTTGTGCACAGGGCGCAGTTTAGCTTTCCTGCATCTTCTGGCTGAGCATCTCTCCACTCAGAAACAATGCTCTGTGTTTTTCAGGAGTCAGTGGTCACCCTCATTCATTTATTGTCCTGCTGAGAACAGTGGTCTCTAGGCAGTGTTGGGCAGGGCTCATGGGAGCCCAGAGGGGTCTAAGTACAGTTGTGGAACTGTCACTCAGGACCTGTGTGGTGCACAAGTAGAGGCTAGACCAGCTCCCTTTCGAGGCCCCACCCAGCTCCAACGGTGGGCAGTATCCTAAAAGCATTGTGCCCAGCACAAGCTGTACTGGCATCAGTCCTGACTCAGCTCCTCTTTCATGCTACTCTGGTGGAGTGTGGGCCATGAAGTAAGCTGTCTCGTTAGTGTTTCTTGTCTGACGGGGGAGCTGGGGCTGATGGTAATGCATACCAGATGATCGATAATCAGCAGTATCCTAGAGGCTGGCTGTCGGTCAGGCACCGACTGGTCAGGTTGTTCCCCCGCAGTTAAGCTGGGGTGACAGCTGCAGAGAAGCCAAAGGCTTGGGCTACAGGTGGCAGTGGAGATGAGCCTCAGAAAGCCTGTGGTGGCCCTCCCAGTGAGGATGGGCAGAGCTGGACTGAGTGACCACCATGATAGTTCATTTTACTTTCAGGGCAGCAGGTGGCATGAGACGCGGGAATATGGGTCACCTCACACGGATCGCCAATGCAGTTGTACAGAACCTGGAGCAGGGCCCGGTGCAGACCCATATCAGTGAAGTCATCCGAGGTGAGCCCACTACTTCCGTCTCCCTCTGCCCTGTGTCCTTAGCAGTGGTAACTACACTGATAGGGGACAACCATGCAGCCTTCTTTGTCATCTCAATATAAGCTGGATGTTCTCTTCATGGAGCAGACATCTGTAGAGTATAGGAGATTCAGCCTGCCAAGGACGGGCTCCAGTGCTGGGCTTAGAAGCCAAGAACCACCCTCTAAGCTCTCTTGTGCTCAGGGGCTGCCCAGAGCTGTGCCTTCACTAGAGACCCTGGCCCACCTTCCTGGTTTGTTTTCAACTCCCAACAATTTGGAGGGCCTTCCTAGTATGCACATCTGGAGCCCATCAGTGTAGGTGATAGCCTGCCCCTAGAAGCAGGTGGTAGGCACCAAGACTGGAACCCTGAGCCCTACAGGGTGGGCAGTACCATTCTGGGTCCCAAACAGAACAGCAGAGCCCCTGCCCTCAGCCGTGGTGCCCGCTGCTCTGTGCCCCCTCAAGCAGGGCACTCCTTTCTGACCCTTTCATGTCCTGAGCACAGGATGACTCTGTGACCACATTCTCATCCTTGTATCATATACTCTCTCATTTGACCTAAGTGCATGAGTGAGGGGGTACTGGGTGAGGGAAGGAGAGGTTACCAGCAAGCCTGGATAGGGCATACCAGATCCCCTGCAGCCTGGTCAGGATTGACAGACAGGTAGCCTCAGAGATGTCTAGGAACTAGTTTGTACATGGGCGAGATAATTCTTGCTCAGCAGCCTGAGTTGGCTGGTGGGGAGCTGTCTTGGGAAGGCGAAAAGATAGTTTTGCTGCACTAGAGATAACTATGGGTCCTGTGCACATTTGTGTGGAGGAGGGGTGAGCTCCTTGTTTGGCCCCATGGCCCCTTTGTGCAATATCTCCCCAACAAGTGTAGAGTAAGGAAGCTCCAGGTGGTCCTCCCCATGACCCAGCAGGACAGAGGAATTTCTTTCTCTGTGGTATCTCAGGCCACCTGCCTGTCTGCTGGTTATACTTCTTCCTAGTTACACTTGAGTAGTCTCTGGTGAAGTTGGATTTGCCGGCCCATCATCACATGATAAGGAAGTGGCGGGCAGGAGAGTGAGCAAGCTGGGGGTGGCTCCCTTGTAGCTAGAAGAGAAAATCAAATGGGAGTGGAGCCCAGGACAGGACAGTGTAGGGAGGTGAGGGTGAGCAGAAAGCTCTGGTGTCCGATCAGGCCCCAGCTGTAGACCACATTCAGGACTAGAAGGAGCACAGTGAGGGGCTGCTGCTTTAGATCCTCGGTATGTGAACATACACCAGCAGGTGGCCTCAGAATCCTCATGCCACCAGGTGTAATGGCATATGCTTTTGATCGCAGGACTCGGGGGACGGGGGCAGAGACAGGTGGATCTCTAGGAGTTTGAGGCCTGCCTGGCTTACATATTGAGTTCCAGGATAGCCAGAGTTATATGGTGAAACCCTGTCTCAAAAACAAAAACAAAAACAAAATCGGATAAACTCTGTCTTGGAAAAAAAACAAACAACCAAACAAACAAACTGGGCAGTGATGGCTCACACCTTTAATCTCAGCACTGGGGAGGCAGAGGCAGGTGGATCTCTGAGTTCAAGGTCAGCCTATAGATCGAGTTCCAGGACAGCCAGGATTACACAGAGAAAAAAAAAAAAAAAAAAAAAAAAAACCTGTCTTGAAAAAACAACCAACCAACCAACGAAACAAACAAAAAAGAAAATATATTGTCAATATATTAAATTTATTTTTATGAATTGCAAGTAAATAAATAAATGAAGCGACAACTCTCATGTCCCTGAGATCTTTGTAAAACCAAGAAGGTGAGCATTGACCTATAGGGTTGCTATAGTCACAGGCTCTGCAGGACATCTGTCCTCCCCTTTGTTGGATGGGCTTTCTTCCTGTCAGCAGCCCCTGTTTGCCTCAAGTGGACTGGCCATAGAAGCATAACTTGTCCCTCTCTGGACCAACCAGCATTTGCCTGCTAGGGCTCCTGAGTGCCCTGCCCTGTCTGCACACATCCCAAGGACTTACAAGGTAGCACTTATCTTGCAGGGCTCCCTGCAGATTGCCGTGGGCGATGGGAGAGCTTTGTGGAAGAAACCCTGATGGAGACCAACCGCAGGAACACTGTGGACCTGGTGAGGAGGCTGGGGCTACTGCCATGGCAGGGCTGCAGCTAGGACCACTGACAGTCAGTCCCACAGGCCCCTGCAGCCCAGGGGGAGGAGGGAAGCCCCAGGGCAGTACTGTGACTGGGCACCCAGTCCAGCCTTGGGCCTGCGGTCTGTGCATGACCTTGGCAGTGTCACACCAGAGCTGGCTCTCAGGATCTCTTTGCAAAGCTGGTGTCATCTCTCAGTCTCCTCCCTCCCACAGCTATAGCTTATTTGTGAAGGACTCTTCATGCTTGGGACCCAGGGTATTTATTACCTGGGTCAGGGAGGCTAGGCTTTCTTTCATGAGGCTTTGGCCTCACTTGGCATCTCTGCAGTAAGCTGCACAGGCCCACAAGTGCCAGGGGGTTGGTGGTATGGGAGGGTGCTGGGGAGAGACCCAGGCTGGGCTGGGTGGGTCTGGGCGCTGGCTGGAATGGACTGGGTGGGGTCTGGCTAGCTCACATGCCCACCCCATCTGGCCTGTGTTTTAGGTGAGCACTCACCACCTTCACTCCTCAAGTGAGGACGAGGACATTGAGGGTACTTTCCCTAACGAGCTGTCCCTTCAGCAGGTGAGGGCATGGCCGGCACTCTGCACCCTGCCGGGCCCTTCCGGAGCCTGTGTCCTTGGTAGTGCTTAGTTCCCATCACATTGCCTAGCAAAAAGAAAAATATAACTCATCCCCAAGCATATCTGGGGGAGAGGGAGGCCTGGGGGGACACCCCCAAAGTCACATCACCTTGGTGAGACTCCTGGGGACACTGAGCTTGAAAGTTGAGTAAGGAGGTGTTCTTCTGTACACAACTGCTCAGCCACTCTGAATATTCAGCCTACGGGAAAATTCACTGCCTGCTTCTGAGCACTAGAGCTCTGGCTTCCAAGGAACAGCCTCCTCCAGAGCTCCAGCTTGTTCTATAACAGCGTCCTCTCCTCCCAGGCCTTCTCTGAGTACCAGATCCAGCAGATGACAGCCAACTTTGTGGATCAGTTTGGCTTCAATGATGAGGAATTTGCAGACCAGGATGACAACATCAAGTGAGTGCAGACACCATGAAGGCGCAGACTCTGGGCTAGTGAGTCCTCTTCCCTACGCTCCAAGTGATCTCACCAGGATGAGGTCCCTGTCCCTGAGGAGATAGTGAACGTCCCACCTCCTGTCTGAGGGCAACCAGGCCCACTGGAGCAGAGGAGGGACTGAGGGACCTTGTTCTTGCAGTGCCCCATTTGACCGGATTGCAGAGATCAACTTCAACATTGAAGCCGATGAGGACAGTGTGAGTGATGGGCTGCTGCAGGGCCGCAGGGCATAGCATCATCTGTTCCACTTGCTCAGATCACTCAAGCTATGGCCACAACTTGGTCCTTGTCACAGGTGGATGAGGCCATGGGGGCCCTGGCCAGTGTATTTGTGTCAGGACTGCGAGGCAGCCCTCCATGGGAGTGAGAGCAGAGCTTCCCTCCTTGCCTCCTCCCGTACTGTCTTGTCAGCCTTGTTCTTGAGCTGAGCCCCTCTGGGAGTCATTTGGGACCAAGGCTTCCCCAGGTTCTGCAGAAACCAGCTCCTTCCTATTCCATCTTACAGCCTAGTGCAGCTCTGTTTGAAGCCTGCTGCAGTGATCGAATCCAGCCCTTCGATGATGAGGAGGAAGAAGACATCTGGGAGGATGAGGAGACTCGATGCACTGCCCGGGTGATGGCCAGAGCCAGGTGTGGGTTCACATATTCTCTCAAAGCCTCCACCAGTGGGAAGCAGGCACAAGATTGAGCACTGGATATCCAGCTACTGTTAAAGTTCTGATACCCAGAGAGGCAGTGACCCTTCCTGAAGAGACCAGAGCTTAGAAGCTGGTGGGAGCCAAGCAGTGCTTATCTGGATACCCTGTGCCCAACCTTCCCTGGCACCAATTCCTGAGCCGCCATGGGCTCTCCAGCATGGGCATCTAACCAAGGCTTACCAGGCATCTACTACCTTTGTGTTTGCTCAGGTTTGGAGCCCCTCATGTCTCAGAAAATTACTCAAAGAATGCCCTGGAGCATGGAGGGCAGGACAGGAAGGCTGGCTTAGCAGCAGCTAGGAATATGCCTGGATTGGCCACTCCTTCATCCCCTACACAGAAAGAAGGTCCTCGCTCAGAGAGTGATTCAGAAGGTAATACCTGAAGATCCAGCAAGGGACGTGGGTACTGGGGACAGGTGATCTGACTTGTATGTCTTAGGAGCTCCCTTCGGAGCCATTGTGTTTCCAGCTTCCCCATCTACATATGGTTTCATGAAATGTTCTGGGAGGCCCGACCATCATGGGTAGGGTTCTTCTCTACGTGGAATCTAGAGCAAGGTGTTCTTACTCCCTTCTGTTGTGGTACCTGTTTCCTGCATCTGCATCTGCACAGCTGGCATCAGTTGTCATTGCTAGGGAAGGCATACCCCATGTAATCTGTATGCTGTTGCTTGCCACCCCTCCGATGTACTCAGTAGCATAGCCTACCCCATCTACTACCTCTTAAGAGACCCCTTTTATTACTTCTGCTTTGGGGTGCTGAGATACTCAGGACATGGGCAAGAAGCCAGCTTTCTGTTAGGACTTGTCAGCACCCTAGCTGGGGCTGACAAGAAGCTGCAAGACCAAGGGCAAGAACACCCACAGTAGGGCTACCCATGCCCAGGCCAAGGAGAGAGCAGAGTGCCTGTGACCTCCGGCGGGACAGTACCTACTTTGTCTCTCGGGTACCTTGTGAAGCACCACACAGCTGGCACTGACGCCCATACATGTGGATAATCTATCAGATAATCTATCTGATAATCTATCTGATAATAGAACCTATCTGATAATCTATCAGAACCCTCGAGGCCCTCGCACCCCAGCGTTCCAGGGTCTGAGGGCCATACTACCCTCTGCAAAAAGCCAGTAGGTACCAGGATGTCCTGCTATCTCTGACACTTCAGACAGAGAGGGCTCCAGGGGTCGGGTGGGGGTTTCTTTTCTTTTATTAAAGATTTATTTACTATGTGTACAGTGTTCTGCCTGCATATATGGCTGAAGGCCAGAAGAGGGCACCAGATCTCATTACAGGTGGTTGTGAGCCACCATGTGGTTGCTGGGTATTGAACTCAGGACCTCTGGAAGCACAGTCAGTACTCTTAACCACTGAGCCATCTCTCCAGCTCTCCTCTGGGGTTTCTTAACTGGGAGCATCTTGTATTCCTGCTGAGCTCTGCTGATCCCTCTACCAATTTCCATGTGATGCTGCTTTTCCCTTGTCTATCACATCCTGGGCCTGCCCATTTATGGCTGCTGTATCTCCCCCTGGCAGGTACTACATGGACAGCAGTTTTTGATGAGCCAGTGAACCCGATGTCTGCAGCCCCAGGAGCTGCGAGGGATGTGGGGTCTAGTGTATGGACAGCTGGTCCCTCAGCTCCGGAAGAGAAAGGCTGGGCCAAATTCACCGACTTCCAGCCTTTCTGCTGGTAACAAACACATCAGCATGTAGAGCAATGCCTGTTGGGTGTCAGGACCAGTGTTGCCCTGTGTGCTCAGTTTGTCCCCATCTTCTTTTGCAGCTCTGAGTCAGGGCCCCGGTGCAGCTCTCCTGTGGATATGGGCCACAGCCATGCTGAGGGTGGCCAGAGTCCAGGCCCAGAGAAAGCCTGTGAGTAGCAGCAGCTCGGACACCTGCTCTGACTAGTTCCCAGGCCTAAATGCAAGGCCAGACCCCCTTGGGAAAATGGGAAGTGGTCAAGGTCCCAGGTGTGACCATGCCTTTGTGGTATTGGGGTCCATATATACTTGTGGGATTTGAGTTGTCATGTATAGATGGAGGTCTTCCAGCTTTAGGGGTACAGGGCAGGGCAACATGGCCATTAGGCTGCCCTCAGAGCCAGGTCTGCACCCTTGAGTCACATTGTTAAGTATGTAGAGAGTCACTGATGGAAAAGTCCTTGGCCTCCATCTCCTCCTTCCTAGGCAACTAGACCAGGTTAGACCAGGTTAGAGAGGGGCAGTGACAGCGGTCTCCTCAAGTGCCTTCCTCCTCGTGTGTGGGGGCAGTCCCGAGGGAGGGCACACAGCAGTTCATGTGGTCCCTGTGAACAAGCAGGTGCACAGGTGTGACACTCATGTGGCCAACGTGAGCTCTTTCTGCCTCTCATGTTTCACCTGGCACATGCAAATTTGGGATCCCTCAGGCCATGGTAGCTGTGCTCTCTGGCCCCTCTGCCCTCACAAATATCGCAGGATTCCTTCGTTTGCAGTTGGTCCTACCTCGCCTTGTGCCTGGAACGTGTGTGTCACCCGGAAGGCCCCACTGGTAGCCTCCGACAGCAGCTCCTCGGGGGGATCTGACAGTGAAGACGAGGAGAAGGCAGCTGGTGCTGTGGAAGCTGTGTGCACAGGCCATGGTGGAAAGGCCTCCCCACTACCCAAGACAGAGGAGGCTGCTGCCAGCAGGTGTGAAGGGATGGCAAGTTTGCCTGGGGGCAGTGAATATTGTGTGGCTTATACAAGTCTCTGGTCCTATACCCACTAAGAGCCAGGCTCGGTTGCCAGATCTCAGCTCTCTGAGAACAAGTAGCCGCTAGGCTGGAATCCCTTGCTGCTGCCCAACCCAGTGGCTAATGATCCTGTGAAGCCATCTCTAGAAAAGACAATGCCTCTTTACTAAGGGGAGGGCTGGACTGAGGGTATGGGACTTCTTGGACAATAGTGCATGTTTTCCCTTTTAAGTAATTCAGAATAGAAGATAGAACCTGGATGTACTAAGAGCTCCCCAGAAACTTGAGAAGACAGCCTCCACTACAGAAGCCAGTTACAGAGAATACCTGTTTTCAGGCTCTGGGACTGGCTAATCTCCTTGTTGTCTAGGGTTGTTCTAGACAGTGAACAACCTTAACTTTCTATAGGGCAAACTCATGACTCTGGGGCTGACCAACCCTCCTCTGCTGCCCGCTTTGTGGTAGGGCATGTGTGGACTCCAGTCAGGTGCCCTGCACACCCACAGTAGGATAAAGCATTTCTCAGGGTTGAGGATTGGGTCTGTAGTATGAGCCTTAGCTGGGTGGTAGAAGCAACTTGCAGGTAGATAAGTCAAAGTCCCCTTGAGGAGTCTGAAAAAAATAGGACTGTCATCCTGCCTGCAAAGAAGCCAGCCCCTCTAGCAAACCCAGACCACGGTTGATTTTTTGTTTTGAGTGGTTAAGATGAGAAGACAGGACCAAGGCATTCCAGGTGTTACCTGACTCGGGGCACTCACTCCCCAGAGGCTCAGTCCCTGGGGTCCATCAGCGAACTGACATGCCTCCTGGCATTCAGAGACTAGAGAGCATAAGGAGTTGCCTATTGACAGGATTCTGGAAATGGCTTGCAGCTGTACAAAGAAAGGCAGGACTCCACCTAAGTTCAGGGTGCAGTGGAAGAACTCTACCAGGAGACATGGTACTCACTCACAAGGCTCTTGACTGCCCCATGTGTGGAAGGCTTTTGTAACTGCTCTGAATGAATATCACTCATGAGCTTCCCAGTCTTGTCCCTGCCTACACTTCTTCTATGTTGGCTCGTACCTGACAGGTGGGCATCAGCCATACTGCCTAGCACAAGTCCATCATGCATGCATGCATGCATTCAGGCCCTAGATCCCACCAGCCCTGCCTACTCCTGTACAAGCAGAGTAGGCCCTGCCCACCACGCTATGTGGTTCTGGAGGGTCCTCTGTGATATTAGGGTCCCCTCAGGAAAGCTGGGAGCTCAACCAGCTGGAATCCATGGTTGGTGTAACACAATGGTTCTCAACCTTCCTAATGCTGTGACCCTTTAATATATACAGTTCCTCATGTTGTGGTGACCCCAGCCATAACATTATTTTCATAACTCTAACTTTGCTACTGTTATGAAGTCTAATTCTAAAGGGGTCACGACTCACAGGTTGAGAACCACTATGTCCAGGTTGGGCTCACAGTTGACTATTCTATGCCCACAGCCCCTTGGCTGTGTCTGTCCAAAGCTCATTGAGCCCCTGACCCTGTATTCTAGAAACCCCAGGCAAGACATAGCCCTAAAGCCAGTACTAAAAGATTTACAGAAAAGTAGAGCCAAGACTTGGAGAAGGGCTCACATGGTCACTCATTTGGATGGGATGAAATTAACCAAAGGGAAAGCCTGGTCCCGAGCTCCTGGACGAGAGTGCTCGCGAGTCTGGGACAGTCTGTGTGCTCACAGCCCTCCTGCCTCCATCTTTGCAGTGCTCTGGTCACAGTACACCGCCATGCCCATGTCATAGCCTGTCTTCAAAGTTTAGGGTTACTGAGATTGTCAAGACCATAATGCTCCTTTCCTTAATCCTTCCTAGGGAACTACTTTAACCCTGTTGAAAAAGACAGGGTCATTCTGCAAAGTCAATCCTTTCCAAGACCATTCTTAAAACTTGCTAGATGGCGGCATCACTGCCAGGTTTTATTCAGCCTTGAGAACCCCCTCCCCCTCCCTTGTCCTGCATCTCATCTGAGCACCCCTGCCTGGCTCAGACTACAGAGCTATCTTTGTCTGCAGGCCAATGGAGGATCCACCTGCTACTTGTGGCTAGGCTGGGCTGGCCTTGGGTATGAAGACCCTTCGTGCCTATATAGTCCCTTCCCGCCCCACCCCCACTTTCTAACAAAGTCTTACTTCATAGCCCCGGCTGACCTCAAACTCAGCGACTTGCTTACCTGCGCCTCCTAAGTGCAGGATTAAAGGAGTGTCCCATGCCCAGCCCGCTGGACCCTTTTGATAGGGTCAAGGTGGAGTTGACTTTAAGAAGAAACATTGGGGCCTTCGGTAAACGAAGCTCCACCACTGTCAGGACTTGAGTGTTGCTTGTAGGGAGGATTCAGGTCATGGCAATCATGTAGCTTGTCCCACTGTTTGGGACTCAGGCCTCCAGAGCCACCTGGCTGTAGCTGTGTGCTGCTCCCATGCCCTTAGTTGGCTCAAGCCATTTTACTGGTCAGTTGGGTATGTGACGTAGGCAGCAGCGAGGTTGGGGCACCCATAACTGAAGGCTATCTGCCACACAGGGCTGAGTGTCCGGACAGCACCGTGTTGGCCCCTGCCTGCCCTGCATCTCCAGAAGTGACTGTCAGTCCTGCTGTGGCCACCACAGCACCAAGCAAGGCAGGCCCCCCCACAGCCGCCCCAGCTGTCTCTCCCTCAGTGGCCACTGCAGTCCCCCCAGGGCCGATCACGGCAGTAACCACAGCAGCCCCAGCCATTGCTGCCACCCCAGGGACAGTGACAACGGACAGGTGAGTAGATTGGCCAGAGAGGGTAGGATGGGACTGGATGAACCCCAGGAACCCACATGCTTCCAACTCTGCCTTTCCCCATTCATGCAGGAAGACAGATGCCCTGCCAGAAGGAGCTGCCTTAAACGGTCCTGTGTAACTGCTGCCACCCAGCTGTGGCCCGCCCTGGTCAGGCTGCTTCCTGTATCAAGAAAACTACCTGGTGATGCAATTTTTTTTTTTTTTAATTTAACTTTAAAATAAATGCTGCATTTGGTAAAGCTGGCAGTTGGAACCAGTTGGATGACCGAACTCACGTCTCTCCTGCCTGCCCTTGGTCCCACTGGAAGACAGGATACACCACCCCCGGGGCCAGGCCTTGGTATGGCAATGAAGTCCCTGGCATGCAGCTTTCACCTGCAGGAGTTGGGGAGGAACAAGATCCTGAAGTGCCAGCATCAACAGATGGGCAGGAAGGGTGTGGATCTCCAGGCTCTGGTTTCACCTGTATTTTTTAACGCATGGAGGAAAAGCCGTTTTTTTTGCACTTTGTACCCAGCTACAGTACAGGGTCTCCCTTGGCTCAGGGCAGATGCAAAGGCCTGGGTTGGAGAGACCTGATCCCCACAAATGCATGGGGGTCTGGCATTAGTTTGGCCACATGAGGTCAAACCCCAGTTCTAGCTGCCCAAGGGATCCTGGGAGCTGGTATTTGAATCAGGCTGCAAATTTTTGACTGCCTTAAAAACAAAAGACCATTTGGACCAGATGGGGTTGTCTCTATGATCAGCAGGGTGGACCGGCACGCTTGAGTGGGTGGTTCGAGGTGCCTGGTAGTAGCCAACATCAGACATATTAGAGTGGACACAGCAGAGCACCGGGAGGCTCAGAGACAGACAGGCCCATATTGTCCAGGAAGAGTCTAAAAGTCTGGTTTTTTTTGTTTGTTTTTTGTTTTTTTTTAAATGTTCTGACCTTCTGACAGGGCATCCAACCCCCAATAAAAAGTATCATTCTTACTGAAAAAGTGTGTATCGTTAAGCTGCAGATGCTGAGCCCAGCCTATGTGGACACTTTTGCTATCCTACCGAGTTCACTCATAGTACTTGGGTCTCCTATTGAAACAGAATGAAAAGCTCTACCTCAGTAGTCAGACCAATGACACCGTTTTGTGATGGCTTCCCCAACCCAACCCCAGGGCCCATCCAGAAGTGACTGACCCGAGAGTCACGTTCCTCCTTCCCAGCAGCACCTTCACCTGGGCCCTGTGGCTCTGCCCTGGCCTCTGCCAGCGTTCACCTGCTCGGGTAATAGTGCTTCGGCTACACCCCCAGCCCTGACTCGAACCTGAACTGTGGAGAGCAGCCCGTTTCCTCCCCAGAATGTGCCCTACGGATGGATTTCCTCCCACAGTCTAACTCGGTTCCAGGAAAGCCCGAAGATCATCTCACTGGGGGGCAGCTGTGGGGAACAGAAGTAGTAACACCACCGGAGATGATGGGTTCAACCTTCCACCACAGCAGGTCACACCTCGGGCATTTTCAGTGGGTCTTTGGTACCTGCTGCTCACCTCCACCTTCGAGACAGGCAGCTCCAGATCACCAGTGGCTAGCCCTCAACACCAACAGCCAGCCTGGGACATTCCTCCAATCTCTGCAGCACCCATAGCTCTCTGCCTACCTTCTGCCCCAGCCCTGGCTGCAAATACACAGCTAATGATGTCGAGTCTTGGTGAGGTTCACAGGCAAGCAGGAAAGGACAGTAACAAGCCCAGCAACAAAAATCATCACAACGTCCTTGGATGGGATGATCAGGGACCTCCATGGTGGCCCCAGGGGAGGAAGAGGAGGAGGTGTAGACAGCATAAGACCCATGATCTGTGACTTACAGATCACTGTGGGTGTTGCCTCTTCTCTTAGCCACATTTCCCCCTTCCTAGCTGCCTTGAGGACCTTTTGTTGTTTGTTTTTTTAAGAGCCCATGCTCCTTTCTGCCCAGGAGTGTGGCCTTTGTCCTTCAGCTTCAGAACGATTTCCTGAAGTCTTTCACTCTCTCTCTCTCTCTCCAATATCTGGAGCCTCCTTGATGTCAACTAATGCTGCAGAGCTATTTGGGTAGAAAAGACAGACAGGGCTTTCTTCTCTGGCTTGGAGGCCTGCACAAGTTGGGTGGCCGTGTGCTAGCAAGGGTGTCATGAAGTCCCCTTCTGCAGCAGAGCTGCTCATGACCACAGGATCTTGGAGGAAGATGGACTCAGGCTCCAGAAGAAGTATACAAGAAAGATAGCAACTCTCTGCCCACTCAGCAAACCCAAGGTTGGGACAGAGGAGCCCCTCTGGGCAGACCCGTGACACACTGGCTGATGCAGGGACAGGAGTGTGTTCGTTAGTTCTCTCTTTATATAGACTCTGGTTCTAGAAACAACAGTACAGCCAGCCGGCCAGGGCCAGCACACTGACGGGCCGGGTGGGGTGGACTATTTACAAGCCCGGTACAGGGCTGTACCATGGCCTCGGCCCTAACGGCTCAGCCATGACACCACAATAAGTTAGAGCTGGCCAGGTGGGGCGGGGCGGGGGCTGTACACACAAGTGCTGGGGGGCTCAGGGCCTCAAATACTGTCGAGGGCCGGGGCTGTAAACATGGCCGGGGCGGCCCTGCCCACCCCTAGTGGTCTGTAACGACTGGAAGCAGAGCAGCCCGGGCAGGGCCGGGAGGGTCAGGCGTCCGACAGGCAGCTCTGGATCCGGTCCACCCACTGCTGGGCCGAGGGGACATCCTGGGCACAGAAGTTGTAAACGCGACGTGTTGTCTTCACCTGGGAAGAGCAGGTTACTGACTCCACGGACCCTACGACTCCAAGCCCCCTGCCCCAGGTGTTCCCCACCCCTGGGCAGAGGCTCACATCAAAGAAGGCCTTCTCATCAACAGTCTTAGGGGCACCTATGGTGGGTGTGCCAGGTGCCACAGCTTCCACCTCTGCCAGGTCAATGACACCCTTGCAGTCTGTGTCCACTCGGTGGTCATAATAACGCAGCTGGGGTGAGGAGTAAGAGGCAGAGTTAGGGCAGGTCCACCTTCCATCGGTTTCCCTTGTCCACGGCACTCATCACTCACCTGGTGCTTGGTCTTGTCTAGGACAAACCAGCGGGCCTTCCAGGGCTTCATGAAGGCTCCTTTCTTGTACAGGGTGCCCTCATAGGACCTGCATTTGTACCAGAACCAGAGCCAAGTTAACTAACGGGCGGGGGACTACCTCTAGAAATGAGATGATTGGTTGGTCTCTCTATAGTTGTCATGTGACAGACACTGGGTCCCAAACACAGAACTTGAAGGGTGTTGGGAAAGCAGTCTCATGTGACACAAATACTCCCAAAGAGGAGGAACACTTAGTCAGATCTGGCGGCAACCATAGCAGGATGCCCCGGCTCAGTGTCCTCTAGTGGCAGTCAGTCTCACGGTGCTCCTCGGCTCCATCTCAGCCCTGCTGGAGTCACCAGGTCGACAAGCCAAACCTCTCTTGCTGCTGTCCTCCGCTCAGGCAGCTGTCATGGCTTCTACACGTCCTCCTACCTAAACTAAAGCTCCCCAGAGAGCCTAGCCCCACCACAGTCATGTGTGGGCCCCATTCCCCCGTCCAGAAGTGGCTATGCAGCAGGAGTGCCTTTCACACCTGTTCTCACTCTCAGCTGTCTGGAATTGGCTGTACAGGGTACTGGTGCTCCGTCGGGCAGCCTGACGAGAGCTGGACGTGGTGGAGCCGCTGCTCTGGTCACTGTCCAGGCTGAGGCTCAGAGTAGAGCCCACAGGCCCCTCCTGCAGATACACACCTAAGGAGCGCCGGTGGTGGGGCACGGCCGAGGCCAGCAGCGAGCTGGAGGCGCCCTGGAGGAGGCAGGGTGGAAGGTGTTCGTTCTCCTTACATGAAACAGGTTATAATTCTAAAGTCCAGGGCTATTCTAAACAGTCAAATATTTTCTCTGTAGAAAATAGTATAAATGCTAACATTTCCCAATAAACCCTTTTAAGCCAAATAATAGCTGAATTATACATATAAATATTGATTAGATTCTGGGATACAGAATAAACCTATCTTCATCTGTTCAGAGAGCTATGTTTTACTGTAAGTGGGCTTCCTATTCATTTTCCCCTTCACTGTTTGATTTATGGTAGACATTTGCAGAATCAAAGCCAGCCAGCCTCCATCTCCTGGCAACACACACACTTGGTGTTCCTCGGCCCAGCCTACTATCCCCATCCCACTCACACGTCCATCTTGCCGGCCCTCAAGGCGCTGCACAGCCTTCACCCGGTCCCAGGTATCTTTCCAGCGTTCAGAAGGTCGGCCTAGCTCTGTCTCCAACCGTTGCAGCTCCTGGGGAGAATTGGTGAACAAAAAAACATCCAAGAGCTGGAAAGATGGCTCAGCGGTTTAGAACACTTGTTCTTACAAAGGAGCTGGGTTTGATGTCCAGTATCCATACAGTGGTGACAATTATCTGTGGTTCCAGGGGATCTGACAGGTAGTTCTAAGGAGATCCGACACCCTCTTCTGACCTTTGTAGGTACCAGGCATATATAAGGTACATAGACATACATGCAGGCAAAACACTCATACCCTAAAGAATTTTTTCAATCTAAAAAATATTTAAGAACAAAACAACAGCAAAAACCTCCAGACTGGGAGGCCATGATGGCTTCCAGTGAAGATGTTGGCCGCCACACTTGCCAACTGAAGTGCAGCCTTAGGACCCACATGATGGGATAGGAGACCTGACTCCTGAAAGCAGACCTCTGACCTTCCACTGCACATATACACAGACACACTCAGTAAGTAAATGTAAAATATATATATATATATATATATATATAGATAGATATATAGATATAGATAGATATATATATAGATATATATATATATCTCTATCTCCAGGCCAGTGACGGTACATGCCTTTAATCCTAGTACTCAAGAGGCAGATACAGGCCTATCTCTGTGAGTTACAGGCTAGCCAGAGCTCTACAGCAAGACCCTATCGCAAATGATAAAAATAAAAATGACATTATATAGGTTATAAGGATATGAATGAACACTGATTATAGTGTAAGTAATGCAAGCAAGAAAACAGTGTAATGATATCGTAAAACTGAATGTAGTATGTGGGTTTAATTAGTATTCTCTCAATGGGGGGGGTAGACTGGGGGCTTAAATGTAAAAAGCTACCACATCTGAATTCTATATTCAGAGAAAATACCCTTCACAACAGTGACATATGGGCTGAGTGTAGTATAGATCCTGGGAGAGCACCTGCTTCCCATGCACCAAGTTCTGGATTCAGTATCCAGCACCACTAAGTAACAGAAAGAAAGATAAAGGAGGGGGAAGCAGGTAGGCAAAACCAGGCACCATGTTTCCCATGTAGTTCTACCTACCCGAGAGGCTAAAATAAAAACAGAAGGATTGCTTGAGCCCAGGAGTTCAAGGCCAGCCTAGGAAAACATAGCAATACTCTCTCTTAAAAATAAATGAGAGTTGAGGTGGTAGTTCTCAAATGTAATCCTAAAACTGAGTAGGCTGAAGCAGGATCAGAAGGGAGTTCAGGGCCCCCTTTAGTTACAAAACCTGTCTGAAAGAATAAAGGCAGCTGGGCACAATGGCATTTGCCTTTAATCCCACACCTCAGAGGCTGAAGCAGAAGGATTACTGAGTTTGAAGCCAGCCTGGAATAAAGTGTGAATTCCAGGTCAACTTGGGCTAGAGTGAGAGCCTGCCTCAAACCAACAAACCAAAACAACACCACCACACTTGAAAGACGGTAGGTAGGTAGGTAGGTAGGTCGGTCGGTAGGTAGGAAGGTAGATAATGATATAAATAGGCAGGCAAAGGGCATGGCTCAGTGGCAGAGCACCTGCCTTGTGTATACAAGGCGCTAGCACTGATTCACATCTACAACACCATGAAAAGGAGAGGAGGTGGAGGGACGTTTTCAGACCAAAAAAAAAAATATCAATCAATCAAAGTTTGAGGAAATGTGTGACCAGCAGACCTGTATTACAGGAAATATTGCAAGTTTTTCAGACTGAAAGGAACTGGGATTAGACTAGATATACACAGAAAAAAAGTGATTATTAGAGACCAGATTGGAGTATACTTGTTCTCTCAACTATTGGGGAGGCTGAGGCAGGAGGATCTCAAATTGTACCCAGCTAGTATAACTTAGAGAGACCTTGTCTCAAAAAACAAAACAAAGCACCCCACCAAGTGACAGTTCTACCTCAGTGGTAGAGCACCTGTCTAGCATACATAACGGTCCTGAGTTCAATTCTCAGTACCGGAAAAGAAAAGATACTGGGAATGGCAAAAAAAGAAAGCTTTTCTCTCATTTTTAAAACTTCTTTAAACAAAGTTAACTAAACAAAAATAAAGTACTATGTGCATTTATGCCCTAGAAAAGCAAAGTGACTGCAGTAACATCGAATGGAGCTGACAACAGAGATAAAGGACTCTTCTGATCTCTGTACTATCGTCCTCCATACCTTCATTCACAAAACACACTGTCTCCCTCCCTTCTTCTCTCCCTCCCTCCCTCCCTCCCTCCCTCCCTCCCTCCCTCTCTCCCTCCCTCCCTCCCTCCCTCCCACCCTCTCTCTCTCCTTCCCTCCCTCCCTCCCTCCCTTCCTCTCTCCCTCCCTCTCTCTTCCAGTAATAAGCCCTTTGGACCAGGTCCCTCTAAGATCCTGAGATGCTCAGATAATCTTGAAGGAAACTCAGCCAGCACAGAGGAGGGCGCACCCTCCCCTGCTTAGGACCTGAGGCCCACACCCTCCTGACTGCTCAGCCCCTGATGAACCAGTGAGGGAGGCCATGCCACAGACAGGACCTGCCACCTGTACACTGTCCCAACTACCACACACCAACAAACTCCCACAGCTCACTTGGCCCTTGTTTGATTCCGATTCCTGAGCAGATGTGCTCAGAAAAGATGGCAAATGAGAGGCGACAGTGACGTCTAAGCTCCAGAGCTGAAACTCAGATGAGCTACTAATCACTGACAAGCAGAGGCGGATGGTTCCTGGGGAAACCCTGCCTGCACTGATGCCTGGGAGCTACCTAAGTTACTTAAAGCAAGGTACCACAGGGTAGATGCAGTCTGTTCAGGCAAGGTCCACGGGAAAGTAAGATTAGTCCCTGGGTAACAGAATAGGAAGTAATGCAATCTTAAGAGGTGGGGCCTGGTGGAAGGTCCTTGGGTCACAGAGAACTTGGGAGACTCTGCCATGATGTGACCCAGCCCAGAGACTTACCAGAATTGAGTACATGCCCTTGAGCCTCCAAAACTGCAAGCTAAATACATTTCTCTACCTTGTAAGTTAGCCTATCTCCAGGATTTCCTCACAGTGACCAATGATGACTAATATACCAGGTCAAGGACACACATGCCAAGAGCGCAGGTCTTGAGAGTGTCTGACAAATGCTTTCTCATCACTACTATCTGCAAACATCTATTAGCATGGACAGAGACCTAGCAACCACAACCCCCTAAGTAAGCAAGCAGTTCATATGGTAGTAGATGGAGTCAGAGCCGCCCCAAGGGACACACGCACATATGCACAGGTATGGCCCTGGTGTCTCAACCAGTGGGGGAGGGAAGACCAGGCCCTCCTCTGGGGCAGCACGCACCTCCAGCAGGCGTGAGATGGCGTCAGGCTGGACTCGAGGACGGCTGTCATAGCAAGGCCAGACCACGCGGCGTCGGCTCTGGGGAGCACCTCCGTCAGGCCGCTCTTCTTCCGGGGGTTCCGGGGGCCCCTGGGCCAGCTCCCAGTCATACGGGGGGCCCTCAGCCAGTGTCTCCTCGGTGTAGAAATCCCACACTTTCAGGTTGGACACATTGCTGTAGGGTCGCAGCACCTGGGAGCAAGTCTTACGTTCAGAAGCTGGGCCACGCAGGAGCTGCTGCCCCCGCCAGACCCCATTCACCTCGGTGTCTTCGGGTGCATATGTGTAGTTGTAGAACATGGGGGTCCTCTTGCTCAGCCGGTCCACGTACTCCCACACGGACCTGCATGCCAGCTGGCCCTTGCGTTCACCCTTCTCCTCATACAGCAGCCCTACACAAGAGTAGCACTGAGCTTAGGCCCCTCTAACCCAGTTACCCCAGATTTCCTTCTTCCCTACATACCCAGCTCAATACGCTCATAATCAGAGTCCAGCAAGAAGGTCCGAAAACGGCGGGAAGCATGGTGGTAACCGAGGAACTTGAGGTAGAACTGACTGAATTCAAACTCCATGGGGAACTGCAAATGGACCTGCATGAAGTCGTGGGTCAGAGGTCAGGTGAGGGAAGAAGAACTAACTACTCAAGCCTACCTACATGGCACCTCCCTCCCTCCCTCCCTCCAGCCTGCCTGCATGGCAGCCTCCCTCCCTCCCTCCCTCCCTCCCTCCCTCCCTCCAGCCTGCCTGCATGGCAGCCTCCCACCCTCCCTCCCTCCCGCCTGCCTACCCACCCACCTGGTGTACACAGTCCAGGAACTGCAGGAAGACGGGCGTGAAGCCGCTGCTCTGCCCAGCTAGGGTGTGGGCCCCACGGTGGCTGAAACGATGGCCGAACGACAGCCACTCCTTTTCCACTAGCAGGCGGAAGCCCTCCAGAGTGCGGTAGAAGGGGTCTGAGAGCAGCTGCACCAAGGATACCACCTGCCAGAACCACCAGATGTCAGAGAACATCTGAGGACCCCGCCCCCACCCCTTTCCCTGCATCTGCCACGTACCTGAGTGGTGATGTCCCAGCCATCTTCTAGGCTCACCAGGACAGAGGAGCCCGAGTCTAGCAGCTCCACTACCAGCACCGATATCTGCAGCAGCTTGTGTATCTGCAGGGACAGGCAACCCTTGGACACTACAGCCAATAGGGTCCCAGAGGCTCCCATAGCCACAGAATCCTTCTAAGGCCAGTAGTACCTACAGCACTGGATGGACGTGATCTGCTCTGCTCTGGTCACGTTTACACTGTTCCTCCAGCCTGCCCACCCCTCCCCAAACCCCCGTGGCGAGGAAGGCAGATTCAGAAGTCCCTGTTCTTGCTGGGTGTAGTAGATGTCTGTAATCCCAGCACCTAGGAGGACTGCCACAAACTCGGGGCCAGCCAGCGCGGCATTGTGAGACCCTGTCCCAGAAAGAGAGGAAGTCCCTGCCCTTCAGGTGTCCAGCAGTCCCATCCCTAAGTGCTCTAGCTGTCACAGGGCACCAACGGCACAACACCCATTTCCATTCTCCAGAAAGGACAAAGCAGCAGAGGGCCCTGTCCACAAGCCACATTCCACAGTGGAGATCAACTTCCCTCACCCTCAACACAGCAGACAGGCTCCACCATCCCTTTCACTGTTGGCCTGTCCAACTTCGAACAGGCCCAGACCATCAGCTGCCTCCCGGACACTAGGATACTACACAGGAAGTGCCCATCACCTCGCCCTCCTCCCAGTACCCAATATATCAAATGAGGAAACTCAGACCTAGAGGGAGACCTAGCACCCAGATGGGCAGAGAGGCAGAGGCAGTGTAGAGACCTGAGTCAGCCATTCTGAGTCCTCTAGTGAGCGCAGAAAGGAGGCTGGGCCGGGCTCAGTGGCAGGGCAACCAGGTACACAGGCCTTCAGCAATTTCTTGAAGCTGGCTTTCACCTGCCTGGCCTCAAACACCTCGATAGGCACCAGCTCCCACTGTTGCAAGGGATCTGGACGCACACCCTGGAAGAAGGCCAATGAAAAGCTGTGAGCCAAACCTAGCCTGTGCTCCCTGCCTGGCCCCGCGTCCCTATCCCAGTTACCTTAAGCTGAGCTTTGTCACCGATGATGTACAGGGCTGCCCGCTGTGGCCGGAGGAAGCCAGAATCGGGTGGAGCTCCATTGGTGTGGGGGGTGCTGAGGAGGTCTCTGCTAGCCAGCCTCGAGCCCACGTCGGCCCCCAGTCCACTGCTGCGGCCACTGGCTCGGACACTGCTCCACTTGCCTGCAAAGGACACCCCAAGTAAGCACTGGATTGAGGTCAGGGCACCACTTACCTGGGGCTGGCTGGGCCTGGCCTCCAGGGAGGGGACTGAGTTTCCAGGCAGGGCAGAGTGGTCGGCAGGCCGTGAGAGGGAGCAGGGCTGGAACACACAGATGCTGAGGCACATGGGGAGGGGTGCTATGTTAGTGTCTTATGTTAGCGTCTGGAGTGGGCTCGGGTGCTGGGCAGTGAGTGACTAGGCTAGGGAGTCAGTTGTGCTAGTCTCTCCGAGGGGGCGTTAGTGCTGGGTGTGGAGGGAGAGATTAGTGCCCAAGACATACTCCTACTAGGGGCCGTCAGTGCCAGGGAGGGAAAGCCCCAGTACGGTACCTCGGGACGCAGTCCATCTGGAGGCCGAGGCCGCCATAGGGTTGGACAGCGTGGTGACCCTGGCTCGGGGGCTGGGCACTGAGGGCACAGCAGAGAGAAGGCTCAGGTTTGGTCCCAGGCCTGGGTTGCCAGAGGCTCCCACCAAGTCCCACTCCCAGGGGTCAGCGCAGGACCGGCCCTTGTCTGTCAAGGAAGGGTCCTTCCCACCAGGGGCAGCCCGGCAGAGAGGGCCTGTGATGCTGGGAAGGGTCAGGCTTTGCCATACGGGGCTCTTCTTCAAACAGCTCCAAGCAATCTTGTCTTCAGATTTTTCCTAGACCCCCTTTCCTTTAGTTTAAGCCAGGGACTATCTGATAGACAATTCCTGATAGAAGCGTTCAACATACAGCCATGTAGTAGCCTTACCCAGAACAAAACACAAGAGGTACCTGAGAGCCTCAGCCTGGAGGAGACCCAGAGGCAACTGAAAGAGGAAGAAAGAAGGGCCAGAGGGACAGGAGGACACAAGCGGATCTCTTCCCAGGACTGCATCCACCACGGTTAGAGGCTGCGACAATGTGGCAGTGTCTGGGGGGAGCCTGAGTCATATCTCAGGTTACCTGACTATGTAGAAGCCTCATGCAGTACACAGAAAAAATGTCTGGGGCAAGACACCATTACCCCATCCAATGCAAGGGTCACTAGGGCCAAGCTCCAGGCCAGCCTTCCAGACCCTGATTTCTCTGACAACTCCACATCACAGATGGCAGTTACCCAGCTCGCAGTGCCCACAGCATCAGACTACTTAGGTTGCAAGCTGGAAATCCAAGCAGGGCTGAGGGAAAGCAGACTCCTGCTCATCACTGGACAGTCAGGGAAGGTGGCCCTACACCTTGAACTCACAACACCAGAGGTGGCGACAGTAGCCCCCGAGAAGGCTAGAGATGCTCAGGGGACACTTGGGAAGGTGCAGGCTGATACTTTCTGAGGGGAGGATGCTGCCTGAAGTACCACTCAGAATTTCCGGAAGAAAAATCACACAGAAATCAGGTATTCTCAGGAAACTGCGACATGGGTCAATTTGGCCTATCCACCAGACTGGTGTCGCCTGGTGACCAGGAGAGCTAGCTTGCTGCCCTGTCCTTAGCACTAGGGGCCAGCAAGAGATGAAGATCACTGACAAACTGGTGAGTCCATATGTGAACCAGGGGCTCAAGAGGGAGTCAAGAAGCCCGGGGAAGAGAGCGTGCAGAGAAAGGGAAGGACAGACAGACAGCTTCAGGCAAGAACAACAGACCTGGCCTGGTGTGCTGGCTCCCACCTTTAATCTCATCACATGGGAGGCAGAGGCACGTGGATCTGTGAGTCGGAGGCCAGCCTGGTCTACAGAGTGATTTCCAGGACAGCCAGGGCTACACAGGGAAATGCTGTCTCGAAACAGCAATAACAAAAAGCACAATGGACCTGGGTGGTCAGCTTCTAGGAACCAGAGAGACAAGACAGACAAACTTAAGGACCCTGGGCCATAGGACGGCTCTGTTCATAGCAGGTGCTACCAAGCCTAAAAAAGGCCCCAGTACCACTGTGTTCTCAGAAGCTGATCCCAGAAGAGAAAATGTAGCCCCACAACTTCAAGAGGGGGAGGGAAGGACTGGAGGTTAAGGTTGAGCAGACCAGATGGACCGGGGCAACTTACTTCCAAGTGATACTGTCACATTAGCTTGGTAAGATGACTTGAGAGCCTGGCAGACGCCACACCCAGTGCTGAGACAGAGTTCCAAGCACAAGGACCCAGCTTGACACCCACTGGGCTTGGTATGCAAGTTAGTGGCTAAAGTTGTCCATCAAAGAATCAACTGCTAAGGACCCCCGCATCTACCGGCAGGCCGTGAGAATGGGCCTGGCCAGAGCAGTGCCCACGCCCCACAGTTCACTTGCCAACCACCACTGGACACGGGCTGTCTGCCTTCTGAGAGCGCTGAGAGCACACACAGGGCCGCACCCTTAAGAGCTGCCGCCTAGACAACTACGTCAACAGTCAGCCCAAAGCTAGTGCCGGGCAGCACAAGAAGGGGCTCAACCAACAGCCAGAGGCACACCCCTGATCCCTGGGCTCAACCAACAGCCAGAGGCACACCCCTGATCCCTGGGCTCAACCAACAGCCAGAGGCACACCCCTGATCCCTGGGCTCAACCAATAGCCAGAGGCACACCCCTGATCTCTGGGCTCAAGAATAGCCAGAGGCACACCCCTGATCCCTGGGTTCAACCAACAGCCAGAGGCACACCCCTGATCTCTGGGCTCAAGAATAGCCAGAGGCACACCCCTGATCTCTGGGCTCAACCAATAGCCAGAGGCACACCCCTGATCCCTGGGCCTCCTTCAGACAGCAGACGCAGCTGTCATAGATCATAACAACAGAAGACATTGCACACAATTATGATAGCAGTTCTCAGGCAAGGAACTGGGTGGGTGCCTCATAAGCAGAGGTCAGCATGGGAAGAAGGCTGGCCTGGCACCCCTTTCAGTGTGTTCAGGGTGCTGTGGAGGGGATGACAAGGACATTGAGAGCAGAGCAGACAAGATCCAATTAGCCAGGACAGAAGAACATGAAGGCCCCCTAGTGGGCGGAGTGGCAGTTGGAAGGGAGAGGCTAGAGGAAGGATGGAGAAATGACTGGGGGTGTTCCTCTAGGCATCAGCAAACACAGCAAAGTGTGGACGGAGCACCTGCCGGACCTAGAGACCTCTGGGAGATGTCCTGGTTTAGGGAAGGAGAGGAAAGGACAGGCTTATGGTCAGAGGAGAGCAGGCCTCAGGACACTCACCTACCTGGTCTGGGCAGTATTCCTGCCCTGTCCCAGAACACGAAGAGAAGTCCCTCTGTCCCATACCCAACACCCACAAAAGAGTCATTTCTGCCCCTGCTCGTTAGCCCACCATGAATGCCGGCTGCCACAGCCTAAAGTCCTCTTTGCTCTACGGCCACCATTCACCCCAAAGCACCCTCTCACCATGACCGCCCATGTGGGCCGAGGAGAAGCCACTAAGCGTGTTTCGTCCCGATGAGTCAGCGTAACGGGGCATGGCGCTGACCACAGCCTGCAGGTACTTCTCCTGCTCCAGGCTGCTGGAGTCTGCCTGGATCTGGCCTGAGAAAGGAGAAGCTGGAGCTGGAGCTGGAGCTGCAGGAGGTGGAGACTGGACAAGCAGGGTAGGCAGGCAGGCAGAACAAAGGAGGAGTACCTGGAGAAGGTGTATTCTGGGCCTTGAAGAGACCGACGACACCCTTGCCATGCAGGCCCCCAGAGCGCAGCAACACAGCCTTGGAGCGTCCACTGCGCCAGCAGACCACAGGGAAGCGGTTTTGGCGGTAGCAGCGGGAAACACGCTGCAGGGCATTGTCCTGGATGCTCTGGGGAACAATCAGCAATCCCGGATAGCTGCAGGAGTGGGAGGTGTCAGGAGGGCAGCTCTAAGGCCTTGCCCCGTGCCTGTCCTCAGAGTAGGTAAGGAGAGCCGACAGGGTGAGCACAGTGGCACAAACCCGTGGCTCCCAGAATCGGAAGGCCAAAGGCACCTTGTGCTTATCTGGGTGCCTCCACCAAACCCGCAGGATCCACGGCTGGGACCCATGGCAAGCAGGGAAGGTGTTCAAGCACTGCCTACCACCCTAGTCAGCCCTGGCAAAATCTTCTTGGCGTGTCCTGGCCAGCCCTCACCTGCGACATATGGCATACATGCGATTAACAGGAGAGATGCGAAAGGGCTCCGACTTGGCCCGGCTCAGGCTGCTGCTCAGGGTACCTAGTCCAAGGCGCTGGTAGTCACGGCAACATGCCCGCTCCACCAAGCTGCTCATGGTCATACGGTCAGAGGGCTTCAGGGCTGAGGACGGGGTCAGCGTGCTGGGCTCCAGCTCCTCTGACACTGCAAACAGTATCGTTGGGGACCATCTCCAGAGACCACCAACCCAGGCCCCGGCCTCCATGGGACCATCTCTGATAGAAAGCACACAGATTTCCCTGACCCTGCTCCCACCTGAGATCTCGTCCTCCTGGTCCTCAGGGGGTGGCTGGCCCCGATGCTCCCAGCTAGGGGGGTTATATTTCTTCCGAGTAACATACTGCCGCCCAATGGTCTTCTTAGCATTCTTCACCAGGTTCCGGGAGAAGTTTCTAGGTATAAAAGTCCAACAGAGCTGAGAAGGCAGAGGTCCAGGGAAGACTATGCTAGGTGCTCAATAAGCACCTGGCTGCCCTGGCTCTGGGACCCAACTCCATACCTGAGGGAAGGACCCTTGTCCTTGACAACCCGTGGCGACCGGCCGGTTGTGTGGGCTGAGCCAAGTGTGAAGGCGAAGGTGCCCCTGATATCTGGTGGGTACCGAAGCTTGTGTAGCTGCTTACGGAAGAGCTCAGCACTGTCAGACCCCACTTCCTCATCAAAGGCCATTTTCAGCAGCTGGGTCGGACAAATAAACCCTCAGGGCTCTAAGTGGCTACCAGGCTCCCCCCCAGTCAGATAGCATTCAGTTCACAGGCTCCCTTCTGATGGCACGCAATACCACAGAGGCAGGCCAACTGTGCCTTTTAAGGAAAGGCATCATGTCCATGTAACTCAGGGTCTAATGTGTATAAACTGTAAATTTCAGTGGCTACTTGACGAGGTCTCTCAGCTTAGGCAGTACACTCAAAACTTGGACTCAGGTCAGTGCCCCAAGGATAAAGACTAATACACAGGGGCTGGAGAGATGGCTCAGGGGTTAAGAGCACTAGCTGCTCTTCCAGAGGTCCTGAGTTCAACTCCCAGCAACCATCTGTAATGACATCTGGCGCCCTCATCTGGCCTGCAGGCATACATGCAGGCAGAACACTGTATATAAATAAATAAATCTTTAAAAAAAAAAAAGACAAATACACAGAGGCCACTATTTCAAAAGGTCAGATGATACCAAGCTGAGAGCCAATGTGACAGCCCCAAGTCAACAACCCACTGGCAGGAACCCACTTACAGAGCATAAACTAGCTGCAGCAGACGTAAGTTTCCTCACCTGGAATGTGCAGGAACGAAGCTGCAGACCATCCTGCAGAAGCTGGTCCACAGGGGTCTGGACACTAATGCGCTTCTCCTTGGTCAATGCAGCCACGGGGAAGGAGCGGACTACCACTTGCTCCCCCACTTAGACAGGTCAGGCAGTAGTGAAGGGGGAGGAGAAGACAAGGGCACATATATCAGGGTGCCAGACATGGAAGTCTTGGGTGGGTAGGGAAGGAGCGTCATGGGGCCTATCTCCTATAGGGCTTTGATTCTTTGAGAAAAGGGAAGGGAAAAGAAAGTCTTATCTACTCCGAGAGCTGGGGAGGCACAGAAAAAAGGTCGAGGCTTACCCAGGGGGTCAGTAGGCATCCCCGTGAAGATGACGCGGTATGTGGTAAGGAAGACAGCACCCTCGGCTGGGAGTAGTGCAGGGCCTCCTCCACTGCCTCCCACACCCTCCTCACGCCCATCTGGCAGCAGGTACACTCGAAGGCCGTCTAAGACACACTCCTCACCAGGCAACAGGCGTGGCCTTAGCAGCTTGGGCTATTCAGCAAACAGAGCAGAAACTTAGAGCACAGCCCAGGCCTCAGGTACCCACGGCTTGTCAGCCACTATTTACCTTCTGTATGGGGGGCAGCCTCTTGCTCTCACGGTGCACAGCCTCCAGGGTCTCAATGTGCATCTGGACAATGTCTAGGGGAGAGCAGGTCTCATACCCTGGGCCCCTACAGCCACCCATCTGAGGAGTACTCCCGTGCCCAGGACCACCATACCTGGCACCATGACATGCAGTCCCTTGAGATGGTCACTGGTGACCCCACTCTCTGTGCAGACCTTGTCCACAAAGCGGTTGATGAAGCGGACCACGGCCCCAGCCACATCACACGTCTCTGCGTCTTCAAAGCCGCTCTCCGTGTCATAGCTCTCGGCCACACTGCCCGCCATGCTGGGCCAGGAGGGGATGTGTGGGCACCAGCACCCCCGCGCCCCCACCATACACCTTCTCCCTGGCCCAGGCCTCACCCCCGCCCCCCCACCTGTTGGTGACCAGGCTGTTGCTGGCACTCTCCAGGTCTCCTAGCCCTGCCCGCTCCCGCAGCAGCCGGCTCTTGCTGCTGTCCAGAGGCAGCAGAAGGTAGCTCATGCGGTTGGCATAGTGGATGGCCTGGCTGAACACAGTGCTCTCCTCCTTCTGGACCAGCTCTTGCTGCTTCTCCTGGCTTAGGGTTGGCCACAGGCGCCGCTGCTCTGAAGCCACATCCAGGGCAGATCGTTCATCATCCTGAGACTGTGCTTCCCCCGCCTCCTGTCAGGGCACCGCAAGAGTAAGCGGGGACCAAGGCGCCCGCCCCCAGCCCGGCCCGGCCCGGCCGGGCCCGGGAGTCCTGCACACCTGGGAGGGGCTCACACGCTCATCAGAAGGCTCCAAGTAGAGGGCCCGGATATGGGTCTGCACATCCCCATAGAACATGGCCTCCCAGAACTGCGGTGTGCTCCACACTACATGCTCCTGCACACAGCTGTACGCAAACTGTGTCACCCCTGGGCTCAGCTTCTACAGAAGGAAGGGGAAAGGTCATGAGCACACAGCAAGCGTAGACTGGCGAGGAGACCTCGTCCCCCACCCTCCTGACACTTACCCGGCAGAAAGCTGTGACCAGGGGCAGCAGTGCAGCGGCAATGCCGTGCTCATCCAGGGAAGTGCAGTCCTGTGAGCAGAGCCAGGGGTGACAGGGGGCCCCTCTCGGAGAGCATCCACACCCAATCCCACCCCTCTGGCCATCACAGGCCAGTGTCTCCCACCACTGCCACCTGGAACCGTTCCCTCAGGTTTCAAAGTCAGGGCCAATAAGAGCTCCCTTCAGCTCCCCATTCCCCACGGACTATGGACCTCCCCGACCCCATCACATGGGAGAGACCCCTGCACCCCCTCTCCACTCTCTCCTAACTGTCAGAGTCCCAGGGACACCTGAGGCCCCATGTCTACCCACCCATGTGACATCCCTGGGAAGATGAAGGCCGGCCTCACCTGTAGGCAGCAATTCATCATGCGGACGACAAAGTCAAACTGCTGATGGTCTAGAACTGCACGGTTCTGCTGCACGTGCAGGTGAAGCTCATGGGCGAGGCAGCGACGGGCAGCTCGCCCCTTCAGGGCCCTGAGGACAGCTGGAAGCAACTGGAGGCAGAGACAAGGGGAAATGTAGAACACAAGGCACCACGGGGGAGTCCTCACCCAGCGTCAGAGTGGAGACGGCCAAGCCCAGGCTCCAAGCACAGAAAAGCCCAAAAGCCGATGCAAGTCAGGTGTGCTCAGGCTCTGCTTTTCACTGACCAGTACAGACTTAAGGCTCCAGCGGACCCAGCAACCCCACAAGTGACAGTTCAGAGGACAGAGACACCAGGCATGCACGGTGCTGGCTCCCAACCAAGTGTGGACATGGGCTCTGGAGGGAGCCCCAGGAGCACCACACAACACCCCGGAGGTGTTCGCGAACACAATGAAGGGCAGAATGGCATGCAAGAAGATTATTAAAGCAACCAAGCCAGGCGTGGTGGCTTATGCCTCTAATCCCAGCACTGAAGAGGCCAAGACAGAGTAAGAGCAAAGCCCACTCGGCTTAGATAGTGAGCTCCAGGCCAGCCTGGGCTATAAAGACGGTGTCTGAAAAACTCCTCCCCAAACAAGCAAACACTCCACACATCCATGGCATATACAGGTCTACACTGCAGAGTGGGTACACTAGACTGCTGTCCACTCAGACGAAGGAGCACCCTCCTGTCCATGCAGCCTCTGCACAGGCTCAGCATTTACCGCACTGGGAGAAAGACCTGAGTCTCCCAAGAGCTGCTGCCCCGAGCCCAGGTTAGAGGCTCCTTCCACCTGACAAGCCTCACCTTCTTTGCCTCAAGCATTTTCCCTTCGAACACATAGGAGATGCAATTCCGCACCACCTCCAGGCGCCGCGCACTGTTGACGTGAGGCCCGCTGCATCGCTCCAGGATGGCCGCTAAAGAGACAGGACATGCTCATTCAACTCCTGGCCTTGTACCCATCCTAAACCAGCTTGTCTTCCCCCTCGAGGTACATACTCATGGGGGGCCCTGAAGGCACAGTGGTCTTCCTCTCAGCTCTGACAGCTGGGGGCGCACCCTGCATCTTGGCCGCAGCCTGGTCCACAATCCACTGAACTGTGCCCTCATCTAGCCGGGGGAACGGCCGGTGAGTCCGCCGCAGGTGACTGGCCTCACCTGGCCTCTGCACTTTGTGCATTGCCACAGCTGGGTATGGGTTTTCCTGAGGGAACACAGGCAGGCATTGGCTAGCGGGCCAGGACCAAGGTGGCAGCATGCCCTCCATGTCACCCACCATACATTCTTATAAAGTTGCTCCGCTAGTTCCTGGACGTGACGCAGGACACGGTGGGGATGGTTCTCGTCCGCACGCATCCGCGCTACTTCGTGAGCCACGAGCTAAGGGGGAGGAGGCAAGACAGTGAGGGTCAGTTGAGCGGGTTGGAGAGGGACAGGGAGACAGGCAGGGGCAGGGCTGTACCTCATCAAACAGGTCTGTGGAACGGTAAGGGACCCCTCGCTCTGATACAAAGCCTGCAAAGGCCATGCCCTCCAACACCTTCATCAGGAAATCATCCTCCACCAGCCCACGCTGGCCTAAGAACGCTGCCTGGGAGAACACCGAGAAGTTAGCTCTTTGTGGATTCACAGAGCTGTCTCCAGCCCCAGCCCCAGCCCCAGCCCCAGCGCCTACCTTATGGAAACGAATGACGGGTTCTGGGTGGATGCGTACAATGTGCAGGCACCAGCGGTAACCTTGCAATAGTTGAGCAAAGAGCCGCAGAAAGACAGCACGAAGCTCCTTGTCCTGAGAGAACAAGTCAATGCAGGTATCGGGTCCATTCAAGTACTCTCTCTATCCCCATTCACAGCCAGGCCCTGGGTTTCCCAGGGACCTCTGCTGCCTCCCTTGCCTCTCCCTACAGTGCAGTCAAGTGAGTCCTCCAAGTGCTGAACAGTGTCTCCTGTCCACAGCCCCTTGACTGTTTCACTGTACTGACTCAGACACAATCATCACACCTAACTATGTGTATAGCTCCTTCGTTCCCAGGCTCCTTCCTGCCTAGGGTACAGAAACCTGAGGTCAGCTTGGAGGTAAGCCGAGTGTCTGAGCACCATGAGCTTGGCCATTCGAGGCACTGGAATCTCTGTATCAAAGCAGCAGTGACCCTCACCTGCATCTTCAGGGAGGAAGCAGATGTTGTAGGGGGTGGGAAGGCAAGGTCAGCCAACTCCAGCTCTGGATCCAGGACCTGTGGAAGCAGAGAGGAGCAGAGACAACTGCATGGTGACCTTAGGCTCTGGGTTCCCTGGCTGTCAGGTGACGGCTCCCACAAGCCCAAGGCTCCGGCCCCACCCTGGCCCCAACCCTCACCATGCTCAGAACATTGTGGGTCTGGCTTTGTAGTGGCTCTGGCAGGGGTGGAATGTGCACACACTCAGGGACAGTCACCGTCCCTCCATCAAGATCAGCAACAATCACGTCCAGCTGTGCACCAAAGGGAGCAAGTGGTGAGAGATCAGCAAGCCCAGGCAGTGACGCAGACACAAAGCACAGCCCTTACCAGCTCCTGAGTCTCTGCCTGGAAGGCTGCATTGACCCCAATGATGAAAGGCGTGGGCGTGCTAAGGACTTCTAGCAGCTGTGCTGGCAGGATGGGCACATAGGTGAAGCTGCAATGGCCCAGAAGACACTGTAAGCCCCGGAGGACAGAGGGGTAGACAGAGGGACCGGGGAGGCCAGGAAGAAGGGCTGGGCAGAAAAGCACCTGTATCTGAGAGGGAACAGCAGTGCCAAGAGGCCCCTGCAAGCATCTGCAAGACGTTGGTAGCTCCTGGACAGGAAGAGGACTTTGTGCTCAGTAAGGGCAGCACAGAACAAAGACAGCACGTTGGTGATGCCTGAAGAAAGGAGACAGGGTTGGTGAGGGCCCACGTCCCTACTCCAGTACACAGGGAGCACCCTCACCTCTGACCACTGGTCCCAGAACAGGAAATTGGGGGTGGGGTATAAGAGGCAGTCTCACCCAGCTGGCGGAAGAGGAGGGCCACACTACAGCGGCTGACAGGCAGTGAGTCTACCAGCGGAGTCTGAATGACCTGCCGGTCACCAGCCCCCAAAGAGATGGTTCTCTGTAGAAAGAAAACGACCAGAGCTTAGAGTGTGGGCAGCTGGTATCAGCTCTGAGCACTTGGCCCCAGGTAAGCTGACAGGTCTTGAGATGGGACTGGCTTAGACGGCTGGAGGGAAAGGTCCCGCCCTGCTCTGCAGAGAAAACTCAAGGTAAGGGGGGTCTGCCTCTGATCTGAGTGGGGCAGGGCCTGAGTGGGCAGAAGAAACAAAGAGTCCATACCGCTCCTTCCTCAACAGAGTCCAGCTGCACAGGACAGACAGACAGAGAGACACCATTAGACACAAGGCACAGAGTAAGAAACAGAAAGATACATGGAGCCGGGCGGTGGTGGCGCACGCCTTTAATCCCAGCACCTGGGAGGCAGAGGCAGAGGTAGGCGGGTCTCTGTGAGTTCAAGGCCAGCCTGGTCTACAAAGCGAGTTCCAAGAAAGGCGCAAAGCTACACAGAGAAACCCTGTATTGGTGAAATTGCTCTCCAGCTACAATGCTGTCTTGACAAACCAAAAAAAAAAAAAAAAAACAAGATACACGGACAACGGCATCCAGAGACAGGCACACACCCAATGATCAAGAGGACAGAGACGGAAAAGGCAGGCCCAAAGCCAAGTAAGCAGACAGGGCTAAGAAGAGACGACAGACAACGGCACGAGAGCAGAAGGGAGTATCTAAGGCCTTGGCTTGTGTGCTTGGCCAGGCAGGACTCTGAGTGGCCAACAGGTACCCACCCCCACCTCCTATGACTGTACCAGGAGGGCCTGGGGCCACCCAGCTGTCTCTAAGACCTACCTGCGATCCCCCAGCCAAAGGGACAGTACAGGTGAGCAGGTTCCCAATCACATTCTCGAGGCACACATTCAGGCCCTCCACATGGACAGCATAGATGAGACCAAGGCTATTCTGCAACAAGCAGAGAGGGAACAGTGGTACAGCTGACAGGGCACCCCACGGACTGCCTCGCCGCTACGGTGGCCCTCCTCACCCTGAACACGTCTGTGTGGTCCAGGCGGGACACCAGCACCAGAGTCTTTGGAGCAAAAAGCTGGCTGGGCTGGGCTGGTGCTGTGGACGACAGCCGTGCCTGGCCTCCTTCATCTGCCTCTTCCTCCTGCTCTGTGGTATCTTCATTGAACACCACTTCCTGCAGACAGAAACCCATCCTCCTGGCTCTCATCCGAGTCATTCCATGAGCCCAAGTGGAAGACAGAGGTGACTCAGATGCAGCCTTCCCCAACAGGAACATACCCCCAGAGGTAGAACAAGCTGGCCATGGCTCAAGGCTCAGCTTCACATGGTGCACAGCAGAGCTTCAACTGACCTGTGTGGACTCCACTGGCTCCCAGAAGGTCAAGCAGGCGCAGTAGTGCCTCTCAGAGTTGATGTCGGTAAGGACAGCCACAAAAAAAGTTGGTGGATTCCTCTCGGGACAAAGCTGCCACCCACTGGGCTGGCAAAACTACAGGGAGGGATCAGCAGTCAGCGCCTGCACCCACACCCACAGTAAGAATTAGCCCCTTCCCTCACCACCTGCCCTCAAGCACCTGCCCTGCCAGGACCTGGAGTTGCAGGGTATACGAAGCACCTTTTTATCACCCAGGGAACACCTTAGCCTCCTAGCCTTAGCCCTCTGGAAGGAGGGCTCTGGCCTTACCATCTAGGGTGAAGCCTACAAGGGACACAGTGACATGAGCAAGACACCCTGCCTGTCAGGCCAGCTGCCCCCCAGTGGACCTGATATCCCCTATGCTAGGCCTCCACACTCACCAGCTCAATGCCCTGGGGGAAAGGGTTGTCCTCCCAGTCCTTCTCCGGGAAGCGCTGCAGGATCTGGCCCTGGCCTTCCCCACTCCCTGAGAACAAGAGCAGGTGGTCAGAGTGCCCTCCCAATTCCCATCCCCACCCCGACCCCTCATACTGTCAAGACTGGCCCAGGATGGAAACAGCTCCTTCTCATCTGGCGTCATATCAGCCTAGGCTCCCAGATCTACCATTCTCTAAACATACTTCTGTGCAGAGAGGCCACCATAAGGAAGGTGGAGAAGGCCTCAGACCTCTCCTCCCACCTACTAGCCCAGCCTAGTCTTTCACTGTATAGGATCCTCTCAGGGGGGAGCAGAGTACTTGTAGCTAACTCAACATCTTCCCTGACTGCCAACCTGCAGCTTTAGCCCTCAAGCCCTTGCCAGACAGTGGGCACCATGCAGACAGTGGGCATGTCTGGATATATACTGGGCACCTTGGTGATCCCTGTCACCTGTCTGCCCTGGGCCCATGCTCACAACTGTTATCTGTGTGGAATTCAAGCCTCAGCTTCTCTTACACAGGTAGAAACACCAACCATGGCTCCAAATTGCTACCTATCCACAGTACCTCAGAGACAGTTCCTCCCAGAGCACAAGTCTCAGAAGTCAAGAGTTGAGCAGGGACCCGCCCCTTTGAAGGCTGGCGCTCCCAGGCCCCTGTCTGCACCAGCAGGGAAAGAACTTCTAAGTATAGTCTATGTAGGTGGAGTGATGGTCCCTGCCTGGGGCTCACTCCTAAACCACCAAAGCAGGAGGCCAAGTGATGGTAACAACGATGACATAGGATACCATTTGCCTCATATACTCATGGAAGATGGAACATGGTACGGCAGTGGTTCTCAACCTTCACGGTGTTGCAACCCTTTGTTATGGTGTTCCATGTTATGGTGAACCCCAACCATAAAATTATTTCATTGCTACTTCATGACTGTAATTTCGCTGCTGTTATGAATCATGATGGAAATATGTAATATGCAGGATATCTGATATGTGATCCCCAAAGGGGTTGAAACCTACAGGTTGAGAACCGCTGTGGTATGGCAAGAAAGACAGGCGTCCTCACTTTTGCTTCTCACATGTACAACTTCAAGATCCCCAAGGCATAGTGCTCTCCCATCCTTCACATGGCCCAGACTCAATGCTGATGATGCTCCCACCAGCAGAAGCAGCAGAAGCAGATAGTGAGGGAGGGTGTTCAACATAAAGGTCTTTTCATGCCAGCCAGTGGTGGTGCACGCCTTTAATCCTAGCACTCAGGAGGCAGAGGCAGGCAGATCTCTGAGTATGAGGCCAGCCTGGTCTACAGAGCAAGTTCCAGGACAGCCAGAGCTACACAAAGAAACCCTGTCTCAAAAAAAAAAAAAAAAAAAGAAAGAAAAAGAAAAGAAGTCTTTTCATGGATCCTCCCACCTTAGCCTAAGTCCCAGAAAACTTCAGTGTGCAATGGGCCTACTAGAATATGGCCTCACATCCACCCAGCCTACATTTAGACACAGTTGTGCTGAACACACAAGCCCAAGACAACAGGACACAATCCCCAGGTCCCCTAAAAGCAAAAGAACTCAGCTGCAACCATGGGAGATCACCCATGCCTCTGCCTCTAGAACCATGGAGAAAATATCAAGGATGTGAATACTACGAAGGTTGCTGCTAAGCTGGAGGTGGTGGGGTGCAGGGGCCTATTATGACTCAGAAAACCTCAGCTTCCTGCTCCCCTCCTCCCACCACCAACACCCTGCAGGCGACAGGCAACAGACAAGGAAGGGACAGGTGTCTGCTGGTGTCATGCCTACCTACACACACCCACGCAACCTGTCCCACCAAGACAAAACCCCCAGGGGGTCCCTCAGGTCCCACCCTCAACAGGCCTGGGCAGTGCATGCACAAAGACATGATCACGTACACACATGCATGCGCACACATACACACACAAGCACACACACAACATGCGCACACACAACCTACTCCCCCAGTTGTGGCTCCTCCCCCAACCCACTCAGGCAAGAGCCTCCTTGTGCTCGGCCCTAAACCACCATCTGGGCCCAGCCCTGGCTGGCACCCAGGGCTCACCCAGTTCTTGCCACGAGGCAGCAGGCGGAGGAAGGAAGGGGGGTGTGCAGACAGGGAGAGCAGCCTCTGCTCTGCAGCCTTCCCAAGGCCAGAGGGCTAGTAGCCTTCTGAGGGTTGTTTTTACAGCCTCTCCTCCCAGAGGAATGGGCACAGGATGGTCATCATCCATTGCCAGCATCCCTCATCCTGTGAAATCTTAATTCCCACTTCCCACTAGTCTCCAAGTCTTCTGAGGGTTCCACACTCTAAAGAGATCCTTTCCTGAGACTTCCAACTGCCTCATAAGGGGAGATGGGTAGATAGCCCAGTGGTCATCTCTCTTGAGCTCCTTCTCTGTACCTTCAACAGCCCAGGATCTGACCATCAGGTTTCAGTCTAGTGCCTCCTCCTCTAAGAAGCTTGCTATCCACTCTCAACCTAAATCGGGGGGCCTGTAGCAGGACCCTGAAGCCTTCCCTCCAACAAGTATAGCCCCTGTCTCCAGGCAACTGGTACACCTGTCAGTAGCCTGACCAGACAACAAGTTCCTGTGCATGGCACAGACTACAGCCTAATTAGGGCTTGTTGAATTCATGCAGTCAGCTATATGACCATGCTCCCCACACCCAGCCCAACTCAACCCCACAACAAACAGGTTCCTCAGTCAGAAGTGCAGAACAACTTCCGGAGCCCTGAGGCACAGCAGGCCCTCCCAACAGGACCGTGAGGAAGACTTGTAACTCTCTCCTTTGGCTTCTCTGAGACCCCACACTGCTGGCTTGCATTTAGGTGAGGGGTTTTGCCATGCCTCTATGTCTGTCATCCACTAAAACCTTTTGGCAACCAGAGTAACCTGTAATGGCTGTACTTGACCCACCAAAGTACTGCCCACTTTGGGTAGAGAGGAGAATGAGCACCCTCCCTCGCTAACCCAACAGTGCTGGGACTAATCCCAACAGTACAGCCAGACACTGCAAAGCAGTGCTCTTTGGGGAGCCTATGGAGGATAGACACCAAGGTCCACTGAAGCAGAGATGGGAAGTCCCTGACCCACTCTTGAACCCACAGGCTGGGTAGGCCCCTACTAGAAAAACACATTGGGATTCCCGTACTCAAAGCACCTCAGCAAGAGCTTCCTCCAGCAACCAGGCCCATGCAGGCTGGGGGCCTGAGTGGCAGAACACAGACCATGTATTCTGTCATCTGCTGGCAGCACCCCATCACCAGTGCCAGGCTCCGATGCTTGGAGGGCCAACCGTGGACAGTGTGCACTGTGGGAAGGCAAAGAAGGAACGGCAGCTTCTCCTGGCCCACCGCACACCGCACCACACATGCTGGACAGCACCAGGTAGCTGCAGCCTCTAAGGAGCCCGGCTCTAGGAAAAGGGAGGGAACAGAAGAATACTACCTTCCTGCTTTTCTCACTCTCAGACTTCAAGACGAAGACAATGCCCAGGCGAGCTGCAGCAGAGGACATGTGCAGAGGGAGCCTACAGCTTTCTCAGTTTTTCTCTCTGGCCTGTCCCCAGTCCATAAGAAACAGACACAGAAGCTTTAATCCACCCCAGCAAAGCCTTGGACCCTTAAACTCCCGGGGTGGGGGGCTGGGAGGGAACTGCAGCCATCCCAAACAGCCCCAACCTGATCCAGAGGGAGGGCAGGGCCATGGGTGGGGACAATAGATGGGGCCCAAGAATGTGGCCACCTCATTATCATCGGGACTGAAGGAGGCCGGGTCATGGAACAGAAGTCGTGTTCGTGGGTGATGGAGATCTAGCTCTTCCTCCCCAGCAGTAGGAGGGGGGTACCTGCCAGGCTTAGGCCAGGTAAAGTGTCTGATAACTGAGCACTGGCCAAGCTACCACAATTAACTGACCACTTTTGGGAGCTGGGCAAGGGGTCTTAAGCTAAGCTGTCTGGTCCTCATCCTAAGGAAGGTGTCTAGTTCAGTGATAAGACAAGGCACACACACACAGGGTGTTCCCTGACTCACCTGGTGAGGGGCCTATGCTGTGCCAGCCGGCATCCTCTAAACTTTAGGGCCTAAAGTGGAAGGGTCACACAGAGCCCAGCCATTTACTGTCTGTAACCTTGTCTACTTTCCCTGAGAGGTCACCAACTGTAACCATTAGCAACCAGGATGCTACCTCAGGTAAGACTCTGGACCCAACCTAGACAAAAAGGTACCCACCCAGCACCCAGGTCCTATACCTAGCAGCTCCAAAGAAAAAGTTCTGCTTCAGAACAAAAATAATACAAGTATCCTCTCCCTCATACTCCTCACTCTAAAAGACCCTGCATCCCCACCCCAATGTCCTAGGGCAGCCAGTACAGCAGGTCCTTCACGTTCCTCAGAGGCACCCACCGAGCAATGTTCACACATCGGCTACCCAGCCTGCCCTGTGCCATAGCTTCGTATGCGAGAGCTCCTGACAGCCTCGTTAGATGGATGGGATTCGTCCATCTCAGGATGAGGAGATTGGGGCAGAGAGAGCACAAGGACTGGCATGAGGCTGGTGACAAGTGACAAAGGACAACCGACGTAGCAGGCTCTCTTCTGACCCACCAACCAGCTCCAAATCACAACACGGAGGCTTCTTATTAGTTAGGAATGCTCAGACTTACCTTATGCTCGTCCCACCAGCGCTTGTAACCTAAATTAACCTGTTCATCTACGTTTTGCCTCGGTGCTTTTTACCTCTCTTTCTTTCTGTGTGTCCTATCCATGTCTGGCTGGCGGCTGCCTGGCTGGCTGGCCCTGGGCCTCTCTCTCTTTCCCCGCTAGGTTCCTCCTCCTACTTGGTCTCTCTGCCCGCCAGCTCCGCCTGTCCCTCTACTGTCTTGCTACTGGCCATTCAGCTTTTTATTAGACCAATCAGGTGCCATAGGCAGGCAAAGCAACACATCTTTACACGTTAAACAAATGCAGCATAAACAAATACAACACGTCTTTACATAGTTAAACAACTATTCTGCTACATAAACAAATGCAACACGTCTTTACACAGTTAAAGTAATCTTCCACAACAAACTAATTTTCAGTGTGCTCCTCAGCTTTGAGTCTTCAGCTCCCGGTGTGCATACCCCTTGTCTTTAGCCCACCCAGTGACCCAATTCTGGACTGATTCCTCCAAGAAATGCCTTGAGGCTGAGTGGTTAGCCAGCAACTAGTCAATTTTGACCCTAGAAGGCAACACTTAGAGGGCTCTATGGCCTTCTGGTTCCACAACGATGGGTAATTTGAGAATTACTCCTTCACATCATTCAGGACAAGTAGCTACCTCTGGCCTCAGCCTTCTATTCTGTCCCGCTCAGAGGTCAGAGGTACCTATCTCTCGTGTGGCTCCATCAGTGAGTCCACATGCGTCACAGCAAGCTTCTCGAGGAGACCACCTACACCTCCTTATGTCACCCTCAACTTCACCCCCCCACACACACACATACCTATCCAACCTGGTCCCTGCCTGCAGTCTCGGCCTCACGGGACATTTTTCACATTGTTCTCACCACCAACCAAGTCCATTTTGTTCCTCCAGCCCTGGCCCAGCACCCAGCCCTAGACCCCTCAGAGTAAAGTAACCCCTCAGCCAGCTTTGTTCCCTGATTGCCTAGCAGCACTCCAGTGTCGGGGGGAGCCTCGCTGACCTTCACATGTGCCTTGGAGCCCAGGCTCTCCCTCTGTGCGCCAGCACAGCACGGGTGGCAAGCCTCCTGCTCCAAGAGGACAGGGAGAGGAAGACAATGTGGTCCCTGCTTTTGAGAACTCCCTCTCTGGAGAGAAAGGCAGATGCTCACGACTGAGTGCCAAGAGATAGAGACTTGAATACATGAGAACAGAGAGAAGGAGGTGCTCAGTGAGAGGGCACTGAGGAGGGGCTGGAGACAAAGATCATGGTGACGCAGAGGCTTCCCGGTGGGTCTGGGGTCCAGCATGTAGACGTTAAACAAAGGAACAGTCCTACTGAAGACTTAGCAAGAAGAAAGGCCAGGAGGAAAGTTTAGGTCCTAAATGGTGACAGTGACTGAGAGGCGGCAGGGTAACTGTGTGGAGGAGATGACGGTAGAAGAACATGGTGGGAGGCATGACCTCTAGGAACGAAGGGCTGTCTAGTCTGGCCACACAGCTGTCCCTAAGATACTGCCCCTCCACAGGTGGGATTTGACAGCTAGACTGCAAGTCCCCAGTCTCTGTCCCAGAACGGCACTCAACTTCTCTGTGCCCGATTCTCCTCTAAAGATAGGGGCAACAGCATCAGTGGGCTATTGGGAGGAATGAGATCATACACACAAAGGGTTGTGCAGGGCCTGGCACACTGACGACTCTAGCCAACACCCCAACACTGTTGTCTCCATGGCTGTTGCTGATGTCACTGTCAGGCTCCGTTTTCTCCTACCCCCTGGGCTGAAGGGCTCTCAGACACAGGTGCTAACCCCAGAGCAGGGCCTCCTAGACGTGAGCACCAATCACCACACTGATCCCCCACGGAGGGCCTGGCTTGCAGGCTTGGACAGCAAGGGCGAGCACCAGGAACGCTCTTCTCCAAGTCTGACACTTTCTTCCGAAGTCCAGCTCAACACCACCTATCCATTTAGCAGTTTCTGAACCCCTCCCCTCCCACTGCACCCCACCAAGCGGGCTTGAGGTTTCGGAACTAACACTGGGTCAGAGAAGCTGGAAAACCAACGTTCCGCCCCCCTCTGTGAAATTCCCAGATACAGCCACCGGCAGTCGGCCAAGGCGGGTGCGCCCATCCCACCCAACTTGGAATCGGGGAGACTTGAACTGCAGCAGGGCCCTCCCACCTCCCGCGCCGCCGGGGCACACGCCCCTGCCCACCTCAGGAGACCGATGCAGGTGCCCAGGTGCGGGAGGACGGCCCTGACACAGGCCAAACAGTCTGGGGTCCTCGCGAGCTACCCCGGACGCCACGGTGGCCGATAACCTCGGGGGCCTCTGTTCGCAGGCCCGGAGAGCTCGGCCCCAAGTTCTAACACTGCCTCCGGCCGGGTGTTTTCAGCCTCGAGTCCTCCGTCCCAGTCCCTCAGACCCCCAGCTCGTCCCCGGGGCGCTGAGCCTCGGCACTCACCGCGCGGGTGCGGCCCGAACGCCACCAGCACGAAGTAGTCCGCGAGCCGCGCCATGGCAAGGGGCGCAGGCGGGCTCCACGGCTCGAGGACTCGATGGCGGCGCGCTCATGGCCCGGCGCTGGCCCTCAGCTGCACACTTGGGACACCCCCGGCCCGCTCCTCTGCAGCGCCGCTGGCCAGGGCTTCCGCCGCCATCTTCCCAGCCAGCCGGCCCGCCCGGGCGCTCCGTGCGCCTGCGCAGTTCTGCCCCTCCCGTGTAGGCGGGGCCCTGTACAACACGCTTCCATTGGTCCACCCGGCGTGGGGGCGGGTCCCGAGAGCGCTGCTCCGCCCACTACTTCACGCTCAAGGACCAGCTCAACCCTTTGGGCGGGTGAAGCCGACGGCGGCCGGGGCGGGTCAGCTACCCCGATCCCGCAGCCGACATTTCGACCTGAGTGAGACACGGGTCAGGACCAGGGCATATTTCCTCGTCCAGACTGAAGCCCCGGAATGAAAAGAGGCCTGGAACTCACCCTTAGGAGATCCTAATCCCGAGGGCTAGGGGCGTGGTCCCGAGGCTCCGGCTCACTTGGGCTGAAGTAAGCCACTGGAGACCGGGCCTTGTCCAGCTCGTCTCCCAAACTAGAGGTTCAAGTTGGGGGGCCAGGGCTTCGCCTCAAACGCTGCCAAGGGAGAGACTTCACTTTGGGGTGGGTGGGATGTCCGACACCTGCATTAAAAAAAAAAAAAAAAAAAAACATTTGCAGCATGTCCCAGCGTGGGTCACCTTCCTGGCAGGTCCGACCACCCTGGAGGTCAGGGGGTTAGCCAGACCTCTAGCAGTGACTCAGAAATGGGTCAGGGGCCGGTCACTGTAGGAGAGGCAAAGTCTTTGACCAGGGAGGTCCAAGCGGAGGGCGGGGCTTGTGTAGATGGATTTAGTTTCTGTGGGAACTGAAAGGCAAGCTTCCTCTACCTACTAGCATCCTGTTTCCTCCACCTGCAGGATCTGGAGAATGAATTGAAACCAAACTCAAGAACGAGAGAGAGAAGTCCAGTTGGTGGTGTAGGTGTATAATCTAGCCCTTGGGAGGGTGAAGCAGGTAGACCATGACGACGTCCAGTCCAGCCTCCTAGGCTTCACTGGGAAACCTTGTGTCAAAAAACAAGCAAACAAAACAATAAACAGGGCATGAGGGCCTGCTGGAGAATTAGCTTAGCAGTTAAGGGCACTTGCTTTTGCAGAGAACCTGAGCTGGGTTCCCAGCGCCCAACGATCTTTAACTGTGATTCCAGGGGATCTGTCGCCCTCTTCTGGTAACCAGGAGCACTGCGCACAGACACACATGCAGGGAAAACACCAAAGCACATAAAATGAAACTGTCTTTTGTAAAAAAAAAAAAAAAAGGGGGGGGGAGGGTGAAGAAGACTCTTCCAGGAACATTCTATGCACAGAGACATAGCCCTGGCTCTCCCTTGCCACTGCCAGGTGATATGGACTGTGACATCTTCCTTTCTGCTTAACATGTATCTGAACTTGCTTGAGTTGGCTTCTGTCAATCACTAAAACTCCTCTCTACACCATTAAGTGAAGACATGGTGACTGGCAAGTTTGACTTGGTGCTTGAACCCCGGGCTGGCTCTCTTAGAAACTATTAGGGCCCTGTACCCCATGGCTCCCATAACCACCAGGCCCTGTTTCCTTACCTGAAAGAACCCTGATCCTGGCAAAGGTCCAATCTATCCCCAAGTCTCTTGCCACTAAGTTGAATGCCTGACCCTACATTTCCCAGGTCACCTGCTGTTGGCCTCTTCTCCTCAAGGGCCTGTAGTCTCCTCAGATCCTCCCTTCTTCATCCAGTCAGATCTCCTCTAAGAAGACACTGTCTTTATCCCATAGGCTCCTTGGCTCCCTCCATCTGTTCTTTGACCCGACCACTACACTTACGCATGCCTCCAAATGCTTGTCATCTTGCAAACTGCTGCCTCCATTTTTCACTGTTCATGCCTAACCCAGCCATGTACTATCCTAACCATCTATATCCTGCAGACAGACCTAAGAAGGCAGAGGGAACCCATGATGACACAACTATCTCAACTTGAGATGGATGGGTGGATGCCCCTGTAGAGTAGAATGACCCACAGTGACACAGTGGTCCTCGCCCATGATGGATAGGCACTCCCCAAACATACTCCCCTGGCCTGCTGATACGTACAGTTGTCTTTTGGTCTTTATCTTCTGATTCTACTTTGTCTCAGATATGGTCAGCTCCTTGAGTTAGCTTTCCCTAGGGAAAAAAAAAGCATACCCATAATACATAATATGATAGACCCCAAACCTGCCCATCTACACCCACCCTCCTTCCAGAGAAACGCCCCTCCCACCTACCTATCCACTTCCCACTGCTCCCTATCAGTTCCCCCGCCACACCCAGTCATTTCCTGTCCTTCAAAACCCTTGCCATCAGGATCAAACCTCAAATTTACACCTTAAAAAATATCTCTTGATGAAGTTGCCACCCTTTTTACCCTAAGAAAATTTCTCTAAAGCAGCAGTCCTCAACCTGTGGGTCGAAAAACAAAACAAAACAAACAAACAAACAAACAAAAAGATAAGGGGCTTGTGAGCTGGTTCAGTAGGTAAAAATGCTTGCCAACAAGACTTATAACCTGAGTTTGATCCCCAGGACCTACATGATAGAAGTAGAGAGCTGAGCTGATTCCTGCCAGTTGTCCTCTGACCTCTACATGTGCACTGTGGCTCACTACACACACACATAAATACATGTAGTAAAAATAAACTTTAAATATTACACACACACACAACCCTGATAAGACAGGCTGGGATGATGGTACACTCCTTTACTCAAGCATATGAGAGTCAGAGGCAAGTGGATCTCTATGAGTTTGAGGACATCTTTATCTACATCAGAAATTCCAGGCTACCCAGGACTACAAAATGAGATTCCCTCTCAAAACAATAACAACAAAAACAAACAAACAAAAAAAACCACATTGATAAGAACAGAGAATTTAAATGCTGGGGTTTTTATTTTTTTAAGTGTACTAGTTAATGCATTAAGGAAGGAAAACACATACTTCCTCTTGGATTAGTTTGACCAAGAGTAAACTCAAATTTGAATTCTCTACTTCTCTTCCTGTGTCTTCCATCTGTCCCTAAAAAAGGCTTTGCTCTGTATTTATTTTAGAACACAGAAAGTGTCAATCACATGGGGAAGGAATGAGGTGCTCTTTACTAAAATTGTAAAGAGTTTTTACAAGGAAGAAACATTACTATTCCCAACTAGCCCAGAATAGTAAACAAAAACTGCAAACAAATGCTATCAACCTATATCCACACAATATTTACAACATTTATATTAGATACTTATACTATAAGGTTGCTTTGAACTGTTGACTGTTTTCAGCAAATGTTTACAACACGTACATTACTCTGGGTCAGAGGCATGGAAGAATGATTTAAGATTAAAGCTATGCCCTAGCTTAGTCAGTAAAAGCTGACTGCATGGGAAATCTGAGGCATATAAGGCTGTTCGTTATAATCATTCTTTAAAGGCAGGATACACACACACACACACACACTTTGGTTTTTTTTTCGAGACAGGGTTTCTCTGTGTAGCTTTGGAGCCTTTCCTGGAACTCACTCTGTAGCCCAGGCTGGCCTCAAACTCATAGAGATCCACCTGCCTCTGCCTCCCCAGTGCTGGAATTAAAGGCATGTGCCACCACTGCCTGGCCAAAGGCAGGTTATATATTAACAGGGCTTTTAATCCTAGCATTTAGGAGACAGAGGCAGGCAGATCTCTGTGAGTTCTAGGTCAGACAGGGCTACATAGTAAGACCCTGTCTCAAAACAAAAAAAGTAAGGAGTTCTCAGAAGGATAGCAGGTTAAGTCTCAAGTGCTCTTAGGTGGTGGTACATGCCTTTAATCCCAGAACTCAGGCAGCAGAGGCAGGCGGAGATCCAGGCCAGTCTGATCTGCAGGTGAGTTTCAGGAGAGCCAGAAATACACAGAGAAACCCTGTCTCAAAGAAAACAAAAACAAACTAACAGACAAAAAACCCCAACACCGGGCTGGAGAAATGGCTTAGAGGTTAAGAGTACTGACTGCTCTTCCAGAGGTCCTAAGTTCAATTCCCAGCAACTACATGGTGGCACACAACCACCTGTAATAAGGTCTGGTGCCCTCTTCTGGTCATACATGCTGTATACATAATAAATAAATAAATCTTTTAAAAAAAAAAAAAAACCCCAACACCAACAAAACAAAAAGGAGGGCTGGGGGGTTGGAGAGATGGCTCAGTGTTTAAGAGCACTGGCTGCTCTTCCAGAGGACCCGGGTTCAGTTCTCAGTACCCACATGGCAGCACACAACTGTCTGTAACTCTAGTTCCAGGGGATCAGATAACCTTCAAACATACCCACAGGCAAAACACCAATATGCATGCATTAAATAAAAATAAATCACTTTTAAAAACAGGGGGGAAAAGCCTTAAGTGATCTCAAGGCATATTATTAACTTTACTTTAAGGTCCAACCAAAGTTCAGCTTCTTTGAATACAAGAGATATTTTCCAAAAATTGTATTACTACGAAGTTTTTTATTGTGTGTGCCATGGCATGTGTGTAGAGGTCAGAGGAGAGCCGTCAGTGCTCCCACTGTGTGGGTTCTGGGGATCAAACTCAAGTTATTAGGCTTGGTGGCAAGTGCCTTGATCCACTAAGCCATCTTGCCAGCTCACAGGATGTATTTTGTACTTACTGGTGGGTGAATCACATGATGGCATTTGTAGCTTGGAAGGCAGTGCCAGCAGCAGTGTGGAGACACGCTGAAGGTGGAGCCGGGCTGGAGAAGGAGGCACAGCTAAAGAGCCGAGTCTGTCTCAGCAGCCTCCTCTCGCCTCTGCCCTGCTGGCCCTCGAGAGCTGGCACACTGATTCTGCACTCAGTCACACCGTCGTCCCTTCCTTCCCTTGGATGATGCTTACAATAGTTCTCAGAGCCTAACCATCCCTGAAGACCCAAGACTGTTCCAGCCTGCCCTCCCGCTTAGGGCCACCAGACCGAAGGCCTCCTGGACAGACACCTCTAGCCACAGGGAGCTTAGCCTGGGCATGTCCACACTGTAGCCTCTTTTACAGTCTCTTCCACAGTTTCCTGCTCTACCAAACAGAAGGGCTGTGTACAGACCTTCAACCTCACGTTCCTTCGCGTCCCTGTCTACTTTCTCTCTGCTCTGACCTGCCTGTCCTGTGACCCCAGCGTCCTTCCCTTCCTTCTAGACTCCCTAGCACCTGCCTCAGCCCCATGTTTATTTGTGTTAGAGTCACCTTTTTATTTTTGAGAGGGGTGTAAAGGAACTCCAGGGCCTTACACACATAGAAAAATCACTCTACTACAAAGGTCCATTCCCGGGCCTTGGTTTGTTTCTTTTTCTTTTTTTTTTTTGGTGGGGGCAGGGTCTTACTATGTAGCCCAGGCTAGTCCTAAACTAATGATTCCCCCTACCTCCGTTCCCTGAGTGTTGGGTTTACAGATAGGCACCACTGCCACGCTGAGCACTGTTCTTTTCTAACATAAACAAAAACCACTCTTCCCACAACTGGTGGAAATAAGCAAACAGGTGATTATCTGCTACAATTTTCCTCAGGAGGTAAAGCCAGATCTTCAGCATGGCCTACATTCAACTCTCTTTGATGGGCTCATCTGGCAAATGTTTACTGAGCATCCGTGTGTGTTCAGCAGGAGGGACAGAGTGACCAAGTCCCGGGGAAGCCCCACAGAGGGACAGGGAGAGACAGAAGAGGAGACACAGATGGACACAGAAATGTTCTTTCAGGAAGAGAATGCTTATGGCAGTGTTAGAGGTATTTTTTTTTTTTTTAAGTCCACCAGGCTGACAAAGATGCCGAGAACCACTGGCGCAGAATCCATTATGGGTAGATGGTTGTCATAATGAAATCCATGACTTTGTACACTGAAGTTTAATAAAAACAAGTAAAAAGAAGGAGGAGGGGAAGGAGGAGGAGGAGGAGGAGGAGGAGGAGAAGAAGAAGAAGAAGGAGAAAAAGAAGGACTGCTTGCTAGGCGCACGCAGGGTGCAGACTTGCAATCCCAGCTGTTCAAGAAGCAGAACCAGGAAGACTCTGAGTTGAAGCCCTCGCTAGGCTACAGAGGGTCCCGAGCAGCTTACGGAGACCCGACGTACACACAAAGGCAAATAAGGTAATTGGGGTAGGTGCTTGCCTGGCTCACTCTCCAGTACCAACCACAATAGGAAAAAAGGCTGATTGAAAAAAGAGCATCTCATGCCAGGCGGTATGCTGGGCAGTGGAAGCTCATCATGCATGCCCAACCATAAGAAAGAGTGCCTTTATGCTTACACATACTTACACATATTACTCGTTTGTGCATGTGTGTGTAACACATACAGAGAACATTGTGTGCAGATTAGAGGAACGAGTCTCTCACCCAGAATACTGCTGTGGTGGGGGAGGGGCTCACTTTGTACTTATATTACAGTATTTGATAATGAGAGGACACCTGTCTTGGGAAACAAGTTGGCAGTCATCGGGAATCTGCCATTATCTCCTGGGGATGGATGTTGGGTAACCAAGTCATGCTCCTGCCTTTCCTGAAGAGGTGACAGGTCGATGCCCTTGGGGTCAGAACACACCTCTACTTCAAGCACTCACCTTTCAGCCCGGTGGGTCACTGGGGCCCCACTCATCTCTGAGATTTTTGTCGCACACTGAAGTTAGGAGTTAAGTAACCGGAGTCAGGATAGGAGGTCCTCGACACCTCTTGAGCCTTTCCCAGCAGGGGTGGACCCCTCGAAGTGACCCCCCCTGTGGCTCTACTGGTTCCTGCTGGGCAGGAGTAGCTGCCAGAAGAACTTGGCGAGTGCAGCCCACCCCGGTGGAGGACGCCCCGCCCCATCAGCGGCGGGCCCCGCCTTCAGCTTCAAAGCCTACTTAGCGCTGGAAGAGCCTCCCAAACTGGTCTTCCGCTGGACCCCAGAAGGCGAACTAGCCCAGGAGACCACGACCTGACCTGAGTTCCACTCAGTGCTCCCGGATCTCCCAACAGACCCCAGCCCCGCCTGCTGTCTCTAAAATCCGAGACCTGTGCCACAACCGACTCAGGTACCAATCTTCCCACGCCCCCAGCCCCCCGGGCTGAGAACTCCCCAACTGGTGGGTGAAGAGGGTTGGCTCCAGGCTAAAGTTGCCCTCCTCCACCCCATTTGCCGGCTTCACCGCATTCTTCCTCCACAGCTCAGCCCGCCATGGCCCAGTTCCTGATGGTCACGGTAACCCTCGGTTGCATCAGCCTCCTCTACCTGCTCCCGGGCACGCAGTCTGGCGGCCCGAGCAGGGGATTGAAGCTTTCCAGACCCAGGTGAGTGAGTACCAGGTGTGGACCAGCCTCCTCGTGGGGACATAAGTTTTCTAGAGTTCGTCTCCCAGATCAAGGGCCACCTTCCCGGCTTCAGTGTTGCCCGAGAAAGGCAAGAAAGGGGACTTTTCCTTCCTTTGCTTCTCTCTGCTTGGGCTAGTTAGTCCCACCCTACACACACACACACACACACACACACACACACACACACACAGGAGAGAGAGAGAGAGAGAGAGAGAGAGAGAGAGAGAGAGAGAGAGAGAGAGAGAGAGAGAGAGAGAGAGATAGATGCGGGTGGGTGGGATAGCCTCTTAGACTAAAGGGCTGTTGGAGCCAAGGAGACCGGAGGCATTCTGGGGAAGAACCCAGGGAGGTCTTTCTGAATTCTAAGAGCAGTGGCCCTCAGAGCCTACTGCTTTGGAGACCTTTGCCCTGAGCGGCTGCTAATGGTACATGTGACTTGGGCTATGGAGATGGCCAAGCTGCCAGTAAGCTCAGAAGGGTAATGGGCTTCCTCTCCGAAGTCTTCAGGTCGGAGACAGGGGGTCAGGCTTTGGGCTTCCCCTGGTCCTAGGCCAGGCTTTTAGGGAAGCTGTGGGCTTCCCCTGCCAGGGCCTTCAGACTGTGTAGAGAAGTAGGTGGGATTAGGGACCTTTGGGAGGCTCTGCCCGGCCACCGGGCTCACAGCTTCCTCCCGCTTCCACAGAGAATCCCCAGCAAAGATTCCTTCCAGTGGCCTGCAGCCTGGACACTCTTCACTCCGGCCTGTAGTTTGGAAGCCTCATCACGCCCCCCAGCCACAGGGAAGGGGCAACCCGACCCTTGCTATGGTTCATCTGCTTCAAGGTGCTGGCTCACGACACCCAGGTCCCCAGCGACACTTGGAACCTCGAAGACCCCACGCCCAGCTTCTGCGGGTGGGCTGTGTCCTGGGCACGTGCCAAGTGCAGAATCTCAGTCACCGCTTGTGGCAGCTGGTCCGGCCAGCTGGCCGGCGAGACTCGGCTCCCGTGGATCCCAGCAGCCCCCACAGTTATGGCTGAGGTGGGTCCTGAATGGTCCACCTGGAGTGCTGTACTCTAATCCCAGAGCTGCAGCCGAGCTCCACAGCCTGGCCCGGGTCTCTGGAGCTCCTGCTGGCAGCGATTCCTCATGGCTTTGGATACTGTAAACCTAAACCTATGAGGATACGTGGATCTAGACCGCTGCACCATCGGGGGCCTGTGCCTCCCAGAACTGTGCGCACTCGGGGAACAGATGCTTGGCCGGAGTGGTGACAGTATCTCAAGCCACAGAGAACTTGAAAGGAGGAGTGTGTCTAAAGAAATAGAGCAAAAGCTAGAGTCTTAAACATAGCCCCTCCCACAACCAAGCAGGAGAAAGGCTAGAGCGGCCCCTTTGACCCCACCCCCTTGGGAATTAAAGCCTAGCTGTGAGCTAAAGCTGTGGCCACTCTCTTGTACCGTTTGCTCTTCTGTGACTGACCTGGAATGGTGACTTTTCCTTGTTCCTATCCTGAGGCAGGAGGGGCAGAAGGAGGAGCTATAGGCTGTGGTCCCTAGGACCAGCGTCAGGAAAGCAGAGACCTTCCAAGGGGCTGTTGCCAACCTGGAGCCCAGGCCACGGTGGTGACTGGAGACTCCTGGGACATTCTGGGATAAAGTACAGCAGAGACAACCCTTCTTATCCTCAGGCCAGGGCAGGGGGATAAGACAAAAGCGTCCCATCTCAAAAGGGCTTGGTATGATCTACCCCTGAGCAAGAGGTGGTGGCACACACCTGCACTCTCAGCACTGAGAAGACTGAGGCAGGAGGATGACAAGTTTATGACCAGCTTAGGCTGTATAGCAAGCCCCTGTTTCAAAAACCCAATCATCAACGACAACAAAACTACCCCAAATTAGAAAAACAAAACAAACAAGACCCAAACCTATCTCAGGAAAGCTGGAGGCATTTAAACAAAGTTGTCTCCACATCCTACCCACCCCTGGTCCCGTGGGGACACCCAGCAGGATCAGGAGTAGGGACAGTGGAGTCTGACAGGCTTATTCCTTTGTTCCCAGCCAAGAGTCCAAGAACGGGAGATGGACCGCAAATGGCAATCAAGAGGAGAACCAAACTGACCCAGAATCACAAGTTCAAGACCAGCCTTGGCTACAAAGACTCTGTTAAAAACAAACAAAAAAAAAAAAGTGGGGGCGGGCATCAGTCATAACCTGGAACTAGGTACTTGGTACAGGGTTTTTGCTCACGTTGTTTCGCCCAAACCTTGCAATTGTCCGGTCAGAACACAGGGTTCCAAAAGAGTTGTTCCTTGGCAACTACTCACAGCACTTGCCTGTGCTTCCCAGCACCCCGCTCGATGCCTCCCTGGTAGGAGCACTTCATGACTCCAGAACTATAGGTAGCCACGCAGAGCTCAGCAACATGCTCCAGTGACTACAATTTTCGTGCTCAGAGTCAGGCCTACCTTTTAAGTGACCAGAGATGATCCCCAGTTAGGAGCATCCTAAAAATACCCCTCTAGATCCCCCTATCCCTGTGCTCACTCAGGGTTTGTATAATTCAGGTAACTCGTCTTCCTTCCAAGATAAGCCCCGTGGGCACAGCTTAGCTCGGTCCCTGCTCTGCTAGAATAGAGACCTCCGTGCATAGAGAGGCCGGAACTGTAATAGGAGGTGGTGTGCTGAGGAGCCTCGCAAGACAGGAAAGGCAGGCTGCCTGGAAGAAACCAGCAAAGTCCAGGATAGGTCAGGGTACAGCAAGGGCTGTAGGATTTAGAAGTGTCAAGTCTCTGTGCTCACGGAAGGTATGGGCTGCTATGGTTAACCAACAGCAGCGGGCAGGCGTGTGAATGGGGACTAGAGAGGCCCCTGATGCCAACCCCTGAATGGTGTGTCCTGTGTCCACTGAAAGGTAATGGTAAAGGTAGGTGGGCAGTGAAGACAAACCATGAGGTCTGGAGTAAAGGTGAGGAGTCAAAACAAGCTGAGGCCCGACAGAAACTGGGTCTTCTAGACCCAAATTTGCCAAGACCCTCCTCGGTACCCTGGGTCCTAGGCAAGGTCCAACCTTGAACTTCTCCTGAGTCTTCAGCACAAGACGCCTCCTCTTCCGGGAGCACCTCCTGTCGCCCCCATACCTCTCTTCACTGGTACTTTGCATCTTTCCAGCATGGACACCCAGACCTCTTGCAGGTTGACCTCTAGAATCCCAGGCGTGGCCAAGGCTCCTGAGCCTCAGAACTTTGCCGTGAAGGGGGAGGACCACTGGCATCTTGTGCAGCGTCAGGAGGTTGCCAGTCATGACCCTTGTATCTGGTGTGGTGCCAACCTCACACTGCGCTTGGCTACACTTGATTACCTCCTGGTGCCCCCATGCAGAGGTTCAGTGGCAGGACAGCTCTCCCCCAACGCACCCCCACGGCCACTTTCTGGCTGTTTTCACACTTAAAAGTCTTACTCTCCTCAAGAACCTATCCAGGCACCAGGACCTGCCCTTGATCTCTTTGAAGGTCACGGCTCTAGCTTTCTCCAAGGAACCCTTGCCTGGCCAATGTTCACTGAGCATGGAGCACACAGGACACGCCGGAGAGTTCAGCCTCCCAGGGCCGACTTTCACTGGAGAGAGAGAGAAACACACACCAAAAAGGCAGTTAAGAAAAGGTTCCTTGCAGTTTACCTTGTAAGCAGTGCCGGGGTTGCTGGTGGCCCAGCACAGCTGCATAGGGCACCCATTGAATGTAGAATCAACTCAATTAGCTTCTAACCTAAGACTCTCACCTTCACGGCACCTAGATGTCAGCTGCCCTGTTCCCTGCTCCAGGCTTGTCATGGCCCAGGCAAATTGTTTTTGTCTGCTGGATCCTCTTTATAAGAGTATCCAAGACCAGTGGTGATGCACGTCTTTGATCCCAGCACTCGGGAGGCAAAGGCAGGCGGATCTCTGTGAGTTCGAGACCAGCCTGGTCTACAGAGCGAGTTCCAGGACAGACTCCAAAGCTACACAGAGAAACCCTGTCTTGAAACAAACAAACAAACAAACAAACAAAGAGTGTCCAAGTGTTTTAAATCCTGGTCCATGTGAGCCCGTTCCCCAGAAGTCCACCACCCTTCTTTGCCAGACCTCAGACAGCCCACCACTGCAAAACAAAATCCCCAAATCAGCCCGTGGAGAGGCCTCTCTTCCACCCTGATAGCTGGCCACCTGCCTGCCTCCAGCAAGAATCCAGTGACGCGGTCTCCCAAGAGCCCTCCTATTCCTGATGTCTCAGCGACTTCCGACTTGGACCACTGCAACCCTTAGTGGTAAATTTCCATCAGTCTCCATTACATTCAATCTCACTCCCCTTTTGTGGCAGCCTTAAATAAAGTCTTATCATTTTAACAAGTCTGATCTCTTCCTCCCTTGCCCCCCATTTTTTGCAGTAGTGGGGTTGAACCTTGGTTCTAGGCCTTGATACATGCTCCTAATCACTTAGCTGCATCCACAGCCTACACTGATTTCTTCTCACCTATAATTTATAGATGCTCTTCAACAGGTTTTTCTTCCTGGGATAAGATATGGGGAATCGCCGGGCAGTGGTGGCACACACCTTTATTCCCAGCACTCAGGAGGCAGAGGCAGGCGGATCTCTGTGAGTTCAAGGCCAGCCTGCTCTACAGAGTGAGTTCCAGGACAGGCACCAAAGCTACACAGAGAAACCCTGTCTCGAAAAGAAAAAAAAAAAATAAAGATGTGGGGAATCACATGCTTTAGAGTAAGGCTCAGAACTGCAAGCCTTATCAGAAGGAGATGCCTGCAGGCATGGAGGTGTTTAAAGCTGGGGTGGTGGTGGTGAGGGGGGACCCTGCAGGTGTCAGTGTAGGCAGTGGTCTGCAAAGAGATAAGAATGACAATACAGTTCAGATTGACTTTGTCAACCTGGATCAGACTTTGGGGAGTCTAATGCCAGGCAGTTCACTGTCAGCAGATTTAAAACACAGGACATAGCCGGGCGGTGGTGGCGCACGCCTTTAATCCCAGCACTCGGGAGGCAGAGGCAGGCGGATCTCTGTGAGTTCGAGGCCAGCCTGGGCTACCAAGTGAGTTCCAGGAAAGGCAAAGCTACACGGAGAAACCCTGTCTCGAAAACCAAAAAAAAAAAAAAAAAAAAAAAAACAGGACAATTTGGAAAAAGGTTTCCAGGCAACAATCATCCATCCAATCAGTCCAATTCCAGGTGCACAATAAAGCTGAAGGTGTGACTACATAGAAAGTCTTTTTTTTTACAGAGTACATGTGACCATGAGGGTGGGCTCCATGGCTAAAAGACCTAGAATCTAGGGTAGTTTCTGACCCATAGCATAGAGGTCAGCAGGATATAAAGTACATGTGACATCTCCCCTAAGGATGGGTAACGGTCTAGGGAGGGAAGAGTCTGGAATAACCATCCTGGGAAATTAGGGTGAGGTGTTCTGCCACAGATAACAAAAAGGTCACCAGGTTATTAACAAAATCCACTCTCAGCTTTCTGGATGGAATGAAGGTATTTGATTTTTATCTCCTCCATTGAGATAAATGATTAACATTCCTGGTTCTCTTAGTGCTTCTCTGTGAGTACAAGGACCACTGTGTGCCCAACATCTGCTCCCTCCTAATTTTTTTTTTTAAAGAAAAAAATAGTGGCTGTAAAAGAGGACAAGGTTGAATACATTGCCTCTACAGCTACCCTAATTAATACAGGTAAGCATAAGAGAATTATAAGAATAGCTAACAGTGGATGAGGGAAGATGAAAGCCATCCTCAATTCAACCATCTATGATTAATTTCTTCTACTATTTTTGCTGTGAGCAAAATGGGTGTAATATGACCTAGTCCACATAATTTTTTATTTTTTGAGACAGGGTTTCTTTGTGTAGCTTTGCGCCTTTCCTGGAACTCATTTTGTAGACCAGGCTGGCCTCGAACTCACAGAGATCTGCCTGCCTCTGCCTCCCGAGTGCTGGGATTAAAGGCGTGTGCCACTGCCACCTGGCTCATTTGGCTCCTTGATTTTTTTTTTAAGCAAGGAAATTGAGCTGAAGAAGTACACTAGGCCTTTTCCCCCACTTTTGTGTCTATCTCCATTTCCATGTCTGTCTCCAAACCACGCATGTCCCATCCATTCCAACTGTTAACTAGACTCCATTCTCAAGGACCTCATTCCAAATGTTTCCTTCCACCACATCCTTTCCATGATCACAATCCTTTTGCAGTATTTCTTTTTCCTCTCATTAGCTCCCTTTCCATTCTCACTGCATCTTAATCCTTCATGTGCTAATTTTTATAGGAGGTCAGTTAATGTTGAGCTTTAATCCTTAATTCCTTAGGGATGCTCATTTTGGGTAAAGAAGTACAAACAGGGGTTCCGAAGCTACCCATCATGACTAGAAGACTCTGATGCTTCCTTAAGTCCATCCAATAACCTGTCATTCAAATTTAAATAAATAGCAGAGTCAGTTAAAACATTCAATGGCTGAGAAGCATCTAATAAAAGCTGATTGATTATGGCAAGTTTAGAGGGTTGAGCTGTATAACCCAGAGTGAATACAATCTTGTGTGTGTGTGTGTGTGTGTGTACCATGTGAATATTGTATATAAAACATAAGCTCCTTGACCTTTTGAAGAGCCATTAAAAACAATCTCTATAGGATTTTTAGATGTAATTTTAGGCAATAATCAGGGAGTATCTTCAAAAATTATTTGTTTTAAGATTTATTCATTTTAAGCCGGGCGGTGGTGGTGCATGCCTTTAATCCCAGCACTCGGGAGGCAGAGGCAGGTGGATCTCTGTGAGTTCGAGGCCAGCCTGGGCTACCAAGTGAGTTCCAGGAAAGGCGCAAAGCTACAAAGAGAAACCCTGTCTCGAAAAACCAAAAAAAAAAAAAAAAAAAGATTTATTCATTTTTTTAATACACATTGGTTTTTGCCTGCTGTGTGAGGGTGTCAGATCCTCTGGAATTGGAGTTACAGACAGTTGTGAACAGCCATGTGGGTGCTGGGAATTGAACCTGGATCCTTTGAATGAACAGGCAGTGCTCTTAACCACTGAGCCATCCATTCCAGCTGCTCAAAATTCTTTAAAAGGGAATATTTCAGATAATTATCTATAGATCCCAAGTAATATGTCAATTTGAACTGCCAACTATTAACAGTGCGGAACAAATAGTTTACCAGAAAAATAATCATTAGAGGCTCTTTATCAGTAAGAGGTTATTTCTATGAGCTGCTGGTTTAGCAACCACATTATTTAATAAGCTAATAACCTGCTCTGTTTCAGGTGTTACATTTTTATGGAATGTAAGGGCGAGTCTCCAGACAGCAACTTAAAGAGCAGAGCCAGATCCTCAGCAGTGAGAAACAGATAATTATGAATTATGAATTTTGCTCTTTCAGTTTATTTACTATGAAAATTAAGCATTAATTAGACAATGTAATGAGTGACTAATACCCCTGGAAATTTAAGCAGCATTGGCTTAGTGCTCTATGTCCTAGTTGTGGTTGTTTTTGTTCTAGAAGTTAGGCTTGTTTTGATTTTTTTTTTCTCCCATGAAGGGGTCATTGATACTGAGTTATTCCTGCTATTAGGGAAAAATAAGAAAAAAAATTTCTATGAAGGGACATTTAACTTGAGTTATTCCCACTGTGAGGGAAAACCAAAGGGGGTGGGGAATTAAACAACTCTCTCTTTTTAAAATAATTCACAGAGACTTTGTTATCCTCCTTTACACGGGCTCTCTTTACTTTAGTTCCTATGCCTATAAAGTTGCAGAGTTGTAGCTCTGAATGTTTGGTTCCTTTGGACTTTTTTTTTTTTCTTTTTTTGTTGGTTTTTCGAGACAGGGTTTCTCTGTGTAGCTTTGCGCCTTTCCTGGAACTCACTCTGTAGCCCAGGCTGGCCTCGAACTCACAGAGATCCGCCTGGCTCTGCCTCCTGAGTGCTGGGATTAAAGGCGTGCGCCACCGCTGCCTGGCAACAAATAGTTTAATAATTATACAAAACACTTTGTCTTGGAAGACTGAGTGAGAAGAGCCCTTATTTTGTTCCACCCTCTCATTTTAAGGTTGAGACCCCTTTTCAGTGAGAGGACTGCGCTTCCCCAACCCTCAATTTCTACAGAAAGGAAAGTTTTCTTACCTTCTCCAATGTTTTTGGTGCCAGTTGGGGGGTGGGGTGGCCTGCAGGTGTCAATGCGGGCAGTGGTTGGAGAAGAGATAGGAATGAAAACCAGGTTCGGATTGACTTGGTCAGGAGGTTCACTGTCAGCAGATTTAAAACACAGGACAATTGGGGAAAAGGTTTCCAGGCAACAATCATCCATCCAATCAGTCCAATTCCAGGTGCACAATAAAGCTGAAGGTGTGACTACATAGAAAGTCTTTTTTTTTACAGAGTACATGTGACCATGAGGGTGGGCTCCATGGCTATAAGACCTAGAATCTAAGGTAGTTTCTGACCCACATCATAGAGGTCAGCAGGATATAAAGAACATGTGACATCTCCCCTAAGGATGGGTAACGGTCTAGGATAATCATTCTGGAATTTGGGTGAGGTCTGCCTCTATAGCAAAAGGTGGGTGAGGTGTGTCTCCACAGATAACAAAAGGGTCACCAGGTCATTAAAAGAATCCACTCTCAGCTTTCCAGATGGGACACAGGTATTTGATTTTTATCTCCTCCATTGAGGAGACACCCCTGCATCATTAACATTCCTGGTTCTTAGTACAAGGACCTCTGTGCCCACAACAAGGGGGAATCAGAGGTCTGGCTACAGAGTCTATCCGAGGAATCAGTCACTCTAGGACAGAGGAGGCGGGAACGAAGGTAAAGGGGGCTGGACTGGGGGGTGGGGTTCTGCTTCTGTGCTGATATATTAACTTGCTGAGGCCAGGGGGAGGGTGGATGGTCACTCATTACCAAATGTCAAGTCCAAGGAGATAGGTATTATCCGGTCAGTTACATAACTTGTGAGCCTATAAAAGGCACCCTGGCCTCGGATCTCACCTACCTGCGAGCTTTGCCGTCTGATCGCCGCTCCCTCTCAGGATGAAGGTGGATGTGGTAAGTACCTGACGATCATACAGGAGCGGCTTCCCCAAGCCCTCAGTGGAAGAGGTCTTCTTCAGTTGGTTCATGCAGGCCCTGCTCGTCAAGGTCACAGAGCTAACTTCTTCCTCTTATATCCAGCTGGGGTAGGGGTGGGAAGCCCCCCCACCTCCGGCCTCCCCGTGGAGTCAGGTCTCCTACAATTACCTTCCATCTGCAAGGGTATCAAGCAGGTGGGAGCTGCTGGCTCTTTTTTTTTTTTTTTTTTTTTTTTTTTTTTTTTTTTTGGTTTTTCGAGACAGGGTTTCTCTGTGTAGCTTTGCGCCTTTCCTGGAGCTCACTTGGTAGCCCAGGCTGGCCTCGAACTCACAGAGATCCGCCTGCCTCTGCCTCCCGAGTGCTGGGATTAAAGGCGTGCGCCACCAACGCCCGGCTTGAGCTGCTGGCTCTTAACTAGTATCTTCTCTGGAAGTAGGTAGGCATGAGCTGACACTGGCCGGCCGGGCTGCCATGCACATGGGATGAGGTGTTTTAGTACCTACCCTCTTGGGGATGCAATGTTCTTTATGAGCCCGGCTAGTGGTGAATTGGGTCAAACTCCTATCCAACCAGGGCCCAGACCCTTCCCTGGTCTATCGACCTGATGTGGACCCAGAGTTGGCCCAAAGCAAGGACAACTTCCGAAACTACACCGTGAGTGAACCCACGTTAACAACCCTGACTTTCTCTGCCCGGTCTCTGGTCCAGCCCTGTGGGGAGCAGCCCTTCCTCTTCCCACAGTTCTAAGGGGGCTTTTGGGGAAGCTCCATTCCGCCTTATACCTGTGGGGCCTCTCCTGCGGGAGGGGAGGCCACGGCTCCCAGTGTGCTGGGCCAATTTGGCACATAGCCTGCGCTGGTTGTCTGGTTTGCAGGCTGGCCCGTTGCTGGATCGCGTCTTTACCACCTACAAGCTCATGCACACACACCAGACGGTGGACTTCGTCAGCAGAAAGGTAAAGGTTCCCTGCTCCTAGCGCAGACTCCGAGGGTGGGAGCCTCCTTGCCTGGGGCCCAATGTACCCACGGAGGGACCCTGCTCTGTAGCCCCCTCTTGGAACACGGCGAATTTCTCCCTTCTCACCAGCATATCCAGTATGGAGGCTTCTCGTACAAGAAAATGACAGTCATGGAGGCCGTGAACATGCTAGATGATCTGGTGGATGAATCGGACCCGGATGTCGATTTCCCCAACTCCTTTCATGCATTCCAGACAGCGGAGGGCATCCGGAAAGCCCACCCAGACAAAGGTGTGCCCTACAGCTGAGGTGGGAGAGGGGCCGACATTGCCCTAGCAGGCGACCCGACCCGACCCGACCCGAGAGGCTTGGTCCTCTCCCGCAGGCTCCACCTTGAGGGAAACAGACACCCCCGGGCTCCTTGCTTTCAGCCCCAAGCCTGCTCTGCCTGCCTTTCTCCCTGCATTTGTCGCCTTTCCACAGACTGGTTCCACTTGGTCGGACTTCTGCACGATCTGGGGAAGGTCCTGGCTCTGTGGGGGGAACCTCAGGTAGGTGAAGGCCAGGTGCGGGGGGTGGGGCAGCTTCATTCAGCTTGGGGCACTACGAGAGGGAGCGGACCGGCTGACCCCTCCTCACCCACCCACTGCTGCCTGTCCTCTCCTAGTGGGCCGTTGTTGGAGACACTTTTCCCGTGGGCTGCCGGCCCCAGGCCTCTGTGGTATTCTGTGACTCGACTTTCCAGGACAATCCTGACCTTCAGGACCCTCGATACAGGTTAGTTCGAAATAGCACCCCACCTGACCTCAATATACGACCACAGGTCGTCCTTCCCCTGGACCCGCTCAGTCCTGCTCATCCTCATCTCTTGGTCATCGCAGCACAGAACTTGGCATGTACCAGCCCCACTGTGGACTTGAGAATGTCCTTATGTCCTGGGGCCATGACGGTGAGCACAGCCAGAGAGACGGGCAAGGAGACCGTGTGGGGGTGGTGGTTAGGGCTGCCCCTCTGGGCACCTGTCTGTGACGCCCCCTTCTCCTGCAGAGTACCTTTACCAGATGATGAAGTTCAACAAGTTCTCCCTACCCTCCGAGGTAGGTGTGGGGAGGGCCCCGATCGGGAGCCTAGCCCCGGTCTGGCCAGTCTGGCAGATCTGAGCATGCTGGGTGTGGCATCATCCACAGGCCTTCTACATGATCCGATTCCACTCCTTCTATCCGTGGCACACGGGTGGTGACTACCGACAGCTGTGCAGCCAGCAGGACCTGGATATGCTGCCCTGGGTGCAAGAGTTCAAGTACATAGCTCCTCGAGGGGTGTGGGCAGCGAAGGGGGATTGGGGCTCCAGAAGGATCTTTCCTGGTGCTCATTGTTCCTCCCCATGTCGGCAGCAAATTTGACCTCTACACCAAGAGCCCTGAGCTACCGGACGTGGACAGCCTGCGGCCCTACTATCAAGGGCTGATTGACAAGTACTGCCCCGGCATCCTGAGCTGGTGAATGGTTCCCAATGTCTTCCCACCGCTGAAACTGCACCTAGGCTGGACACCGCCAGGCACCGTAACAGCCCGCTCCAGCCTTGCTCAGAGCCCCGTACACCTGTCTACAGTCCCTACCCATTGTGGGTGAGGTCACTTGGGCCAGGTATCAATAAAGATTGAAAGAGTTGCCGGGCGGTGGTGGCGCACACCTTTAATCCCAGCACTCAGGAGGCAGAGGCAGGAGGATCTCTGTGAGTTTGAGGCCAGCCTGGTCTACAGAGCGAGTTCCAGGACAGAAAGGGCAACAGAGAGACCCTGTCTTGAAACAAAACAAAATAAACAAAAAAAAAAAAAAATGAAAGAAAAGCGTCTAAATAAAACAACATAAATTGATAGGTTGATTGCCCAGGCTACACCTATAGGTGCCCATGCCGGACTCCCCAGTGCCTTTGGTGTGCCTAAAATGCAGCTCCATCTGGGCTTGCCAGTGACCATCGTGTCTTTTCTCGGTCATAGATTCATCCCTCACTGTGACACACAACCAGAAGATGTCTCTTTCAGTTCAAAGGTTTCCCTTATTCCTCTAGAAGTCGTCTCTGGAGAAAATGAGTCTTTGGACTTAGGGAACTCCCTTCTGCAAGGCTTCTCTGGTTGGCTTCCCCAATGTAGCTAACATTTCCCTGCACTTCTTGTTAACTGGTGAGTGAATCTGGGGGATTAACCAGATTCATGGGGATCAGATTATTCTCAGGAGTCCAGAACTGAAGAACAGGAGGACCATAGCACTCACCTCTGATGGTGGAAGCCTTCCTTATCTCTCTGTTGGAACACTTCAGCGTAGAAACTCCCTCCCAGGTGTCCTGGTAGAGCTGTGTGCAAAGGAAGGAGAGTAAACACTTTCCTTTAGTTAATAAGCCAATGAGCTGGTTCCTCAGCATCCTCCCAAGATGGCCTATTTGTGTTTAAGAGTATACAGTTACCTGTGGTGGTGGTGGTGGTGGTGGTGCACGCCTTTAATCCCAACACTCGGGAGGCAGAGGCAGGCGGATCTCTAAGTTTGAGGCCAGCCTGGTCTACAGAGCAAGTTCCAGGACAGTCAGGACTACACAGAGAAACCCTGTCTTGAAAAAAGGATCAATATAAGCTTTCAGTATTTTGGGTATGCTTCAGCTCCTTGATGGTCCTATCTTTGGAGGCAGAGAGAAGCTCCTGGTTCCTTTATAGGTCAAGAGTCTCTGGCAAATATGTTGCCATTTAGTGTGACAAGACACCCAAGCTAGGCCTAGCCCACAGGATTATAGCTCCAACACTCAAGAAGCTGAGAAAGAAGGAACTTGAGTTCCAGGTTGGCTTGAGCTATAAAGCTAGACTTTCTTTCTTTCTTTTTTTTAATGCTGAATGCCGTTTATTGAAGGAGGGAAGAGATCTTAAATACAGGCTTACAGCACAATGGGAGAACCCCGGAGGGCAGAAGTTCCCTACCAATGTTTTACAATCTTGCATCTAAAAGCTAGACTTTCTTAAACAAACAAAAATCAATCAGAACGCAAAATCAGTGGTGGTCGGGATGCGGCACAGTGGGAAAATGCCTGTCTCCTACGTATGAGGTCCTGGGTTCGGTTCCCAACACTTCCCAACACCAAGAGAGAGACCAGTGGCCAGCTGGACAGCCTGCCTTCTTTCTTTCTTTCTTTCTTTCTTTCTTTCTTTCTTTCTTTCTTTCTTTCTTTCTTTCTTTCTTTCTTTCTTTCTTTCTTTCTTCCTTCCTTCCTTCCTTCCTTCCTTCCTTCCTTCCTTCCTTCCCTTCTTCCTCTCCCCCTCCATCCCTTCTTCCCTCTCCTTCCTTCTTTTTTCTTATATTGCTGGGAACTGAACCCAGAGCCTCGTGGACTCTAACACGGAGCTATACCCCTCAGTTTTTGTACCCTAATAACAAACTATCTGAAAAAGAGAAAACAACTAGGCAAGGCAATGCATGCCCGTAATCTCAGCAGTCAGGAAACAGGCGAGATATCCACTCCACCTCCCCACCCTGCCCCAGACAGGGTTTCTCTGTCTGTGAAACATTCCTGGATGCCCTGGAATCTGCTTTGTAGACCAGGCTGGCCTTGAACTCACGGAGATCTGCCTGCCTCTGCCACCCTAGTGCTGGGATCAAAGGTACGCACCACCACTGCCCGGCTAGAGGCAAGAATTTGAGGCCAACCTGAGCTACATTGTGAGGCTCTGTCTCGAAACAAACAAAAGCCAAGCACACAACAGAAAAAAAAATTCCATTTTCAATAGCCACAAAAATAGTGGAGAATAAATTTAACCAAGGAGATAAGGGTTTTTAGACTGAAAAATAAAACAACAATGAAATGAACTTCAGAATGCACAAAAAAATGGAAAGATATCCCATGTTTACAGATGAAATAATTAATATTGTTATAATATGCAAAGTAAACCAGACACAGCCTATCTGTAATCCCAGCATTTGGAGGGTGAATACAGGAGGATCAGAAGTTAACAATCTTAGCAGGTCATGGTAGCACACATCTTTAATTCCAGCACTCGGGAGGCAGAGGCAGACATATCTCTGTGAGTTCAAGGCCAGCCTGGTCTACAGAGGGTGTTCCAGGACAGCCAAGGCTACACAGAGAAACCCTGTCTTGAAAAACAAAACAAACAAACAAAAACCAAGCACACTCAGGAAAAGTTACATATCAAATTTGAGAGCAACTTGGGTCACTTGACACCCTGTCTCAAAAAACAAATCAAAAGGTGCATCTGCACACTTGAGCGTGCGTGCGTGCATGCGTGTTTTGAAATGGCTCAGTGGATAAGGTGCTGACAAGCCTGACGTCCTGAATTTGAGCCCCAGAACCACATGGCAGAAGCAGAAAACCAACTCCCAGGAATTGTCCTCTGACAGCCTCATGCATGTTACAGCATACACATGTTTCACTCTCCTGGGCACGTGTGCAAGCACTCACACTCACATTATTAAAATATATGTAAATGCGATTACAACAGACTAAGGCCTTCCCACACAAAGGAAACAATCAAATCAACTTAGGGAAGACGTAACCTACAGAATGTGAGAAAAACACATTTCTGAAAAGGATTAACATCCAAAACTTATAAAGAACTTACTAAAAAGTAGGACAATAAATAACTCAATAAAACATAGGCAAAGATAGGGCTGGAGAGACAGCTCAGTGGTTGAGAACATTTGCTCTTACAGAGAACCTGAATTTAGTTTCTAGAATCCACAAGTCAGCTCATAACCACCTGTAACTCCAGTTCTAGGGGATCTGATGCCCTCTTCTGACTTCTGGAGGCTCCTGCAGGCTTGTGGTACACATTAAAGAAAATCGTTTTTTATTCTTCTCTCCTACCTATATTCCAACCACAGTTTCCCCCCCACTCTACTCCTCTCAGTACCCCCCTCCCTTCGCCCTTCCCCAGATCCACTCCTCCTCCATTTCCCTGTAGAAAAGAGCACGCCTTCTGGGGATGTTAACTGAACACAGCATAGCTAAAGTTAAAGTTAGACCAGTTAAAGTTAAAGTTAAAGTCAGACCAGGCACGAACCCTCATATCAAGGGACGAGGCAACCCAACCCACTATGAGGAGAAGGGTTCCAAGAACAGGCAAAAGGTCCAGAAACACCCCAGCACTCAGGAGGCAGGGGCGGGCGGATCTCTGTGAGTTCGAGGCCAGCCTGGGCTACAGAGTGAGTTCCAGGACAGGTGCAAAGCTACACAGAGAAACCCTGTCTCGAAAATACAAAAAACAAACAAACAAAAAGATCAAGAAATAGCCGGGCGGTGGTGGCGCACGCCTTTAATCCCAGCACTCGGGAGGCAGAGGCAGGCGGATCTCTGTAGGTTCGAGGCCAGCCTGGGCTACCAAGTGAGTTCCAGGAAAGGCACAAAGCTACACAGAGAAACCCTGTCTCGAAAAACCAAAAAAAAAAAAAAAAAAAAAAAAAAAAAAAAGATCAAGAAACACTCCCCACCCCACTGTTAGGAGTTCCACAAGAAGACAAAGCCACGCAACTGTAGCAAATCTGCAGAGGCGCTAACTCAGAGCCATCAGGCTCTATTAATGTCGCTTCAGTCTCTGTGAGCCCCTATGAGACGTGCTTAGTTGATTCTGTGGGCCATGTTCATGGTGTCCTCGACCCCTCTGGCTCCTACAATCCTTCCTCCCCATTTCTGGGGGGTTCCCTGAGCTCCGCCTAATGTTTGGCTATGGGTCTCTGTGTCTGCTCCTATCAGTTGCTGGGTAAAGCCTCTCTGATGATGATTGTGCTAGGCACTGATCTATGAGTATAGCAGAGTATCATTAGGAATAATTTCATTAACTTTTTTTTTTCAGTTACGTTTGAGTCTACCTTAGGTCTCTGGGCTGTCCAGCCTCTAGGTCTTGGTCCTCTAGGCAGCGTGAGCTCCCTCTCATGGCGTGGGCCTCAGGTGGGACCAGTCAGTCACTGGTTGGCCACTCCCACAAGTTCTGCACTGCCTTTACCTCAGCACATCTTACAGGCAGGACAAATTGTAGGTGGAAGGTTTTGTGCCTGGGCTGATATCCTGGCACCAACACTGGAAGCCTTGCCTGGTTACAGAAGATGGCCAGCTCAGGCTCTGAATGCCCCATTACTAGGAATCTTCTCTAGGGTCACCCTCATAGATCCCAGGGAGTTTCCACTTCAGTTCTAGGGGATCTGATGCCTTCTCCTGACTTCTGAGGACTCCTGCAGGCACGTGGTACACAGGCAAAAAATTTAAAAACAAACAAATAACAACAACAACAACAACCAAGAAAAAAAAAGAGGAAAGAAACCTGCAGATGTAGCTCAGTGGTAGGGTGTTTCCCTAGCATGCACTATGGCCTGGGTTCTACAGATGTACAGATCTGGAGCTGGCAGCACATGCTTATAGTCCTAGTTACACAGGAGGCTGGCTGAGCAAGATAATCACTTGAGCCATGAATTTGGGACTAGCCTGGGTGGAATAGTAAAATCTTCATCACTTCTCCCTCAAAAGACATAAAAATGGCCAACAGGTGTATGGAAAAAATGCTCAGTATCACTAACAATCGGAAAAATGTGAACAAACTCTACAAGGCATTGAAGAGAATAGATTCATGGTTTGAGCACTTGCCTCACATGCAAGAGGCCCTGGGTTACCCTCCTGCACCACCAAATAACAAAACAAAATGCACTGGGAGTTCACCACACACTTGTTAGGATGACTATTGTAGAAACAAATGTTACAAGGGCTGGAGACATGGCTCAATAGTTAAGAGCACTGGCTGCTCTTCCAGAGGACTGGATTCAGTTCCCAGCATCCCGTGGCAGTTCACAGCTGTCTACAATTCCAGTCCTAGGGGATCTGAAACACCCTCTTCTGGCCTCCTAAGGCAGCAGGTACGTCACGTGTGGTGCACAGACATACATGCAGGGAAATCATGCCCACACATACACTGAAAGTATTAATTTAAAGAACGATGTTACAAAACCCCACAGCCAGTGAAAATGCAGAGCTGTGGAGCCCAGTCCCAACTGATACATCTACAACAGAGCTCCAGTACCCAAGGCTCAGGGAACACGGAAGAAGAGGAGGCAGAGTGAGTGTAAGGGACAGGGACTTCAGGAGATCGTCTCCTAAAAATGTCAGACGATACACCCATAAAGTCCCAACACGGCTGCCTGAACACGACCCGAACAAGGATGGCACCACAGACATGTTAATGTAGACAGGGAAAGCTCAGGAGGCCTCAACCTAGACAACTAAGGGATGCTGAATGGGAGACAGAGTCTTCCCCAGGGAAGAGCAGACCAGTTGGTTATTTAATACCAAATAACCAGTCCTGAAAATATAAAAATATATCAAGTAACAAACAGACCGAGTACACTGTATCTATGTATTTAGGAACACACACACACACACACACACACACACACAGAGTAATTAAAAACAGGTCATGAAGTGGAAAGAGTAAGGGAGTACATGGGAGGGTCTGGAGGGAGGAAAGGGAGGGGGAATCCTGTAATTATATGATAATCTCAAAAATTATTTTTAAAAAAGATGAGGAATTATGTACCAATGAGGATATGGAGGAAAGGAACTATTTTCATACTATTACTGGAAATATAAATTAGTAGAGCCATTATGGAAAGAGTTGATTTTATATAACCATAAAAAATCATGTATAGAGTGAAAGCAGAAGTCTATTACTGTACGTGTGGATTCTGGGGATCAAACTCAGACAGCAAGCAACTTTACCTGCCATGTCCACACACACACACACACACACACACACACACACACACACACACACACACACACGGTGTGTTCCTCAAAAAAAAAAGGTTCCTCAAAAAATTGAAAATATAACTGCTGCTGGGCGTTGGTGACGCACGCCTTTAATCCCAGCACTCGGGAGGTAGAGGCAGGTGGATCTCTGTGAGTCTGAGGCCAGCCTGGGCTACAGAGTGAGTTCCAGGACAGGAGCCAAAGCTACACAGAGAAACCCTGTCTCGAAAAACAAAAACAAAAAAAAAAAAAAAAAACAAAACAAAAAAAAACAAAACAAAAAAAAAAAAAGAAAGAAAAGAAAAAAAGAAAGAAAGTATAATTGCTAACCAGGCATGGTGCTTCATGCCTGTAATCACAGCAATCAGGAGGCTGAGGCTGGAGAAAAACAAATCGCTAAGGGAACTCTTCCCTTCTTTTGGTTTATTGAAACAGTATCTGACACTATGCCTAAGCTGACCTCAAATCTGAAACAAACCTGTTTCAGTTTGCCAAGGGTGCTGCGGAGCCCCATTCCAGATAGATTTTTGTCTGTTTTGTTTTTGCTTTTAAGACAAAAAGTTTTGTGTAGTTCAGGCTAGCCTTGAACTCTCTATGTTGACTTGTGATTCTCCTGTCTCAATCTTAGTCTTCAGAGTTCTGGGATTATATGTGCTTGCCACCATTCCTGGCTCTTAAAAGTATTGTGGTGTGTATGTGTGTATGTGTGTCTGTCTGTCTGTCTGTGTGGTGTGTGTCTGCACATTTCTGTGTACATGAGCACTCCTGTGTGTGGGTACATTTGCACACACGTGCACATGCATACGGATGCCCAAGGCTGACACTGGGTGTCTTCCTTGCATATAGAGGTGAAGCCTCTTGCTGAACCAGAGCTTGCCATTTCAGTTAGTTTGGCTAGCCACCTTACTCTGGGGAGCCCTTGTCTCTGAGTTAGAGTAAAAGTGGGCCACTATGCTCACGCAGCTTTTCCATGAGTTTGGAGAATCTAAACTCTGGTCTTCAAGCTTGTGCAGGAAGGGCTTTTCTTGCTCAGCTATCTGCCCAGCCCAGAACAGATAAAAATTTTTTTTGTTTGTTTTTTAAGACAGGATTTCTCTGTGTATCCCTGGCTATGCTGGAAATCACTCTGTGGACCAGGCTGGCCTGGAACTCAGTTAACACTGCCTGGCTTTTCGTTTCTTTTCTTTTTTCATATTTTTTTAAATAGGAGTGGTGATCTGGTAAAAGTGCCAGCAAGCCAGAAGACCTGAGTTTGATTTTTGGAACCAACATGGTGGAAACCAACTCCCATTAGTTGTCTCTGACTTCCACAGGCACCATGGTGCATGTACCACAAACTATAAACAAATGTTATAAAAATTTTCTTTAACACACATACAAAAACTACATAAAAATGTTAATTAACTAACCCATATGTTGAACACACTCTAAAATATCATATGTCATAAATATATACAACGTTTGCCAATTTAAGAGACGAGGGAAGCAGTATTAATCCTAGACCTCGGGATGTAGAGGCCGGAGGAGCAAGTGGTTGATCAAGACCAACCTCAGCTACAAGGTGAGTTCATGGCCAGCCTGGGCTTGTCTCAAATAGAAACAAAGAAAGAAAGAAAAAGAAGAAGCAATAAAGCCGGGCAGTGATGGCGCACGCCTTTCATCCCAGCACTCGGGAGGCAGAGCCAGGCAGATCTCTGTGAGTTCGAGGCCAGCCTGGGTTACAGAGCAAGATCCAGGACAGGCACCAAAACTACACAGAGAAACACTGTCTTGAACCCCCCCCCCCCAAAAAAAAAAAGAAGCAATGATTTTGAGGATATGGTTCAGTGGCATAGAGCTGACTGGTATGTTCCCAGTTTTGGGTTTTATTCCCAGCAACAGAAAACAACCAACCAACAGCAACACCCCCCACCCCCCAAAAAAAATTCATTCTCTCAAATTCAGAAAAATAAATGCTTGGGAAGAACTGGTGGGTTTTGGTGTTTCTCCCCATTTCTCCCAGCTCCCTGGTGACAGTGTCTTAGTATTGACTTCAGGTCTTCTGGGTGTGGACAAGGGCTATCTGCTGCTGTGATACTTGGGATGACATTTAGGAACCACCTGAGACATTCCAGGATGATCTCATCTCAAGATCTGTCACTAATCCCTGCTGCAAATATGCTTTTTCTAAACAGCACAACTCACAAGCTCTGGAGATTTCATTTGGCTTTGCAGTGCTAGAGGCGGAAGGTGGGGCTTGATGGATTCTGAGGATTTGATGTGAGGACTCTGGGGAACAGTTTTTCAATTTACCTCAAAGGCTCTACCAGACCTCCTGGCACCAGCCATTTCTCCAAGGGCCTTTGGTTCTTCATGCTTCAAATCAACACGTAGGAGCTGAAGGCTATGATGCAGTGTGGACAAACGTGATTTACTATGCCCATTCTCACACCTCTGTCTCTGTGTAATCCAGGCTGGTTTGAAATCTGAAATCTTTCTGCCTTGGCCTCCTGAGTTCTGGGATGACAGGTGTGAGCCATCGTATCTGACCTGATCATCTCTTGAACATCCATCCCACTTTGGTTGTGATCACTGGACACGGTATTGCTTTTGTTGTCCTCCTGACTATGGCCCCCAGAACCTGTCTGTGGCCCTTGTAGACTCTTTCCTAAACCTGGCACCCCTAAAAAGGCCCAAGGTGTCATGGGAGGATGGCAGGACTCCAGGTCCTGTCTACTCAAGGGGAATGTCAGGACTTTCTGGGGACTCAGGCTTGCTGGGACTGCTGTGGGGCCGGAAGGAAGGACATGGGGACTTGGCTTTTAGCCACGGAACACGTGGCAAAACATAGATTAATAGAAATGGGTTAATTGAAGTTATAAGAGCTAGCTAGCAAGAAGCTTGCCATAGGCCATGCAATTGGTAATATTAAGTCTCTGAACGATTATTTTATAAGCGGCTGAAGGACCACGTGGCCGGGTGGTACTGGAGAAACCTTCCGACTACGGCTTTTTCTTAACCCCCTTCCAGCCTTGCCACCGCCCTTGAAGCTTCTGTTGGTTGAATGTGGTTGCTCTTTTGGGTCTTCCTATGCAGAGACTTTGGCAACAGAAAAACAGTCGCTGGTTTCTGCTTATTGCCTCTCAGGGGCTGCAAGGTCAAAGCTATTTTGATAGGATCCTGGAAGACCACTGGAACACCATCATGACAGTGGTCTTCCTTCAATCTGTCACCACAACAAAACCACCTGTATAAGCTGAGACAGTGACACTGTCTTTGGTGGCCATGTTTTCCTTCCTTCCTTCCTTCCTTCCTTCCTTCCTTCCTTCCTTCCTTCCTTCCTTCCTTCCTTCCTTTTCTTCATTCTTCCTCCTTCCTTCTTCCTTTCTTCTCCTTCTCCTTCTTCTTTTGAGACAGGGTTTCTCTGTATAACAGCTCTGGCTGTCCTGGATCTCACTCTGTAAACCAGGCTGGCCACAAACTCACAGAAATCCACCTGCCTCTGCCTCCCCAGTGCTGAGATTAAAGGTGTGTGCCACCCACCACACCTGGCTGCTAGCCATGTCTTTCAATACTGCTTTCAGAGCTGAAAAGGGGGCTAGAGAGGTGGCTCAGCCATTAAAGGCCAGGCTCACAACCAAAACTACAAAGTGAAAAGGGCAGTTTTGTTCATGACGAGGCAAATAAAATGACTACTGTTGATAAACCTTCATCTTTCAGTATGGGTATTTCGCCTTTTATGTGACAAAATGAGAAATGTAGCCTGGTGAGGACACACATGCTCTAATCTCAGCACTTGAGGAGCTGAGGCAGGAGGATTGCAGCAAGTTTGAGGCTAGCCTGGACTACAAAGTGATTTCGGGTCCAGCCAGTGTTACATAGCAAAACCTTGTCTCAAAACCAAGCAACCAACCAATCACCACACACAAAACAAAACAACAGCTAAATGAAACAAACAGCCCCCCAAAACAGATGGGTAGACCATATTTGTAATCCCAGTATTTGAGAGGTGTAGATAGAAGATTGGAAGTTCAAGGCACCTATCCCCAGAAAGGCCTGACATTCCCCTTCAGTGGACAGAATCTGGAACCCTGCTACCTTCCCATGCACACTCTGGGCCTTTTTTTTTAGAGGTGACAGGTTTAGGATAGGATATAGCCTGGGCTACATGAGACCCTCTCAGGAAAACAAAACAGAAACAAAAGAGGAATGACACTCTGATACATTATAACATGGATGGATCCTGAAAATATAGTGCAAAAGCAGACCCCTCCCCCTGCCCCCCCAAAAAAGAGGGAGAAGGAAGAGTATAATTCAGTTTCTATAAGGTGTCTAGAATTTTTTTAAAAAAAAAAGCAGAACACAAGTTGTTAGGGATGAAAGAGAGTTATTGTCTAATGGATGCTCAGGGTTTCTCTTTGGGGTATTGGGAAAGTTCTAGAAACAATAGCAAGAGATTATAGTTATAAAATATTGTGAGTGTAGTTAATGCTACAAAAACACACACTTAGAACCACCGATGGCTCAGCAGTTAAGGGAGCACACTGCTCTTGCAGAGGATCCAAGTGCAGTTTCTAAATTCCATACCTGGGGGTTCAGAACTGTTTGTAACTCCAGGGGATCGCATGCTTCTGGCACCTATGGTCACGTGCACATACATGCAATTAAACATGTAATTAAAAACATGTATGCAATTAAAAACAATAAAAGTAAAATCTTTAAAAACAAAATGGTTAAGGTGATCGGGAGACGGTCTCGTTGAGAAAGTGCTCACCACACAAGAACGAGGACCCAAGTTTGGATCTCCACAACACGTAAAAAAACTGGGCATGGCCAGTCATGGTGGTGCACGCCTTTAATCCCAGCAGCACTCAGGAGGCAAAGGCAGGCAAGATCTCCAAGTGTGAGGCCAGCCTGGTCTACAGAGCAAGTTCCAGGATAGCCAGGACTACCCAGAGAAGCCCTGTCTCGAACAAAGAGCAAAACACCCCATTAAAACAATAAATAAACGAACATGGGCGTGGTGGCCAGCCAGCAATCCCAGTGCCAGGGATAAACAGACAGGAGGATCCTTGGGGCTTGCTGGCCAGCCAAGTATCTGAATCCGGAAGCTATGCTGGGAGAACAAAAGGAGGTGTGGACCAACAATAGAGCTGAGATAAAGGAAGCTGGGCTGCAGGATCCCAGGGAAGGAAGGACTGACAGCCGGACCCTAGAGAAATGGACTCCCCGCTCTGCTGTCCCCTCCCCAGGACAGGGCGACGGGCGACCACATGCTCCTTCTTTATTCCATCCAGGGTCTGGCACCTCTGCTAACATAACCACCTAGTACTCGTCCCCTCTTTTATCCTTTTCACACTCTGACCTTTCTGAAGACCAGGAAGTAAAGCAGGAGGTGGAGAGAGGGATGTGTTCTGGAAGGTTCCCCGGTCCTTGGGTGGTTCTAGTTTCATCTTCCTCCATTGGTCTCACAGCCCTCGCTGTACAGGTCTGCCGGGCGGGGCCACAGCGAGGCTTCTTGTAACCAGGCCTTTTTGTTTATTTTATGGAGAAGACTGAGTGACAAGGAGGGAGCCCATTTAGCTGGGTCAGTAACCAGTCCAGGCTGTGCCGACTGTCCTCAGGTCTCTCTAGAAGGAAGGAACCACCAGCAAAGGGGGATGTATAAACGGTGTCTTTATTGGTACAGTCTGAGGGGTAGGTAGGCACCATCACATGGTTCCGCTCCCCTTTGCTCCCAGTCTCAGCAAATCCAGCTCATCCCCTCCACAGTGGGGCTGGATAGGGGCTCCAGCCCCAGGCCTCTACATCCATGGGTACACTGATTACAATGTCCCAGGGAAGTCCTGAGCGAGGCCACATGCCCACTTCTGGTCTGGTTGCCAATACAGTGGAGAGTGACTTAGAGGAGGATGTGGCTGGTGCAGAGGGACTAGTAGGGGCTCAAGGTTTCACCAACAGTCCCCGGGGTGGTATTCCAAGCCACCTGCATCTGCCCTGGCAGGACTGCCTAAGGCACAGTGACGGGGCTGTGTGCCATGATGTGGGCTGGAATTCTGGGGATCTGACTCCATCAGGACATGTGGCTGGCTGACAGACAGCCCACGAAGCAGCTATTTTTTCCTCCGGGAGACCCCGGAGTCACTGCTGTTGCTGTTGGGGGCTGGGGCAGCCCGCTCAGCGGCAGCTCTGGGATCCTTTCTGGGAGCCTGCTTCCGTTTTTCCTCTCTAGACGGTTTTGAGGACTGGAGCGGGGAGGGGGCAAGTAGGGTCTGGACAACTCGGACAGTCACCACCGCCCCCAAGAGCCCCCAGAGCAGGATGGGAGGCTCCAGAGGAGACAGCTGCGTCCGAATCCAGTTCAGTGTCTGAGCTAGAGCATTGCCGGGACTTCGGGTCCGGAGCGGACTCTTATCCTATGGAGACAAAGCCAAGACAAGCCCATTAGATTTGCTCCGGCAACAGCCACGCACCCTGCTACCTCCCACAGTCCAGCCGACTCCTTCACACCTGAAGTCCAAACTGTCGGAGCAGTGTTTCCAGCTTTGGGTCCCCCAGGGATACAGCTGGGAAGAATTCCTCTACCCACTGACGGTGCCACCACTGGCTGTAACAGAACTGGACAGTCAGCATGTGGCTATAGCCCAGGCCTTGGCACCCACCCATCATCCCAGCCTTACCTCTGCTCCCCAGGCTTTGAGAACCAGTACTTATAGTGTTGGGCCCGCAGGTAGGTGGGTGGCTGCTCATGAAAGGGGTACTGGGCAACACGGTTCTGGACCAGGCGGATCACTGTGGCAGGGGAGGGGAGGTTGACATGGCTCTGAACTTGTCCTTCCCTTCCCAGCCCCTCTCCCGGCCTATCCCTCACCTGGCTCCTTGCCCTGCAGGAGACGCAGCACCAGGCTGGTGAACCAGGGGCTCTGTGTATGTGGGCCCAGGGCTGCAAACCACATCTGCCAATCAAGGCGCGGCTGGTGGGGTATCAGGAACGGGGGCGGTCGGCTCACATTCCCAGGTTTGTACATGAATTCTATCTCCTGGAAGATGGACATATGGTTAGCTGGGATGGCTGGACTTGGTTCCCTTGACCCTGACATCCTTCGGGAGGGCTCACTGTCCAATGCTGTCCATCATAGCTGCCCTCCAGCACCACTTCGGGCCGTCCACCCAGACCAGTCATCCGACGGAAGAGGCCGTATGAGCTGGCCAGCTGCAGGTGCTCCACGGAGCTGTACAGGCGATGAGCCCCAGTCCAGAGACGCCCGTGGGTCCCCAGCTCCATATAGGAGTAAGGTACCTGCAAGCAAGAGGGTAATAGCTCAGTGCCGCCCCATCTTCCCCCAACCCCGTTCTCCACAGGGCTACCTACCAGGCTGATCAAGAACACGACCACCGTGGCAGTGCCCAGGATGGAGAGCTGGATACTGGCAAAGAACTTCCGTAGCCATCCTTGCACCCGGGTCCACCTGGGGACGGGGGGCCCAGGTACGGTCAGGCCAGGCCTGAGCTGAGAGCAGCCTCTTCCCCCCGCCTTCAGGTACACACATACCTCCAGAGGGCAACGAGCAGCTCCCAGGCCAGGGAGGCTGCCCCGAGCCACACAGTGGGCAGAGTTACCATCTTCAGCCACTGGAAGAACTGGTGGAAGGTGAAGGCTGCCAAAGGAGACTGTGATCAGGGGCTGACCCAGCCCTTGTCCTGAGATCCCCAAGTTGGCACTTACCCAAGGCCTTGTGCTTGCTAGGCAAACGCTCTACCACTGAGCTAAATCCTCAACCCCCCAACTTACTGGTTTTAGAGAGGACGATATGCTGCTGCCAGTCAACCTCCAGGCCAAAGTAGTGCACGGTGCCATAGGCCAGCAGCCCATAGACGGTCAGTTCCAGCAGTAGGGACAGCATGGTCAGCAGGGTCCTGGGCCAGGCTATGGGCAGGACAGTCGCAGGTTGGCTGAGGAGCTACAACCAAGGAAGGGGCTGGGGTGGAGGTGGAACAGGGGTTCTTGGGGAGTACCAGGCAGATGATATCAGTCTGATGGTCATGACAGGATGACACTCACAGGTGGGCATCTTCTTGGGGCATCTGAGGCCAGGCTCAGCAGACAGGTGACGGTCATCCAGGAGGGACGTGGTAAGCACCAGGGTTAGCAGGTTGAAGAAATTGTAGTTGCCAGTAATGATAATCAGGACTTGTAATAATACCTGCAGGGAAGGTCTGCGATCAGATCTACGGCAGGCTGTTCTTCCTGGACCCTTCTGACCTAGAGACTGACATTTTCATAAAGGCTACACGCAGCCTTGATCCGAGTAGCGCATCCCTCTGCCTGCCATGCTTTCTCAACAGCACCCACATCACCTGGCCACTCCCGGGGCTGCTCATTCTGCTACAGGACTCACTGGCCAGTGGAAGGCCACACTTTCTTCTACCCACCTGAGCATAGAAGGCAGTCAATCGCAGGCGGCGAATGGGGGCAAAGAACAGAGGGGGCACAGCAATCTCGATGAGGAAGGTGGCCACCACACTGAGCTTGTGCAGCCAGACTGGCAGGTGGTGGGCAAACCAGGCAGCCGGGGTGGGCAGGCACTGTGTCTCATAGTGGTAGGTGAGAGCTGCAGGTAATGGGTGGGGAGGTCAGGGTTGAGGAGAGCCTCCGGACCACCCCAGCTTCAGGCCCAGGCCCTCACCAGTGAGTCCCCACCACGCAGGGCAGCGGCTGGTCAGCTTGACCACACCAGAGGCAAACATGAGCCGAAACAGCAGCCAGCGCACGAGCCAGAACGGGAGGTTTTCGAGGGGCGAGGCCCCTGCTGATCCACCCTGGGGGGCCTTGTGGTTGGAAGGCTTCCTCAGTGGGGCTACTAGTATAGCCAGGACGCCCGTCTCCAGCAGCAGGGAATCCCTATAGGGAGAAGAAATATCATAAAGGGTTCTTCTCCGTTAAGACTGCTTCCCTCGCAGGGTCCTCCCCGGGAGAGGCAAACATCCCTTGCCCAGCCTCAGGCAGCGCTGGCCCAGGAGTCACTCACCACTGGAAATAAAGGAACACTTGGCCCACCTGTAGGGAGAGGAGCTGTTAAAAGAGCCATAGTGTGTCTGCTTCATTAGGTGAGGCAGAGTGGGTGGATCAGACAGAGGCTGAAGTTGTTAAGAGTCTCACTTGCCTGGCAGACAGACAGGTAGGCAGCCCAGAGCAGCAGGTAGATGAAGGGATGTCGCATTGAGTTCAGGAGCAGGGCACCCAGCCCTAGCACGGTGCCCAGCAGGGTCAGTAGATCCAGACCCTGGGCAGTATCCAGACCGAGTCTTGGTGCCTCCCATAGCAGCGTTGGTGTTTCCCACAGCTGCTGCCACCGACCCTTGCCTTGGGGCCGCAGTGTTCTCCGAGCAGGAAGGATGCCCTCGGGGCCATAGAGGCCTGTGGGAGGGCACGTCAGTGTCTTCTCAGACTAAGTCCATCCGAATCAAGCCCTGAAGATGCCCCACCACCAGCTCCAGGCATGCAGATGCCATATTGTCAGGACCTCTAAATGCTCCCCCGCATCCCGCGCACCCCGGGTTGTGCCTGCAGATGTTCCCACCCCAGGTAGGGCTTGCTCTACCAGACGCTCTCTTTCAGGTTAGAAATTGTTGACCCCCAACCCCAGGTTCAGAAGACCTAACTCTGGGTCAGCACCTTCCGCTGGAGTCCAGGTAGAAGAAATCTATCTCCTACTCCCTTGGGGTTCTGCCCTAATCTGGATGTAGAGAATCCGAATAGTAACGGGAAACCGACCCTTGCACATCTTTTCTCCCTCCACACTCTTGCGGCCTGCAGTACACAAACTACTGCCCCCCTTGGCCTGGACCTCACACCCGCCTCGGAGAGCTCGTACTCCGGGTGAAGGGAGGGATGATACCACGTGTGAGTGTCCCACTGCCGGCGCCCTCACCTGGGATCTGGGTGTAGAGGGACGCAAAGGCAAACGTGTAGACAGCGGCCACACCCTGTAGGAAAAGCTGCTGAGGGACGCGGGAACTCGCCATGTCCGCTACGCGGTCCGCCAAAGCAGTGCCCTCCGGTGCCCCCCCCCCTCCCAGCCCCGCCTCTGGCCCACGCCCCAGTTGGAATCCGTCGGGTTTGGCCACGGCGCTCCACCCAGTGCCCAGGAACTCACCGCTAACTGGCCCAGAAACTTAGTCTCGGCGGGTCCTCCAGGGCCCGCCCCGGACGCGTAACCACGCCCCTCGCCGTAGGCCCCGCCCCGCCCGCCCCGCCCGCCCCGCCCCTTTCCCTCGTGCGCCTTCCTTCTTCCACTTTGAAACTGGGGCCCGCGTTACGTCATAGGCGTGCGCGCCGCGGCCGTGTGCGTACTTCCTGGGCGGGAACACCAAAATGGCGCCAGAGCCAGTGGCGGGTTGAGGCTGCTGGCCTTATCCGGAGCCAGCGTACGGTCCCGGGCCTCTCGTCCCTCTCTGGACATGGAGGATGTGGAGGTGCGCTTCGCTCACCTCTTGCAGCCCATCCGGGATCTCACTAAGAACTGGGAGGTGGACGTAGCGGCACAGCTGGGCGAGTATCTGGAGGAGGTGAGGGCGGCGGGGCAATGGCACGAGCCTGGGGACCCAGGCGTCACTGCCACCCCCGCCTCCAGGTCTGTAGCCGTCTGGTGCTTTGTCCTCAGTTTCTCGGTTTGTTTGTTTTTGTTTTTTCCTCCCCCCAACTCCAGCCTGCCTCTCAAAACTTTCTTCGGTTAGGGTCTCCTGGAGCTGTCAATTTCAGGTCTCTTACCCGTGAACGAGCTGTGAAATCGATTTGGTTGGATGATAACCTTCTTCTTCAATAAATACATTATTTCTGCTTTCTTTTCGGGGTGCAGTACATTGGGAAGCATCACTTTCGTTTTCCTTTTTTGGGGGGGTGCTTGGGATTTAAGCTAGGGCTTTGTACGAGCTTTTGGCAAGCGCTCTACCACTGAGCTTTTTTTTTTTTTTTTAATCCCTTTTTCCTTCTTAAGACAGGCCTTAAACTCGAATCTTCCTGCCTCAGTATCTCATTTTGCGAGTACTAATCGACCCTACTATGCCTGGACTCTTGACTGTATTTGAGAGATCTGGATCCCCGAAGGGAAAGGGATTTCGTATTTTAGACCTCAAGCTCCGCCCATGTCTTTTCCCTGGTGTGTCGTGACGCACCCATACCCGGGGCTCTTAACTTGAGCCAGCTTTGTCCCGAAGGGTCCGCCCCTAGTATGTGGCCCTGCCCCTCGCTGTAGTCTAGCCTATCAGCATTTCACGCCTCCATTTTTAGCAGCAGTGTCTAGGTCTCTTTAGGCTCCGTCTGCTCCATTTCTGCATTTTTCACTCCTCAGCCCAACACAATCGGATTCCACTACTAAATAGTTACAGATCTCTTGTGTTGAACGGTAGTGGTTTTTCATCTCACAAAATCCAAAAGATGCTTGAAATGCCCTGTAATTCAGTTGGAGAGCATTTGTTGGTCTGACAAATTCCTTTTTGAAACAGTGCAAATAGGATTTCTATTTCACCGCTTCGTTTTTCTCTCCTAAGTGTTGAGGCTTCCCGGGGTGGAGCCTTCTTTCCCTTAAAAATAGAAAATCTTGCGTGATTTAAAATACGGGTTTTCAGCTCCAAGTCGTGGGATACACCCATACCGCTACTACTTGTTGCCTCCAAATCTGTTCTCGAAACTCTCTTGGCATTTTCTGGGATGTTACATGAGCCCTTGGGGTTTTATTTAAAGTGGAGCTTTTGATTTTTGGTTCAAATTCTAGTCCTGTTTTGGTAAAGTTTTGATGTTCAACTAAAGGTGGGAATTAAGAGATGTAATAAGGCTTCATATCCCACACCAAGTTGACCTATGAATTCTGTTAGTTATACAGCCAAAGTATCACATTATGTCTGGTCTAGGCCTATTAAACCTAGATATTTAAGACCTTCTCATCCAAGTTCCTAGATTGGACATCATCCAGTAGCTAGAGCTAGTGTGAGTCTTAAAAATTAAAACGAGCTGGGCCATGGCACACACCTTTAATCCCAGCACTTGGGAGGCAGAGCCAGGCGGATCTCTGTGAGTTTGAGGCCAGTCTGGTCTACGGAGTGAGATCCAGGACAGGCACCAAAACTACACAGAGAAACCCTGTCTCGAAAAACCAGAGAGAGGGCGGGGGGAGTCGACAGGGCCGGGAGTGCAGGGAACTGGAGAGATGGTTCATCAGTTAAGAGCACTGGCTGCTCTTCCAGAGGACTCAGGTTCAATTTTTTTTTTTTTTTTTTTTTTTGTGGTGGGGGATTGAGACAGGGTTTTTCTGTGTAGCTTTGGAGCCTGGCCTGGAACTCACTGTGTAGACCAGGCTGGCCTGGAACTCACAGAGATCTGCCTGGCTCTGCCTCCTGAGTGCTGGGTTTAAAGGAGTGTGCCACCACCGTCCAGCCTCCAGGTTCAATTCCAAGTGTCCACATGAGGGATCACAGCTGTCTGTAACCCCAGTTCCAGGGGATCCATTGCTTTCATCTGGCCTCTGTTGGCACCAAAAGTGGTGCACAGACATATGCAGGCAAAACACCCACAGAATTTTTTAGAAAATTAAAATCAGGGCTAGAGTGATGACTCTGATTAAGAGTACATGCTGCTCTTGCAGAAGACCTGGGTTTGGTTCTCAGAACCCTAATGCAGCTCACAGTGGCTTGTAGCTCTACTTCCAGGGGTTCCAGGACCATCTTCCGGTTCCATGGACACCTGTAAGCACATGGCACACACACATAAATGCAAGCAAACACATATCTTAGAAAAAAAATTTATAGTCAGTTTTAGTTTAAAGCCCTCAGGTTTTCATTGCATTCATTGCTCAGTAGTTTTAGCTTTACCCACGGATGTCCTGTACCTTTTGTGCGTTTAAAAATTTTTTATTTTAATTTTAAAAATTAACATGATTATGTGGGGGTGGCGCATGCATACCAGTGTGCTTGTGGAGGTCTCTTCTTTCCTTCTACCACATAGATACTTAGTCATCAGGCTTCATGGCAAGCACATTTCTCCACTGAGCGATCTCACTGCTCAAAGGCTGCATACATTGTAGGCAAGTGCTCTGTCGTTAAGCCACACCTCTAGGTGCTCTTCATGTTTTTTGAACAGTCAACCTATGGCATCCCATGCTTTTTCTTGGCTAAAGGGTATTTGTGATTTCTTGTCCTATAAGTGACTGTTCTATTTATGACTGAGTCTTTTCATCCTTTAACTTTTTTATTATTGTCTTTATTTATTTATCCATTCATTCATTCATTCATTCATTCACTCATTCATGTATTTTGGTTTTTTGAGAGGGGGTTTCTGTGTAATTCAGGCTGTCCTGGAACTCACTCTGTAGACCAGGCTGGCCTCAAACTCAGGGAGATCTGTCTGCTTCTGCATCCTGAGAGCTGGGGTTAAAGGCATGTGCCACCACACCCAGCCCAGATCCTTTATGTCTGAAGTGTCAGTTAACCATTCTATCCAAAATAATTCTCTTTGTTATAACAATGTCACAAGGTATTCTTCAACTTTCTAGTTTGTGGTCTGTCTCCACCCTACAATGTAAATTCTAAAGGGGCAGAGACTGTGTATGATTTCTTCTACTTTGTAGAATGCCTGACGCATAGATGCAGGATAAATCATTATTAAGTGGGGGCTGGAGAGATGGCTCAGAGGTTAAGAGCACTGGCTGTTCTTCCAGAGGTCCTGAGTTCAATTCCCAGCAACCACATGGTAGCTCACAACCATCTACAATGAGATCTGGCTCCCTATTCTGGCCTGCAGACAGAACACTCACTGTATACATAATAAATAAATAAATCTTAAAAAAAAAATCCTTATTAAGTGAACATGGGCCCTGATGATTAACTTACACTGCACAGTTGGCTGAGAAATGCCAAGAACAGTGTTAAGAGGTCGTACTGGCTGGGTAGTGGTGGCACACGCCTTTAATCCCAGCACTTGGGAGGCAGAGGCAGGCAGATCTCTGTGAGTTTGAGGTCAGCCTGGTCTACAGAGCTACAGAGAGAATTCCAGGACAGCCAAGGCTACACAGAGAAACTCTATCTCAAAAAAAAACAAAACAAAAAAAACCAACCAAACAAACAAAAAAACACCAATAGCACGTAAAGCAAACAGTAATTTATGCTTTTATGCTTGAGATAGAATTTCTAGGGCTGGAGGGATGGCTCAGCAGTTAAAGGCTAGGCTTACAACCAAAACTATAAGAGATAGAATTTCTGCTTTCTAGGGAGAAATCCTAGATACCAAGGAGGAACCACATTGTTGGGTATTAGGTGCCTATTTGGCCTAAGCACTGTTTCTTTGTGTTTTATATAAAGCAATGTAGTTTTTACAACAAAAACTGATATAGTCACCAGAGAGATGAAATGATATGCTGGAAGTCACAGCTCATAGTGGACAAAGCAGATCTGTTCCCCCTACTGCCTGTATCTGGGTGTTGTCATAAATGGGTGATAGATTGGAAAGAAAAGGTTAGGATACTATGAAGACTTTGACTGAGGGACCTGATTTTATTTGAAGTAAAAGGAGTTGCCATGTCTGATAAGCTGAAAATTATGTAGAGGGGACATTGTGCTTGCCTTAGTGGAAAGCATAAGAGTGCAGCTTACATGGGAAGTCTGGTAGCTGGAGGAGACTGGGTTTAAAGACCTCCCGTGGAAGCCTTGTTTAGAGTTTCAGATCTTTCCCTCCGAGTGGCAGAAGGCCTGTAAACATACGGAAGATGGGGTCGGGAGGAGCCCAGTTAGAGGTGAGGCTGGGCCAGAGCAGTAGTCGTGGGAGAGGAATGTGGAAGTGGTAAGGGGCTGATCCTAAATTGAACTGACAGGTGAGCAAAAGAGGAGAGGAGCTGAGGTCCTTAAGTTTCTGGGGAGGAGTAGGGATGCTTAGAGTCCTGCATGACCTGTTCCTTTGACTCTTGTTTATAAAAATCTAGATCGTTGAATAAGACAGTTGGACATAGGTGTCTGGGCAGTAGTAAGAGTGCCTGTAAGATCGTGAGTTCAATCTCCAATACCTTGAGCATTTCTGTGCCGTATCTTGATTTTTTTTCCCCTTTTATTTTATTTTACAATACCATTCAGTTCTACATATCAGCCATGGGTTCCCCTGTTCTCCCCCCTCCCACCCTGTATCTTGATTTATTTATGTATTTATTTATTTTAGATCCCCAGTAGGTACCTGTAAATGGAACCTCAGAGCCTCGGGGAGAAAGTTATTCTGAGGACAGATTTGGCAGTTGTTGACATGTGTGTGGCTGGTCGCTTGCATATGATAGAAGGTGTTCAGTGGGGAATAAAGAGCCAAAACACGGCTAAGGGCCAAGGTTCACAGGCCAAGGAGGGAGGGTTGCAGAGAGAGAACTACTTAGGGCACCGTTTCCTCGATTTTCCAGTCAAAGGAAAGAGTGTACTGTATTTGTCTCCTTTTCCTTCTCTTGGGGTAAAGGGTCTTTGTGCTGGAGCCTGTCCCCGTTGGTTTTGACCTGGGTGGGTACAATGTGAGGTGCTGGTGACAGCTGGTATGCAACTTTAGCCATCATGGTCAGTATCCTTTGGGGACCTCTCTCTTCCAAAACACTTGGTCTCAAAGGATCCAGGATGTAGGGGGGATCACAAAGATCTAGCTTTCCTCTAGAAATACCCAGAGGCCACTGGCAAAGTCTAGTAGACTTGGAGCTACGTTTGTGGGTGGTGGGTTGAGCTGCCCTGGAGGAAGTGAGCATAGCCTTCTGCCCTGGCATCTTGCTTTCTTTGATTCTGTCTCACTATGCAGCGTAGGTGGAACTTGAACCCTACTCAGTGTCCCAACTGCTGGGATCAGAGGCATGCCCACCGAGTCTAGCTCACTAATGTTTCCTCTTGCAGCTGGACCAGATCTGCATTTCTTTTGATGAAGGCAAAACCACTATGAACTTCATTGAGGCAGCACTGTTGATCCAGGGCTCAGCTTGTGTCTACAGTAAAAAGGTGGGTTCCACAGACTGCTGATCTTGGTGCTTTAGTGTTGAGCGGGAGTAACGTGATTGGCTTCTTCTGGGCCAGCAGTGGTGTCCATCTATCTGTAGCCTGCTTTCACTGTGGCTCACACTTAGGATTCCTTCACAATTTTCAATACCAAAGAAAAACTGGAGTTTATTGTTTGCTTTTTTGAGACACGTCTCATGCATCCCAGGCTGATCTTGAACATTATGTCTACCTGAGGAAGATGACCTTGAACTTCTGATCCGTTTGCTTCTACCTCCTGGAGGGCTAGTATGACAGGTGTCAGTCACCATGTCTAATTTTTGCAGTCCTGTGGTGGGGGTTGGGGTAGGGTGAGGGGTGGTGCTTCATGTATGCTAGGTGAATGCTTCGCCAGCTAAACAATATTCCCAACCTGCTTGTTTTTGAGGCACGATTTTATTAGCAGACTGGCCTTGAGCTTGCTCTTAGCTGAGGCTTGCCTTGAACCCCTGGTTCTCCCTGCCTTTGCCGCTTAAGTGTTTGGATAACAGGCATGTTCTACAATGTGTCCAGTAAATTTGAGTTTAAAATGGCACTACCAAGAGGTGATGGTTCAGTTGGCAAAAGTCTGCTGTATGAACATGAAGACCTGAGTTTGTATCCTCGGCACCCGCATAAAAAGCCAGGTGTAACCCTAGCGGTATGGTGCGGGAGACTTGTGGAGCCCTGGAGCTCACTAGCCAGCCAGCCTAGCTAACCAGCGGTCTTCTCAGGTCCGGCCTGAAAATAAGGTAGAGGGCAGTCGGGGAAGACATCTGAGGTTAACCTATGGCTTCCTTAACCATTTGTACAATGTACATGTGCATCTGCACACGTTTGTACACAGCCCCATACAAACACATATAGACAACATGAATGTACAGAATGGTATGGCTAAGCTAGAGGTGTAATTCAAGTGTATGACGCTCATCTAGCATACAGGAGGCCCTGGTTGTCATGCCTAGCACCAAGTCAATAAATAAAATGACCAGGAAGAGAGGGAGGGTCAGGTGTGCTGGGGGCTCTGTTGTCCCTCATGTACGTAATTATCTGTAGCTCAGGCGCAGTGTGTATGAGCTCTGCTTTCCTTGCCTTCCACATGTGGATACTATGCAGTTGTGCTGTGCCATCATTTAGAAAAACTTCAGGCCTCACCCTATGCTGGGACCTCTGGTTCTATGGAGGAGACCAACAAGAAGCAAATGAAAGATCTGTCAGGCAGGCCCACGTGGCTTACGTTTGGCAGGCCCACCCGAGACCCCGAGCACCCTCCTGTGGGTGGAGCAGTAGAGCTAGGAGGAGGAGCTGCAGCTGGCCTGGGGCACTGGGCAGGAGGACAGTGGGGACCATGTGTGAGCAGTCTGGGTCTGAAGCATAGTGGGCACCCATCGTGACATGGCCATGACCTGTGTCAAGGAGGCTGTGCTTGTAGATGTGTGGAGTATGGGAGAGCGGAGAAGTAGAAACCTCAACTGTCAAAAGTAATTCTGAAGGACTGGTTTGACTTGAGAATTGTTGTTGTTGTTGTTGTTGTTACATATGGGTGTCTGTGCATGTCTGTGCCCAGGAATGTGTAACTCTGGAGTTAATGCCTGTGTCTTTACTTGCTCTCTCTCCACTTTCATTTTTTGAGTCAGGGTCTCACCTGAAGCTCACTGGTTTGTTTGGCTGGCTGACCAGTGAACTTGAGGGCTTCTTCTATCTCTGCTACCTCAGCCTTCCCCAAGGCTGGGCTTACAAGCATGCACTGCCATGTTTGGCTTTTTAACATGGATTCTGGGGATCCAAACTCAGATTCATGTGTTTGCATGTCAGGTACTTATGCATGTGGGTGTATGCATTTGAGTGTAGGTACTCCCAGAGACCCGAGGCAACTGATTTTCCTGGAGCTGGAGTTATAAGTGGTTGTGAATAGCTAATGAGAGTGTGGGAACCAAACTCAGGTCCTCTGAAAGAACAGCAAGCACTCTTAACTGCTGAGCCATCTCTCCAGCCCCAGAGAATTATTTTTATGTTTATATTTCAGTGTTTGTGTGTGTGTGTGCACATGTGTGGTTTGTATGTAGGTGAACATGTGTGGTTGCCTAAATATGTAGGTCAGAAGTTGATATAGGAATTGTTTACCTTTTTTTTTTTAAGATTTTATTTTTGTCAGGTGTGGTGGCACATTCCCAGCACTCTGTGAGGCAGAGATAGACAGATCTCTAAGTTCAAGGCCAGCCTGGTTTACAGAGCAAATTTCAGGACAGCCAGGGTCACACAGAGACCCTGTCTCAAGAAACAAAACAATATTATTTTATGGGTATGAATGCTTTCTCTGCATGTTTTTACGTGCACCGTATGTGCTTGGTGACCTCAGAAGTAAGATCGCCTGGAACTGGAGTTATGGTTGTGAGCTGCCATCTGGATGCTAGGAACAGAACTGCTTTTGACTGCTGAACCATCTGTCAGCTCTCTCCGTTATTCTTCGACAAAGTCTAACTGAACCTGGAGCTTGCTGTTAGAGCTGGACTGGCTAGCCAGCAAATGCCCAGGATCTGCCTTCCCATCCCAGTGCTGGGGTTACAAATGCATGCCACCTACCCAACTTTTTCTGTGGATGCTCAGGATCTGAGCACAGCAAGCATCTTACTCACTGAGCAGTTTATTCATTATGCTTGTTCGTTTTTAGACAGTAGCTTGGCACGTAGCCCAGGCTGGCCTTCAGTCTAAGGTTCTCCTGCCTTAGCCTTTGCATGCTGGAGCAGGTGTGTCAAGATATTTATTTATTTATTTATTTATTTATTTATTTATTTATTTATTTATTTGAGATGGGGTCTTACATTCTAACCCAGAACTTATTGTATAGCTTAGATTGGCATCAAACTCATGATAACCCTCCTGCTTCAGCCTCCTATGTGCTGAGGTTATAGGCATATGCCACCACTCTGGGTAGTGAGAATTATGTAATAGTAGTAAAACTGGCTGGGCTTGTACGGAGGTTTGGAAGTGATGGCCAGATGTTGATATGTACCGGTGTCTAATAAGAAAGGTTCTGGGCGGTGTTCACAAGCACCATTTCATTTGGGAACCTCCTTTCCATGTCCTTACTGCTTGCCTCTGGTTGCCAGGTGGAGTACCTCTACTCGCTGGTCTACCAGGCTCTTGATTTTATTTCTGGCAAGAGGTGAGTATTAGAAGTGAGCCAGGAGGAAGAGGCCTTCATCTTCTTAGCTGAACCCTGCTTGCAGCTCGGGAGGCTCCTGAAGTCTCCCAGGATGCTCTTGGTATGTTTTACTTTCTCAGGCGAGCCAAGCAGCTCTCTTTAGTACAGGAAGATGGGAGCAACAGAGCCGTCAACTCAGGAGCTCCCTATGAAACAGAGGATGAGGTGAGTTGGGGCATGTGGACTCTGCCCTGGGTGCTTGCCTGGCCCTGCTCCCATGAGTACTTGCGTTCTCCTGCAGCTCCTGTCCCTGGATGACTTCCCTGACTCCCGGGCCAATGTGGATCTGAAAAATGACCAGGCATCCAGTGTGAGTGTGCCGACCTTTGTGCGGTGGGGACAGCAGTCTTCTCAGTGTTACTCCGTGTAGAATTCAGAGCTCTTCCTCCCCCACCCTCAGGAGCTGCTCATCATACCCCTTCTGCCCATGGCCCTGGTGGCCCCTGATGAAGTGGAAAAGAACAACAGCCCCTTGTATAGGTATAACACTGTGCTAGCATGGGAAAGAGGGGCAGGAAGCCTGCCTGGGAGGGGTCTCTGTGGTAAGCCTGTTTTTGACCACACAGCTGTCAGGGTGAGGTCTTGGCCAGCCGGAAGGATTTCAGGATGAACACATGTACCCCCGGCCCCAGAGGTTCCTTTATGTTGGATCCAGTGGGATTGTGTCCTGTGGAGCCTCCAGATGTGTGCCCCATGCCAAGGAGCCGGAAAGGTAAGGCTTTGGAGGTGGGGGCTTAGTGGGAAGTAGATGAAGATCTTTTGGGAGACTACTGCTGGCTATCTTATGCCTGCGTCTCTGGCCTTAGAAGCTACCTCATACCACCAGCCTTTTCCACTGTGGATAGGTTGGCTAGAGCTTCTTTCTCCTTCATCTTTTCTTGTACCTTGATTACCAGCCAACAAGGTCATAGCTTAGCTCAGTACTGGGCTCTGGTATCTGGTGGCCTCCTTAATCCCAGACTTGGGGCCTGCTGGGTTCTGCTTTCTGCTGGCAATCCAAAGAGGCTCCTTTGGTACCAGTGGGGACCGTCCAGCGATGAGGCTGACCATGTCCAATATCTGTCTCCCAGATGCTGAGGATGTTGAGGAGCAGCCAATGGAAGTCTCTAGGAATGGGAGTCCTGTTCCTGTACTCTGCGTCTCCCAAGAGCCAGGTGAGAAGAGAGGATCAGGGAGGCAGCGCTAGGTGGAACTCCGACCTTGGATGCTCTCCGTTTCCTTAGCCTGTCTTACTTGCTTCCTCTTTGTTGGCTTTTGGGAACAGGCTTAGTGGTAGCTTATGTTGGCTCTCTGTGCTAGGGTGCAATCATCAGTGAGATTTGTTTTCCTGGGTCTTCTCCATGTGAACATAAATGGTAACGATAAGAATCAGGGTTGGGGCTGTAACTTGGAGCACTTGCCTAGCCATTTACAAAGCCCAGGCCTTAGCCCACAGCATAAACAAACAAATAAATAAGCAAAAACATAAATATTTGCCAAGAAATAAGGTAAACCAACCAAAGCATGCCAGTATGAGGACGAGACTATAAAGCCTTGTTCAATTTTTCAAATGCTAAAGTGTGAAGCTGAGAGGAGAGGCTGGCCTGTCCAGCTTTTCTAGGAGCTGGCTATGAGCCTCCTACATGGGAGCTCCACCTGCTGCCTGGCCTCCAGCCTCTTTAGGGCTAACTGGTTTCTTGGTTCCTGCCCAAACTTTCTAGATGGCCCTATGCTCAGTGGTGGAGATGAGGATGCAGAGGATGTAGCAGAACTCCCAGAGGTTGCTCCAGAGACTGCAGAGCCCAGGACCTCACAGCAGGTGGGACACAGTGACCTGCAGAGCTCTAGCTGTCAGCAGAGCAAGCCCTGGTTCTGGGCAGAATTAACGTTCCGTGGGGACCACAGTGCAGGGTCTTGGCTCCTGTATGTCACATTGATGTCCCATCACTCTAGTTTTGTGTATCCTCTCAGGGAGTGTCTGCCCTGAAGCCTGGCCATCCTCCAGCCAGACTGTTTAGTGTACCTTCACATCCTTTTCCTCCGTAAGCAGAAGGGCAGTTGCTCCTTGAGGATGAACTGGCGTTCAAGGCTCTGAGCCCTGTGGGCCTCCCAGGCCCTGTGCTATCAGCTGACCCCGAGCTCCATGCTGTCAGGCTGCCATGAGAGAATGAGTGTGGAGGACTTTCTGCTGCCTCTTTCAGCCCCACGGGTGTGATCTATCGAGGGATGATTAAGAAACCCTCATTTATTGAACACAAACTACAAACAAAACAGAAGCTCTGAGGAGGCTGGGGTTGTATTTGAATGCTGGATTCTTGACTAGCCTATGGGAAGCCCTGAGTTTAATCCCCAGCATTGTGATATGAATACATTAAGAAACGAGGGGGCTGGAGAGATGGCTCAGTGTGTACTGATTTTGCAGACGGTCCAGGTTCGTTCCCAGCCGCCACATCAGGCAACTGATAACCACCTGTAACTTCACTGGCGATCTGGTGCTTCTGCCTCCACAGACAGGCGTCTGCACGCATATGTACATTAACTGCATCCCCACATACAGATTTTTATTTTATTTTATTTTATTTTATTTTATTTTATTTTTTGGTTTTTCGAGTCAGGGTTTCTCTGTGTAGCTTTGGAGCCTGTCCTGGAACTCACTCTAGCCCAGGCTGGCCTCGAACTCAGAGATCCACCTGCCTCTACCTCCTGAGTGCTGGGATTAAAGGCGTGCGCCGCCGCCGCCGCCGCCGCCGCCGCCGCCGCCGCCGCCACCGCCGCCGCCGCCGCCGCCGCCACCACCACCACCACCACCACCACCACCACCATCCAGCCACATACAGAATTTTTAACTTGTAAAAATTTTTGTTTTGTTTTGTCTTGAGACAGGGTTTCTCTGTGTAGCCTTGCCTGTCATGGAACTCTCTCTGTAGACCAGGCTGGCCTTGAACTCACAGAGACCTGACTGCCTCTGCCTCCTGAGGGCTGGAATTAATGTCATGTGCCATTACCAACTGGCTTTTTTTTTTTTTTTTAAAATAAAACCAGCCAGGCAGGATCTTTCATGTTTAATGTAAGCATGAGGACCAGAGTTTGGATTCCCAGGAGCCCACATAAATGTTGGGTAGGTGTAGCGGCCTGCCTGGAATTCCAGTCTTGGAAGGTAGAGACATGATACCCAGAGCAAGCTGGCTAGCAAGACTAAACATGAGGGTGAGCTTTGGCTTTGATCAGAGACTCTGCCTCACTGAATAAGGGGAAGGAGACTTGAGAATGATTCTGAACATCCGCTTCAGCCTCCACATGCACTCATCCATGTGGGCAACCACACTCAAGCCAAAGACGAAGTTAGGTAATTATACACAACATACACAGAAAAGGGGATTACTTCTTCCAAAACCAACCTTTAGTATTTAGAAGGGAACATTAACATTTATGAATTCTGGGTGGATGTTGGAGTCTATTATTTTGGTTTGATTTGGTTATTGGAGACAGGGTCTCATTGTATAGTCCAGGCTAATCCTGAACTTGTGATCCTTCTGTCTCAGCCTCCCAAGTATTGGGACAAGTATGAGTCATCATGTCAGGTTATCATGTTCTCTCCTTGTTTATTTACTTACTTTTATTTATGGTGCTAGGTATTGTACCCACTGTATTGTACATGCTAGGTAAGCACTCTCTTGTGGAGTTACACCCCCCAGCAGTATTGTGATTTTAAAGGAACCATTTCCCTGATGACTGGTTCTCCTTAGGATTGTTTGTGTTTATATGCATATGGAGGTTAGAAGTCACCCTTGGGTTTCATTCCTCACAAGCTGCCCAACTTTTTGTTTTTTAAAGATTCATTTTTGTTAGCCAGTTGGTGGTGGCACACACCTTTAATCCCAGCACTTGAGAGGTAGAGGTAGGCGAATCTCTAAGTTCAAGACCGACCTAGTCTATAGAGCGAGTTCCAGGACAGCTGGAACTACACAGAGAAACCCACAGAAGATTCATTTTTATTTTATATGTATGTGTAAGCACCCAGACATGCATGCATACATATCTGATGTCTGTGGAGGCCAGAAGCGGGTGTTGGATCCCTTGGAACTGGAGTTACAGATAGTTGTGAGCTACCTGGTAAGTGTCGGGAACCAAACTTGGGTCCTCTGTAAGAATAGCCAGTGCTCTTAACTGATGAACCATCTTCTTGTCAGTCCCCCACCCTGTTTTCCAAGACTTTCACCCATCTATTAGGCTAGGTCAGTCTGCCACTTACCTCCAAGGAGCTACCTAGGTCCACCTCCCCACTGCTGGGATGACGAATTCTTGTGCACTGAGCTTCTGCTCCTCTCCGTGATTGAGACCAAAGCCCCGTGGGACCGGTTGCTTGGGTTGTTTTTGCCATAGTCCCAGCTGTAGCCTCTGAACGTAATAATGTTCAGGAAGGGGCAGGATGGGAGGGGGCACAGGGTCTTAGCCTGCTCAAAAGCCTCGTGAGTCTTTCTGTCCTGAGCCCACACAACACTTGCCTAGTTACACAGAGGACCCATTGTTTGTTTGCTGTTATCTCCTCCCAAGTACTTTAGCACCTTGCAAACTAGATTGCTCAGATCTGCCAAAGCCTCTGCTACTCCATAAAGATCACATCCCGCCAAGGGACTCGACAGAGCCACTACATCCCCATACCAGCCTCAAGGTTGTGAACATAGTTCTGTGTGGCCTGGGGAGGGTCAAGCACAACTTCTCGGTCCCAGATCTCGTAGTAGGGCCTCTCCTTCCTCTTCTATTGTCCATCCCCAGACAGTTATGGGGACCACAGACAGAGATGAACACGTGTTCCTAATGGTTCTGATAGGCCAGCCGACTGGTTTCCTTTATACCTCAGGTTGTGCAGCCTTTTCCTTGAGGGATGGGTAGTTCTGTTGCTCATATTCTGCATCCACAGCAGTCAGGCTGATCCCATCCGATTCCACGTCCCACAGCCTCACAAGCCAGGCTGTGACAGGCTCTTCCATTGCTTCTCAAAGGATTCTCCACTTGCAGCGGTCTAAGTGCGGATTACCATAGTTTCTTGTACTAGGCCATAGTTAATACCTCCATCTGCATGCTGGTCCCATATTTTTTCCTTTTTTGCTATTAAAGATCAGACCCGAGGGGTACCTTCTATCACTTTTTATCATGTTCTCCTCCTCACTCTTATTATTCCCATGGCTTCCATGTTCTTGGATCCCAGGAAGGGCTTTTGAACATGGATCTGATTTTTATTTTCCTTTCGGCCTCTAAGCCCTAAGAAGTGGCAAGTCACGGCCTCTGTCTTGTTCTCTCGCTTACCTGACTAACTTGCCAGATCAGAGGGAGGCCCGCACGGAAGATGCTAGCTGACCTCCCTTTGCTGTTGCATTGCTCCTGACACAAACAAGTCCCTGCTTGGCTGCCATCTTGGGCCCAGGTGCATGTCTTACTACACACAGCGATGGCCAAGCTACCTCTTCCGCTGCTTGCCAATAACCTCTGCCCTGGTGTGCTGTCAGGGACTGCAGGATTTCCTCTCAACCCTTGAGCTCTTTTCAGGACATCTCCATAGTCATGTGGTGGACCCCACTTTATCAAGCAGGCGTGCCACCCATACCATGTGGATGAAGACTGTTATCTGGAATTCCCTTCACAGATAATCAAAACCCTAATGGCTCAGCCTTAGTTGCGTGTCTCACTACCCATACATAGTAAGAACCATAGCAGGAAGACACTATTAGCCAGGTGGTGGCGCACGCCTTTAATCCCAGCCCTTGGGAGGCAGAGGCAGGTGAATCTCTGTGAGTTTGAGGCTAACCTGGTTTACAAAGCGAGTTCTAGGACAACCAGAACTGTTACACAGAGAAACCTTGTTCCCCACCCCCCCCCAAAAAAAAAAAAAAGACACTCTAATACAGCACATGGGAAGGGACATCTGTATTTGGAAATTTTCCCCATTCATAGGCTGCTCGGCTTCACTTAGATGACTTGCTACCCTGTACCTCCAGGACCATGTGCTTCTCTCCATTTCATCTTTTGTTCTGTCCTGGCCCTGTGGAGATGATGTGAGCAAATGTCTATTCACCCTAGGTAGGGAACTGAAGACAGATCAACGTGCAAATGGCATCAAAGTCCAACTTGTTGAACCAATGCGAGTTTTATTGGGATTACTTAGAGGGATGTGGGTGAGGTGTTATATAGGAGCAGAAATGACTCAGAGACACCCGCATCACCAAAGACCCATCCAAGCATATGTGGTAGCTCACAAAAGCTGGAAACCTGGATTACAACTTGAAGGCAGCTCAGCAGGTTAGAGAGTGGGTTTTTTTTTTTTTTTTTTTTTTTTGTTGTTGTTTTCCCCTACACAGAGATAGGGTTTCTCTGTGTAGCTTTGGAGCCTATCCTAGAACTCACTCTGTAGACCAGGCTGGCCTCGAACTAAACAGATATCTGCCTGCCTCTGCCCGCCGAGTGCTGGGATAAAGGCGTGCGCCACCACGCCCAGCTGGAGAGTGTCTTTTCCTTGTGGCTTGGTTGATCTCAGCCTCTTCCAGGTAGCTTAGCTTGTCTGAGTCTTCTTTGAAGCTTGGCTAGTCTCTACTTCTAAGCCTTCTAAGTGGTTGGGCTGTTGGAGAATCTTCTCCGGAGTCTTTACTGTTTATGTACTCTTGGGAAAATAGGGGCCTAATGAATCTGATCAGTTTTAGGAACTTCCTGAAGCTATTTTGAGTTTACTTGATGATCGTCCTTGCAGGATGAAGTATTTCACCTCATCTTAGAACAGCAGTTCTTAACCTGTAGGTTGTGACCCCTTTCTGGGTCTCATATCAAATATCAGATAGTTACATTATGATTCATAACTAGCAAAATTACAGTTATGAAGTAGTAATGAAATTTTATGGTTGGATTATCACAACATGAGGAACTGTGTTAAAGGGTCACAGCATTAGGAAGGCTGAGACCACTGCCTTAGGACATCCTGTTGTTGTATTTTTCTTTTCACATCCTGTGTCATAGTTTTATCTAAGAGGAAACTGTCCAACAACCCAAGTGAGCACCACCACACCCAGCTGACTATGTGAATGCTGGGGATTGAACTCGGGTCCCCATGCTAGCGGGTCCAGCACTTTGCCAACTTTTACTTCTTAGTCCCTGGGGGGGCTTGAACCATGTTTTTGATGTGAGCCTAAGCAGAATTTCTAGGATCTTGAGCACCTTGGGTGGACAGGAGCCAGAAGAGGAAAGCCTATGGGCTATTTCTTTGCAGAGTGCCACTTTGCCAAGGAGGTACATGCTGCGGGAGCCACGAGGGGCCCAGGAGCCCGCCTCCCGGCTACAGGTGAGAGGTGCCCGGTTTCTGGGCCCTGTCAGGGAGGGTATATTCAAGGGTATCCCTGCCCTGTCTTTGCCCTGTTGCCTTTAGACCCTTAATACTTCTTCCAGAAACTTAAGTCCTCTCCCACGTAGCCTTGGGCCTCTAATCCTGGGCTGTTCCCATTGTGTCAGCTCTGGTAGGGGGGGCTCATGCTCTACCCCCTCTCAACTTCTTCTTGTGTTTGCTCAGGAGACCCCAGACCCCTGGCAGAGTCTGGACCCTTTTGACTCCTTGGACTCTAAGCTCTTCCAGAAAGGTCAGTAGGATGGTGGCACCTCATTCATGTTCCCCTGCCTAGAGCTACTGAGTTCTGAGGTAGTGGATTGGAGGGGGCTCTGTATGCCCTTCCCTTGGCCACTCTGGATGCAGTCCCTCTGTGCCTCCAGGTAAGCCCTATTCTGTGCCCCCCTGTGTGGAAGAGGTTCCGGGACAGAAGCGCAAGAGGAAGTGTGCTACCAAGCTGCAGGACTTCCACCAGTGGTACCTGGCTGCCTGTGAGTGAGTGTGGCTAAGGTGGCACAGCCTTTGCCTGGGTGCCGGGATTCTGGCCCGGCTCTTGCTAACCACTCTCTGACAGATGCCGACCATGCTGACAGCGGGAAGCCTCGGCGAAAGGGCCCAACCTTTGCAGGTGAGGTGGGGTCCTACGTACCTGTTCAGGGAAGATAGTCCTTAACCGCCTTCCCCAGCTCCACCCCCATCCTCCCTGCCAGGGTCACTGGAAGTCCTGGGTGGACAAATGTGAGCTTGGGCTGGATAGGGAAGCCCCTCATAAGGTCTTTTTCTGCAGACATGGAAGTGCTGTACTGGAAACATGTAAAAGAACAGCTCGAGACCCTTCAGAAGCTGCAGAGACGGAAGGCAAGTACCCATAGTACTCAAGTCAGACTCCACAGGGCCTAGAAGGTGAGATTCCTCACAGATATTCTCTGGATAGGTGACTGAGAGATGGCTGCCCAGTGCCAAGGAGGATCTGTGGCCTGTAGAGGAGGAACGCTTGGAAGATTCCCTAGAAGACCTAGGGGTAGCAGGTAGGTGCCATCTGATGTGGGGTGGGTGGGGTCGGGGGTGGTGCTCTCAGTACCTGTTGCTGTCTGAGCAGCTGCCCCTGGTCACTTCTCCATGTCTCAGCAGACGACTTTCTAGAACCTGAAGAGTATGCAGAGCCTGAGGGGGTGATGCCTGGGGAAGCTGCTGACCTAGGTAGGTCTGGATTGGGAGCCCCTGAGATGTGCTGAGGGAGCAAGAGCTGCATGAGGGCAGAGTGTCTAGCCCCATAGCTGCAGCAGATCGTGGTTGGCCTTTCCAGATGCAGAGGCGATGCCAGAGTCCCTGCGATACGAGGAGCTGGTCCGAAGAAATGTGGTAAGCCTGGGTAACAGGTGGGAGTGGTGGGGCATCCTGGGCTCTGCGTGCAAGGGAGAACCCACTGGTCCTTCCGCAGGAACTCTTCATTGCCACCTCCCAGAAGTTTGTCCAGGAGACAGAGCTGAGCCAGCGCATCAGGGACTGGGAAGATACTATCCAGCCCCTGCTCCAGGAGCAGGTGAGGCATGCTGCTTGGTACTGTAACCGCCTGCCACCAGTTGGGGTTTGCTCAGAGCTGTCTCTCCACTGGAAGCTAACGCGTCCTTCCCCTGTGCAGGAGCAGCATGTACCCTTTGATATCCACACCTACGGGGACCAGTTGGTCTCACGCTTTCCCCAGCTCAATGAGTGGTGCCCCTTTGCAGAGCTCGTAGCTGGGCAGCCTGCTTTTGAGGTGTGCCGCTCCATGCTGGCCTCCTTGCAACTGGTGAGTGGCCTGGGACCCACGGGATGGATGGGGAAACACCCCTGGACTCTGCTGATGCCTCGTCTCCACAGGCTAATGACTATACGGTGGAGATCACCCAGCAGCCAGGACTGGAGGCAGCTGTGGACACCATGTCTCTGAGACTGCTCACACACCAACGAGCTCATACCCGCTTCCAGACCTATGCTGCCCCCTCCATGGCCCAGCCTTGAGTGGAGAGCACTGAGGCAGGGGTGGAAGGTAGTGTATACCTGGAAATCTTGTGCTCTTAATGTGCTGTGGGGCCATTTACTCCAGTGCTGCTTCCTGGCTGGCCTAGCCTAATAAAGTGGCGTTGCTACCCCTACCTGTTCACCTAACAAACCATTTAAATGGGGTGCGGATAGAGCACACACATACAGATTAAGTACGTTCATTTATTGACAGGGCTTATGTAGCATAGTTCAGGGCAGGATGCTACGGAAGGCAGCTATGTGCCGACGTACACTCTCTACAATCTGCTCTGCTGACCTGCTCCGCCCATAGTAGTCTGTGAAGAGACCATCTGGGTTGAGCAAGTAGATGGCAATGGAGTGGTCCACAATATAGTCCTGGTCCTCGTCCTTGGGACCAGCGCTGTAGTACACACGGTAGTTGCGGCTAGCCTGGGCCACCTGTTCTTTAGAACCGGTCAGACCCAGCAGCCTTGGGTGGAAGTCCTGCACATACCGGGCCATGGCTGCTACGTCATCCCGCTCGGGGTCCACAGAGATGAAGACGGGTTGTACCAGAGGCAGATCAGGCTCTGCCTCTAGCTTCTGTACCACCTTCACCAGCTTCTCCAGCTCATCGGGGCAGATGTCAGGGCAGTGAGTGAAGCCAAAGTACATCAGGACCCACTGGCCTCGGAAGTCAGCTTTGCATCGAGGCTGGCCGTGGTGGTCCAGTAGGCTGAAGTCACCCTGACCCACAGCAGCCTGGCGCAGGGCCTCGGTCCGCTGCTGTTGGCGCCACTGCTCCTTCTCAGCTCTTGCTGTCAGCCAGGCCCAGCCCAGCCCAGCCCCAAACAGGGCAGTGATCAGCAGCCTAGTTCTTAGGCCAGGGCCTTGGGGCTGGCCCTGCCCTGACAAGTGTCGGGACTTTACATGCAGAGTTTCACTTCCTGGGATCCGGAGAAGGACTCGAGGTTTGAACTGAGAGAGCCTGGGCCAAGCTTTGGGCCCTAGAGCCAGTAGCACCATGGACCTGAAGCCTCTGGAAAAGAACGGAGATGCCAGAAGTCAGAAAAGAGCAGACAAGGAAGGTGCCCGGGCCTCCACCGAGGGAGAAATTCATCCCCCCACATCCAAGCAGCTTGGCCAGCTGTCTGCATGGGCCCATCGGAACTCAGAACTGTTCCACCTCAAGCCTTCAGCTTCGGCAACACCAAATGTCCATAGATGGTTTGCTCCACACCTGTCACTCCTAGTTCTTTAACCTAGGAGCCTCGGCTTCATTACTGCAATCTATGGACGGACAGCCTGCACCTCAACTGCCAGGCTTCCCTCTGATGCCTGGAGGCATTCAGAATATGCTTTGCCTGGGCACCAGAGCACACGTGTCTATTTACAATAAATCTTTTAAAGGAAGGATGTTGATACTCTGGCTTACCACCTTAAAGGGGTAATCCTTTCTGGCCTCAGGGGTCACTACAGTGTGATCTGAGGCTCAGCAGAAAACCAGTGCCGTCAATGTCACACAGCCCAGCCCATTCATGCTCAGGGCACCATGGGCCCGTCTGTCCCTGAGCTGGCCCCTGGCACCACCCCGAGAAGATGGGACTGGTAAATATTAATAACACACCCCTTTTGTGAGCCCCAGCATCCGCACCTCACACTAGCAGGTCTCTAGCTCGCTGCAACGAAGTGGATGAGGCAGCAGCATTACGCTCATAGACAAATCGCAGAGGTCACGCGTTCACCGTGTCCCACCCACCCAGGCCCGCCCCTAGTGTGGGGGGCTTGCTCAACTGCGGGGACCCCCCCTACCTGCCTACGGTGGGGTCGGATTTAGGGCTGTGCGATGGTCGGGGGGAGGACTAGTTCAGCGAAGGGCGAAGCGGCCTTGAAGGGTGCGCGGTCCGACAGCACGAGCGCCCCCTGTAGAGCGCGGCGCTGCTGGCCGCTGAGCGCGGGGCCGTCCAGGTGTACGCGGAGCCAGGGTGTACCTGCACGAACGACGGAAGCGGTTACCTAGGTCACAGCGGGCGGGCGGCGGGCGACCGGGAGTGTGGGAGTGGTTCCGGGTTCCGGACGGCGCTCACCGCGGTGCAGCCACTGACCCACGTCGACCAGCAGCTCAGCACCCACTCCCGGCCTGATCGGCTGCCCCGCTCGGCTGCGTCCGGCCCCGAGCTCGTGAAGCACACGGGCCAGCGGCAACGCCAGGACGTGCTCCACGGTGCCTAAGGGAGAAGAAGACTGTCGCTGAGGAGCGGCGGGCGGACGCACGAGGGCAGGACCGGGAAAGAAAAGACGCGGAGAGGAAGTGGGTGGGTGGGGCCTGGCCGGGGATATCCGGTCTCACCGTCTGCCGGTGCGAGCAGCTCCTCTTGTTCTCTGGCGTGGGGCAGCAGCTGGCGGCGTTGCGTGGGGCTCCCGGAGCACAGGGCTCTGGCTAGGCCGGGGTCCACGCCCTGCGCCGAAAGCATCAGCTGGAAGCGGCGCAGCGCAGAGCCGTCATCCAACGCCGCGGCCACTCGGGCGGCGCCCTGGTCCTGGGTTTCCGCCTGTCCGCTAAGCCAAAGGATGGCGCCCCCTGCTGGCGGGAGGGATGGAGCCCAGAAGCTGCAGAAGCTGCAGAAGCTGCAGGGGTTGAGAGCTCCTGGCATGCAGATAGGTGGTCTTAACCCCAGCCCTCTCACCTAGCCTAATGACCAGGTCCCGTAGGTCCGGCGGCCCCGCACCATCCAGACAAAGCAATGCTTCTTCCACTTCCAGGGTATGACCCACGCTGCGGCCCAGAGGGTCATCCATGGCGGTCAGGGCTGCTGCGACCCGCAGCCCCAGGCCCATTCCTGCGCTAACCTGGGGAGGCACTACTCAGTGTCCAGCTGGCATTACCAAATTCCATGCCTGCTGCACCTGGGTTAAGATGTCAGGGACGGTTTGGGGTGGAGATCAGAAACCAACACTGCCGGGTGGTGGTGGTGATGGGGGGGGGGGTCTTGTGATCCATCCTAAGTGCAGGGGCTCTGTGCAGGATTTTCCCAGCCCAAGCTCAGGACAGCCTTGATTAGATAGGGTAGGAGGGCTGGAAAGGGGGATTGCCAGTTGGTTCTACCCGGATTATTGAGTGGGCAGAGGCAAGGATATGGCAGAAGGTGAGGTTCACATTCCTTCACAGAAAGGCCACAGAGGTCCAGCGGTGGTGGCGCACGCCTTTAATCCCAGCACTTGGGAGGCAGTGGCAGGTGGATCTCTGTGAGTTTGAGGCCAGCCTGGTCTACAGAGCGAGATCCAGGACAGCCAAAGGTACACAGAGAAACCCTGTCTCTCAAAACCAACCAACCAAACAAACAAACAAAAAAAAAAGAAAGAAAGAAAAAAGAAAAAGAAAGAAAAGAAAAAGGAAAGAAAGGCCACAGTGGCCCAGCACGGGCTCACCAACGTCTTTGCCAGCTCTCGGGCCTGCTCCTGGTCTGGGAAGACTGCAGCCCCCCCAAACTTAACATCTACCACCAGAGTGGATAGTCCCTCCACGACCTTCTTACTGAGGATTGATGCTGTGGAGAACAGAAACATCATCCCCAGGGTATGATACCTGGGGACAGAAGGGGTTGCCTCTGTGATAAAGGTGGCAGTGCCTAGTGGATTGTATGTCAGGGTACCCATATCAGGTCACCTGTAATGAGTGGCACGCTGTCCACAGTAGCTGTCACGTCTCGGGCAGCATACAGGATTCCATCAGCAGGGACCAGCTTCTCACTCTGGCCAACAATACAGCAGCCCACTTCCTCCAGTAAGAGCAGTATCTGTTCAGACACCTGCAGTGTGACCTCTGAGGAAGGACCCTCTCACTGGCCCTGGCCACTGACCCAGCCAAAGTTCAAAACATGGCCCGAGAGTGTCAATAATCTTTCTCTGATGACTGACCTGCCAAAGGTCCTGATTAGTTATAATACATTAATGATTAGCAGCTCATCAGTGTTTTCTACCCATTCCCCCAAGTAATGATCCTGATCAAAGTTCTTTTGATGACTCCAGCCAATCTACAATCAATAACCTTTAGGGAAGTCAGCATGCTCACTAGTGACCCAGATAAATAACCTATCTGTTGATCGTCCTGTGATTCTGGCCAGTGATTCTCCCTCAACCCAGATCAATGATAGATTAGTGGCCCACCTGTACCTGCTCTGGGCTCTGGGTGACATTGAACCCAGGAATAGACTCCAGCTTGTCCAGTGTGCCCCCTGTGTGCCCCAGACCACGTCCGCTGATCATTGGCACCTGGTGGATAGGAATACTGACTTTTCCTGCACCACTTCCCCTATCCCATTTTATCTCTCCACCAGTAAGAACTTCAGCTAAAATTACTTTTTTAAGCAGTTGTAATATTTTCAAATATTTTAAACAGTTCATGTGGGTGCCCAATTGCTGGAAAAAAAAATAAACTGTACTTGGTGGGGAGCAGTTTGCCAGTAGGGCAAGAGGCTGGCACTCATGTGTCTGGGACCCAAATTCAAGGGACAAGAAGAGAAAGACCCAGCTCTTCCTCTGAGGGTCCTGTTAGGTACAGAGGCAGCAGTATTCCATGGCGGAACTTGGACTGTATTGGGAGATTTTGTCTGGATTTTGTCTTTGAGAGCTTTGAGCCAGGCTTGAGGGTAGGAGGTGCCTGTGAGTGGGTCAGAGACTTGTAGAGGTGGCAGTCACTAACCTTGCAGCCACATGCAGCCAGGGCAGGTGCCAGAACCAGGCTGACCTTGTCGCCCACACCTCCTGTGGAGTGTTTATCCACAAGCTGCTGGTGCCAGGCCTTGGGCCACTCCAGTTGCTGCCCAGACTCTGCCAGGGCCTGAGTCAGCACAGAGGTCTCCTCTAGGTCCATGCCCTGCAGCCGAATGGCCATCAGCATGGCCCCTAAGTATGGACATATGAGTGAGGTGTTCCACAGAGCATGGGTTTTCTGGGGCCTGTGATGGTGATGGGGTATTGTGGATCCTTGAGGTGCCTATGGGGCAGTCAGGGGTCAAGGTTCAATTAGGGCTTGCCACACACCGATTTGTGTGTCCTGTGCACTGCCATCCATCACTGCATGCACGAAGTCCCTGATGTCTGCCTCACTCAGATGGCCTCCATCTCGTTTCAGGCAGATCAGCTCAGGCAGTTGCTTGGGTTCCCTACTCCCTCCCCCGGAGACGGTCCCAGCTGCCTCTGGGGTTAAGGGAGGTGGTATCCCTGGAGCTGCCATTGCTTCAGCCTGCAGGGGATATTGAGACACTGCTGGAATCTGCCTCCCTGTCCATGTCCCTGAAGCCATGGCCACTTGTCCCAACCTTGCTCCTATATGTTTCTGGTGCCCATCACTGACCCATGTCTTTCTTAACACCCGGCACTTTTCTCCCCCAAGTCTGGCTTCCATTTCTCGCCCTCACAACTTGACCCCAGTCCAGTACCTATTCAGCTCGGGGGCCTTTACCAGTTTTCTGGATCTGGCCGGGTCCCGACCTGGCATCCCTCAGCCCGGCGGCGTGGAGTTAGGTGCAGAGCAGACAAGCCACTGACAGGTAATTCTGGGACAGCGGGCAGATGGGGCGGTCCCAGTAGGCGGCACTTGTCAAGGGAAGGCCAATCACCACTAGAACTGCTCCTACGGGCTACCTTGTGGCCAATTGAAGGTGTTTCCGGGACCTTTAGGGCCAGGAGAGCGTGGCTCGGGACCAGAGACCTTTCGACCCACTTCTCTGGGGTCGCGATATCTATGGGTCCCGGGCACTGCTACCCTGTCCGACCGGTCGTTAGGTTCAGACACTCCCAAAGTTCGGACGCCACTGAGGCTATCGACGCTCGCACTCACCTCGTCCTCCCCCATCCCCTCACCCCCTGCCCAACCGCGGAGAGAGAGAAGCACACACACAGCGCTGGCTTGAAAAGCTTTAAGCAAACAACCGAGGGCCGGTGCGCGCCTGCTGGCATCAGTCGTTCACGCGGGGTATCATGGGGGCCAGATAGTCTGAGTGCCTGATTCCGAAGCTCCAGCCACGAGGCTTCCGGTGCTGCGGGCCCAGGAGACGCCGCTGACCTTACCAAGCCAACCAGCCGTTCGGCTTCACACAGGAATGCCTGTTCCCCGGGGACCCTGTCTTAGCCCTCAGACCCTCATCCCCTGCCCCTTGACCCTGGACTGCAGACCACCTCGTCCACGCTGTAGCTTGCGGGTCCTGGCCTCTGAGTGCTTTCTTGGGGTACTGAAGTCCGCGGCAGCATGGTGAACTGCGGGGCTCGGTTCTTGTAGACCCCGGGGTTCACAACGTGGTAGGCACACGGGCCTGGGGTCTAGGAGGACGGGAGGAGGGTGTTGGGTCCAGCCTCCATTCCTTGTGAGCTACTGATCTCCTCCTCCGCTCCAAGCTAGAAGCTCACTGTGTACCCCAGGCTGACTTTGAACTCACGATCCTCCTGCCTCAGTTTCCTGAGTGGTGGAGTGCCAGGCGTCCTTCACCACCCCCATCGCCACTGACCCTCTTGATTACTAGAGACGTTCGGCTGGCAGCCCTTTCCCCACCTTGCTGAGGTCCTCGAAGCAGCTGCCCACATTGCTGCGGCCGTAGATGGAGTAAGTTGGGGCTGAGACTTTGCCTATGACACGTGGGCCCAAGAGCGACGGCACAGTGTAGGACCCAGGGCCTAAGGAGGAGCCAGCAAGAGGTTATATGTTGGACTAATCTCCTTGCCTTTATGGCAGACTGCCGATTGGGGTGTGGGAGGGTCCCTAGTGCTGGATCCAGCCCTCCGGCCTCACCTGGGGTTTGTTGCTTCGTGAGAATGCCCCAGTTTCGGGGAGCGATGGTATGCCGGGGAGCGCTGGGGTACGTCGCGTTTCCCGAGCGTTCTGGGAAGTACCTGCCTAGGGGATGGACCAAGAGTGTGGGCCAGAACTGGGGTGGGGTGGGGTGGGGTGGGGTATGGGGAGCCTAGCCTGGGATCTTGGCACTAGGGAGAAATTGGAGCCACAGTGAGGTTCGGGTTTCTGGGTATGGGTGCGCGGGGCGGGGTGGGGGGAGGTTCCCGGGATTCTGGGTTTGGGTGGGGAGTTCCCCAGTGGGCTTCCTCGGAGGCAGTTCCACCACGGGGAGACCCGTGCCCCAGGGTGCTGACCCGGTCCCGGAGTGAGGAAGGGCGCTGTGTGGCGTAGGCGACCATAGATGGAGAATGCCGGGGCGCCGTCGGTGCCGCGCACGGTCATGCGGGCGGGCACCAGATGGCTCGGCCCGGGCCCGCAGGTTGTGTGCTGCAAGGGCAGGCGCGAGCCGAAGGTGAAGGCGGGGGCTCGCGGCCGAGATGGGTCGTGCAGTTTGTAACCTGCGGGAGCATCCCCGCGTCACCTTCGCGGTGCACAGCGGCCGCCAGCTCCTCTCCCTCCCTCTTTTCACCGAGGCAGTCCCCAGCACAAACCCTCCTATCTCTTGGCCTCCCTTTTTGCTCCGGGCACAGTCCTCCGGTTCCTGGATTCCAGGCACCAGTGTAGACCGCCCACAGTCCCACCTTCCCTACTTCCTCCCCGGTATCCGCCCTGGCTACCGGTGTTCGGTGGCAGCTTGTATTTGGGCCCCGGGCCTCTGTAGAGCGCCGCGATGGGGCCGCGGGGCCGATGTGGCCGCCAAGTGCCGACCCAGACTTCTGAGCCCATGGCGCAGGCGCGGGGGGCGCTTATGGCTTGCAGCACCTGTGGACAGAATTCGGAGGAGACAGGCTTCCCCAGCTCCACTCAGGGCCAGCACGACCGAGGGCAGGGCCTAACATGTATCCCAGGGCACCCGGAAAACAAACAGCAGTTTCCTAGGCTGGGAGGCGGGTGCACTGGGGGCAGGATCAAGCTTCAAAGCCATCTCTTGGCCTCCTGTCCCAGGGACTTCAGTGCTAGTGTTTAAGTACAGGCCAAGTTTGGACCCAGACATTGGAAAGAGAATGGCCTGGAGTTTCTGGGTGGGAGAGGGGTTTTAGAGGTGTTGGGAAAGGATGTCCTGGGAAGGGGCCCTGTAGGGGCACAGGGTGCCCCGAGGAAAGACCCGGAGATGCACTGACCTGCGGTGGTGGTTACCCTCTTGAGAAAGCATAGCAGAGCAGCTTGACAACCCTTTCATGAAACTCTCAGGCCCCATTATGTCCCGTCTTGCTTCCTGGCAACCAGAGTAAGTGCCTGGCCCCACCCTCCGGTGCCGGTGCCTTCAGCCCTACCATCTGATCGGTGCCTTCAGCCCTACCATCTGATCGCCTGCCCCTGCTGGGACGGTGTGCTGGGCCACAGGCCAGCACACCCTTCCCAGAGTTAGACAGATCTGCAGACGAAAAAAACAAACTTAAAAATAAAGGAATAATACAGACAGCTCAGTTTAATTATGTATCTATGTAAGCCCACGAAATATTTGCAAAAACGAATGTTTTTGTCCAGAAAATAATAAAAGTTGAATGGAGAGACAACAATGTATGATTGTATCACACTCCAATACAAATTCTCAATGAACAATTTTTTTAAGTAAACAAAACTTCGGGATTAAAGACAGGTGGTGGTGGTGGTGCACGCTTTTAATCCCATCACTCAGGAGGCAGAGCCAGGCAGATCTCTAGGAGTTCGAGGCCAGCCTGGTCTATAGAGCAAAATCCAGGACAGGCACCAAACTACACGGAGAAACCCTGTCTTGAAAAACAAAAACAACAACAAAAACCAAAAAAACACTTCGGGATTAAAAGGAAACTCAATCCTTGAGTTACAAATAATATAAAATACTTGAGGAAAACTGTATAGGATACTGCTGAAGTTGTATTCAGAGAAAAATTTATAGACCTAAGATAACTGTTAATAAAAAATTTAATGTTTAATGACATTTAGAATTCATTTTACAAGTAGGGAAAAAACAAAAACCAAACCAAACCACAGCAGAAAAAAAGAAAAAGAAAAACAGTGGAGTAAGTCTGTATTTCTAACTTGGGCAGGAGGATCCTCAAGTTCAAGGCCAGCCTGGGATACATAGTAAGATCATGCCTCAATAAAAACAAAATAAAATGCAACAAAAAGATACTAACAAAACAGGCAAAGTGATAAAGATCTATTGATGACACTTCAGGGAGCTTGGTAAAGGCAAAAATAATAGCCAACAAAATTAGATACCAGGCTACACGTGGTGGGGCATACCTGATATCCCTGTACAAGACAGGTTGGAACTCTGAGTTCAAGGCCAGCCTAGTCTACACAGTGAGTCTCTAGACTCCCTTATGTATAGAATCTGCAATTGAGGGTAGTTTATCTTTTCCCATTTGTGTCCATTTTTATTCCTTCTTTTGTTTTATTGCTGTAGCTAAGACTGTAAGAAATATGCTGAATAAAAGTGAAGAAAGTAATCATTCTGTCTTGTTCCTGGTTTTAGTGGAAATGCTTTCATTTTTTTTCTCTTTAGTATGATATTGGCTGTTTATTTAGTATGTTTGTCATATATACTCTTTATTGTGTTAAAATATATCCCTTCTGTTCCTAGTTTCTTTGGGGATTTTATCAAAAAAGGATATTGGATTTTGCCAAAAGCCTTTTCTGCATCTATTGAGATGACCTTGTGACTTCTGTCTTGGAGACCTTTTATGTTTGTATTATTAATTGATTCACATATGTTGCCGAGCCATGTCTCCAGCTTACGATTTACATTTCTATTTCATTAATTTTTGTTGTGATAGATCTTGATTATTTCTTTCCATTTACTGCCTCTGTTTTTGTTTGTTTGTTTGGTTTTTTTTGTTTTTTTGTTTTTGTTTTTTTTTTTGAGACAGACTTCCTATATAGTCTGGCTGTCCTGATCAGACTGGCCAAAAACTCACAAGCGATCCCCCTGCCTCTCCCTCCCGAGCCCCCCACATGACCCTCATTCTTTGTGCGTTTGTTTGTGTTGATTTTTGCATTCCCTCTCCCCTCTGTGGCCTTCCTGGCTCTTGAACTCCCCTGGATCTTCAGAAGCTGTGTGGGGCTGGCAAGGTACTGACTGGCCCGTAGAGAGGTACAGGGAAAGTGCCAACTACGTCTACTGAAGGTCCGGGGTCTCCAAACTTAACGGCGGCGGAGCCTGAGAGCAGGACAGGGAGTAAGGGCAGGAAGGTCCTCTGCTGGGTGAAGTCCACCTTAAGGTGTAGGGCTCACCCCATCCTCTCACTGTCACTTAATAGTTCTGTGGGAAGCGGGGATGGGACCAGGCCAGATGAGATACTTGAGGCCCAGCAGAGCCCAGGCTAGGTGCCAGGGACACCCTTGCCACCTCCTTGATGCCTAAGTCAAGGAGTCCTTGGGTCCATTGTGTTCCAGAGGGAGAAAAGGTCCACTTCTTGCTGGGAGAGCTGCCTTTATTCTGGGGACTCCCATCTCTTTTTCTGTGTGTCTGGGTCCTCCCGGGCAAATGTCTGAAGACTCACTCCTGATATGGATTTCAGTGATGCGCAGATAGGGAAGGCCCAGCCCTGGTACCCACATGCCATTCCATGAGAACCAAACTGGGGGAGGAGGTGGGGTGGAGAGTGATTTGATTCAGATAGGAGAGGTTTAGGAGAGGACACGTGGGAACTGGACTGGTAGGGCACCTGGGCCGGAGAGGGTTTCTGAAGGATCTGGGCACGGGTTGATGAAGTGACTGGAGGAGAGGCTATGCCCTGTGCTTTTCTGAGGCATGCTGGGGCGGGACATGAGCAGGCCAAGAGTGAAAGGAGGCCAGGGGGCTCCACCCACATTTAAGTTAGGGTGGAAAAAGACCGGCCACAGAGGGAGACAGAACGTTTAGGTTTTCTTCATTCTTTCTCACTTTCATTTTTTTCCCTCTTTATCTTGGAGCAATGTTTGGAGGAGGGAGGACGAGACCTTCACCTGTCCCACCCCCAGATGCTAACTCACATGACCCTCATATCCCGGGGTCTCCATGTTCAGTCTGAGAGCCCACCAAAATAACCACCCCCGACACCCTTCCCTGGTGGCCATGGTGGAATTGGCCTCTCCGGTTTCTGGTAACTTCATCGGGGCTGCATCATGTTGCTAAGGCCCGATAACATCTCCCCGGGTGGTAACCCTTCCTTGTCGGAGCTCCTGCGTAGCCTCTAGGGTGTAGGGTGATTTGGGGATAGGAGGGTCTTTAAGGCAGAAGACGGTGGAGTGGAATGCTGGCAGTGTGTCCAGGGACACTTTCACTTGTCCCTAGGACCCTGAGCAAAGAAGGAGGGGGAAGGGGCCGGGATTGGGCTATACAACCAGGGCAGGCTGCGGTAGACCACAGGCTCTCTTGATATGTCTAACTGGGTTTGCTGGCTGGCAAGCCTGCACACCGGGACGCCAGCAGGTGTCCCTCAGGGGCCTAGAGAGGCAGTCCACCTTAACAGGGCTGTCCCAGGGGAGCTGCCGTGCCATCTGCACAGCCAGCAGCCCGAGTTGGGAGTGGGTCACGCAGAGCTGCCAGCCAGAACGGGCTCCTCACAGCAGGTCTGCAATCTGCACCATGCTCCAGGGCGCTGTAGACGCTGGTGGGCCCCTCTGGGGCTGGGACGATGATGGAGATGACGACTGGGATGGGGCCGTGCTCACCTTGCTGGCACTAGCTGTGGTAGCCACCATGGCACTGGCTCTGCAGTGGTTTGGCTCCAGGCAGGACCAGGAGGCGCAAGGCTCAGCATCCACAGCTCCGGGTGCGCGACCTGCTCAGGCCGGAGGAGTCAGGTTGGCCCTGCACCCCAAGTCCAAGGACAGTGATGCCGGTGAGGGGCCGAGCAAAGGACAGGAGAAATCAGAGGCTCCTGGAGATGGCCAGAGAAGACCAGCTACAGCAAGGGCCCGGGACCCGGAGCCGTCAAGAGGCAGAAGTATGGCCTCAGATGCCTGGCTTTCACTCAAGACACCTGGAGAGGTGGCCGGCAGAGGGACCACCCTAGCCGCCCTGGGAAAGAAAAGAAGGGAGCCACTCGGGCCAGAAACTTCCTTTCAGGGTCACCACAAAGCAAGGGATATTCCTGTCCCCATCACGATCCGCTTCACCCCTCGAAGTCCTGATAGCAAAACAGAGATGCAGGTAGAGGCCACTGGCACCTGTGGTAAAGGGGCTGCCCAGCAGGGCCCCGTCCATACCGAGCAACAGGACACCAGCCCTTGGCACCTGCCTGTGGGGCCTCCTGGCCCGCCAGGGAGAAGCCTAGGCAGCTTGCGTAGGCGGCGGCGGCGGACCGGTGCCAGCCCAGGAGACAGACCCTGCCGTCCCCTAAAGCTGGACCCCCTTCGCCTGGGCACTGTGGTGAGTGTGTGGGATGCTGTGGATATGGCAGCTGCGGCCAGCCAGGACATCTTCACCAGCAGTTCCCTTGCAGGTCCCTCACCGCTCCACTCAGACAGGGGGCTCAAGGGTCCCGAGGAAACAGGCCTAGCTGATGTTACGGATGGTCGACCTTGGGTGGACTCCAAGGACGTGTGTGGGAGGAGCGGCCTTCGGCTCTCTCCCACCAGCACGGCAGGCTCGGGGGCTAAGGATGGTGAGAGCAGGGAGCCTGGGTCCCCTGCCCCTAGGGAGACTCAGGGGATCCTGGCTGGTGAGGAAGCCTGGCCCCGGGAGGGTGGGTCAGCTGCTGTCACCAGCAACTTCAGCCCCTCCCAAGGGGCCTTGCCAGAAGAGCGGCACCCTGAGGCTTCGGAAGTGGACCGAATCGCTGACCAGAGCAAGATGGAGGAACCAAGAGAGGGCCACCTCATCGGCAAAGGGAGAGGGTCCGGTCAAGGCGACCAGAGAGCTGGCAGTCCAGCTGCTGCCCAGAGGCTTGTGCTTATCACCGATGTGACCAAGTCCACTGGTGGCCTCAACTGCACCCCCTCCCACAACCTTCCAGCCTCTCCTCTGACCCGAGAAACTGAGCTGGTTCCATCCTCTGCCATGGCGGTGCATTCCAGCCCTGGGTTTCTCCATGCAGTCTCTCCCCTTGCTCCTTTAAACAATTTGCCCCTGGAAGTTAGCCGGGGTCCTTTGGGTGGTGAAAATCACAGACCAGGGCCAGCCTCCCTTCCAACCCAAACTTTAGCCTCAGCGGGAGCCTCGACTTCAGCCCCAGAAGCAACCCAAGTCCCATCCTTAACATCACCCCCAACCCCAACCTCAGCCCCATCCTTAACCCCAGCCCCAGTTACAGTCTTAACCCCAATCTCAACACCAACCCCATCCCCAACATCACCTCCAACTCCAGCCTCTGCCCAAGTTCCTGCAGTAGACAGTGGGCCGAGGCCTACGTCTAGGGAGTCTAGTGTGGGCCTCTCCGAGAGCTCCCTGGAAGGACGAATCTCAGCTAGCTGGGGAAACCTTATTACCATGGTTCTTAAAAGTCACCCCTTCCCTAGGCAAGAAAAGGGTGATAGTAGTGCCCCAAGGGCAGATCCTCAGAGTCCTGCTGGGCCCAGCACATCCACATACTTGGAAGATGGACAGCCAGGTCCCCCCTCTGAAGGGGCTGTCTCCAGCCTCCAGGACAAACACAGACCACCGTCGGTCTTAGTCACACCAGTAGGTTCAGAGGGCCTAGCTGAGGGTAGATGTGAAACACAACCAGTGAGCGTGGACACTAATGTGTCTTCCACTCCAGACCCTAGAGGAGACGGAACCAAGGAGAAAAGTCTAGACTCTCTGCCCCCAGCTGCACAGCCTGTGGCTGTCTCACAGTTCCCTGGGCTGGCACAGCCTGGTCCTGGACCATCTACTATGAAGCAGGATGCTCAGCCCACCCCTCAGCCTCGGCAACGGAGGAAACGTAGCATAGCTCAGAGCGCTGAACAGATAGTCACTCACAAAGTGCCCCAGCAGCCCCAGGGGCAGGTGCTAAAGGAGGGAGCCAGACCTGCAGGCGGCAGGGCAGTCCTCACAGAGAAGCAGAAAGAGACACAAAAGCTTATGATTTTTCTGCGGAAGCCTGGTAGTTGGGGAGTGGTGGATGGGCATCAGAAGTCCTGCTCACCGGCCTCGCAGCCTCCCACAATGATGGCGCTGTGGCCCCCAAAGCTAGACCTAGGCAGCTGCTTGGAGGTCTTGGCTTTTGCCCAGCAGCATGGAGAACTGGGTTTAGCCCAGGAGACCTACATCTTGATGAGCAACAACTTGCTGCATGTTCTGGGAGACCCACACCTCTACCGACAGCTGAGCGGAGCTGACAGGGAACGCATCCTGAACCTGCGGACCTGCCAGGGCCAGACGGTGCTGGGGGTCCTTGTTCTGCCCAGCCTTTATCAGGTGAGCCGCTCAGGGCTCACGAGGGGCCCTCCTGGCGAGGAGGCTCCTGCAACCGGGCCTGAGCATTCGCATCTTCACACATACCTCCATGTGTTCAACCCACGAGAGAATGTGTGGCGGCCCCTGACTCAGGTCCCAGAGGAGGTCCCGCTCCGGGGATGTGGTCTCTGCACCATGCATAACTATCTGTTTCTGGCAGGTGGCATCAGAGGTTCTGGTGCCGAGGCTGTCTGCTCTAACAAGGTGTTCTGCTACAATCCTCTGACCAACATTTGGAGCCAGGTTCGGCCCATGCAGCAGGCCCGGGCCCAGCTCAAGTTGGTGGCTCTGGACGGGATGCTTTATGCCATTGGTGGTGAGTGCCTATACAGCATGGAGCGCTATGACCCACGCACAGATACCTGGACCTTGAGAGCATCCCTCCCCGAGGGCACCTTCCCTGTGGCCCACGAGGCTGTGGTCTGCCGAGGAGATATCTATGTCACCGGGGGTCATCTCTTCTACCGCCTGCTCAGATACAGCCCAGCCAAAGACTCATGGGATGAGTGCCCTTACAGCGCCAGCCACCGACGCTCCAGTGATATGGTGGCCCTCCGGGGCTTCCTGTACCGCTTTGACTTGTTGCGGGGTGTAGGTGCTGCCGTGATGCGCTACAACACAGTGACAGGCTCCTGGAGCCGGGCTGCCTCCCTGCCCCTGCCTGACCCCGCCCCGCTCCACTGCACCGTACTGGGCAACACCATTTACTGTCTCAACCACCAGGTCACTGCTACCTTCACAGTTTCGGAGGGGACTGCCCAGTTCCAGGCCAAGGAGCTGCAGCCCTTTCCCCTGGGAAGTAAGGGGGTCCTCTATCCATTCACTCTGACTTTGCCCCCCAAGACCTGGTTACAGACCACACTCTGAGTGCTGGGGGAAAAAAAAAACAACTTTGTGGCTGCTCTCCAGAGAAACCCTTCTCTGGGTGGGTCTGAGGGGACCTGGGGCGTGGAAAGAAGCCTAGGAGCAGAACTTTCTGCTCTTGTGCCCAAAGCTCCCCCTGTCAGGTTGTTAATTCTCTCTGAAGTGCAATCTCTTCTAATCTTGGAGCCCTGGCTATCTTAGTCCCTCTTGGCTCCCCTATGCCCACTGGTTGTGGCCCCAGGTCCCACCTGCTGAGGATGTCTTGTCTTCATCACAACCCTGTCTGTGGGATTCTTTGAGCTCCCTATGTTCCCCAAGATGGAAAATGAAGCAGAGCTCCTCAGGAAACATCCCCTTTCTTGGATTTTTGCTATCCTGAGGCCCTTTAGGAGTCTGGGTCTGATCAGGTGGTGGTGGGGCAAGCCTTTAATCCCAGCACTCAGGAATTCAGGAGGCAGGGGCAGGAGGATCTCTGTGAGTTCGAGGCCAGTTTGGTCTACAGAGCGAGATCCAGGACAGCCAGGGATACACAGAGAAACCCTGTCTCGAAAAACCAAAAAAAAAAAAAAAAAAAAAAAAAAAAAGAGGAGGAGTCTGGGTCTGAATGGCACCTGTCTTATCCCTGATTGGACAATCGCTCTGCTGCCCACAGTCCCAGCCCAGATTGGATCAGGACCATTGGACATGTTGTGAGCCTCTCTCCAAATCTCTGGACCCCCACACCACTTCTTTCAAGCTCTCCTCTAGATGAGCCCTGCATTTTACTCTAGTGATGCCTGTTGCTACCTGTGTGAACCAGGGAAGGCACTGAATACTCCTCTGGACACCTGCCATTCAGGAGATCCAGGGGGACAGGATCCCAGTGGCCGTCTGGCCTGGTGCCTGGGGCAAACCACATTTGAAATGACATGCTTTCTCCTTCACCCACTGAAGCCCACTTTAGGCAGGGAGAGAAATCTGAGTTCTGCTGCTGGTCCTGGCCTGCAACCTGGTTGATCCCAACTGGGCCATTGTCTGCATTTAAAAAAAGAGAAATTCAGGGGCTGGAGAGATGATGACTCAGTGGTTAAGAGCACTAGTTACTCTTCCAGAGGGCCCAGGTTTGAGTCCTAGAATCCACATAGTGGCTCACAACTGTCTGTAACCCCATTCCTGGGGATCTGACACCCTCTTCTGGTCTTTGTGGGCACTGAATGCACATGGTACACAAACATCCATGCAGTCAAAACACCCATCCACATAAAATAATAAATATTTTCAAAAGAAATGATTTGCTGTTCTTGTGAGGGAAATGCGTGTGTCGTGGTGCAGGTGAAGGGGTCAGAGAACAGCTCTGTGGAACTGCTTTTCTCCTGTCCCTTTGTGTAGTCCTGGGGACTGGACACAGTCTTAAGTGTCGAGTGTCTGTCTGCAATCTCACCAGCCCCGTTCCCCCTTCTTCTGTTCGACACTCAGAACAGCTGACACCAGCAGGTGTTTGGCCCACTGAAAGCATCCTCCTCACACACTTGTCATTCTTTGCTCACAGAGTCTGATGTGAAGTTGTGTCAATCATAGTGCAAGACAGAAAGGGGTCCTTGGTTTTGCTTGAAAATAAGTTTATTGAGAAACAAGTACTGTGTACACAGCTACACATCTGGGCCGCCTGGCCCACGCCCCCGGCCTCTGCACTCAGGCTGGGGACAGTGGTGGCTCACTGCTTGCGTTTGGTCTCGGTGAGTAGCTCTTGCCAGTTCTTCTCCATCTCCTCTTTGCAGTTGAGGAAGGCATCCTCCAGCCGGCGCATGGACTCTGCTAGTGTGGGGTTGGTACGCATGACCACCATGTCGTAGGCCATCCAGGTTGCCTGCACTACAACAACCAAAGAGGCCCAGTCAGGTGACGGGTGCTGAAGCTCTGGGGGGCCATGTACTCAGCTTTAGGGGCCAGACCCTGGGGGACACAGAGTATCCCAAGAAGAGAAGGCTTATAGGGTGCTATAAACTCCCTATAAAACTTTCTACAATAGCAATATGGCACCTCCTAATATTCTAAAAGTCTTAACTTCTCAGTACTTAAGCCTATGACAGTAACAAGCTGGAGGCTGGTCTGATATGGAATGGGAGGAAAATTAGAGCAAAACTGGACCCTTACCTGTATGTATGTAGTTCTTAGCTAATGGTTTGCATGGTAACTCTTAGGAAGTCATGATTTTTACCCACGCTTACATGCTCAAAGTAATCCAACCATTTCTAGATCCCCAAGACTCAAATGATATCTTTTTTCATGCTCAGTGACCTGAGGCACCTTTCTACCTGTCCTGACACCAGGAAGACATGGGACAGGCCTTCTCCTGGGAAGGTTAGGTTGCTTCCCTGTTAAGCATCCCTAGCACTTCCCACCACACAGAGAAGCATCTCTGCTCTTTCTCAGAACAACTGGAGGACAGCTGGGCCTCTTAGGTGAGCACTCTTGTGCAGACTCAGTGGAAGTGTGCGCAGAACCCATTCTGCAGCAGCCACTTCCGGTGCAGCTCTTCCCTCTAGAACTGCACAGAACATGGTCTGCCCCTCTGCCCAGCTGAGCGCAGCAGACATCTCCCGCTGAAATTCCTCCACTTCGGTAAAGAGTAGTGGATACTTTGGGAAATGAGATCTTCAAGGAAATTACCAATGCGATTATAGGAAGATGGTTAGTGCTAGGTGTGCATGTGTACATATATGCAAGCAACATCACCACAGACTTGAAGTAGTGGAGAGAAGCATATGTTTAGTTATGGAAAATTACTTACAGGGGCTCAACAGGTCCTACAACTCTATTACTAGCATAAGGAGTTTTAATTTTTAAATTAGAAGTGGCACTTGGGATACTTCTTACAATGTAGAGCCCTGGCCCATTCTACAATACAGAGTTTTTGTCTAGCAGGCTGTGGATCATTCTAACACCAAGGGTCTGCAGATCACCCTTTCCAAATGCCTGGCAGCTGATGACATATGGATCTGGAAGCCAGAGCAGGGTCTGCTTCCCTTCTCTCTGCCTGCTAGCTATGGGACCTTAAACAAGGGAGCAAATTTGCTAACTCAGTCTCCTCATTCACAAAATAGAGACTATCTATTAGCTGCCAGTGAGAACCAAACATATGCTACATGAACCACTTAGCACAGGTTATGGACTGAATGTATGCATCCCTCTACAGTTATGTACTGAAATATGGTCCCGTGTTAATGGTATTGGTGATGGGCCTCTGGGATGGTAGAGCCCTCATGGCTCATGGGCTTGGTGTCTTTATAAGAGGGCCGCAGCACTTGCAGTTGGCCGTGTGAGGACACAGTGAGAAGGTGGATGACCGTACAGACATGGACGAGACTTCTCACCAGATAACTCGCTGGCACCTTGACCGTGGATTTCCCAGACTCAAGGACCAACTGTGAGAAATAAATGTTTAATTTTAAAGCTACCTTGTTTGTGGCCATTTGTTATAGTATCCCCAGATGATCAGTCAGAAATTAGTACCAACAAGGAGAATGTTTCTATAACAAACACCTGAAAGTATGGGAGCAGCTTTGGTGGTGGGAAGAGGTGGCTAGAGGTGTTTTGGTTTTGTTTGTTTAATAATTTTTAGTGGGCATTGGTGTTTTGCCTGCATGTCTATCTGTGTGAGGATGCCAGACTTCCTGGAGCTGGAGTTACAGACAGTTGTGAGCTGCCATGCGGGTGCTGAGAATTGAACCCAGGTCCTCTAGAAGAGCAGCCAGTGATCTTAACCGCTGAGCCATCTCTCCAGCCCAATGGCTAGAGTTTTGAAGCATATAGAAGTACATGATAGAGCACTGCCATGAAGGGAGTTTTGAAAGTGATTCTGGTTCAGAAAGAAAAGAGGAATTTGGAGAGAAACTGTCTTCAGAGAGAATGTATGTAACCCTGGACAGGATGCTAAAGCCATTATGATGAGCACTCAGATGGAAACGGGGAATACATTATTGGGAAGAATAAGTGACCCTTGTCATAAGTGTCAAGAACTTGGCTGTATTGTGTTCATACTCAATATTTTGTGGAATGTAGAATTGTAAGCAATGAAACTGTATACCCAGATGAGGAGAACTGCTTAAAATTAGAAACTTTTACTATAAAACAAATAATTTAGGTACTCAGGGCAAAAGCTTAAGATAGGAAAGATGATAACATCAGGGGATAAAAGTAGCTCAAAGAAATGAATCTCATACAGTACCCACAGCACCCAGAATTTGAACTCCTCTGAGCTTCCTAGACCAAAGTAGTGAAAGAAAAAACTTCTTTTATAAGGCCCAGTGCCTATAAAAGAGACACAAATACACTCTTGAAAACACCTCTGTTCTGGAGCTCTCTGTCTTAGTCACCTCCATTGCTCTGAGAAGACATCATGACCAAAGCAGCTTTTAAGGAAGCATTTAATTGAGGGCTCGCTTACAGTGTCAGAGGGTGAGTCCATGACCCATCATGGCTGGGAGTATGGCAGCAGGCAGGCAGGCATGGTGATGGAGAAGTAGCTGAGAGCTCACATCTGATCCACAAGTTGTAGGCAGAGAGAGAGAGTGAGACTGGGCCTGGCATGTTGATTGGGCCAACAAGGCCGCACCTCCAAATCCTTCCCAAACACTTCCATTACCAGGGACCAAGTATTCAAACTTATGAGCCCATGGGGGACACTGTCATTCAAACCACCACACCCTCCATAGCATGCACAAGCCTTGGTTTGAATCCCAACATGGGAAGAATAAAAAATTTTAGAATAAAAAAAATGAACAAAAACAAACAAAATGAAACAAGAACTCCATCCTAAGAGAAAAATTCCCAAGGAGGTTCCTCTGTGAAGAGTATTTGGGGGCTGGAGAGATAGTTCGGTGGTTAAGGGCATTGCTTTTCCAGAGGACACGGGTTTAATTCCCAGCACCCACATGACCATTCACAACTGTCTATAAGTCCAGTCCCAGTTTCTGATGCTCTTTTCTGGCCTCTCTGATCATTGCAAACACAGTTCAGGACGTACATGTAGACAGGCAAACAACCATACACATGAAATAAATATATTTACAATGAAAGTTAAGGAAAAGAGTATTTTGCTGCTGTAGAATATTAGTTAAAGATGTCTTACATTTGTTATGCTATGAAACATTTGTTTAGTGATGCAAAGATGTTTTGTATTCTTTTTTTTAAGATTTATTTATTTATTATGTATACAGATAAGAGGGTGCCAGATCTCACTGCAGATGGTTGTGAGCCACCATGTGGGTGCTGGGAATTGAACTCAGGACCTCTGGAAGAGCATTCAGTGCTCGTAATCTCTGAGCCATCTCTCCAGCCCTTTGTATTCTTTTATGTTGCATTTGTTCAACTTTGCGAATCTTTGTTACTTTGCCTGTCTAAAACATCTGATTAGTCTATAAAGAGCTGAATGGCCAATAGCAAGGCAGGAGAAAGGATAGGCAGAGCTGGCAGGCAGAGATAATAAATAGGAGGAGAAATTTTGGGAGAGAGGATCAAGACGCAAGAAAAGGAGGAGGACATCAGGGATCAGCTACCCAGCTACATAGCAAGTCATGGAGTAAGAAGTTAAAAAAAAAAAAAAAAAAAAGAGCCGGGTGGTGGTGGCGCAAGCCTTTAATCCCAGCACTCCGGAGGCAGAGGCAGGCGGATCTCTGTGAGTTCGAGGCCAGCCTGGGCTACCAAGTGAGTTTCAGGAAAGACGCAAAGCTACATAGAGAAACCCTGTCTCGAAAAAACCAAAAAAAAAAAAAAAAAAAAAAAAAAGGTATACAGAAATAAACAAAGATAAAAGCCCAGAGGCAACAGATGGGTGGGATTTTTTTGTTTTTGTTTTTCGAGATAGGGTTTCTCTGTGTAGTTTTGGTGCCTGTCTTGGATCTCGCTCTGTAGACCAGGCTAGCCTTGAACTCCCAGAGATTCATCTGCCTCTGCCTCCCGAGTGCTGGGATTAAAGGCGTGCACCACCACCATCTGGCCCTGGATGGGATAATTTAAGTTAAGAAAAGCCGAGTAGAAATAAGCCAAGCTAAGGCCGGGCATTCATAAGAAAGAGTAAACCTCCATGTATGATTTATTTGGGAACTGGGTGGCGGGCCCTCCAAAGAGTAAGAGGCAAAGAACAAAACAAACAAACAAAAAACAAAAACCCAACAACATTCTGCAACTGCCAATAACTTTGACAACATCTGTATTTTAAATACAAGGAGGCCCCTTCATGCCTGTAGTTAGTTAGAATCACTGATAAAGGTTAGCTGGCAATATGGCTCAAAGCACTGTTAGGAAGGAGAAATCACCCAGACAGCAAGGCACTCTGTTATTTGCATAGTCCTTTGTCTTCAGATCCAAGGGAAATATTTTAGAATATATAGAATAGGAAGAACTAACCAGAAGATTCTCCAGAAATACATCCATCCTGTTTTGCTTTGTAAAGGTAAGCATCTCATGTAGTTCAGGCTGGCCTCAACCTTGCTATGTAGCTGAGGATGACCTTGAACTCCTGTTGCTCTTGCCTCTACCTCCCAAGTGCTAGGGTTACAGGAGTGTGTCATCACATTCCACTTCAGAATCTGTCTCTTGAGGTTCGATTCATTTACTATTTCCTGATTGCCTCCATGCGGTCATTTGCGGACGCAGCGCTGGCACTATATACAGGAATACAGCGGATACAGCTGTGTTCCCCAAGAGTCCATGGTGAGTTGCAGTGGGAGAAGAGAGAGAATCAGCATGCGAGGCATAAGAGATTGTGAAACATGCTGGGAAGGAAGTAGACAGCAGATGCTGTCACAGAGAAGTGGCAGGCAAAGTTAAGACCAGCCCTATGGAGAGGCCACACAGAGAAGCCTCCTGTTCAGGGGCAGACTAGTTGCCTACTATTCCTAAGGCTGTAGCACCACCACCATCAGAAGAAAGGAAGGAAAGAAAAGGAAGAGAAAGAAAGGGAAACAAAATCTCCTGTCAACAGCTATCTGAGCATGGAGATGGATTTTCCAGTACCCAGTCAAGTGTTCAGAGACTGAAGCCATGGTTGATACTGTGACTGTGGTCTCAGGAGAAACATAGCCAGCTCTGCTGAGTTCAGATTTATTACCCCCTAAAGTTGGGCCATAATAAATGCCTTTGGTGTCCAGCCTCTTGGATTGGTTATGCAGCAATAAACAGCAGATACTGATTTGGGTGTCGAGAATATGATGCTTCCAGAGCAAAACCCTAAACCGTTGGGGGTAGTTTTGGAAAAGGATAGTGAGTGGGAAAGCTGTGACGATTTTGAAGAGAGAACTAGCAAAAGTTTAGAGTTCCTTAAGTGCACTGATTCCATACTCAACAGTAAGGTCGGGAGAATCTTACTGAAAACTGAAGGAGCGGGGAGCTTTGTTAGGTAGGGGCAGATGATTAAGCAACATCATCACAAGAATAATTTAGGAGGCAAAAAAGTACCTAATGAGCTGTTTATTAGGGTTTAGCTACATTTTTTTTCTTTTTTCTTGGGGTGAAAAGAGGTAGAGCTGGTGCTGGGGATAAACCCAGGGCATTGCACACATGGTGATCACATTCTACCACCGAGGTGCCTCATGCGTAAATGGGAATGATAATGGTATAGATCCCCCTAACGTTGTTAAAAGAAGTAGATGGGATAATGTATTTAGAGCATGGAAAAGACACCAGTGTGGTCTATAATAAAGCTGTTATTATCACCACTAATAACACACAAGGTACTAAACAACAGACCCCTGCAACCTTCCTGGGGTCTAGTATTAGTTAGAAAATCAAGTGGCAAAATATCCATTTCTTCTTTTATTTATTTATTTATTTATTTATTTATTTATTTATTTATTTATTTATTTATTTTTGCGTGCTTGTATGTCTGTGAGGGTATCCGACACTCTGGAAATGGAGTTACAGGCAGTTGTGAGCTGCTATGTGGGTGCTGGAAATTGAACCTGGTTCTTCTGGAAGAGCAGGCAGTGCTCTTAACCACTGAGCCATCTCTTCAGCCCCCAAATATCCATTCCTAATAGGATATTTCTAACAAAACCACAGAAGTACATGCATAGAAAAATATGTAGAAGCTAGGCCTTTGATACCAGACCTCAGGAGGCAGAAGCAGGCAGATCTTTGTGAGTTCGAGGCCAGGCTGTTCTACAGTGAATCCAGGACAACCAAAGCTATGTAGAGAAATCCTGTCTCAAACAAACAAAAAACAAAAGAAAGAAAAATGAAAAAGACAAAAATCTAGAAAATATTGCAAAACTGAGACCTTAATGAATACTTGAATAACTTTAGCATCACCCCTCTCGAATGAGAATACACTGTCTCGAAAAACTAAAATAATAATAATAATAATAATAATAATAATAATAATAATAATAATATCACTTTTCCAGCCAGGTGTGGTGGAATCCCAGTACATGGCAGGCTGAAGCAGGAGGATTGCTAGGAATTAAGAGTCCAGTTTAGCCGGGCAGTGGTGGCTCACGCCTTTAATCCCAGCACTCAGGAGGCAGAGGCAGGCAGATCTTTGTGAGTTCAAGGCCAGCCTGGTCTATAGAGTGAGATCCAGGAAAGGTGCAAAGCTACACAGAGAAACCTTGTCTCGAAAAAACAAAACAAAACAAAACAAACAAACAACAACAACAAAAAAGAGTCCAGCTTGAGCTACACAGCAAGCTCCAGGCCAGCCTGAGCTAAAGAGTGAAATTTCTCCAACAAATCCAAACAAACAAAACATCACTGTCCCATACTAATGTGTGGGTTTGAAGGAGCTTGGAACATAGCATTTACTTCACATATGAAGCTGGGTTCAACCCCCAGCCCTGGAAAACAACAATCTAACGAATACCATAACATTCAGGTTTAACACAAATCCAAACAGAATATTAAGTAAATGAATCTGTTACTGCCCACAAGATCAAACACAGGAGGAAAGCCCAGAGCCAGAAAATATGAAAAAGGTCTGAGGAGAGGGAACTTGCTGAATGGTAATGATGGTGATGATAACAACATCAACAGCTGTGTAACATGTACTCTTTTAAAACCTGACATATAACGATGTAGCTAAGCTATCTTATAAGATATAAGAACTTCATGGTGGCCTGGTGTGGTGACACACGCCTTTAATACCATGGTGGCCCACAACCATCTGTAATGAGATCTGGTACTCTCTTCTGACGTCCAAGCAAACATGCAGGCAGAACACTGTATACATAATAAATAAATAAATCTTAAAAAAATAACAATACAATATTCCTTCCCAAGAATGAAGAAATGGACCCGGCCTGTCGATGCTGTAGTCCAGTGCTGTGCCTGCTGTTTTCAGTAGTGTGCTGGTCTTACAGGATCATTCCAAACCTTCCCACTTAAACGATTCACAGACTGTTCATCTTCTGCTCACTAGTGCAATAATGACCCACGCTTGCCTTTTGGTGCACATTTGAGTTGGTACCTAGTGCTGTGCCAATTAAATGCCTCTATTTCTACCTTCAAGAAGGAAACAGTCCAGTGGTAGAAGTGAGATGTAATCACACGAGAGATACAGTAATTCAGAGTCAATCATTGTAACTGTCAAATTTTGTGTTGCAAGAGTTACAAGTTATAAAAGTTGGAAAGATGTTAGGGAAGCCCTTGTCAGAGAAAGCACTTGATATAGGTTGGTAATTTCAGGGAACAGTGAAGCCATTGGGAAGAAGGGGAAGGAATCTTGTTTGGGAAGACATCCTACCTGAGATTTTTTCCATCTCTTCCAATAGCTTTTCCAGGTCCTTATTCAAGTCGGACAGCATTTTCAGCATGTTATCATAGTTTCTTTCCCCAGGATCAGAATCAGCCATCTAGGCAGTGAACAAAAAGAGGCTGCATGGGACATATTGGCATTTTAGTTTCCACCCCACATGTAGCTCACAGATGAGCAATCCTTGAACAACTATGTCCCTATCTGCCAAAGTTGGACACCACCACTTATGCCCCAGAGCTACTGTGAAGGTTAGGTGAAAATGTATGGGAAGGGTCCACACAGACTATTTCACATGCTAATTGTTCTTTTCTTTCTTTGATCCTTGCTATGTGTCATAGTTAGCTTCAGTTGTCAAGTTGACACATCTGGGAAGATGGAATCTCAACTGAGGAATTGCCTCAATCGGATTGTTCTGTGGGCATGCCTGTGGGAAATTTTCTTTCTTTCTTTTTTTTTTAAGATTGATAGGTGATTTTAATTTAATATTATTTTTAAAGTTTCATCTATTTTTTATTTTTTATGTGTATGGTGTTTTGCCTGCCTGTACATCTGCGTACCTTGTGTATGCAGCACCTAAGAAGGCCAGAAGAGGGCATCAGATCCCCTAGAACTGGAGTTAGTCTATTATAAGCTGCTTTGTGGGTTCTGGATATTGAATCCAAGTGCTCTTAACTGTTGAGCCATCTCTCCAGTCCCAAAGATTTATTTTTATTATTTTTAAAGTGTGTGTGTGGGGGGGTATGTGCCCAAGAGTGCAGGTGCCCATGGAGTCCAGAAGAGTGCACTGAATACCCTGTAACTGGCATTATGAATAGTTGTTAGCCACTATGAGGCTGGTGGGAACTGTGCAAGGACATCAAGGTCATGTGCAAGGTCATCAAGTGCTCTTAACTGCTGAGCCATCTCTCCAACCCCCACTGGGGCATTTTGTAATTGCTAATTTATATAGGAGGGCCTAGTCCACTGTGGGTGGTGACACTCCTGCTGTGGAATATCCCTTTTGCACACTATGAGTATGTATTACTCTCATTGGTTTAATAAAGAGTCAAAGCCGGGCGTTGGTGGCGCACGCCTTTAATCCCAGCACTTGGGAGGCAGAGTCAGGCGGATCTCTGTGAGTTCGAGGCCAGCCTGGGCTACCAAGTGAGCTCCAGGAAAGGCGCAAAGCTACACAGAGAAACCCTGTCTCGAAAAAAACAAAACAAAAAAAAAAAAAAAAAATAAAGAGTCAAATGGCCAATAGCTAGGCAGGAAGAAGTTAAGTGGGAGAGCTAGACTGAGAGGATGCTGGGAAGAAGGGCAGAGTCATGAGGAGTTGCCAGCCAGATACAGAGGAAGCAGGAGATGAACATGCTGTGCTGAAGAAAGGTACTGCCATGTGGTAGAGTGTAGATAAGAAATATGGGTTAATTTAACTTGTAAGAGCTGGTTAGTTACAAGCCTAAGCTATCAGTCGAGTATTTATAATCAATGAGAAGTCTCTGTGTGGTTATTTGGGAGCTGGCTGACAGGACAGAAAACCTTGCCTACACACCCCTAAGCAGGTGACCCTGAGCTATATAGAAAAGATAGTTAAGCAAGGCAGTAAGCAGCATTCATTCACGATCTGTGCCTCAGTTCTTGCCTCCAGGTTTCTGTGTAAACTCCTGCTCTGGCTTCCTTTGGTTATGGACTGTAATTTGTAAGATGAAATAAACCTTTTCCTCCCCAAGTTGCTTTTGGTCAGTGTTTGATCACAGCAACAGAGAAGGCAAACTAATACACCATGCTAATCTCTCTTCAACAAAGCTGAGAACTGAGATGATTACAGCAGAAGATATCTATTTTTACTGGTGGGGGGGGAATCTTTGCTATTATGGTGATGTGAGAGTGAATTTATTTTCACAAAAATATATTAAGAATCAATGAAAATGCAAGCTTTGTGATGATGTGTTAAGAAAATATATTCTCTGAACCTAAAAGAAATCTCTAATGTGATAAGAGAGTCATAGACCATATGAAAAAACAAAATGGGACAGATACCCAAGTAAACACAAAATATTATTAATATAATATAGATATACAGCCATGGAGCCTAGGTTAGATTACTTTTATTTTTAAATTTTGAGATAGGTTTTCATATATCCCAGACTGGCTTCAAATTTGATATATAGCCTAACATGACCTTAAAAAAACCTGATCCTCGCACCTGTGTGGCCTGGGCAGGCATCTCCATGACAGGTAAGGTGACCTGCTGATGTCCCATGCAACCCAAGTCAGAAGCTCATTTTTTAATAAAAGGGGGACCTATAGGGCCCTGGCCCGCGTTTTGGGTAACTGTTGCCTTGCTTGCAGCTCTTGACCTTGATATCCTCCCTATGCTAATTCCCTGCCAGGTTCCACCCTCCTGAATGCTTAAGGGAAGTTCCTTGTCTGTGTATCCTGAATAATGGGCGTTAACAGCTTAGATGCAAGATTGTAACCTCCGGGGTTCTCCCATTGTGCTGTAAGCCTGTATTTAAGGCCTCCTCCCTCCTTCAATAAATGACATTCGGCATTTAAAATTTAAAATATATATATATATATACACACATATATATAATTGAATGAATACCACAAATGTGATTAATATCATGAGTGTAATTAATGAATATCATGGGTGTAATTTAAAAAATAGAAATTAAAAAAATATATGTGAAAAAAAAAGAACAACCTGGTGAAAAGAAAAAAAAATTATCACACTTTGGAGAATTATCTCATTTAATTGCCACAATAACCAGCTAGTGGAATAAATCACATTGTTGTCTTCATCACATGTGAGAAAAACTAAAGTGGTCAGAAACTCGAAGCAATTTTCCCAAGGACAAACAGCAATGGTAGTGTTAAAGCTTGAACCAAAATACTGAACTTGTAACATGAAAAAAAATATATGTTAAATACACATATAGGTAATGTGTGATGCATGCATGTGATACTTCCATTTGTGCAAATATTTATATATTTTAATAAACTGTCAAAATTATACATGAAAAAAAAAAACCTGACCCTCTTGTTTCTACCTCCTGAGTGCTGGGATTATAGGTATTCACCACCTGGCTTTATGTCATGGTAGGGATAGAACCTAGGACTTTGTACATGCTAGACAAGCACTCTACCAACTGAACTTAGACTCCAGCCCACAGTTAGCTTAATTCTAAAATATGAAATGATTCAGAAAATTTCAGACTATCAGCATAACATTCCAGAAGAATTCTACTAGGTACTGGAGGTGGTGTTCTAGAAAAACCACATGCAAACTCTGGATTTGAACTTTCTGGGTTCAAATCTTGATACTTCCATATATGAGGACTTATCTTTGCATCAATATTGTGCTGTAAATTATACTAAGCAATTGGTAATCGTAGCTATATAAAGTGTAGTAGGGTTTTTTGTAAGGATTAAACATATATTGGTTTAATATAGAAACTATCATAATAAGCACTTAATAAAAAACATTACTTAGAATACTAAAGTATAATTAAACCACTCCAGATTTTCTGACTTTTAGTTCTCCCTACATTAATTCATTTGAGCATATTTGATCCTCATCTATTTATCTATAAGGCTCTGGGCTAGGTAAGATACAAGAAAGATAGAATATAAGGTTATCCGATCTGCCAGGGAAACAGCAGACTAATCTGTGGTGATTTCCCTGCAGGCTTTACAGCAGGCAGGAAAAAACCATCCACGAGCAGACGAGAATGACTTTGCTCAGCCTGATTTTATGGTAACTGGTGCTGGACCAGGACTTCTAGAGTCTGGTCCAGATCATTTTACTTTAGCCATATTTAAGCACAGCACAATTTTGATAAAAGTATTCAGATAACAATTAACTCAGTCCCAAGTGCCCAACAATTTAAGACATGGTTACACCGAGATTCCTTACGAGGCACATCTGGCTTCTTTCACAAAAATGGGTGCTGTTGACCCAGAATTAGTGCCCAAGACTTGGGGTCTAGGGAGTTTCATTGAGGTAAACGTAATGTCTGAGGATGTCAGGACTGGTCTGGCCCTATATGTTATCTACACAGCACTTAGGCTGTTGTAAAGCATTAGTGACCTCACTCGTAAGAGCAGGTTTTATGGTCTAAAGGCAATGCTCAAGATTTAGGGCAAAAGGTTTTGGATAATTGAAAACATAAATTCTGGGAGAAAAGGCAGAGCCTGTCTCATTAGACAGCAAAGGATCACCAGGTTGTAACATGACATCAATCCTAGAGTTCCAGGAAGAGCGGCTTCATACCTCAGTCTGTGGAAGAGGTAAGCTGTGGTTAAACTTTCCTGGCTTCTCCAGTGCTGATCTGTGTGCACGAGGCTCTTTGTTCTCTACACTTATTAATATGAAAAAATGATCCAGATGGCCATAAGCAGAGAAGGATGGTCCCCACTGTGGCGGGTTATTCTCACTGTATGTGTGGATATGTGGGAAAAGCCTCCCCACCCTGTTCTGCACGGCTCCTCAATGGCACCTCTCAGCTGGTTTCATGACTGTGGAGTCTACCTCCTCAAATGGACTCTGAGCATCAGAGGGCTGGGGCTGTGTTTCCAATGGGCTATTCCTAGTTTTAGTTCAGGCAGAAAAAAGGCAAGCGCTCAATATATGTTGACCGACTCTCCCTTCTGCCATCCTCAGACAGTTAAAGGCAAGTGTTTTGTTTTGTTTTGTAAGATACGGTTTCATGTAGCCCAGTCTGGCCTTAAACTTGTTATGTAGACAACCTTGAACTCCTGATCCTCCTGCCTCCAATCCCGAAGTTCTGGGATTACAGGTATAGGCCACCAGACCAGGATAAGGGTGAAATTCTGGGGTGGAGCGGAAGGCCTCTGACAGTCATGAGGCAGATTTGAGGTACAGGGCCTTTTGGGATCTAAAATGTGTCACTTCTAGAATATGGGGCCATTCCTTATTGGATAATCCATCTTTTATGTTGGCCTGTTTTATTTTTATTTATTTTTTTGAGACAGGGTTCCTCTGTGTAACAGCCCTGGCTGTCCTGGAACTCTTTGTAGACCAGTCTGGCCTCAAATTCACAAAGATCTGTATGCTTCTGCCTCCTGTGTGCTGGGATTAAAGGCACACACCACCACACCCAGCTTGTTGCCCTGTTCTCCTAAGAGTTTTCTAGGAACAGGTGAGGTTCATGGTAGTGGGCTGAACGTGGGACACCATCTTTGAACCTTTAATGTATGGTTACTTCCTGTTTCATAGCCAGGCCTTGCTGTGGGATGTTCTGTATGTCCTGTGGGAGCCCGTTCTTGGGTTCCTCGTGGCTTTACCCAGCAGGTCCGCATAGAGGATGATTAGGACCACTAACCTGAGTGCAGGTGTCTGAGATGGTCTGCACTTGGCTGTGCTGGGGGATGGTCTGTATGTCAAATTGCTCTGATTGGTCAATAAATAAAACCTGATTGGCTGTGGCTAGGCAGGAAGTATAGATGGGACTAACAGAGAGGAGAAATAAAAGAACAGGAAGGCAGAAGGAGTCACTGCCAGCCTCCACCAGGACAAGCAGCATGTGAAGATGCCGGTAAGTCACAAGCCACGTGGCAAGGTATAGATTTATAGAAATGGATTAATTTAAGATATTAGAACAGTTAGCAAGAAGCCTGCCACAGCCATACAGTTTGTAACCAATATAAGTCTTTGTGTTTACTTGGTTGGGTCTGAGTGGCTGTGGGACTGGCGGGTGACAAAGATTTGTCCTGACTGTGGGCAAGGCAGGAAAACTCTAGCTACAAGGCCTCACACATTGACCTATCTCTTCACATTCTTGGGATCTGATATCTTTCTCTGCCCAGTGCAGAGCAGGAAGCTTCTCCACAATAGTACTGATCTTTCTCAGTTACAGCTGATTTTTTAGCACCAGCCTGAATATCATCTTGCTTTGAAATTTCCTCTGTTGAAATAAACTTGTCAATTACCTTCAAATTCAACTTCACTCAGGATCTCAAGACATAAGAAGAATGATTATCCACATGAATGGTCATTATCCTAGTTCCTACTAGAGTTCATTCCCATCTGAAACCTCTGAGCTGGCCCTCCACTGCCTTCATTTTTCTTAGTATTCTTTTTTTTCCAAGCACAACACTGACCCATTTAGCTCTGCTTAAACCATTCAATAGCTTTTCTAGCCCAAAGTACCAAACAGTTCTACATCTTTTGCACAAAAAGCAATTCCAGGACAGGTGAGATGGCTTTGCTGGTAACGGTGCTTTCTGCCAAGCCTGACAACTTGAGTTCAATTCCTGGAAATCCACACTGTGAAAATGACTCTCAAAATTGTTCTCTGTTCTCCACATGCGTTCTCTCTCTCTCTCTCTCTCTCTCTCTCTCTCTCTCTCTCTCTCTCTCTCTCTCTCTCACACACACACACAAACACACACACACACACACACACACACACCAGAGTAAATGTGTCAAAAAAGAAAAAACCCTCTAAAGGCGTAAAAGCTACATGGTTAGGCTCATCACAGCCATAACCCCACTCTGTGCTACCTTCTGTCCTAGTTTTGTTTCCCATTGCTCTGACAAAATGCCCTGACAGAGGCCACTTGAAGGGAAAGGGGTGAATTCAGCTTACACTTGCAGGTTACAGTCTACCACTGTGAGAAAGTCAAGGCCGGAACTTAAAACACTGAGTCACGGCCACAGGTAAGAGTAGAGAAAAAGAATGAATGCACACATGCTAACTAATGCTCGGTTGACTTTCTCCACTCTTATAGAGAGGACTCAGACATAGGGAATGGTCCCACCCACAGTGCTTCCCACTTCAATCAATAGAGTCCAGATAACCTCCCACAGACTGTTCACAGGCCAACCTGATCTAGATACTCCTTGTAGAGAAAAGGTAGTAGAATCATTGAATCTAGGGTAAAAACATTAGCACGAAACAATTGTTTTCACTGTAGGGTAAACTTCAGAATAAATAGTTGTTCCCTAGAAGTACTTAGACCTTGAAGAAATCCCTGTTGAAAACAATCATTGTTTTTTGTTATCTATAGAGTTGTTTTTCTGAAGGAGCTTTACAGCCTTTGCAGCAAGACAGTCCTGACGTACCTGGAGCGTCTTGCATTATTGAGTGCTGCAAACAGTACACAATAAAGACTAAAGTTGCAGGGATGCGATGTTTTCCTTCACAAAACATATAGATTAGATTAGGGGCTTAGTATGAGGAACTTGATTTACCCAAAAAACAACTTTTGTGAAACCATCAATAAATACGCCTTTGCATAGCTGTTCTTCAAAACTGTTCCTCCCTGCTGCCACAGAGCTTGAATTGCATCTTGGAGTGACCCACTCTTTTTTGATTGTCCCTTGTAACACAGAACATTGACACTTGTCAGTGGGATTCTTCCCAGGTGATTCTAGAGTGTGTCAATAATTAAAACTAACCATCACAAACACAAGTTTATTATGCTTACTATGCTTACATCTAAATGGGTACACTGATTAGGAAGCTAGAAAAGTGAATTCTGCAAGGTGAGCTAGAGATAGAAATGTGAATGCTATCCACATAGAGATGATATTTAAAGACAAAGATTAGATTACTAAGGGAGAGGATGCAGATGCAAAGAGGCCTAGCACCAAAGACTGGGGAAATAATGTGAAGGAACCATCCAGATACTAAAGATAAAGAACCTGAGAAATAGAAGAGTAGGGCAGTCATGTTCTGGAAGTCCAGTGCATTCTAACCATTATTCTCCCATCATGAGGAATTTTACTGAATTGAAAAGGAAGCTCTAAAAAGTACAAGAGAAGGAATCCTCCAAAATTGTATAGGATAATGTGTTTTGTTAGTATGTGTCTTAGGGTTTTCTATTGTTGTGAAAAGACACCATGACCATGGCATCTCTTTATAAAGGAAAACATTTTAGTGTAGTAGCTTGCTTATAGTTCAGAGATTTGGTCCATTATCATCACGGCGGGACACAAGGCAGCATGCAGGCAGACATGGTGCTAGAGAAGGAGCTGAGAATTCTTACATCTTGACTCATAGGCAACAGGAAGTGGTCTGAGATACTGGGTGTGGCTTGAGCATATATGACACCTCAAAGCCCACCTCCACAGTGACACACTTCCTCCAACAAGGCCACACCTGCTCCAACAAAGCCACACCTCCTAACAGTGCCACTCCCTTTGGGGGTCATTTTTCTTTCAAACCACCACTGTATGTGAGCAATTTACAACCCTGAGAAAATAGGACATTAAGATGGAAATGTTTACAAGGATAAAAACAATGATTATGAATATTCATCAATTTGGATTTTGATATAAAAGGGAATATATGTGTTAGAGTAATATATCAATTTTACTATTCTACTTTAAGATGTGTAATTGATTACAGATTGTAATTTTTAGCCAAAGTTTCTGTACAGTTTGGGACATTTAAGAGAACACAAGCTTCACTGTAAGTCTGATATGATATTTATAAGAATTACTTAAGAGAATGGGGCTTGGTGGTATATGCTATAATCTCAGCACTTGAGAGGCACAGGCAAGAGGATCATCATGAGTTTTAAGGGAGCCCGAGCTACATATTGAAACTCTGTCAGAGAATCACACACATGCACCAAATCAAAACTAAAAACCAACCAAACAAAAGACCCTAACTATTTAAGAAATCATGAAGGTTTTATTAAGACAATTCAGGCACTTAAAGAGATAGAATATATTAAGATTATAATTAGATGAGTTTAATTTTGTAAATGGAACAACAAAGGTCTTAAAAATGATTACTTAGAATATGACTTATAAACTAATAACTCAAAGGGAGGTATCATTTTCCTGGCACTGGGGTTTTTGTTGCATTTAGCTCCTATGAGACAGTATTATTCAACTGTGTAGCGTAATTCCATTTTAAACATATTTTTAAGTAAGCTTATAAAACAATAGGTTTCGCTGGGCAGTGGGCGCACGCCTTTAATCCCAGCACTCAGGAGGCAGAGGCAGGCGGATCTCTGTAAGTTCCAGGCCAGCCTGGCCTGGCACCAAAGACTGGGGAAATAATGTGAAGGAACCATCCAGATACTAGGATCCAGGACAGGCACCAAAACTACACAGAGAAACCCTGTCTCAAAAAACAAACAAACAAACAAACAAACAAATAAAACAATAGGTTTCCCAGTGGCTTTTCCAAACATTCTTAGTGTTACTTATTCCTCCTTCCTCTCCCTTTGCATTACCTTCCCTCCCCGCTTCCCATTTACTCTCTTCTTCCTTCCTAGCATCTGTTGTTTACTACACCTCTCTCTAGAGCTCCTTCTCACCCATCCCACCCCCTCAACGGTTCCCTTTTGCTCTTCTGGTTGGTTACGCCAAGTTACACACTCAAACCTAAAGATTCAAATCTAGGAGACCCCTCCAAAAAACAATATAGGTTATTGCCATTGTCCTTGTTTGATTGCTGAAGACACCATAAAAATCTGTCAGAGTACTTGAAGAAATGAAACTGGTATCTGGAAGCATCTTCCTCAAAGGTTAGCTCTCATAATGTAAGCTGCCAAAGGAGAAAGGCCATCAACAATTCTACCCCTTGTAAAGTCTGAGAACCACAACTACTGGACTGGCAAGATATCCCCAATGGTGCAACAGAGGCATTTGTATCCTGGAGTTAACCAAAAGTCTGCTTAATTCAGGAGAACTCATGCCTGGAACTATAAACCTAGTCAAGAACCCACGGCTGAAGAGGTCATAGACCCTACAGGATAATCTGCTACTAGCATACTGCTAAATAGTATGGGTTACAGCTATCTTCTAAATACTTATTCTCACATTCACAGATAAGTGCAGCTCTCACTCTTCTTTGAAGATGCTTCTTTTTGTAGCAGATGGAGGCTATTACAGAGATCCACAAATGGTCAAAATATAGACTAAGTGACCATGGGGTGCTCAGCCCCAAGTGGGACATCTGTAGTAGAACTCCTATACCTAAGCTTCAAGGAATATCGCAGAAGAGGAGGTGGAAAGATTCTAAGAGCCTGAGGACCAGGATGACTGCTGCAAGACAGTGTCTTCTGGACATTATAGGGATGTCATAACCATAAACACTTAACAATATGATTGTCTGATGCAAATGCTATACCAATCGACATGCCAACGTGGATGGAGGAAACTGTGACATGGCTGCACCCCAGAGGAAGAGCTAGAGGCAGTCAATGGCTGATGAGGGAGGAAGAACCAGTTTTCTTCAGAGACAAGGACCCAACTCTGCGTGGTTGATTTTAAATACATGCACATATGGGCAGCACTAATTAGACTCAGGAGGTACACAGACAGACAGACAGACATATATATCACATATATATTATATATGCATATGTAGTGTAATAGTTATAGAAGTAGTAAAATTGAGAGAGGTGGTGGTGGTATACAGGAAGAACTGGAGGGGGAAAATCATGCAAGTACAGTGCACTTATGCATACAATTCTCAAAATTTTAGGAATTTGTACACTAAATAAGATAAAATTGGATTTAAAAATTTTAATGAAATGTCAATTATTTGATTTTTTTTCTTTGCTGGTTTTTGAGACAAGGTCTCATGCAGCTCAGGCTGGCCCCAGACTTCCTTTGTAACTGAAGATGATCTTGAACTCCTGATGCTCCTTCCTCTTCTCTCAAGTACTAGGATTATAGGTATGTACCACTATCCTTGGCAAAAATGTTCATGTAAGAATTTGAAGTATCCAGGCATGCTGGCACATGCTTGTAATCCAGCACTTGGGAGTTAGAGGGAGAAGGATCAAGAATTTAAGGTTATCTCACCCTCAGCTACATAATGCCAGCCTAAGCTACATGACATCCTGTTGCAAACAAATAAAACCCAAACAGTGGCTACTCTGGAAATCAGTGTAGAAAGTTCTCAAAAAGCTAAAAAGAAACCTACCATACAGCCAGCTATACCACTGCTGGGCATATGCCCAAAGCTTTTGACATCCTACTGCATAGGATACCTGCTTAGTTGCATTCAGTGCCATTCTATTTACACTATCTAGGATCTAGGAAACACCCTAAATATCCTTCAACTGATGAATGGATAATGAAAATGTGCTACATATACACAATGGAACACTATTCAGCTGCAAAATGAAATTAGAAAGTTTGCAGATAAATGAATAGAACTAGAAAAGATTATACTGAGTGAGATGATCCAGACTCAGAAAGACCACATTTTCTCTTATTTGTGGATGCTAGATTTGAATCTTCAGAGATGAGTGTCTTTAATGTTCTATTGCTGTGAAGAGACACGATGATTAAGGCAACTCTTATAAAAGAAATCATGCTTCCCAAGGGTAGTAGAGTCCAAGACCTTCATGGCAGGAAACAGATACACATGGCACTGGAGCAGTAGCTAAGAGCATTATATCTATATTAGCAAGCAGCAGGTATAACAGAGAGGTTGGGCTTCTGGTAGCTGGTAGCCCTGTCAGAAGAACAGCAGGTGGCAACTGAAGTTCAGGTGTCAGCCCACCAGAACAAAAACTCTCTGATGGGTAAGTGTTGCTTAAGCAAGGCTTGGGAGAATACAGACTCCAGAATGTATTTTGCTTCTGTTGTGTCCCTGCATGCTTGCTGCTACAATGTATATGGTGTGGGGAGTCCCCCACTACCTGTATTGTAGTGTATTTATCTCATGAAAACATCTCTATCTAATGGGCATTTATATCTGTGGATTGTCAAAAAGATGACTCCTCCCAAGCTGTATAATTTTGATGAATAAAAATGAATACAAGGATTTTGCTACATAGTCAAGGCCCATAAATCCCCCTAGAAGCTGATCACAGCTCAAATTAATGATAAACTAGGAGCCAGAATGGCTTGAATTCCTTTAATTTTATGGCTGAGCACCATGAGCTGATATAAAGCCTCAAAAGAGCTTTAGATTAGACCAGATGCCTTGCTAGTGGGTTTTTAGATAGACATTCCCTATCTTAGTTCATAAGGACATACTGAGCAGTCTGGCTAGGTCGTAAATACAAAACAGCCCAATTATTGCTAGCTGGCAAATGATTAATTCCCATTTCTGACCTCAATTTGTGAAAATATATTCTGACTAGTCAAGGATATAAGAAATGATTTGACTCTGTAGCCCCAAATGAGGGCTACAGATGTTCTTGGATAATCAGGAACTACACACAGGACAAAAAGTGCATTTTAAGATTTTAGTGTTATTATGCCACAGCATCTTGGAAAGTACAGACTTGAGCTGATGCTAAAAGACAAAACAGTTTATCTCAGGAAGGCTGGCTTGGGCCTCAATTAGAGGATATATGGCCTCCTTGCCTGGAGATTCAGAACTCACCAGTTACTCTTTAATTGCAGAGAGTTCAAAATGTTTACATAGTCATGGTTTCTATAATCATTCACTTAATTATGGAATGTGGCCTTTGTGTGACTCTGGGATTGCCTGAAAATGTTTTTGTTGAGATATATAAGCTGTAAAAAGACTTGAGAGGATGGAGCAATGAGAAAGAACCACATGAGAGAACATCATGATGAGAAGACCATGAGAGAATAAAGAAATGAAACCATCAAGAGAATGTGTGTGAGTGTTTTCATTCCCCAAAACCCCTCAGATAGAAAAGTCCTAGCCTTGCCAATGCCGTGGAATCCTTGCAATCCCTGTGCTGTCCTGGAGGCTGGCACTTCAGACTGTAGTCCTGGGCCAGCAATGCACTTTTGAAACCTCAAAGCCCAACCCCAGTAACACACCTCCTCCAACAAGGCCACACCCCCTAGTCCTCCCTAGACAGTTTCAATAATTGGGAACCAAGCATTCAAACTTATGACCTATGGGGCCATTCTTATTCTAACCACAGTGAGTATATGATCTGAATAGCTACAGGTACCAGAAAATTATGAAGGAAAGATGGTAGCTAGGTGTGGTGGCACACACCTTTAGCCCAGCACTGAGGAAGAAGAGGCAGGTGGATTTGTATGAGTTCAAGGCCATCCTGGCCTACACAGGAAGTTACAGGCCAGCAAAGGCTACATAGTAAGGTGCTGTTTCAAAAAAAAAAAAAAAAAAAGGAGTCTACTGGGCAGTGGTGGTGCACGCCTTTAATCCCAACACTTGGGAGGCAGAGGCAGGCAGATCTCTGTGAGTTCAAAGCCAGCCTGGTCTACAGAGCGAGTTCTAGGACAGGCTCCAAAGCTGCACAGAGAAACCCTGTCTCAAAACAACAACAACAAAAAAGAGTCTATGGGGAGCAGAAGAGGTGAATAGGACACAGTTGCTATGAAGGGGGAAATGGGAAAAATAGGTGGGAAGTCTTACCTAGGGAGGGGGCAGGGGGAACACAGAGGGAGAGAAGCAAATAACACTTAGGATATTTGAAATGCCATAGGGAGTTGTGTTTACTTAAAATTACATATAATGTATATATGTTTATATGTAATTGTATGTATATGTATATAGTTCAGTTGAAGTTACACCAAGTGGGGTGACAACACTCCTTCCCCCCCCCCAAAAAAAACCCCATAGACTATCATCTATTAGAAAGCCCTTTGCCATGCCGGGCAGTGATGGCACACACCTTTCATCTAGCACTCAGGAGGCAGAGGCAGGTGGATCTCTGTGAGTTCAAGGCCAGTCTAGTCTGCAGAGCAAGTTCCAGGATGACCAAGACTATTATACAGAGAAACCCTGTCTTGAAAAACTAAACAAAACAAAATAAAAAACAAACAAACAAACAAAAGCCCTTTGCCAGGCATAGGTAACTTCCTTTTGCATTTTTGGTCAGGGCAATTCAAGAGACCCCCAAAACAACATAGACTGCAGCTAATGCCCTTAGTACCTTACAGAAAAAGAAGGCAAGATCCTTTTGCTTATGACACCACCCACTTTGGACACTGGACTTGGAAGAACCAATTCGGATGTGACCTGGAAGTCTCATCCCTGAGGACTAACTCTCAAAGAACTGGAAGGAGCCATGCAAACTGCCAAGGGAAAAAAAGCAATCATTAGTCCTATCTAGCTGTAATGCCTATGAACTCATAATAACTGGCACAACAAGATATTCTAAAAGATGCAATGATGGTCTTTGCAGGTGACCAACAGCCACCTAATTGGACTTAAGGCCCATTCAATAGGAGGGGCTTCATGCTTGGCACTATAAAATTAGCCAATTACCTGCAGATAGTACAGCCATGGAAACTAGAGGGGAATCCACTACTTACCGCCACTTTCCTAAACCAGTAGAATTTCTAATTGCATTATAAATAGTTGTCCAGACATTCAAATTTATAAGCCTATGGGGTCCATCCTTATTCAAATCACCACATTCCACTCCCTGGCCCCCATTGATTGTAGCCATATCATAATGCATTCAAAATTCAACTTCAAAAGTCCTCATCCATAGTCTATCACAGTCTCAACACTGTTTAAAAGTCCAAAGTCTCTTCTGAGAATCATGGCATTTCCTTAACTGTAAGCCCCACATAAAATAAAACTCAAAAAGCAGATCACATACTCCCAACATACAATGGCACATATACAGAATGGTAATATACATTACCATTCCAAAAGGTAGGAAAGTGAACACATCAAGGAAATACTGGACCAAAGCCGAGAATGAAAACCAGCAGGGCAAACTCTAAATTCTGCATTTCCATGGTCTGATGTCAAAGTGCTCTTCAGCTTTGTTGACGGCAACACACTTCTCTCTCTTGGGCTGGTTCCTCACCCAGACTGCAGCTCTCCTTGGCAGGTCTGTCATCATTCTGGCATCTTCAACATCTTGGGGTCTCCAATACAATCCAGATTTCACCTTCAGAGTTTCACACAATGGCCTCTTTAGGCCTCCATGCAGAGGCTCTCCTGACACATGCCTAACCTCACTAACTTTCCTTAGCTGCAGAGGAAGTGTCCACAACCCCTTTTTTGTATCCTTGACTCTAAAGCCAGAACGACTGTGGCGGAAGCTGCCAAGTCCTGCTGCCTGCTGGGGCTGAACATGGCCCCCTCATTCAATTAAAATTGCCTCAGCTTTCTGATGTTGATAGTCTATATTACTATTTTAGGTTTCCTTTCATTCTTTTTCACAAGTCGGAAGCTTAGCTGAGTGGGGGATTGCCCTGAAGTCACCACTCTCTTTATTCCATTTAGCATCAGGCTTTTCTTTAAATTTCTTATCTCCTTGAGCACTGGACTTGGCTCCAACCAAACATTTCCTGGTATTCCTTTTCTCCTCAAACTGTACATTTTGTAGTTTTCCTTGCCCTGCTTGTTCCTTTTCATTGTAGATAGATCTACGTAATAACGATCACCAATAACCACATGAAACAGTCAATACTAGGCTGTCTTGAAAGCTCCTCTGTCAATGCCATTAATCCAAAAACTGTTCAATTTAGCCTCAGATAGATTTTTCAGACAAGAGCAAAAAGCAGTCACATTCTTTGCCAAAATATCACAAGAAATGTCTCTAGGTGACTTACTAATATTCTTGCCCTCTGAAACTTGATGAGCGGGCCATCATAATTTACATTGTTACATTTGTTCTCAGCACCACTGTCTTCCACAGTCCTATTAGTATGGCCCATTAAGGCCCATTTAAAAGCCTTCAACTGCTTTTCTTTCTTTCTTTTTTTTTTATAATTTTATTTTAACTTTATTTAATGTGCATTGGTGTGAAGACATCAGATCCCAGGGAACTGGAGTTACAGACAGTTGTTAGTTGCTGCCATGTGGGTACTGGGAATTGAACCTGGGTCCTCTGGAAGAGCAGCCAGTGCTCTTAACCACTGAGCCATCTCTCCAGCCCCTCAACTGCTTTTCTAATACAAAGTCCCAAGTTCACATTCCACCAACAAGCAGCATGGCCAGGCCTGCCACAGCAACATCCACTCTCTGGTGCCAGCTTCTCTCTTAATCACTGTTCTAGTGTTGTGAAGAGATACTATGACCAAGGCAACTCTTATGAAGAGAGTGTTTTATTGGGGGCTTGCCAGAGGTTTAGTTCATTATCATTATAGTATAGAGCATGGTGGCGTGCAGGCAGGTTCTGGAGCAGTAGCTGAGAGCAACATCCTGGCAGAGAGCGAGCCTAGGCCACACCTACTCCAACAGGGCTATAGTACCTCCCAATCCTTCTAATCCATCCAGAGTTCCACTCCCTGGCCACCAAGCATTCAAATACATGAGCCTCAGGAGGTGGGGGTGGGGAAATAGGGGGGCATTCTTATTCAAACCACCACAGGTGTGAGGAGAAGAAGCTGAAGGGAAGTATTTGTGGCAAGTAGAGTGAGGAGTGGGGTCTTTAACTGTAGATTTGAAGCTTAAGGGCAGGGGTTTTTGAATATAGAGTAAGGAGACTGAATGAAGAGTGTGGAGACTGGACCAGAGTCTTAGAGGGACAAGGAGACTGAGGGAAGCAGGTAAAGATATGGGTTGAAGAAAGGGATAAAGGGAGATAAAGTGTGGAATGAGGATGTGAAGGGAGGCATCTAGGGTGTGGGTTGAGGAAGCTGAAAGGAGGTAAGAGTGTAGGGTGAGGAGATGAGGGGAGTGAGAAGGATGTGGGTATGGTTGGAGACGCTGGGGGGAGGATTATACGAGTGTGGTGTTATAGAGTATTTAACGATGTAAAGATGTGTTATATTTGTTTATGCTGTGGAATATTACTTTAACTGTGTAAAGGTGTGTTACATTTGTTTCTGCTGCCTTTGTTAACGATGTAGAGATGTGTTGCATGTGTTTCACCTTGCCTGCCTAAGGCAGCTGACTGGTCTAATAAAAAGCTCAACGGCCAATTAGCTAGGCAGGAGAGGGATAGGTGGGGCTGGCGGGCAGAGAGAATAAATAGGAGGGAGCGAGAGAAGAAAGGAGGAGAGAACAAGGGAAATGCCTGGGACCAAAAGCAAGGCAACTGCCGGCCAGCCAGACATAAAGACAGCAGGAAAGTAAGCTATACAGAAAGAAAAGGTAAAAAACAAACAAAAAACAAAACAAAACACCAGAGGGAAAAGGTAGATAAAGAGAAACAGGTTAATTGAAGTTAAAAGAGCTAGCCAGAAACGAGGCTAAGCTAGGCTGAGCATTCATAACTAATAAGTCACCGTGTTATGATTTGGGAGCTGGTGGGTGGCCCAAAAGAAAAAGTCTGGTACTGTGTGGAGTCGAGGGGACAAGAAGAGGCATCTGGGCTGTGGGGTGAAGCAGCTGAGGAGAGGTAAGGGTGTGGCTTGAAATGAGTGAGCAGAGGCGTCTGGGGTGTAGGATGAGGAGCCTGAGGGGAGGGAGGTACGGATGTGGGGTGAGGTGAGGGGCGGCATCTGGGGGGGCGGTGTGAAGAAGCTGAGGGGACATAAGGGACAGGGCTGAGGAAAGGAGCCACCTGGGGTGGGGACTGAGGAAGCCGAGGGGAGGGAAATAAAGATACGTGCGATGAGGGGAAGCATCTTCGGTGTGGGCTGAGGAAGCTGAGGGATAAAAGTGCGGGTGAGGAGATCAGGGGAGCCGGGTTTTGCTGAGGTGCCAGAGACTGAGGGGAGGTACCTGGAGTGTGGGAGGGGGAGACCGAAGGGTGGGATGCTGGGCTTTGGGTGAGGCTATGACGGAGAGCGGCTGGGCTTGGGGGTGTAGGAACTACGGTAAAAGGCGGCAGGTGAGGCGTGAGGGACGGAAGCAAGGGGCGAGCGACAGCGTTGAAGGTCTTCACGTGAGGCGGGGAGGACGGCGGGGACCCAGCCCCAGAGTCCCCTGGGCGCGCAGGCCTCGCTCACCTCTGGCCGGGCCCGCGCTCTGCTCAGCTCCACGGCCCACGCGGCGGGAGAGGAAGGAGGGACCCCTGGCAACGACGCCCCGCCCCTTTCCGTTACTAGTCCCGCCCCCCCGGGCCTGGGTTCTCACCCTCATTGGCTCTCTTTTTTCCCGAGGGCGGGACTTCTCGGTGGGCGGGGCCTGTCCGCGGGCCTTCCACCTGGCCTTACCCGCTCTCACCCTGGATTTAGGTGGAGGTTGAGTGTCAATGGAGTAGAGATGAGGAAGCGCGAGGCTACCTCCTGCCTGTGGGTCCCCAATCCTCCCCGCAGCCTCCAGTGCTGGACAATGAAGTTTTTTTTTTTTTTTTTTTTATTATGTTGTTTATTTATTATGTTTACAGTGTTCTGCTTGCATGTATTCCTGCTAGCCAGAAGAGGGCACCAGATGGTTGTGAGCCACCATGTGGTTGCTGGGAATTGAACTCAGGACCTCTGGAAGAACAGTCAGTGCTCTTAACCTCTGAGCCATCTCTCCAGCCCTGAAGTTTCTTTCTTAGGTGCCTCTGTGTACAACCACGTGGGCAGGACCCGTCTGATTACTGGTGTCCTGGTGTTCAGGACGTAAACATTTGTCCAGTGTCCAGTATTACGTGTGACAGACATTGTTGCACCTGCCTGACAGGGCAAGTCAATGCTTGGGTTTTTTGGAGGGTTGGGGGAGAATAATGAGGATCGGATGAGGCAGGGGCATTACCGCACAGGCAGATGTGCCGAATTCCGGCCCAAGTCTGCCCGGCAGTGGTCTTGTCTCACAGACTAGGTCCCTATATCACCAAGCAAGGATAACAGGCAATAGAGCCATTCGGTACTTAAAGGCCAAGAGTAAGAGCACTTAATGCTCCTATAGAGGACCTGGATTTGGTTCCCAGCACAACCATTTTTGAGTCCAGTTCCAGAAGATCCAAAGCTACGTTCTGATCTCTGAGGGCACCTTGGAGGCATGCACATGGTGAACATACGGACGTACAGGCAAACACTCCTAAATATAATAAGTAAATAAATCTTTTTAAAAAAACCAAAAATTTCTAGTTGGAAGGAGGAAGGAGGCTAACAGGCTAGTCCAAACCAACCCTGAGGATCGAACTCCTCCTGCTTGAAAGGCAAAGACTTTGTTTTCTTTCTTTCTTTCTTTCTTTCTTTCTTTCTTTCTTTCTTTCTTTCTTTCTTTCTCTCTCTCTCTCTCTCTCTCTCTCTCTCTCTCTCTCTCTCTCTCTCCCTCCCCCCCCCCCGTCCCTTTCTTTCCTTCCTTTCCCCTCCCTCCCTCCCTCCCTCCCTCCCTCCCTCCCTCCCTCTGTCCCTTCCTTCCTTCCTTCCTTCCTTCCTTCCTTCCTTCCTTCCTTCCTTCCTTCCTTCCTTCCTTCCTTCCTTCCTTCCTTCCTTCCTTCCTTCCTTCCTTCCTTCCTTCCTTTCTCCTCCCTCCCTCCCTCCCTCCCTCCCTTTCTTCCTTCCAAGATTTATTTATTTCTTATGTATCCAGTTTTCTGTCTGCACTTATCCCTGCAGGCCAGAAGAGGGCACCAGATCTCATTCTAGATGATTGTGAGCCACCATGTGGTTGCTGGAAATGGAACTCAAGACCTTAACCTCTGAGCCATCTCTCCAGCCCAGGCAAAGACTTTATTAAGCTATCTTCCTAGCCTCTCTCTCTTTGTGTGTGTGTGTGTGGGGGGCGGTCAAAGGGAAGACATTGGTTCTCCTGCTCTGTCAGTCTCTGCCTTATGCCTTAGAGAACAGTGTGTTAATGAAATTGAAACCCACTGTTTCTGCTAGACTGGCTTGCTAGTGAACTCCTAGGGTCTGCCTCTCTCCATCCCCCAATACTGGGGAGGGGTGGTTTACAGACCTATATGGCAATGCCTGGCTTTCACATAAATGCCAGAGATTCAAACCCAGGTCCTTATTCTTGTGCGGCAAGTGCTTTTACTCCCTGAGCTGTCTCCTCAACTCCCAAATCAATCTTTATTCATAAGGCTGTGGACATGTTGTTTGGGACATGCCATCAGAGGATTGAAATGATTAAAATGAACTTCTGCTTGTTGGAGGCAAGATGGAGATGGAGTAGGGTGTTGTCTGGGTAATGAAAGACCCACAGAGGTTTCCTAGTGAGAACTTACTCAAAGTCTGAGAATCTCAGCTTGCTTTACCCAGCAGGGTTGAATAAGGGGATGACGTGACCACTGGTGTGGTTACCAGGTGTTTGGAAAAGGTCTACACTCGGCTGTGCTGTGCGGTATGCTTTGATCTTAATAGGGGGAGGTCTTTTGCCTCGTCCCTTGGCATTGTTAAAAAAAAGCCCTTTTGAAGAGCCAGACGGGGCCAGTGGATTTTGATCCAGGTCCTCCCGAAGCTATCCTGTGTTTCTGTCTGTCTCCTCTCTGCTATCTTTCTATCTAAAAGTTTCTTATTCTTCTCTCTTCCTCATAGGAACCCTTTAAAAGGTGGGAGCTGGCCTCCCACAATGATGAAAGTGTGAAGGGAGGGAGGCGTGGTCATAGAGGAGGGAGGTGCAGAGTTAAAAGCCACGACAATTTGACAGGGTCTGGCAATGTGGGAGGTGAGGGAGAAACAGGCATTGGTTGGAAGGTGTTGATAACACAAGCTGAGTTAAGAAAAGGTCAGTTTGCAACTAACTTTGGACACCAAGTGTTTGAGAATACAAACCACTCAGGGCCCTCGGAATTTTCTCTTTGGGATTCTGATCCTTAGCCGTCTGCCAGAGAGGAGAACATCAAAGGCTGAGACAAATCCTCTGGACACAGTGAACACCCATTCACTGTTTATTGAAAAGAGCGCTGTTTAGTTAAATCCCTCCATATACCGTCAGGCTTCTGCCTCCTCTGAATCTGGTTTTCTGACTGTCCTTTTCTAGCCTGAATTACCCTTTAAACTTCCAATCACTTTCCAACTGCATGAACAGCTCACTTCTGACTTCTGTTGTGAAACTCCAGAAAAATCAAGATGAACTCTGATGGACAGTGAAGTCAGACAAGGAAAAGTAAGGGACCGAGCTTCTAGGCAGAAAGTCTAGCAGGAGCAAAGTCAAACGGTGTAGATGGGCCTGCTCCTGGGGCAGAAATGGAAAGTCAGGGGATCCATTCAGGTGGAGTGTGAGTGGCCCTGAGAATCCTGTCTGGTGATGGAATTGTGCTACCTGAGATGTCTTGTAGAAGTCAGATCTGAAAGCTTGAGCTTTCAGGAAGCCCAGGGGATCTGTCAGGTATGTCCATGCCCTTACATAGCTGAGACCAGCAAACTGTGGCTCCATGCTATTTACATCCTAGACACACAGCCTGGCTACATACATTCCTTAGAATCTCCTGTAATGTAAGTACTGGGCAGTGAGATTAGGATTTGTCTGTTAAAGCTGTTAAAGGGTGGTGATGGTGTTTTTTTTTTTTTAAAGATTTATTATTTTATGTGAATGTTTTGCCTGTGTGTATGTGTGTATGTGCACTGTGTCCATGCATGATGCCTGCAGAGGTCTGAAGAGGGGTGTCAGATCCCCTGGGATTGGACTTACAAACAGTTTTGGGTGCTGGTAACTAAATCTGGGCCTTCTACAAGAGCAACAGGTGGTCTATATCACTGAGTCAACTTCAGTTCCAAAGCTTGTCTTTTTTTTTGGACAGGGTTTCTCTATGTAGCCCTGGAACTCATTCTATAGTCTGACCTCAAACTCACAGAGATCTGCTTGCCTCTGCCTTCCAAGTGCTGGGATTAAAGGTGTGTGCCACCACCAACCAGCGTTAATGATTGAATTTTAATGTGAATTACAAACTAGCTTGTTGGAAATTCTCTGTTCAGTTTTCCCAGATCAGGTAGACTAATGTTGCCCCAAATCTATTGAAATCCAGACACTTCTTCAGGGGAGGTTACATAGGCCTCATGAGAAAGAAATCTGTGTAAATATTTTGGAAGCTCAGGGATGTTCTAACACAGAATGTAAACTTGTGTAAGCATATTTATACTTTTAAAGTTCATGGAGATTTAAACAACATTAGAAATTTATGCTCTAGGAATCTTCCAATGTGCTATTGAGGTTTTAATGACTATTATAACAAGTATTATAAGGAGCCTAGATCTTTCTCAGCTTTTAACCTATATTCTAAGAATATATGAGATATTTTCTCCTTTCTTTCCTCTTCTTCCCTTTTAAAGATAGGGTGTCATGCATCTCATATTGGCCTCAAATATGCAGCTACATGCATCATCATACTTTTTTTATGTGGTCTTGGGAATCAAACCCAGAGCTTCATGTATACTAGGCAGGCTCTCTACCAACTGAGTCACATTCCCAGCCCTTCAAAGGTATTTCTTACAGACATTAAATTTAACATTTTAATTTCTCATTTAATCACTATAGCACTCAAAAAAATTTTTTTTAAGTGAATTACAGGGCCAGGAACATGGCCCAGCAGGTAAATATGCCTGCTGCTAAGCCCAACAACCTGAGTTCAATCCTTAGAATCACATGGTGGAAGCCGGGCAGTGGTGGCGCATGCCTTTAATCCCAGCATTGGGGAGGTAGAGGCAGGTGGATCTCTGTGAGTTCAAGGCCAGCCTGGTCTACAAAGCGAGTTCCAGGAAAGGCACCAAAACTACGGAGAAACCCTGTCTTGGGGGTGGGGGGTGGGGGGAGAATCATATGGTGGAAAGAAAGAACCAGCTCCTACAAGTTCTTTGGCCTCCACACATATACAGTAGCATGCTACCCACACACATACACACAAAGTAAAAATGTCATCATTTGAGGCTGGAGGGCTGGAACAATGGTTAAGAGCACTTGCTTTTTTTTTGTGGAGGACTTGGGCTTGGTTCTTAGCATCTACTTGGTGGCTCAAGCCACTAGAATTCTAGTTCAAAGGACTCTGACACCCTCTTCTGACTTCACGGGCACCAGACACACACGTGGTACATGCACATACATACCTGCAGAAAAACACTCATATAGATAAACTAAGTCTAAAACTTTTAATGCAGACACACATCTATATATTGTTTGTTTTTTCAAGACAGGGTTTCTCTGTGTGGCCCTGGTTGTCCTGGAACTTGCTCTGGAGACCAGGCTGGCCTGGAACTCACAGAGATCTGCCTGCCTCTGCCTCCTGAGTGCTGGGGTTAAAGGCGCTTGCCACCTCTGCCTGGCTAAAGTAATACTTTTTTAAAGTGAGCTGTCTCCGGGATCTCCTCAGGCTTGTTAGTCCTGCCTTTGACAGTCTCCGCATCCCAACTTTCTTGTCCTGCGTATGGCACTGCCTTAGTATAAGTCCTGCCATTCTTTCCCTTTGCTGTCATGACCACTGCCTTGAGACAGGCCTCACGATTCTCCCATGACTGCATCCTATTTTGTTGTATCATTCTGGTTGGCCAGGAAAAAATATCTCCTTAAAATGAGGAGAGATGACGACTCCCTCTGCTCAGACTCCAGCAGTCCCCCGTCATCTGAAGAAGCTAGAAGATAAAGATGTCTTCAAGGCAGGCTTGCCTGCCCTTCGGCTCTCTGACTTTACACCAGCTATCGGCTGTCATGTGCTAATTCTTTACAATGGGCATTTCTCCCCATACACCTTTGGACCTTGCTGTCCCCTTGGTCCAGCAATATTCTGCCTTCAAGTTTGAGACATGAAAGACGGGAAGAACGTGGCTTATTCCTTTCTCCGTCAGGTCTGTAAGTTGGTAGCCTTGTTTTTAAAAGACCTGCTTTGACCACCATCTGAAATCGTGCCTTTTCATTGGTCTGTTCCCTCACTTATCTGACCTGACCACTGACTTGGCATTTGACTCACTACACTGTGTAGTTGTTATCCATGTTCCTTACTGCAGTCTTCGGGTGCCGAGAAGGACTGTCTGCTAATTTTGTTCATTGCTAGCTCGCTTGCCCTGTATGCTGCAGGCCTCCAGCAAACACTTGCTAAGTGGGTCATTCCAAAAATAGCTGTGTGTCCATCAGCTGCACTGTCCCCTACTCATAGGAGCCTCCTCTAGTAGAGAATTCTGTATAGGCAGAGGGAGTGTCCTGCTCGTCACTGAGTTTCCAGAACAGGGTCATATCTATGCTCAACAAACATGACTTCTAAATCTGATGTGCCTGTGGGTTCTTAGCATCTGGAATCTTTCATTCAAGTATGCAGCTGTAGTTACTGAGTGTTACTTATGCTTTCAAAAAAGATTATTATTGGTTTACTCTTTTTCTTTTTTTCTTTCTTTTCTTTTCTTTTTTTTTTTTTTTTTTTTTTTTTTTTTTTTTTTTTTGAGACAGGGTTTTACTCTGTAGCTCAGACTGCCCTTGAACTCTTGGTAATCCTTCTGCAAGGCAATACTATTTCTGAAGTATTGAAGGCAAGTCTACAGGTATTGAGCCATCCTTGTCCAACTTAGTTTAACGTTGTTTCAGCAAGAGAGCATGTGGGACTGAAGTAGCCCGTGGCTGCAGGGTATTTCGTGTGCCCTCACAGATATGCTTGCCTGGCACCCCTGGCCTCAGTAGGGTTGCACTCCAGCCCAGACTGCTACAGAAGGCATGCCAGTGAGTGGAGTAGGCAGGTGGGCCCCACCCCCTGGCAGATAAACAGAAGTAGCCCCATGGAACAGGTAAAGGTTCTAAAGCAAGAATTTATTCCAAGTGCACATGAGAGGGTGGACAGCGCCCTCAAAGCCTGCATTATTCCGGAAAGGCATATGTTTCAAAGCAGGGAGGAAGCCCTCGTGAACATTCTCCTAGATTGCTATTGCCACCATTCTAGTCTGAGCTGGGGCCTTATAGTTCCCTAACACAACATAGGCACCTAAGGGCTGAGAGAGAAGTATACAGCCTTATTTTTTATTAGCATGTACCAAGAAAAAAAAAAATCAAAATTCCCTTGCCGCTCCAGTCCCGCCTCCACCTGGGCCCTAAAGGAGCAGTATCTGCCTGGAGCGCACCTGCCACCAGAGCTGTGCAGAACTGGGCACGTGTGCATGCCACCCCTTGTGCCTGTGAACTGGCCACAGGCTTCTTCCTCCACCAGGTGGGGACAAACGGGCAGCTGGTCTTTCTCCTGTCCTCAGCTTTCAGTCTTGGGCACTTTGAAAAGATCAGCGATGTCCAACAGTGCTTGGCGAATGTGGTTCCCAAAGCGCTGGGCATTCTGTGGGAACTGGGAGCTTAGACACATTCTCAGGACAGCCCCCAGCCCCCTGAACCCACAAGCAGACTCTCCCCCACCAGAGGTGGAGTGTGCTTCTGGGATACCCCACGGAGCACCTCTTCTCGGGACCACCCCAAATGGGAGCGTGGGAGACTCACCGTCTCAGAACTTGAGAACTTGCTGGAAACATGGAAGAACATAGTATTTTCACCTGCGATCATGTAAGAAACCCCATAACCATCATCTGCCACCTGAGGACAAGAAGCAAATGAGTCCCAAGAGTCAAAGTGATGGATTTTTCCCTTCCCACAAGAGTCACAGGAGGTGGGCCCATGTTGGATACTGCATTCTTTCCTAATCCAGCAAAGAGTATGCAAACTAAAGGACTCTGCCTCTGGTTCCAAGACTGGAATTTCAGTTTCCTTTCAAGGATGCTGCCCCTGTGTTTGGCAGTCTGGGACTCACATTTCCTCAGGGACTCGCACTATAGACCATCCCCCTCTCTGTAGGAATCCAGCCTTCTGACAGAGCAGCTCAGGTGAATGCTCCATTGGGAAAGGGCTGTTCTCTTCAGGTGAATACACCTCTGGAGGACCCAGTGTGTTGCTTTATCCCCTGAAGAGCAGCCTTGAGTGTGGTGATGCCGCCCAGGGGAAGTTGTGAGTGGGCAGTCCTAGCACCTGCCTGCCTCAGTCAGCAGTGACCATTTTACAGTCACACAGTCTTCTCTAAATCAAGTGCTCATGCCCGTGTCTGCACCCCTAAACTGAAACTCCGGGGTCCCGATGCTGCCGACCACCATCCTTCTGGGGCACTCACTGGGCCAAAGCCACCCCCGGCTCCCAGATGATTGGGGTACTGATTTGGATCAAACATGCGGATCTGGTACTGAGGAATCTGGCTGGTGGAGAGGCTCCAGGGTTCCGAAAGCACCTGTGACAGGGAGGTGGCAGTCTGTTAGACATTAGGCACTCAGTGTGCCCCTGTCCTGCCAGCAGTGCCAGAGGACTATGTCAGTACAGACAACATCAGCCAGGCATGGTGGTCCATGACTGTAATCCCAATACTGAGGAGGCAGAGGTAGGAGGATCATCCATGAGTTCAAGGTCAGCCTGCTCTCCCTAGTGAATTCCAGGCCAGCCAAAGCTATCTAACAAGACTTGGTCTTGCCGGGCAGTGGTGGCATACGCTTTTAATCCCAGCACTCGGGAGGCAGAGGCAGGTGGATCTTTGTGAGTTTGAGGCCAGCCTGGTCTACAGAGCAAGATCCAGGACAGGCACCAAAACTACACAGAGAAACCCTGTCTCGAAAACACACACACTAAAAGAAAAAAAAAAAAAGAAATGGACATGGACATGTGTGGTGCAGGAGTTCCCTGAACTACCGATGTTCCTCTGTCCCCACCGCCCATTTGAAAATCTCAGCATCTGCATAAGCTCTCCCCAGCTGCGGCTGCCTTAGTCCCATCTGCTCCTTACCCCTCCCTGACCTCAGCCTGCTTCACTCTCTCTCAGATACTATCGCCATCTGGCAGAACACACATACGTCTGCTTTTTTCTCACAAGAGCACTAATTCCACAGAGCCCTATCGCAAGAAGGCCTTTCTCTGGGCCTAAAGGCAAGGGGATAGAGGTCACACCCGGCAACTTCACTGACCTCAGCCAGGAAAGGAGAGCTAACCCCTAAGTACTTGGAGACGATGTAAAGGCAGAAGAGGTGCCTGTCGATCCCGGCCCCTGTCATAGCCAGGCGATACATGTTTTGGTGTTTTTCAGAAGCCTTCCGGAAGAGATTCTGGAGGTCTTCTTTCTGGGGGTCAGAAGCAGAGGGGTCAAGTGTTCCTTGAAGTAAACAGAGGTGAAGGAGGGAGAGAGACAAGGTGTGGGGGGCTCACCGTATGGGACCCCTTCATCATGGCCTTCACAAAGGCTGTGGACTCACTGGTACAGGAACGCACAGTCTCAGTCCGCCCCTCTCGGAACATTCTTGTCATTGAGGCCTCATAAGTCAGGCAGAACTTGCCTTTGTCCTGGGGTACACAGCAGGGGGAGTCAAGCAGGTGGACCCCGAGGATGCCCTGCACATTCAACAGCCCTCAGAAGCTCCTACCCGGAAATGAGCCAGCTGCAGGGCAATCTGGACAAAGGCGTCAGGGCTGGTCCGACACTTCTTGATGAGGCCTTTGCCGAAGGGTAAGAACTGGAAGCAGTATAACTCCACATCGTCGGCCAGTGCCTTGGCCACCTGGTACGAATTCTCGATGACTTCCCGGCACTGCCAAGATGTGGAAAAGGGTCAGTTGAGGGCAGAGTCCTCCGGGGAGGCCTCTAGATCTAAGAAGGTGTGAAGTCTAGGTGATGGGGGAAAGGCAGAGTCTACCCAACAGCTTCCGAAGACACAAACGACAACCTGTGAGGATTCAGCACCAGGCCCCGCTGAGCCTGGTGGGGAGGAGGGGAACTATCAGACTGCCAGGTGCTTTATGGACGTGAGCCATGGATCTCAGCGTTTCTCTAGCCAGACAACCCTGGGGTCTCTGCTTTGCTTGTGGCCCACGTGGCACCCCGAGAAGCGCTTTGTCCCTTCATCCTGAGGATGAGACCTAACCCCCTCGTTCCTAGCCCGCATACCTGCACAGGAATGTCCCATTGCAGCCGCTGAGGAGGCGCCAACTTCATGTTTGGCTCTCCCACACAGTGTCCAGTGTCCGTGTAGCCCAGGTGAAAGGTATCAGTGCCCAGGACGAACTGCAGGGACAAAACACAACTGAGAAACGAGCTTCATTGCCAGGACCTGCCCAGAAGGTCCCCTCTCTAGGCCTTTACCTCCCAGAGGTGCCCAATGATGGGGGCATCTGCCCATGAGTGTTCTGTGTTGAGGCCCAGTAGGCCATTCTTGAAGGAAATAAGAGTGAAAGATTTGTCGAACCACCTGCAAGAGTAGATCAGAGGAGACCCGAAGCTGGGAAATTATACAGATCTCCAACCTACAACCTTAACCCTACACTTCTAACACTAATGATCCAATTCTAATTACTAATCCAGAACTTAACCTTTATTGTTTTAAAAAATTTTAAATTACATTTGTTTGTGTGAATATGCGTGTGTGTGTGTGTGTGTGTGTGTGTGTGTGTGTGTGTGTGTGTGTGTACACATTGATGCGTGGTGGTCAAAGGATAATTTTTGGAAGTTGGTTCTCTCTTTCCACCATGTGGGTCCTGGGGTTTGAACTCAGGTCATCAGGCTTGGCAGCAGATACCATTACCCACTGAACTATCTCCTTGCCCCCCATCTCAATCTCTATTCTTTTTTTTTTTTTTTTTTGGTCTTTTTGAGACAGCATTTCTCCTTTTCTGGATCTTGCTCTGTAGACCAGGCTGGCCTTGAACTCACAGAGATCCACCTGCCTCTGCCTCCTGAGTGCTGGGATTAAAGGTGTGCGCCGCCGCCAGGCTCAATCTCTATTCTTAATCTTCAACTCCAATCTTAGCTATTACCACCTTACCCCTGAATAACTGCCACCTGCCCCTTAACTCTGAACCCGACTCCTACGTTAATCTTCTAACCCAAACCACTAGCCTCTAGTTCTAATCACTAGATTTGAACTCTGACCTCTGACCCTTGAGTCCGGGGCACACACCTGTTATAGCAGTTACCATGCAGCAAGGCCTTGCCGCAGAGGCTGAGACTGGCCTCATCGTTGGGGTTGTAACAGTGGGACTCTTCATCCAGGGCCACAAAGAAGGCGGCACGTTCGATGGCATCCAGGGAAGTCTTGTTCTTGCCAGAGCTGAAGAAGGTCTGACGGGCCTGTGCCCACTCTGCCCTGAGGGTACACAGGCCGGTAAGCAGTAGAACCAATGTGTACTTTTTATCAGGGGATCTCTTAGGATCTGGCTGAGTCTGGGAGACGAGAGGAGGTAGGACCACTTGGGTACCCTGAAAGATGGCCTCTGTCCTTACCACCAGTGCCCTTCACTATGTATTATGTGCCTGTCCTTGGCTGCGACTCTGGCCTCCAGTTCTAGGGTGGAGGGAGGGCCAAGCTCTCCTTCTCATGAAGCCTTGAGCCTGGGTCTGGACAAGCCCTCCCCCACAGGCCCTGGATACCTTCCTCCTGCGGTGAGGGCTGCCAGCTTCTCCTCCCCAGGCTGAGGCGAGGAAGGGTCATCCAGGATTCTCTGGAACTGCATCTCTAGGTCTCGAGGCTTGAGCAGGCGAGAGCCCTCATAGAGCCACACCTTGTAGAAGCGGCCTTTGTGGTAGACGGCCACATGTCTGCTCTCTGAGAGATGCTGTAGCACATCTGTGACAGAAGTTAGTGAGCAGCTGAGGCAGGACCTCAGACAATACGCAGTTGCCCCTCTCGAGCCCAGAGAGGGCCCGCCCCCAACACACAGATGGTCCCTGCAGACTCTGCTCTGCCTCATATCTGACCTGGGCCTGCCTTCATCTAGGGGCAGATTTCCATGCTAAGCTAGTCCCTGTGCCCCGAGCGAGTCCCTCCTGCCTTCTCTTCAGGCTCCACGAGAGATAGGCTCAGTGTTCCTTCATTGCTCTTGACTCATGACTACCTTCCTAGGTACTCAGAAGCCTTGGAAGGACAGCCACTGTTCTGGACTCCTTGGGGTCCCAGCATCAGCACCATGTCAGTACATAGCAACCATCCCAGCATCAGCACCATGTCAGTACATAGCAACCATCCAAGCATCAGCACCATGTCTGTACATAACCATCCCAGCATCAGCACCATGTCTGTACATAACCATCCCAGCATCAGCAGCATGTCTGTACATAACAACCATCCCAGCATCAGCACCATGTCTGTGCATAACAACCATCCCAGTATCATCAGCACCATGTCTGTACATAACAACCATCCAGAATCTGTCACGAACTGACTACTTTTCACAAACTCATGATCCTGAGACCCTGGAGTGCTTAGAGAAAAATAGTAGTTGGGCAGCTAGCTGTCATGGCTAGGACTTCCTCTTGATGGATGCCTGGGAGGGTAGGACTTCCTCTTGATGGGTGCCTGGCTGTAGTCCCGTACCTGTTTCCTTGCCTGGAATGCGTGTAGTGTTGAACATCCTCTCCATCTGGTAGGAGCACATGGGTACCATGCCCAGTGCCATTACCTGGAAGGAAGGCCCAGCATGGCTTAGATTCAAGCCACTCCTCCTTACCCCACCCTTAACCCCGATGTAACTCACAGGTTTGATCTCTTCACGGTCCAGTTTGCGGCGATACATGATCATGGCGTGAACGGCATTTCCCAGACGTGCTGCTTGCACATTTGTGTTCCTGATAAGCACAAAATCCTACAGACAGAGCAGAGTCTGTAGGCTGGGCACCTCTGGCTGGGTGTCACCTGAGTCTCACCAACCTGAGGAAACTTTTTCAGGGGCCTGAGGTATTGTAGACCCTGCCTATGTTCCATCCCACATCATGTCAGGGTGAACTTCCAGAAATGTATAACTGACAGGCTCCAGCTTTGATCAGGACTATTCTCTGCCCATTCATACTTGACTTATTTTGCTTCAAAGGGGTTCTACCATAAAACAACAAAAAACCATTCTTTGATTTGGACAGGTTGTAAGTTGCTAGAAAGACAGTTCACGGATGACGGGAATTCCAGGAGGCTAGCAGGGTATGTTTTAGACATCAGCAGAGAGTAGGCACTGGGCAGCAGGAAGATCAGCCACCTGTCCACAGGTGTATGGTGTGGACACCAGTCACGTGAAGTGAGGCAGACAGCGGCTTCCCGAGTACCACAGGGGGCTGGTATTCACCCTCTGGTCTGATCCACAAAGGGACAAAGGCAAAGCATGTTTTAAGAAATTCTCCAAAAATGGTGTCAAGATAACCAAGAACCTGTGCCTGAGAGGCCAGGAGGCCAGGGAGGCCAGGGCAACGCTAGGAAGCAATGGAGTATGGCACAAGTGGCCTGAGAAGTTCATGGGCAGTCTCAGAATGCTCCCTCTCGCCAGGATCCCCACCACCCACAGGCTGGCTCTGGATTGCTCCTCCAGGATCTTCTCTCCTCCCTTTTTCTTTCCCTCAGGCCTCACTCCATAAGCCCCACTCACCCATGGAAACTGACGCAAAGGCTCTGGAGTGTCCTCTAGGTCCTTGTTCCAGAGCTGGGGACAGAGCTGGGCACACAGGAGCCCTAGGAGGCTCTGGTTCTTACCATGGCATAATAGTTGCTGTTCACCATGAGGGGGCTCCTGCCTCGGAGGTAGACGTACTCTTCCCACCAGTCACTCACCTGTGGATAGTCAGGCTGCAGGTTAGAGCTGAGGAGGCGGTATCGAGAACACAGGCAGAAGAACAAGCCTGGGAGGGCAAACTTACATAGTTGGTTGCCCACCATGACTTGAGTACCAGGTATTTCTGCAGCCTGGGGGCAGTCTTGTCCTGGAATTCTTTTGCCAGTGTCTCCATGCGGTAAAATTCATCTTCATCCAATAAGGGCCGCACAGAATCCAGGTACTGTCCAGTCAAATTGTGATCATGAAGATGGCTCTACCTCTCCCTCTTAACCTTCTTACAACCTCTCCTCAACCAGACCCCTGTTCTTCTCAAGCCAGCTATTTATAGAAAACAGTGCTTATAAGTTTGGACTAGTCCTCTGAATCCGGGATTTTGTGCTCATTGGCACTCAGGCTCTTACCCGCTGAATCGTGGCTGGCACACTGGGTACAGGAAGCTTAGGCAGAGATGTTTGGAAGCTATAGAGCATGGGCCGTCGGCTGGACAGGAGGCGAACGCAGATCTAAAGGTACAGAGTGCAGTGTCGGGGTAAGAGCTAACAGGAAGAGTGGACACAAACTAGAAAATGATCAAGTCCTTCAGAACCATCCCAGCTCCCTCAGGAAAAACGCATGCACCAGGCTCTCTTGTTCAATCTGCCTCTCCCTTCTTGCTCAGAACCCCAAATGAGATTTCCCCATGATCTCAAACCAGATGCCTGCACCCTCCAGTGCTTCTGCTCACAGCCCAGATCTTGGTGGCATAACTGGTCTTGCTGTGCATCTCGAACATCCACCCGTGGTAGGAAAGTAGCAGCTTCAGGGATTGTCGGAAAAAGAAAATGCCTGTTGCCCAGACCCCAGTGGAGAAGATGACCACGCTGAGAAGTTCCTGGGTCTGTGGTGTCCAATAGGGGCCATAACTATTGGAGAAGGAGGAAGGCTTCAGGATAGCCCTTTGATGCCATCCTTTGGGGAGTTCTAACTGCAGTTGATGGCTATGAACTCTCTTGGGGAAGACCCGAATGGAAAAAGACCTTGCTGGGTGCACTCAGGTCTGAGTGCATGAAATAGACAAACTGCCTTGGAACTAAGAGATGGTAGCCCTGTGAGAGGGACCCTTTGGCCACCAATGACTGCTTTTCTGTATCTGTCTAGTACAGGAATCCTGGCCTTGGGAACTGTCTTGGCCCTTTTTTTCTGAGACATGTGTCTTCCAGGTGCCTTACCTGGCAGGGAGGTATCTCTGGATGCAATGGACCAGCCCCATGGAGAGATCCACTTTGCAATAGTTGGAACCAACTGTTGCCATGACAACAACCAGCCAGCTGGTGGGGCTGCCAGGGTACACACCCCTAAGGATGCCATTCTGTGGGGGAAGAAACAAGCATCCTTGTGGAGTGGGAAAATGTAATTAGGCACCTGGGAAGTCCTGAGAAAGGGCTCCTGGTCTTTGCCTCATCCATTCACTGTGTCCTTCCTCCATACATGTCTACATTATATGTCCCATCACATCTTTATCACCCTTCTGGTTTCTGCACGACTGGAGCCTATCTATAACCAGCAGAACTGCTGGCCAAAGGCGGAGACAGGCACTGACAGGGAGACTAACTGCTGACAGCTGGCTTCTGCCTAAGCACCTGCTGGGAAAAAGAGGCCGGGAGAACCACCTGTTCCCACACCTTAATGCGAATAAGGCGTTTCTTCCAGGAGTTGATTCCAGACAGATAGATGTGTCTCACAGCCTCCCGACTAAGCTGGAAGTCGACCCCATCCGGGGTCACAGTGAACTGGAAAGCTACTGCCTGGTGTGCTTCCGCCATCCTGGGGCTCAGTCAGCACCTAAGGTTAGGTAGGGGCAGAAGGTGCTTAGTGTGTCCAGCCCCGCCCCCGCCCGGCCACCTCTAGCTGAGGCTCCGCCCCTCCGCCGCCCCATCTGGTCCTCGCTCCCCCTACCACCCTCTGCCCGGTTCCCTATGCGACCACCCCCCTCCCAAACCCGCCCGTGCCCCAACGCTGCTGCGCGCCCTGCTGGGCCCTCCCAAGCCTGGCTAACCGCCGCCGCCGCCGCCGAACCCTCGTGGGGTTCCGGACAGGCCTGTCTGCAATGCTGCAGGAGTCGGGCTCCAGGCGCCCCAAGGGCAGCGAAGGGCGGCTTGGGGTCCAGGAAAGACGCCCAGGGAAGGGAGTGGGCCCCGGCAGAGACTAGGTTCGGGTGCTCCCAGCACAGTCCTCGCTCGCAAAGCTCGGATGACAGTAAGGCTGAAGAGTTGTGGGATGGAATGGCTCTGGGTCCCGATGGCCTCCCTGTGCTGGTCCCTCACTCACAGCTCAGGTTCGCTTCTGTCGGTGTAGGGTCTGGCCACTCTGGCCCATGTCCCCACGTCCTTCAGGCCTGGCCACCCCAGCCTGGCCCCGCCCTGCCCTCACTGGGAACTTGACACCCACTCCCAAATTGGGGTGGAGAAAACAGATATGGGCGGAAACCAGAACCCCCTCCTTTTGGTGGGGCGCCTAGAAGGGGTGGGCAGAGTTCCCACAAGCCTGCTGAAGGTTGCTGGAAGGTCTGGGACAGGGGAGTGGAGGGTCTCACGTGAGCATGGTTGCACCAGTGCTAAAAATAGCTGAATGTAGGGAAAAGGTCACCAAGAGTCAGCTGTGCAGCCTGTTCCCTAATTCCAGGACTCTAGGTTGACAATCGACCCAGGGCCCACTGATGCCCCACCCCTCTCCAGCCCTCTTCCCCAAGTCAGTATTTGTTACTTCTAGACTGGAGCCAGGGAATATCACGGAACAGAAGATCTCAATGAGTGGAACCGACAGACCCCCTCCCCACTTTTACGCACAGTGCACTAAACAGAAATCACTTAAATCTGCATCCCTCAGTTTGTATGTTTCCGAAGCAGTTCGTTTATTTAAGTACACAGCCCCAGGGATTCCAGATGCCCACCTTGGGCAACTACTCAAACAGGATAGAGGTCAGCTATTTTAACAACAGTCTCACTTAAGGGGCACAGCCCAGTCTCTGGGGTCTCCTGCTCTTTGGCCCTCCCTCCAAGGTCCTGCCCTGGAGTCTTCAGGAGAAATCTGAGGTGGGGTTGGACTGTCAGGATGATGGGTGGAAACTGGTCAGCTGCCCCTTCTGCTGGAAGTAGAACTGGAACCGAGACTGGGCGTACTCCTAAGGAAGGAAACCCATAACACAGAGCGATGAGAAGGCTTGGAAGCAGTGCCTACACCTGCTGTCTTCTGCCCGCAGCTACCAGGGGCTGCCTGGATTTCCTGGAGGACACGACCAGCGCTCCTCCCCGGCCCCCACCCAACACGCCCAATGTACAGGTTATTACCAAGTAGCCAAACTCTATGGTGGACATGGATGCCTGGAGGATGGACCACAGACCCCAGAAAAAATGAGAGGCCAGAGCGTACCTAGGGAATGGGGGGGGGGAACGACAGGAAAATGAGGTGCCATTAAGAGTACGTCTAGTATTGCCTGGTTTCCCCCAAATCTAGTCCATCTCCAAAGCCCCAGCTTCTCCCCCACTGTCCTAATCCTTACCCCACTGTGACTCTGCTTTTTTCCTGATGTCAACGTTCATCTACACTGGCACCTTACCTGCAATTCTCCTCCTCCTAGTCCTCCCTCCCTCCCATCCTTCCCTCACCCTCCATCCTCACCGATTGGCCTCTGTCAGCAAATCCTCCTCCAGCTTCTTCTGCTCTTCAGAGAGGATCTGACCTTTCTGAACCTCTGCCAGATAATGGCGGATAAAATGGAGCTGAGAGCAACGGACAAGCGTCAGGAACTGGGGAGACGGTGGAACACTACCTTTTCTAGCCGTTCTTTCTTTTTACCAAAAAACAAACAAAAAAGCTCTCCTTTTCCCAACCTCCAGCCTACCAACCTGCTGTGCTCTAGTGGGGTAGTCTGTGGGTCTCGCTTTGTAGAAAGGCCACTCCTCGTGGGTATAATCATAAACCCACTCACAAAAATGATTCCCAATGTCAAAGCCCCTGAGAGAACAAGCAAGCATTCAGTCCATGGGCAGCTGGGATGTGGAGACGAAGGCCCGGCAGTGTTCTCCCAGAGCCCGGGGGGGGGGGGGGGGGGGGGGGGGGGACGACGACAGGTCCCACGGGAGCTTGCCCTCCAACCCTTTCTTACCTGTAGTTATAACTACTGTACTCAAAATCAACCAACATGAGGCTGTCACCATTTTCTGGCTCGGAGAGCAGTAAGATGTTCCCTGGGGGAATGGGGATTTTGGTCACTTCAGGGCACCCCACCCCCTTCAGCCCGGGCTCGAAGACTCACAAACGTTCTCATACCTTCCTGGATGTCATTGTGGCAGAAGACCACTGGTGATGGGGTGGCCTCTAGCAATTTCCTGCAGAGGCAGAGGGGCAGAGGTTATGAGGTCATGTGACTACAGCAACCTTCAAAGGCTAGCCCTGACCCTAGTCCTCGGCAAATCCTGGGGAGGACACTGCTAAATGCCAGGTCTGCCTTCACCTGAGGTTGCCCATCTCATCCTTCAGGTTGTACATCTCCAGCAGGTTCATCTGGGGGAGGCCCGTGGAAGGCAGGTCCTGGATCTGTTTTAGGTACCTGTAAGCCCCCCAAATAGGATACATTCACTCTCCTATCTTTCCCCATTCTCTTCTCCTATATACTTTTAGGCCACATTTTCCTGTCACTGTGACTTGGCTGGGAAACATGAGCGTCCATGATGGATACTGGGAAGCCTATCCACCCAAACTAGAGGTTCAGTTTAGGTGTACCGGTCCCAAATTTGACTCACCGCTCCATGGTCCCAAACAACCAGTGGGGCTCCTTAGTGAAGGGCATCTCCATACCATGGAAACGGGCCATCTTTGTTGCAATGGCTCCCGACAACACTGGGTCCCGGAGCTCTCGAGTTTTCAATGGTCGGCTCTGTACCCAGTAACCTATCAGGGTGGTGAGGGGGCTGGGGCGGGACGGGGGAAGGGATATGGGGAATGGGAGGAGATCATGGTCTTAGGGAAATTTCCCTACCTAGGATCGGGGAAGAGGAAGGACTTGGTAAAAAAAAAAAACAATTAAAACTGGGCTCTTACTGGGAGGTACTGTTCCAGGCGGCCCTCTGGAAACACTCCATAAAGTTGGGGCCCTAGTGACCTCTCTGCAAGAATGGCGAACATCACGCTTTCCAATACCAAGGAGTCTACACCCTGGAGGAAGATGGCAAAGGAGCCCAAGTCAGAGAGAGCCGGAGGTAAGTGGGCACGGGTGCAAAGGGATGATTTCTTCATCCATCATAGCTGGCTGGGGACTTCTGGTCTTACTGACTGGGGACTCTGGAGCAAAAGCTGTTGATGGCCCACGAGCATCAACCCTCTCGGATGCACAAGGACGACAACGGTTTCTGCCCCACTTGCTCACTTCAAGCTCCGGCCCTCGCTCCCCCTCACCTGCAGGATGGCCCCATACAGTCGTAGCAGCACCTCGCGGGGCTCCTCGCCCACACTGGGCAGGTGGTTCGGTAGCGAGCATCGGAAGAGCAGGTTGCTAAGGCCTCCGCTGCAGATCCACACCGGTCAGGCTCAGCAAGAGTCGGCCCAGATGGGTGAGACCCCCACCCTAGCCCCCACTCCCGAGAGAAGACCTCCCCAAGCCCCCAGGGAGACCCCGAACACCCCCCCCCCAAAGCACAGCGGTCCGCAGACCTGATCCTGGCCCCGCCCCCTCCCCCCCCCACCCCCCAGCATAGCACTGACAGCATCCAAACAGGGAGTGTCTTGAGAGCCCCGAGGCTGACCCCTGACCTCACGGGGCAAACGCTCAGCTCCTCCGGCTGCGCTCGGCGCCAGGCCCCGCCCAGGTACTCCCGGCACCACTGATAGGCTCGTCGCTGCGCGTCACGAGACAGCGAGGAAGCGCGCCGGCGATTGGGGACCGGCGCTGGGCACTTAGCATCCTGCAAGCTGTCTTTGGTCAGGCAGCCGCCGACAGCACCTCCTCCGGCTACACCGGTCCCGTCCGCCGCCATGACGCGGGCTCCGTTGGGCTCAACGCCCGCCGGTGCTCAGCAACCTTCAGGTGGGCTTCGCTCCTTCCGGCTCGGCTCGGTTCCGCTTCCGGCCGGCCGGAGCGTCCCTTGGGCGTCCTCGCGGCTCTTGGCGACCGTCTTCGGCTTCCTTCGTGGTCCCAGCGCTGGGACTGTTTCCAAGTCAAGCGCCGGTCTCAGGGGTGCGGTGCGGAGGGCAAAGACCGACGGCCGCATTCCCCGGCGGGGCGCGCTCTGGCCACGCCCCGTGGGCGGGTCTCCGTAGAGACCGGCTCCTGCGTGGACTGTGTCCGGAACCGAGGAAGTGACGCGGGCCAATCCGGGGCGCCGTGGACGGTTGGACAGTGGTAGCTCGGCTGTGTTTACCCGGAATCAGGCTCTCTGGCCAATGAATGGGCGATGGGGCCGGAGTGCGGCTCCGGTATGTATAACACCTGCCTTGTGAGACTCCCCACTAGGGCGTTAAGAGTGATCGAGCACACAGGGGCACTTGGTGAGTGAAGAGAAGAATGGGATTTTAAATTCCGGCCATTCATCCCCTTTCCAAACAAGGCAGCGTGTGTATGTAATGCTGGAAGGCGTCATTGGAATCAGTCCGGCGTATCCAAGCGCTGCATGGACTGCATGAGTACTAAGAATGTGACCCAACACAATAAACTTAAATATTATGAAGTGGATTTTTTTTCTCGATTTTTGTGCGTGTGTGTGACTTCTGCTAAATATCGGGGCGGGGGAGGCGCAGGGGGGACGCTTTAGTTGTCAATCCAGAAAGGAAGCCAACACAATTCATGATTCCTTTGAAGGATGAGGTTTATTGGAACGAAAGGGCTTCAAAGCTATGATTGGGCTTCGGGATGGGAGAGAGAGAATCACAAGGAAATAATAAAATATATGGAGGTCTAAACGTGAGACCTTAAAGTTAAGAAAAGAGTTCCCTTCCAAGTCTAGGGAGGAACTTTACTAAGAGTGTGTGTAAGAGAGCCAGGCGTAGTGGTATAAGCTTTTACTCCCAGCATTCAGGAGGCAGAAACCCAGTGGTTAGTTACCTGTGAGTTCGAGGCCAGCCTAGTCTACATATCGAGCTCCGGACCATTCAAGGCCTGTCTCAGAAAAGAGATGCCATGGGAATGACTAGGGAGTGAGCAGAGGAGCTAACAGAGAGTAGCCTTCAGTGCAATCTCCGGAAACCCCTGAGGAGTTTCTAGACCAATCTCCCAAATAAAGGAGGAACCTAGCCTTTTTTGTTTGTTTTTCCTCAATCTTTTGGGATTGTCAGGAAGTTTCACAGCACCTTATCTAGTTCAACATAGCTAATATGCAGGACAAATAACGTGGAGTCAGGTACTGGTTAGGGCCATAAGTCATGGTTAGGGCTGTTAGCGGTTCACAGCACAGGTAGTTTAACTCTGCCCCACTAAGAGCTGCAGGGGCATCCTGTGATGCAGGCTGTGGGAGCTGCCCTGAAGATGCAGACTGGTGTTCCAACATTACTTAGACCATGAACTTTGTGGAGAGTGAACTTTGTAGACGATAACACATTATGTTGCAATGTTATGAAGTTGGACGTGTGTCTGGAGATATCAAGTGGTGATTTTATTTTTGGCTAGTTTGGAAGCCTGGGGGAGAATTATAAGCTCTGCCTTCTGGGCGGAGGTTCTAGGTGAAAGTGGTTTTGATTCTGGTGTCTGATTGAAGCAGACCAGACTAAATCATTCAATCCGCTTTTTTTTTTTTTTTTTTTAACTTTTTGAGACAGTGTTTTTCTGTGTAACAGCTCTGGTTGTCCTGGAACTCACTCTGTAGACCAGGCTGGCCTCGAACTCACAGAGATCCACCTACCTCTGCCTCCCAAGTGCTGGGTTAAAGGTGTGTGCCACCACCTGGCTCCAATCTGCTTTTTACATAACTGCTCCTATCAGTAAATCGAATCAGATCTGGATTGGCATAGTTTGTCCTTTAATTGTGGTTTATTAGAGGTCAGTTTCTTAACTTGTGAGTCATGACTCTAGGAGGCTGACCGAATGTGGGGACTGGCGAAAGGTTTGGCAACAATAAGGTTTCTGAACAAGTAATAACCAGAAATTAATTTTAAAAATCCGGACATAGTGAATTCAATAGGTTTCCAACCACTAGACAACTTTATTGTAGCCTCGGTTTTGAACATATGGGATGCATACTTCGAATTGTATGTGCTGCCATGCCGCTAAGTGGGAACAAATACCTGAAGCAGCTTGGCTAGGATTTGAGACTATTGGATATTATGGAAACAGTTGGTAAGTGAAGTCGATTTCCTGGCTCTGGCCACATTCTTGTGCATTCTTCCTCTAAGAATAGAATGCGAAGACAGCAAAGGGAAAATGGATAACTTTATTTGCCATATGGAAATAAAGAATTCCAAGGGTCTTGGTGGCAAGACCACTCTATTCTACATATTTAAAGCCATACTCTCAGAACTGATAATTATAAAATCAGAATATCAATCAATTTTGGAAAAAATGTTTAAGGTGTTCTGCACCCCAGAGTATCAAATATTTAGCCAATGTTTTCGTGTTTTTTGTTTGCTTGTTTTTGTTTTTTGAGATAGGGTTTCTATGTATTGATGTGGCTGTCCTGGAACTCACTCTATAGAATGACTAGGCTGGCTTCAAACTCAGAGATCTGCCTACCTCTACTCCTGAGTGCTGGGATTAAAGGTATGAGCCACCACTGCTCGGCCAAAATTTAATGTTTTATGTAAACATAAGCATGTCTATCTCATTAGGAAACAATTCCCCCCCCCATCTTAATAAATGGTAAAGTTGTATGTATTCCTAAAAATTGTTTTTAAGTGTTTTTTTTAAAGGTTTGTTTATTTATTATATTATTTATACAGTGTTCTGCCTGCATGTATGTCTGCAGGCCAGAAGAGGGCACTAGATCTCATTACGGATGGTTGTGAGCCACCATGTGGTTGCTGGGAATTGAACTCAGGACCTCTGGAAGAGCAGTCAGTGCTCTTAACCTCTGAGCCCCTGTTTTTAAGTATTTTATGAATTATTACCACGAAATGTTTTATTTATGTACTCCCTTTATATTACCTATATACCTGGGGTTGAGTATGAATTTCTCAGGTAAACAAAGTCACTAGTGGAAAAAGTTGATGAATCTCTGTTAGGAGTAGTCACTCCTACTGTTGGCTTCTCTGTTGCAATAATTTAATAGATTTGACTTAAAGGATCGAGAAACAAGAGAATCTTCAGGAAATATGCAAAACAGGGACTCTTGTGTGGACCTTCAAGAGAAAGCACATAGTCTTGTTGCCTGCTGGTTTTCCTTGCTTTAGTTTTTCCAAGTAAATAGTTACAGATGGGAAGTTTGAAGTCCACCTCATACCAAGTTTTATTGCAGAAAAAATAGCACAGTACACAAGGTCATAGCTCAGTGAATAACCTGTGTGTGTGTGTGTGTGTCTATCTTGGTGGAGCAGAACTCGCCCCTGGGAGTGTCCAGATGGTCCACAGCTCCTTTCTCAAGCTAAACTCTGATCTATATGCAACTGCAGAAAACTGGAGGCAAAAACAATAAGGCCTAGAAGGAATGTCTTGCAAAGCAAAACAAGACCTCAAGGACAGGGAAGTGACGAGGAACTCGGATAAAGGGGTCAAGGAGACTGTTTGCTCAAGTTCTGCTTACAGGGCTGGCTTTAGGGGCTGGGTAAAAGATACATACACAGCAGTGGAAAAATGAGAACCGCTCACTCCTGAAGGGAACCCAGAGTCCCGGGTCCCCGTCTACTCTTACCCTTCTCCTCCCTGTGTTGCCCACAGCTGTACTAGCTGGGACAGGTTTTTATATGTTTTTAGTAGGGTGTGGGATAGGGCTGGGTCCCTCTTCTGGAGTTAGACATGGCAGATTGTGGGTTGGGTCATTTTGAATGACTACAAGAACCTGACTAGGTGAGATAAGGTGAGGGAACCTTGGAAGTTTCTGCTTGTATTGGCTGGTATTCAGGGTTTAGTGAGAGTGAGGGGTAGTTAGCCCATCCATCTTACTAGAGAGGAGAAAAAAAGCCTCTCCAGCATGGCCAAGAACATGTGAGCCATCTCAGTTCAAAAGGTAATTAATCAGAGCCAGGTGTAGTGGCACATGCCTTTAATCCCAGCACTTGGGAGGCAGAGGCAGGTGGATTTCTGAGTTGGAGACCAGTCTGGTTTACATAGTGAGTTCCAGGACAGCCAGGGGTGCATAATGAGACCCTGTCTCCAAAAAAGGGGGTGGGGGGTGAGGGGCATGTGATATTTTGAATAAGGATGGCTCCCATAAGCTCATAGATTCGAGCGCTTGGTCACCAGGGAGTGGCACTTATTAGGAGGTGTGGCCTTGATGGAGTGGGTGTGGCCTTGATGGAGGAAGTGTGTCACTGGAGGTGGGCTTTGAGGTTTCAAATGCTCAAGCCACGCCCAGTGTCTCTCTCTTTTCCTGCTGCCTATGGATCTGGATGTCCAGGTCTCAAGCTTCCTCTCCAGCACCATGTTGCCCTGCATGCTGCCATGCTTTCTGACATGATGACAATGGACTAATAAGCCTCTGAACTATACTCAAGCCCTGGTTCAATGCTTTCCTTTTATAAGAGTTGCTGTGGTCATGGAGTCTCTTCACAGCAACAAAACACTGAATAAGACAGAGGGTGTGGTGGTTTGGATGCAAATGACCCCAAAGGGAGTGGTGCTATTAGGAGGTGTGGCCTTGTTGGAGTAGGTGTGGCCTTGATGGAGGAAGTGTGTCACTGGGGTGGGCTTTGGGGTCTCAGATGCTTAAGCCAGGCCCAGTGTCTCACTGTCTTCCTGCTGCCTGACAGTCTGGATGTAGAACTCTCAGCCACCTCTTCAGCGCCATGCCTGCCTGCGTGCCCCCATGCTTCCTACCCTGATGACAGTGGACTAAACTTCTGAACTGTAAGCCAGCCTCAGTTCAATGCTTTCCTCTATAAGACTTGCTGTGGTCATGGTGTCTCTTCACAGCAATAGAAACCCTGACTAAGACAGAGGATAATTGGGGGTTTAGGCTGATCGGATCCAGGATGTCTCTCCCTAGCTGTCTACTTATTTACAAATGAACTGTCTCCTGTCTTCCTTCAGTCCTTTGGAACCATGTGAGAGGAAACGTGGGGAGCATGCGCCTGCATGTGCCTGCTGGACGCTCAGTCTGTACAAGATACACTTCACCGAGGAGCAGCTTGGGCTGGTAAACAAGGTGGTCTAGCCTGGTGCTGTGACTGATGGCCAGAAGCACAAGTGGTTGGACTGGACATGGAGGCTCCCACTGGGAGGAATATGAGCCTGTAGGGTCTCCTTTCCTCGGGGGTAGGGGTGGGGGTGGGGAGGGCAGGCCTGGATCCTTCCTTCTGCCCCAGGGCCCTATCTTGGTACTCTGCGTTCCCTTCACCAAGCTCTACTCCTAAGCCCCTTTTGCTGAGAATGAGGCTGTTCCTTCTGTTCCCGTCACAGCTCTGAGGACTCCTACTTGGGGCCTGCTCTCTTCAGGCCCCATTTGAGGTGTCTGCCCCGCCTAGGAATGGGAGGCAGAGGGAGGGCAAGAACCTGGAGTCCAAGGATGAGGGCAGGAAGTGTGGGGGTGAGGTGGCTGGAGGGAAGATGAGCAGTAGCCGGCTAGAACAGCAGTAGCAACAAAAGTCAGCATGCTTATCGTTTGCCATGAAGGTTGCCGCACGGAGATAATATTTCTTCCTTACGGAAATGGTTTCAAGTAAGGATGTTAAAGCAGCAAGAAAACAGGCTTACAGCCTGGGTATATACGCCCTTAGGTATGACTTACCCCTCTATTGCACAGTTCCTGGACCTCAGAAGTAAAATATTAACTTCTGTTTTTAGTGAAGCTATCCTAACTTCCTGAGTCTGTGTGATCTAGACTTTTACCTTATCAACTGTAATCTTGTTAAGGATGCAGTGGTCACCACCCTGTGATCTCATTTAAATTTCTTAGCAAGCCCTTCAAGTTAATAATTTCGTAACCCCCCAAAACTGCACCTGTGGCTATTGTCAAGATAAATGAAATGTTACTCTTCTTTGGGAAGCCCACTTTGACAAGTCCTGGTTGGTTGATTTTGTTTGTTTGTTTGTTGTTTTATTTTATTTTGTTTTTGTCAACTTGCTACAGCTAAAGTCTTCTGAGAAGAGAGAACCTCAGTGGAGAAAACTCTTCCATCCGGTTGCCCATAGGCAAGCCTGTGGGTCATGTTCTTGACTGATGGTTGATATGGGAGAGCCCAGCTCACCGCGGGTGGTGCCCCCACTGGGCAGGTGGGCCTGGGGTGTGTAAGCAAACTGAGGGGGAGCAAGCCAGTAAGCGGCACTTCTCCCTGGCTTCTGCTTCAGCTCCCGCCTCCAAGGTTCTGCTCTGACTTGCTTTGATGATAGACTATGATATGGAATGCAAGCCAAATAAACCCTTCCCTCCCCAAGTTGCTTTTGGTCACGATGCTTTATCACAGCAGCAGAAGCACTAAGACACCTATACTCATGTTCTTGGATGTGCCTCACTCTTTTCCTGAGTACCTTTCTATTAACCTATGCTTACATGTGTGTTTCAAATGTCTTTTAGTAAACTCTAATTCTTACTGGCTTGTCTTGAAAATTCCTTTCTTCAGTGAGACCATGACTCCCGTTTTACCTGAGTAGGTATCTCTGAAAAGAATTCCTCAGTTGCTGGGGAAGGGACCCGGATAATGTGGAGCTGTGTCTCTAACCTGGTTGCTGCTGTCTGTAAGAACAGGTTTGGCGGTCAGCAAGGATTGAGTAATGCCCGAGGGGAATGTCTTGGTGCTGCATGGCAAAAATACACACATAAGTTCTTTCTCTACCTCTGCCGTGTGGAACCATGGCAGCAACTTATGTGCAAGCATCCCCACACATATGGGATGGGAGGGCACGGGGAAGCTTACATGAACAACAGACAATAAAAATGTGGAACGCAGGAGCTAAATAAAGCATTAGCAGCTTGTAACCCCATCACTTGTATCCGTTTACTGAGGAGAGTGAGGTTGGCAGCTTCTGAACAGGGATACTACTTTATTTCGCTCTCCGAAATACACAGCCCTTTTCAACTGTATTTCATGGTATGCCAGCATGACATAAATCCTGCCATGTTTCTTCTGTAATTTACTTTTGACCTGGTTTGGCCCTTATCTGCTTCCATTTTGGACCAATTCTTAGGACAAAGTCTTTATTTTGCCATACAAAAATCCGTCCTTAATTAAAAAAAAAATGTTCCCCTAATGACTTCTTTTTATCTCTTCACCTCTTACTACCTCGTTTTTACCCTGCTTCCTTCATTAATGTAACAAAAATAAAGATCTAGTCAAAACAGCAGCACATCAAAATAAATTCGCCAACTAACCCATAAATAGCTGAATCCCAACAGTGTTTATAGTAGAAAGAAACAAACTACATCATTTATCCACATGCAGCTAAACTGCAAGTTATTTTTCTACAAGTTTTTATACAGACTTTAATGATGCTTGAATTTATTTATTTATTTATTTATTTATTTATTTATTTATTTATTTAGAGACAGGGATTCTCCATGTAGTTTTAGTGCCTGTCCTGGATCTCGCTCTGTAGACCAGGCTGGCCTGGAACTCACAGAGATCCGCCTGCCTCTGCTCCCGAGTGCTGGGATTAAAGCCATGCGCCACCGCCGCCTGGTGATGCATGAATTTTTAAAGAGCCCTTTTACATTTTATTTTCTCTTCAGTTTCACATGAGTCTAAGAATAACAGAAGGGATTTCACTGTATCCATGGTTGGCCAAGATAACAAAATCTTACCATTTTGAGTAGCAAAACTACCTTAGTTAAGGGAAAAAAGGTCAGGGGGGGGGCGGAAACCCATACCCACAAAGCAGCTAATATTACAGAAGAGAAAGCTTACAGAGTTTTGGGATGGAGTAACCTCTTCTTGAGTCAGGGTTCTTCTCAACCATCCCTTTATGGTCCTTAAGAGATGATGTCAGACTAAGGGTCTTAGGAGATTTAATGAAAACATATTTATTTAAATAAAGAAGACATGCACCACCAAGGCACCTTTTCTCATGAGAAAGACGTGTGTTTCCAGTGTGTATTTGGAAAATCTGATTAATTCTGGAGATTTCCTCTTAGTCACAGATTTTTAGCAATTTTATTATTCTGTTTTGTGGGATTTGTCAGATGCTTTGGCTCTATGGATGCAATAATGTGGTTTGAATATAAAAAGTCCCAACACGCTCATGTGATAAGGCCTTGACTCCTAGCTGGCGATGCTATTTTATTAGATCTGCAAACTATTTATGAGTTGTTGCCCAGCGGGAGGATGTAAGGTGCTGGGGGTGTGCACTGAAGGTTATGCCTAGTCCCTGGTCCTTACCATGTAGTCCCTATCTGTGGAGAGGTGAATAACGCCTTCCTCTGTGTGTTCTCACCGCCATGAAGTTCTGTGCAAATGCACAGGGTGGAGCAACGTTTGAAACCATGACCCAAAGTGAAATTTTCTTTTTTAGAGTTATGTCCCATTTAGGTAGCTGAGGGTGGCCTTAACTTCCAACTCCTCTAGCCCCAGCCTGCAGAGTGCTAGGATTACAGGCCTGTACTACCAAACCGAGCTTGCATTGTGTGTGTGTGTGTGTGTGTACCATAGCACATATATAGAAGTGAAGGGACGACCTTGGCCGCTAGTCCTCACCTTTTACCTTGTTTTGAGTCAGGCTGTCTCTTGTTCATTGCTATATATGTCAGGCTAGCTAGTCTTCCAGCTTCCAACAATTCTCTTGTCGTTGCCTCTTAGCCCCCATTAGAGCATTGGTTCTCAACCTGGGGGTCATGACCACGTATCAGATATCCTGCATATCAGATGTTTACATTATGATTCATAACAGTAGCAAAATCACAGTTATGAAGTAGCAATGAAAATAATGGTTTTATGGTTGGGGGTCACCACAACATGAACTTTATTGAAGGGTCACAGCGTTAGGAAGGTTGAGAGCCACTGCATTAGAGGCATGCTGAAATTAAAAACACATGCGCACTACCACGTCTGGCATTTGTGTGGATTCCAGGTATCCAATCTCAGATTGTCGTGCAGCAAGTGCTTTACCCACTGAGCACTCTTCCTTGACACAGCTTACATTTTTTTTTTTTTTTTAAAGATTCATGGTCTGGGCCGGGTGGCGCATGCCTTTAATCCCAGCACTGGAGGCAGAAGCAGGCGGATCTCTGTGAGTTCGAGGCCAGCCTGGTCTCCAAAGCGAGTTCCAGGAAAGGCACAATGCTACACAGAGAAACCCTGTCTTGAAATACCAAAAAAAAAAAAAAAAAAGATTCATGGCCTGGGTGTGGTGGTACATGCCTTTAATCCCAGCACTCCAAAGGCAGAGACAGGAGAATATCTGTGAGTTTGAGGCCAGCCTGGTCTACAGAGTGAGTTCCAGGACAGCTAGAGCTACACAGAGAAACCTTGCTCCCCAAACCCCAATAAATAAATAAATAAATATTCATTATTATTATTTTTAATTATGTATACCTGCATGTGTCTGGGGTGTGTGTTATGTGTATGAGTTCAGGTGCCCACAGAGACCAGAAGCATCAGATCCCCTTAGAGCCAGGTACTAGCTGTTGTGAACTACCCAGTGTGGGTGCTGGGAACTAAACTTAGACCCTCTGCAGGAGCAGCAAGTGCTCTCGACTGCTGAGCCGTCTCTCTATTCCCCCCAACCTCCATTTCAGATTTATTCATTTTTAGCTGGGCAGTGGTGGCGCACATCTTTAATCCCAGAACTTGGGAGGAAGAGACAGATGGATCTCTGAGTTTGAGGCTATCCTGGTCTACAGAGTGAGTTCCAGGACAGCCAGGGCTGTTACACAGAGAAACCCTGTTTTGAACCTCTCCCCCCCAAAAAAAGATTTATTTTTTAGATTTATTTTATGTGTGTGAATGTTTTGTCTACATGAATGTGTGCACACCACATGTGTATCTGGTAAATGTGGAGGTCGGATTAGGACATGGAATCCCCGAGAACTGGAATTAGGGATGGTTGTATGTCATCAAGGGCTAGAAATGGGACTCAGGCCCTGTATGAGAGCTCCTCAGCAAATGCTCGTGACCGCTGAGCCATCTCTCCAGCCCCTTAAGACTTGTTTTTATTACTTTTTAAACCCACAGACAAGTTTCACTTGTTTCTTCTTTATGGCTCCCATTTGCTGGCCATTATGTCCATGTTTTCCTTATAAACATGGCTATAGAAGCCATTCTAAAGCCCATCTCTACTCTCTATTTCTGTCCTGTATGAGTCAGTTGGAGGGAGTTCTCCAAAACGTTTTCACTGCTTTGCTGCAGGTCTAGCAATTAAAAAAAAAATATATATGTATTCTGCCTGCGCGTGTCCCTGCGGGCCAGAAGAGGGCACCAGATCTCATTACAGGTGATTGTGAGTCACCATGTCGTTGCTGGGAATTGAACTTAGGGCCTCTGGAAAAAGTCAGTGCTCTTAACCGTTGAGCGGTCTCTCTAGCCCCTAGCAATTTCTTAATATGTGTTTCTTTAAATTTTTTTCATTATATGGTGTTTTTTTAGTGGATACAGGTTATTGTGAGTGTTGCCCGGTTGAATGTCTGGATTTGGTTATTTTTCCTTTAACAAATATTATGGGATGAAGGCTTCTGTTCCCCCACCCAGTTGCTACACTGAAATCCTATCCTTCAATATAAATGATATTAGGATGAAGCCTTTGGGAAGTGATTAGGTCATGAAAATCCAACTTTTATGATTGAGCCCTTATGGTTATGATTAGTACAATGTAGCCTCATCTGGCCTTGAACTCAGAATCCGCCCATCTAAGCCTGCCGAGCCCTGCTCTTGCAGCATGGACCGCTGTACCAAAACTGCACAGGCTTTTTGTTGTCTTTTAGTGGTAGAGATTGAACCTGGGGTGGATGTTTGTATGAATGAGGCTTCAGAGAGCCTCTTCGCCATGCTCTCCAGGTGAGGACACACAGAGTGTATCAGCTACGTGGAATGGGCCTTGCCTAGACATTGAATCTGCTGTACTTCAATTTTGAGCTTACAAGCTTCTAGAACTGTGGCATGCAATAACTCAAACTGACTACAAACTACCCAGTATAAGAGCACTTCCTTTTCTGTGTCAACACTTTCTCTTCCTAAGCCTTAGAGGTTTTTTTGTTTTTTGTTTTTTTTTTTTGGAAATACAATACCAAGGGGTTACAAGTAATTCTCAGTTTACAAAGATAGCTAAGAAGCAAGGAAATTGGGCTAGGAATTTATCTCAGCAGTAAAGTGCTTGCTTAGCACACACAAGCATTGGTTTTTGTAGCTCAAGTTTTCCTGCCTTGCCCACAGTCAGGACAAATCTCTGTCACTCACCAGTCCCACAGTTGCTCAGACCCAACCAAGTAAACACAGAGACTTATATTGCTTACAAACTGTATGGGCGTGGCAGGCTTCTTGCTAACTGTTCTTATAGCTTAAATTAATCCATTCCCATAAATCTATACCTTGCCACGTGGCTCGTGGCTTGCCGGCGTCTTCACATGCTGCTTGTCATGGCCGTGGCTGGCAGTGACTCCTTCTGCCTTCCTGTTCTCTCCATTCTCCTCTCTGTTAGTCCAGCCTATACTTCCTGCCTAGCCACTGGCCAGTCAGTGTTTTATCTATTGACCAATTAGAGTAATTTGACATACAGACCATCCCACAGCAGGTTTTGACTTTTAGCACACACACATAATACAGGCACACATGCATGAAACAAAACCAACCAACCAACCAAATTTAAAAAAAAAAAAAACAACCCACCTGGCCGGGCGGTGGTGGCGCACGCCTTTAATCCCAGCACTCGGGAGGCAGAGCCAGGCGGATCTCTGTGAGTTCGAGGCCAGCCTGGTCTCCAAAGTGAGTTCCAGGAAAGGCGCAAAGCTACACAGAGAAACCCTGTCTCAAAAAACCAAAAAAAAAAAAAAAAAAAAAAAACCCACCTGTATTTTAAAGCCAGGCATAGTGGTCCAATGCTTGTAATTTCAGCACTTGGGAGGCCGAGGCAGGTGGATCTCTGTGAGGTCAAGGCCAGCCTGGTCTACATAGGAGCCAGGCCTATGTAGAGAAACCATATCTGTAAAAATAAAGAGGTATCACTAAACATCTATGGTTTGGGAAGACGGCTCAGCCAGTGAAGTATTTGCCTCATAAATGTGAAGACCTGGGTTTGATCCCCGGAATCCATGCAAAAAATCCCAGGTGTGATGTGTATATGTCTTATCTCAGGTTTGGGGAGACAGATAGCATCAATTCCAGGGCTCACTGGCCAGCTTAACTGGTGCACTCCAGGCCAAGGAGAGACCCTATCTCCAAGGAAGTGGACAGCATTCCTGAGATGATACCCAAAGTTATCTTTTGGTCTCCACACACAAAATTGTCTTTTTAAAAAAAATATTTATTTTAAGTATATGAGAGGGAATCAGATGCCATTACAGATGGTTGTGAACCATCATGTGGTTGCTGGGAACTGAACTCTTGACTCTGGAAGAGCAGCCAGCACTCTTAACCGCTAAGCCATCTCTCCAGCCCCACAAAGTTGTCTTTTGTCCTCTACATGCAATGCACATGTCTGTGAATGCGTACATGTGCATTTGTACACAATGAACACACGCATAATTAATAAAAAATAAATAAAATATACATTTAATACAGCTAAAGTAATAATACAAAAGTTGAAATAGGTGTAGAAATCAAAATAAGCCGAATGTGTTGGTGCCTGCTTACCATCCCAGCACTTGGGAGGCTGAGGCAGTAGGATTATAAATTTGAGACCACCATAGCAAGACTCTGTCTTAATAAATAAATAAATAAATAAATAAATAAATAAATAAATAAATAAATAAATAAAAGCTTTTATGTATTTGAAATAATTTATTTTTATTGTTTTCGAGACAAGGTCTCACTGTGTAACCCTGGCTGTCCTGGAACTTACTATGTAGACCAGGCTAGCCTTGAACTCTCAGTGATCCACCTACCTTTGCCTCCCAAGTGCTGGGATTAAAGACATGCATCACCACCACACCTGGCTTTGTAATTGAAATTTTAGTGGAATTTTAAATTTAATGAAATTGGAGACAGTATACAGCTTTATCCACAGATTGTAAACAGTTGGAAAGAAAAAAAAATAAATGTGAATAAAGTATTGAAAATACTGTCTGAAAAGACATAGGCATGAAAAACATAAGCAAGAGGTTAAGAGTCCTGGAGGTCAGAGACAGAAAATTCAACATGAGTTTAAGGGGAGTGCTGGAAGAAAAGAAGGAATGGAGCAGAGGCCATGTTTCTCTGATTGCTTTTTTGAGATAAGAGTTTCACTGTGTAGCCCAGGCTGGCCTTAACCTTGAGCTGTCCCTACTTTAACACCATAAGTGCCGGAATGACAAGCATGTGCCACCATGGTTGGCTCGTGGGACAGTATTTAAAGAGATAATGGGAAAATATATTTTTTATTTTATTTTTTTTTGTTGTTTTTTCGAGACAGGGTTTCTCTGTGTAGCTTTGCGCCTTTCCTGGAACTCACTTGGTAGCCCAGGCTGGCCTCGAACTCACAGAGATTCACCTGCCTCTGCCTCCCGAGTGCTGGGATTAAAGGCGTGCGCCACCATCGCCCGGCGGGAAAATATATTTTTAAGAGGTAATGGCTGTCAGATTTTTTTTCACTGATGAAAAAGGGATTCATATAATTAAGATCAGTGAGTGAGCCTCAGGCAGAGAAGACATGTTAAATAAATCTACACCAAGATACAGCAGATTGAAACTTCAAACACTAGAGATGGAGATGTATTACGCACAGCTGATGAAGAAAGAGAATTGTCAATGTGTCTCACTGGAAATGGATGTTGAGGTAAAAAGGAAAGTTAAGATTAAAACAGCGAGGTTGGGTCAGGTGGTGGTGGCGCATGCCTTTAATCCCAGCACTCGGGAGGCAGAGCCAGGCAGATCTCCGTGAGTTCGAGGCCAGCCTGGGCTCCAGAGTGAGATCCAGGAAAGGCAAAAAGCTGTACAGAGAAACCCTGTCTCAAAAAAACGAAAAAAAAAAAAACCCAAAAACAAAACAAAACAAAAACCCCAAAAAAACCCAGCGAGGTTGGGAAACACTGTGGATGATAAATAAGAGGGCTCTGAGCCAATGTCAGCAGGCTTCCCCAAAGTCCCTTCCCTTAAGGAAGGTGTGCAAGTCTTCATATATTCTTGTTTTCTTTCTTTCTTTTTTTTGAAGGCATGAGGTCTCACTATATAGACTAGGCTGACCTTGAACTCATGATGTAGACAAAGCTGGCTTCAGACTCACAAAGATCTACCTGCTTCTGCTTCTTGCAATACATGATTAAAGGCATGTGCCACCATGCCTGACTGTGCATTTCTGAAGGATGGACATGGAGTGATACTTCATAAACCATTGTGCCAGGGGTTTTCTGTGTGTCACAGGGTTTTTTTTTTTTTTTTTTTTTTTTTTTTTTTTTTTTTTTTTGTGCAGAGAGGAACAAGAAACTGAGTTCTGATGCATTGAACAAGTGGCCTCGTGGTCAGAAAGTTAGTTGGTGGCTAAAGGCAGATGGGTACCACAATCTCTCACATTCTAAAGCTAGAGACTCTGTGCTCTTGGAGCTAAATAGAAATCCCACAAATAAATTGGGGGAAGTAAAAGCTACCCCCACCCTGTTTATGCTTTTGGAACCTGGGTGTGATCATAGAAGAGGGAAGCTTGTGGTGGGTGTGGAAGTTATAGTCTGAGATGAGTTCAAGGTTGTACAATTCCAGATGAACCCTGAAAAATCCTAGAGACTTCATGGAGAAGCCACACACCACTGGCCATTCAGAAATTAAGAAACTGGTTGACCAGGGTGTCCCTACTGATTCTCTGAGTTCCTTCTGCCCCTATGGATTATCTGAATTCCTTTTGCCCTGTAATTTTCAGACTTAATACACTAGTGCCTCATTCTTCCTTCAAAACTAATTCCAACTGGAGGCTCCCTACCCCTTTTCCTCTAGCCTGTCCCTCACTGCTTTGATCTTCTCTCTCCATCTCACAGTTGGCTCCATTTCTGCCCTTTCTCTCTACAGAACTCCTTAGTAAGCCCACGTTTCATGTTGGAGGTTGTCCATACTCAGAACAGAGCCAATAGCCTAGGTGGCCTCCAAAAGCAGTGGTTCTGTTGAAAGAACCCAGCCTCAACTTCTTCTAGTGCCCACCAATATCTCTGTTCAGGTTCTGCAGTCTGTACTGCACACAGAAAGTTCAGTGTTGGCCTCTGGACGGTGGGCTCCGAATCCAGACCCCTTCCATATTCTATGGGCCAGTGTCACTGTCCTGGCTCCGTTAGCACTGTCAGGGAAAAGACTGCTCTAGCCGGGGTCAGCAAATTTTAGGGAGAAGTTTCCTTTGGCCCCATCAGCACCCAGAGGAGAACAGCTCCGACAAGCTCTGATCAGCACCCACGGGTGGACAGCTCCCTCATCCACACGTTTGGAGGTCTAGCGGGTTGGGCAAGGCATCTGTCGAGCGGGCCAACCCGGCTGTCTTTTCGGATTTCCTGGGGAAGGGGGGGCATGACTGCTGTTCCTAGGGCCTCACCCACCCCCACGAGCCGCCCACCTCCCAGGAGCACTGCACAACGCAGATAACTCGAAGTGCGCAGACCCGGGTCGCTACGATCCTGGCTCCTGGGTCTGTCGCACCCATTTCCCCACGGCATCTTCCGGGGGCTCCTTTGGTCCGGTCTACCAGCCGGTGCCTGCTCCCACCGATTCCTTCTCGCCCGTTCCTCCCTCCGACCACGCAAGCCACGCCGCCAGCTCTCCCGGCCAGCCACCTCACCACCATCACCACCACCACCGCCACCGCCGCCACCGCCACCGCCACCCCACACCCCGCATCCCCCCTCCCCTACCTCGGCTCGACCCCCCTATTCCCCCGCCCCCCCTCAGGCCCCGCCCTGCGCCACTCCCTCCCCTCACCCCTGCGGCGCGGCTTGCTGCCGCGGTGTCCTGGCAGGGCGCTGAGGTGTGTCGCCGGCGGGTGTCGCAGGGCGTGTCACGAGGTGAGTGGGGGAGACAGAGGCCGCGAGCCTGAGCACCAAGGGCGCGCGGTGGTGCTCCTCACCCCTCCCCCTAGCTGCCGGCCGGCGGTTCCCGGGAAGATGGCGGATCGCGCGGAGATGTTTTCTCTCTCCACCTTCCACTCGCTGTCGCCTCCGGGCTGCAGGTACGCACCTCGGCGGGTCCCATCTTCATGTGGGTCCGTCTCCTCGGCCTGCTACCACCCTGCCCTCCCCCAGCCCCCCATCGACTTCAGCTCCCCAGGCCAGGGGCCTCTTTGGCTTGCAGGCCTCTGATTGATGCTGCCCATCCCCCATCCTGGGCTCCGGGTCCCTCCGTGTTTGCTCTCTGTCGCGCAGACCCAATGGCACCCCCTCACACACAGACACACACAGACACAGACACACACACACACACACCTTTCCTCTTGGGATACCGAACCGCACCCAGTCAGGACAGATGACCTGGCAAGGGTGGGGTCCCTGGACTGACCCCTTGGAGGGATTTTAGGCAGGGTGCCCAGCACCTAGTGCGTTCTTGGCAGTGTCCTTTTGGCCTTGTGGTGTCTCTTTCCGTAGAGGCTAGGGCCTGGCCTCTACCCCTCTACCCCCCCCCCCCCAGACCTGGGGAGAGTGAAATCAAGCTTGAAGCTCTGGGAGTGGGGTGGGGGTGTTGGGGTGAGAGGGGGCTGGACCTTGGGGTGTAAGTCTGCTTGGTAGGAGGGGGATGGGGACACAAGCAGAGCAGCTGGACCCCTCCCTCTCCTATTGTGGCAGCATCAACTCCCCCCTCCCTGTTGGCTCAAGGTGTCTCCCCAGAGGCTAAAGCTGTGACCCACAGGGGCTGGGAGCGGAGCTGAGGAGGAGGAGGGGGAGGGGTGTGGGGAGCGATGGCTCCTCCGGGCTCATTTGCTGTGATGAAGGAAGGGAATCCAGAGGAGAGCAGTGCCTGGGGGGGGGGGGGGGTCAAAATGACATGGCTAAAGCCTAGGAGTTGGGGGCCCTGGGAGCTAGACACTTCCCACCAATGTCCTCAGGATCAGCTCTCAGGCCAGGAGCCTAGGACTGACTGGTGGCTTCTCTGACCCTGGCACCCTCTTCAGGCCTCCCCAGGACATAAGCCTGGAAGAATTTGATGATGAAGACCTGTCTGAGATCACCGACGACTGTGGACTGGGCCTTAGCTACGATTCGGACCACTGCGAGAAGGTGGGGAAAGGCTTGGGTGGGGAGATTCTGCTGGAGGGAGGGCTGCTTCACAGGGGCCCAGGTGTCCTAGCGCTCCGGTGGGTTTAAGAGCGTCTGAGTTCAGCTTCCACGCAAGAAAGCCTCTGCCCTTGCCCATAGCCCTTTGGTAACTGTCTTTCCCAACACGTTTGGAGGCCCTTCAGAGGGCCTTCTCTGTCCGGTCTCCCCAAAAGGCGTGCCACAGGAGGCTGGAGAGTGCCTTTGCCTGGGTGCCTCTCTACTCAGATCACTTCCCACAAAGGTTTTCTGTCACCACTCAGCCTCCGTGGCCACTTCTTTTCTGTCTCATCGTCCTCTAAAATCTTTTCCCTCCTGCCTTCTGGTCCTCCTGTCTCTGCCTGTTTCCATTTTCATTTGTTCTGAGAAAATGCCGAAATGTGTCCAGTGCAGGGGGGCTTCCGGGTATTGGGAGCAGAACCGCAACCCCCCTTCCCCCCCACCTCCCCTCCCAGCTTTCAGTTTAGCAGGGGGAGAAACACAAGTGAGAGAGAGAGAGAGGAGAGAGATCACCGATATAGGCCGGTGGTGGGATTCCAACTGGATACAAAGTGTGATGAGGGGGAAGGGGAATCCAATCCAGGCGGAGGAAATCAGGAAGACTTCGCAGAGGAAATGTCATTCATAACCCCGAGGTTAGCAGGAGGCAGGCAGATGGGGGTAGGTAGGAGGGTGTGGAAGAGACGAATTGCTGGCAGAAGGACTGGCTGTGCCAAAGACCCTGGGGTTGGTACAGATTTGGTGAATCATCGGAGTGCAGGCTGTCATTTATGCATTTTGTCATTACTTATTGATGATGTTGCCACGGGGGAGTTCACCAGTGTATAATGTGGACATGACCCCTGTTCCGGTCGTCTTAACAGTCTGGGGTATAAGACAGATCAAAAGCCATGAGTTGTGAATTGTTAAATTGCTATGAAAGCAACAGAGTGGCCGTGTCAAATATGATGGGATTTGGGGATGAATAAAGCTGGAAGGTTACTTGGGGTTACTCTGAGAATGTCTCAGGAATTTGGGCCCTTTCTGGAAGTGCAGTGATCAATACGTGTCTTAGGCAGACGTGTTTGCAAACAAACAAGCAAGCGTTGTTCTCTTGATGGGGGTGAACTGGAAAGGACTCTTCAGTTTCTGACTTTCCCCTCTCCTCATACCTGGGACTCCAGGATACTGCTGTACTCTGGCCCAGCGCTGTCTTGTCCCTCCTTCCTGCAGGACAGCCTCTCCCTGGGTCGCTCAGAGCAGCCACACCCTATCTGTTCCTTCCAAGATGATTTCCAGGAGTTTGAGATGATCGATGACAATGAGGAGGAAGACGAGGATGAGGAGGACGATGAGGAAGAGGAGGAAGAAGGAGATGGGGAGGGCAAGGCAGGGGGAGGATCTGGTTCAGAGGCTCTTGTTGGAGAGACCCTTCTTCCCTCTCCTTCCCTAGAGGAGTCCCACAAGCACCGACCCACCACTCTCCACCTGACCACACTCGGGGCCCAGGTGAGCTTCCTGATACATACAATTCTGAAGTTGAGTTTGGAGCCCAGGCAGCCGGCCCCTCCCTCTCTTGATGGCTGGAGTGGTCTCCAGCCACACTGATTTTGTCCTCCTACCCAGGACTCCTTGAACAATAACAACGGCGGCTTTACCTCTGCACCCCCATCCTCCTGGCAGGAGACAGTGCTGCGGTCGCCCGCCCAGGAGCCCGTTAAAGGTGAGGGATGGGGGCCAGCAGAAGAGGGAGGGGAAGGGAGGAATGGCTGGGTGCCGGATGGAGGCCTGCGGGAAGGAGGCCTGCAGGAAGGAGGCCTGCTTTCTGGAGGCAGTGACCCAAACCCCTCCCCTGCAGAGCTCCCGGCCCCTCTCAGGCCGGCTGAAGAGGAGCCCCATGAGGCACGGTCTCTGGTACACCCTGGTTGTGACTGTGAAGGGAACCCACCCCCAGAGCCACCAGTGTCCGGTGGGGCCTCGCCTTCCTCTGATCCTGGGATTGAGGCCGACTTGAGAAGCCACTCGAGTGGAGGCCGCGAGGGTCGGCGAAGCAGCCAGGAGCTCTCATCACCAGGCTCGGACTCGGAGGATGCAGGGGGTGCACGCCTGGGCCGCATGATCTCGTCCATTTCGGAGACGGAGCTGGAGCTGAGCAGCGACGGCGGCGGCAGCAGCAGCGGCCGCTCGTCCCATCTCACCAACTCGATCGAGGAGGCTTCATCGCCAGCCTCCGAGCCGGAGCCGGAGCCGGAGCCACTGCATGAACCTCCCCGCCGCCCTGCCTTCCTGCCCGTGGGCCACGATGACACCAACAGCGAGTATGAGTCCGGCTCCGAGTCTGAGCCTGACCTCAGCGAGGATGCCGACTCGCCCTGGCTGCTCAGCAACTTGGTGAGCCGCATGATCTCGGAGGGTTCCTCGCCCATCCGTTGCCCGGGCCAGTGCTTATCTCCAGCACCGCGCCTGCCAGAAGAGGCAGCAGCGTCACAGGCCAGCCGGGTACCCCAGGACTGCCAAGACCCCGAGGCAGTAGCAGGGCCCCACGTGGAGTTGGTGGACATGGACACCCTCTGCGGGTCACCTCCGCCGGCCCCGGCAGCGCCTCGGCTTGGCCCTGCGCAGCCTGGGCCCTGCCTTTTCCTCAGTAACCCGACACGGGATACCATCACCCCGCTTTGGGCCACAGCGGGCCGCACTGCCCGCCCTGGCCGCTCCTGCTCCGCTGCCTGCTCGGAGGAGGAGGATGAGGACGAAGAGGATGAGGAGGATGAGGACGATGCAGAGGACAGCGTGGTCCCTCCTGGTTCTAGGAGTACGGGCTCTAGCGCGCCGCTGGATGCCTCGCTGGTGTACGATGCCGTTAAGTACACACTGGTAGTGGATGAGCACACTCAGCTGGAGCTGGTGAGCCTGCGGCGCTGTGCAGGCCTGGGCAACGACAGCGAAGAGGACAGCAGCTGCGAGGCCAGTGAGGAAGAGGCGGGAGCCACATTACTAGGTGGTGACCAGGGGCCAGGGGATGCCTCTCCTGACAGTCCGGACCTCACCTTCTCCAAGAAGTTCCTCAATGTCTTTGTCAACAGCACGTCTCGATCCTCCAGTGAGTGGCAAGTGGGGGGAGGTGGGAGGGAGGCAGAGGAAGAGGCACCATCCTGGCCCCAGGCCCTATCTGCCCCCCCCCCCAAAGTTTCCAGGAGGCCTTAAGTTCTAGAGGTAGTCAAGGCTGGACACTTCCTTTTTTTTCCCCGGGACAGTGAGCAGTGATTCCCCCAAGGGGAAGGGAGTCAGCCCATAGTGGCTTGCTCTTCCTTCTTTTCTTAGGATACCTGACAGTCTGTTGCAGGGAGGGGATTTGACTCCAGCCCAAGGCCAGGCCTTTAAATACTTTCTTTCTCCTTGGAGTTCCTGACTCTCCCCATCTCTGTTTCTCTTATCTGACTCTCAGGCACAGAGTCCTTTGGTCTTTTCTCCTGTCTGGTCAATGGGGAGGAGAGAGAGCAGACACACCGGGCTGTCTTCAGGTACATCACCTCCCTTGCCCATGACGATTCCCCAGCCCCAGTCTGCAGATTCCTCAGGACATTGCTGTATGTGACATACCAAGGCCTGCCTGGTCTCCACTGATCTCTCACCTGACCTCAGGTTCATCCCCCGGCATCCAGACGAACTGGAGTTGGACGTGGATGACCCCGTGTTGGTGGAAGCTGAAGAGGATGACTTTTGGTTTCGAGGCTTCAACATGCGGACTGGCGAGCGCGGGGTGTTCCCCGCCTTCTATGCCCACGCGGTGCCCGGTCCTGCCAAGGACCTGCTGGGTAAGACCCCCGCCTGCCACGGCAGACTTTCTCCTGTATCACCCGCTGACTTGGGTCCGTGTGACATCTTCCCCCCCTCCCCTCCCCAGGGAGCAAGCGGAGCCCTTGCTGGGTGGAGCGCTTCGATGTGCAGTTCTTGGGCTCCGTGGAAGTACCGTGTCACCAGGGCAATGGCATCCTGTGTGCCGCCATGCAAAAGGTCAGTGTGGAGATGGTGGCAGGCACAGGCTGGAGGCCCACCTGGATGTCACCCCAGCCCCGCGGGGTGGCATATAGCTCCTGTGGCTCCAAGGCCTCCAGCCTCGAAGGGGGATGTTACAGGGCTGGCTCTCGGGCCTGATTCAGAAGCCTAAGACCTAGGGCACAGTGAAGCAGCTGTGCCCCTTACCTCTGCACCGATTGGTTGGTTCAGTAAAAGCATTCACCTCGCTTCTGGTTCCTCCTCTCTTAAGCCGTCAACTTCCTGTCTGGAAATTAAAACCAACTCTCATAACCTCTTCCCTGGGAGTCCCTCAGTTGTTCACTCAGTTATCCACTCAGTGGACAATTGTCAGTACCCGCTGACCTGCCCCCTGCCCCAGAAACCGAGGCTGATGATGGGTGCTGAGGGGCAGGAGAGACCAGCTCTGTATCAAAGAGCTCCTGCAAGGTTATGGGGGATCAGGCGACGAGGTGGCTGGCAGTGTGGGCAAAACAAGTTTTTGGCACCTGAACCAGGAGAAGCAGCCTGGTTGGAACAGAAGGGAGGCAGGCTAGGTGCGGGGTGATGTTCATTGGCTTGTTCTGAGAGCCAAGATGGCCAAGGTCGTCCTCTTGTCCTCCAGAATTGTCTCTGGGGCCCTGAGGTGCCAAGAGTGTTCAGAAAATGAACAGAGGCATGGAGAGAGAGAGAGAGAGAGAGAGAGAGAGAGAGAGAGAGAGAGAGAGAGAGAATATGAAGGGTTCCTCAAGACCCTCCCTTCTCGAACTTCTCCCTCAGATTGCCACAGCCCGGAAGCTAACCGTGCACCTGCGCCCTCCTGCCTCTTGTGACCTTGAGATCTCTCTGCGGGGGGTCAAGCTGAGTCTGAGCGGAGGAGGACCTGAGGTGGGAGTGTGATAGGCTGGGGACCAGAGGGAGGCTTTTGGAGGGGGCGGTGGGGAGGTGGGACCCTTAAAGCCCAGGAGAACTGTGGGGCGGGGACGTCAAGGAGGCGCGCAGTGGGCGTGGCTCCAGGCTTGTCTTAGCCAATGTGGGATGATTCTGCTCACCTCTGCTCCAGTTCCAGCGCTGCAGTCACTTCTTCCAGATGAAGAACATCTCATTCTGCGGCTGTCATCCCCGAAACAGCTGGTAAGGACTTAACCTGTTCCTCCGAGACTCCTTCAAATGCTGAGAGGGTCACTGGTTCTCCGATCCCCACCCGCCCTCAGGGCTCCACCTATACCGATACGGTTGCCCAGTCCATGCCAGTCAGGCTAGACACTGGTCCAGCTGGGATTCTACAGGGGTGCATCAGAATCCTTTCTCAGTTCCACTGTAAGGAAAGTTGAGACGGGTGGATGGTTAATTTGCGGGACTACGAAGTAGGTGGTGGCTGAGGAGTAGCTGAGTGTGCCATGTTTGTGTAAGGTTAGGGATACATGGTATTAGGTATGAAGATCATAGACTGCTTCCCTTACCTCAGTGCTGCCACAGACCGACTATGTGCCATTTGGCAAGATACTGATGCTCTCTATGCTTAGTCTCTATTGGTACACTTACCTTGCAGGGCTATTATGAAAGGTGTGAATTAATATAAATGCTTAAGTAACCTCTGTTAGATATGGGGCCGTGGATCTGGCTGGCCACAGTTCCGGGGTGGGGTGAGATCTAGAGTCTCAAGCTGCTCGTCTGGATAGCAGTTGCTGTTAGCATTAACGGGGGGCCCAGGGCTAGGTCAGTGCTCTGACACCCCCTTTGCCCCTGTCTCCACAGCTATTTTGGCTTCATCACCAAACACCCGCTGCTAAGCCGCTTTGCCTGCCATGTCTTTGTGTCCCAGGAGTCTATGAGACCAGTGGCGCAGAGCGTGGGGTGAGTGGGAAGATGGAGCAGGCCCCCAGGGAGGATATGGGGCTCAGAGAGGCTCAGGTGCATGTGTGTGTGTGTGTGTGTGTGTGTGTGTGTGTGGCTGCAGGTTGCTAGAAAGGGTGCTGTGCGGACACATGGTTGCTAGTCAAGACAGTAGCGCGTGGCTGGGGAATCGACAGGAGGAGCACGGGCCTGAGCACTCTCCTCGCCTCTCCCTCTTTGCAGCCGGGCCTTCCTGGAGTACTACCATGAGCACCTGGCATTTGCCTGCCCCACAGAGGATATCTACCTGGAGTAGCACCCACCTCCCTCAGCTCCTGTCTACACAGCTCTGGGTATCTCAAGGCCACCATGGCTTGAGCAAGGACTGGATTGGGGACCTTTGGAACCTTACAATTGTGGGAGTCCCTGGGCTGGGAACTCTTAATCCTTTATCCCCACCCAGGTCATGGCTTTCGGGAGCTGTTGGGGAGAGGAGCCTCAGCAGCCATACTTTTCTTCTGATGCATCTTTTCTCTCTTGTCCTCCTTCGCCCTGTTCCCCCAACTACCTTTCCTCTGTCTCCCACCTCTCTCTGTGCCTGTAGACCTCGCTCTTTGCTCTCTCTTCTGGAGGTTGAACTTGAGGGAGGGGAGTAGGTTCAAGGTAACTGATGAAGTCAGGTCCCCCAGTGGTTCCCTCCTGCCCGTCTCCTGTGATTTATAAATGAATTTTAATTTTTATAGTGAATCTCAAGGGATCATCCGGTCTTTGATCGCAGGAAGGGACCCTAGCCCCAACCCACAAGGAGCTCAGGGGAAAGAGGGAGGGGTTTCTAAGAGAACCTTCAGGCCATTAGACGGTTCTTGCTCACCCAAAGCCCCCAATGCTGCTAGGAGGAGGGCACCCCAAGGGGTGCTCCCAACAGGTCATCTGCTTTGCCGCTAACACCCCTGCAGTCCAGCGAGTGAGTATCTGCCCCGCGTACGCCGCCTGCTGTGTACGTGGGCCCTGCCCATGGCCTCAATAAACTCTGCTTGGTGTGACCCTGGCTGTTTTTAAGGTGGTGCCCAGGTGGGGGTCCAAGTCTCAGGTCCTGCCTGTGGCAATGGAAACGGGGGACCCAGAGTGAGGGGGTTATGGGAATTGGGAGAAGTCTTCAGTACTTTCTGAAGTCCTGCTGCGGGTGGGTCACTGCATCCTCTGCTAGAGCCTTGTTGGAGGCGGTGTCTGGAGGTTCCCACAGATGCTTTCTCCAAACACACTTGATTTTCTGCAGAGACAGCCGAGGCCTGAAAGAAGGCACTAGCCACAGACCCTGTGTCTTTCCCATGTGGGGTATGGGGAGAGGCATGGTTCAGATCATTGTGTGTGTGTGGGGGGGGGGGGCAGTGTTCTGTGTGTGTGTGTGTGTGTGTGTGTGTGTGTGTGTGTGTGTGTGTGTGTGTGTGCCATGAACAACTGGAGAAACAATGTCTGTGGGTCTTAAAATTGGTATTTTCTAAAAGTCATACTCAGAAAGCCAGAAGAAAAATAGGTGACTTAAAAAACAACAACAACAACAACAAAAAACAAAAACATGCTTGTAGCCTGTAGGTGATTATGGAGCCTCACCAAGATTCTCTCCTGGGGCCCCCAAGTGACTCCAGCCTCAGCGGAGTATCAGTATGACAGAAGGCTGCCCCTGAGGATAGGTCTGTGCCCTCTGATCTTAAGCAGTACTATAGCAAGATAACCAGCAAAGGTTGTGAATCAAAGAGTAGACAAAGGGCAGTCCTGACAGTTTGCTACATAAAAATAAAAAACTCTTTGCAGGGCATGGTAGCACATACTTATAATCCAAGGACATTGGAGGCTGGGGCAGGATGAGTGTAAATTTGAGGCCGACCTAGACTGCATGATGCGATCCTGTCTCAAAAAAAAAAAAAAATAGTAGTAACTATAAAAATCATCTTAAATGTTGCTTCAGTGTGTCAACAAACAAAAAAATATTCACAATATATGTGAAGATCAGGGATGAAGACCAGTTGCTGTGGAATTGTCACTTTTTAGCTAGTATGCCGGGACATCCCATGTGTCCAAGAAGATTTGTAAATCCCTTTCTGCTACTTAGCATTGCTATAAAGAGACAGACAGCCGCTTGGGGATGGTATGAAACCTGTACCCCTGTGCTGGGTGATGGAGGCATGGCCTCCAGACCCACACAGCTTTGCAGCAGAGACCATTCCACTTCCAGTTCTGTGCCCTTTGTGTCCTGTGTCCCTCCTGGGCCTGGCCTCCCTCCCCCGACCCTCCAACATGTCTCTTTGGTTCTTCATATGATTAACATGTTTCCTTCGGCCTGGCAATTAGCGCAGCTGTGGGACACGCTTGGTGGCCTTTCCTCGCTGCTCTCCTCCTACCTCTCCAGCTGCCCCCTAAGCCCTGCTCTGTGCTGGGTTCCTCTTCACTGGCTTTAAGGCAGGCAAACATAGGGAATAGCTTAGCAACCCCGGACTCCGCTTGGTTTGAACTACACCCCTCTTCTAATAATGCACTTGGCGGCCTGAGATTCTGCACACACTACAGCACATATATCCCCTTCCAAACAATGTATCTAGTAACTTGTTAGCAACCTAGGACCCCCACCTGCATTGAGATGCACGCACACTCCACTCTGAAAAATAGAGTAAGTTTCTCTCTCCCTTTATGACTACTAAACTTTATATCCTTTCAGTCATGTTCCACAAATGTCCAGTATGAGACTAAGGAGGGTAATTTGGTGTTAGCTGGTTTGGGGGCACATGTACATTAAAGCAAACTGTTCTGTAGGTGAATTTTTAGGGAGAATTCCCTATTTACCATTTTGTACCTGTGCATAGTTGGGCATGCATATAATTAAAGCAAGATGCATTGCAGGAAGAGACATGTGCGCTGGACAAGGGGTTTATGTGTTCCGAGCCTGTCCTTCAAAGTAGAGAAACACCCAAACTATGCCTATAGCCTCTCCTCCTTTAGTCTCCATAAAAGAAGCCTGGACACAACAACCTCCTCACATGGCCCGCAGTCGCTCTTGACAGCATATCTGACCTGTACTATCACTTTGCTTTGAATAAATTTACCTGGCTTATAAGGTGTGTGCTTATTTCAGTTTCTCAAATAAGATGCCAAGAGCCTGAAAATACCCAGGCCAGACCCAGACCACTGGTAACAGCTTTGTATCGTCCATAGACCCAGACTACAGGTTATAATACCTTTGTATCACCCATAGACCCAGACTACAGGTTATAATACCTTTGTATCACCCATAGACCCAGACTACAGGTTATAATAGCTTTGTATCGCCCATAGACCCAGACTACAGGTTATAATAGCTTTGTATCGCCCATAGATCCAGACTACAGGTTATAATAGCTTTGTATCACCCATAGATCCAGACTACTGGTAATAGCTTTGTATTGCCCCTGGAACTGACCCCGAGGGGCAGATCCACGTACTGTGCTGTGCTGTGCACTAACTCATAGCTCCAGCTGACCTGACAATCACTCCCATAGAGTCACTCCAACAATTGGTCACTGGGCTAGTGTTGAGAAGGATTACTTGCAAAGGACCCCAGTGACTGCTCAGGGGACACCACACGCACTTTTAACTAAAGCTTGAATTTACAAGAGACTCCTCCACCCACTGTATATATTCGGGTTCTGTGTTTTACTTTTTTTTTTTTTCAAGTCACCTAAACTTCAGGGCTGAGGATAGACCAGACTCCTCTTGTCTGTCCATTGTCCTCACCTTCTCGACTTGGATCAAACTGCCTTGAGTTTCCTCCTGGACCTTTGTACAACAGTTTCCTCGGGGGTCCCTGTTGCCCTGGCACCTGCAGCTACCTGGGCAGATCACTGTCCTTAAATGTTGCAGCAATTCCTTTTAAACCTCGATCTGACCTACTTACACCCCTCTCTGGCTCCCCTCCCCTCCCCTCCCCGGCTACTACCAGTGTTCTGGGAGCACCTGCTGGCCTTCCCTGTTGGTTGCCCAGTAACCATCCACCTGGGCATTAGGAGGCCTGGGCCTTGGTCACTGCAATACCCTGGGTCCTCCAGACAGTGCAGCGCCTGATTTGATGCACAAACCTCAGAGCTCTGCAGAGCACTTCTAACTTGTGGAAACCTAGGTCAAGGGAAGCACCCTACCCAAGATATGTTCACTTAGATTCTCATTTAAGTTACTGAACGTAGACTGGAGTGGCTCCCTGGTGGAATGTGTGCCTCCATGCATGAAGCCCTGGGTTCAGTTCCTAGAAACACAAAAGTGGAAACAACAACAAAACAAAACAAAAAAGCAAAAAACATATGAGTAATCTAACTACTGAGCAACAGAATTTACTAAATTGAGGTATATTTACATAATTGGAATATTAAGATATGAAAAAAATATGCTTATATTTTATAATGAAAATGTGTTATACTATTAAGAAATACAGAGAATCATACATAGTATGTTAGAGATTATGAATTGAAAACTGCTGAGAGGAAACTTTAAAAATAAAAGTTGAAGCCAAAATCAAAAACATTGATTTCACTTGTCAAACATTTTAGAGATTGCTCAGCTGAGCAGTATGTTTCTACATACTTGGTGATGGTCACTTGAGTTGTCCTTTAGGAACTAAAGACAGCTCCAACACATTGAAAATACTGTCCCTTCACTTGGGCTGTGTAAGCATCCCATGGGTGGTCTTCCGACATCAGAAGGCCAAAAAACTCACTCACCAAGGCTGCATTTATAAACAAGGGTCCTCTGGAACTCTCTGAAGTACAGACATACATGAACAGACCGCTGAACATTTCACTGTGTTTCTCCACTAGGCCTCAGACCAGCCTGTCTATCCCATAAGCAGCACTAAACCTTACCCTTTGGAGGCTTAGTTGATAAAACACTATGACCCAAACCACTTCCATATTGTAGTCCATCATAAAAGAAAGTCAGATCGAGAACTGAAGCAGAGCCATGGAAGAATGCTACTTACTGACTTGCCCCACATGGCTTGCTCAGCTGCTTTCTTATACAACCCAGGGCCACCTGCCCAGGGGTGGCACTGCCCCCCCCTTGTGGGCTGGGCCCACCCACATCAATCTTTAACCAAGAAAATGTACCATAGACTTGCCTACAGGCCACTCTGGTGGAGGCAATCTCAATTGAGATTCCCTCTCCCCAAATGATCCCAGCTTGTATCAAGTTGACAAAAACAGACAAACAAACAAACAAACAAACAAAAAACCCAGGACACCTTGTAAGTAAACGATAGTGCCCCTCCTCTCCTCTTCCATAATGGAATAATAAGAAGGACCTATCTCCTGAAAATCTTACCCCGTGCAGGTAATTGTAATTGCTCTGATTTTGAGAGGGGAATGGCCATGTCTTGACTGGAAGAAAGAGCCTTACCTCAGCCGACACTGGGATGGTCTGAGCTAAAAGCCTTATTCAATTAGGGATAGTACAAAAGGAGGCCATACTGTCCAGGTATGGCTCCTTCCTTAGAAGGGCCCTTCTTCTAAGAGAAGGTAGCAGAGTAGGCACAGGTTGGTCCGTCCCTAAGGCCTCTGTTCCTCCATCCTGAGCACGGCACTTTACTTTGAAGTGACTTTACCTTATGTCGATGTTGTACCTCTGCACTTGCCTCCTGCAGTCTCTTTTACCCAGCACACATTTTGGCTCCTGGGATTAGGAGGCCAGGGTGTGTTTCATTTCTTTCTGTGCCAATTATTATTCTGTGATCACAACAAACTAGTAGAAATTTCTAAAAGGGGATTTATCGGGAGGGGATTGGGGTCAAAAGAGGGACCAGCAAAGGACACTAGAAAGGGGTTGGCATTAATACATGTACTCTTCCCTCATTGCTGATGGGTAGATACAAGGTTTCTTGATTCCTAAAAGGAATGTGTTCATGGCGAAACAAGGATTAGGTTAGTGCTGAACCCTCCAGGGTTATACATTTTAACTCCACAGAGAATGATGTTTAGGGAGGGCAGCACCGCCTTCCCAGACCAAGGTTACTGAGTGTGTCTGGTTTGCTTTGATACATTGTTACTGACTGGCAAAAGTATCTTGTTCTAGGAGTACCAACAGACTAGGCCGCCCATCCCTAAACACCAATAAAAAAGGTGAATAATGAGTTGGATAGAGAAAGATTTAACAACAGTGGCCATGTTGGGAAGAGCAAAGGGGTTCTATAACCTTGAGCCCGCCTTCAAGCGGCCAACAGGAACTTGAGATTTTTATGGAAAAGGGCAATCAATGGGGGGCAGGGGTTTGGGAGTCTGCATAACGGAGAGCAGATGCTCTCGGTCAGGTCATTGTTTCAGTTCTTGTTCTGCAAGGGATTCTGGAGAAGTTCCCACCGCCATTGCTTGGGAGCCATCTGGTTTCCAAGCGATTGTTCATTCTCCACGGGGTAACCTTGCCATCCCAGATAGTCGCCCTCCTTTGAGGGGTGATCTGCCTTGCAAAGCTTGGCTGTTGCTTTGGGGGTGGTTTGAATCCCGGGATAGAAAGATGTTTACCAAGCAGTTCTTTCTCATCAGTACTGTCGTCCGTCCCCAGCACAAAGTGGGAGACACTGACTCAGGAGGGAAGGAAGTTAAAGAGGTAAAAATGAGCCAGAGAAGGGATGAAAATGGAGTCAGCCCAGTGACTTGTGCCCTCCCCGAAAACTACGTTTGTAATTAAGAACCTTCAGAAAAGAGGTGAATTGAAGAAAACATTATTCCATGAAACGTTCCCTTTTACTCCCCCTTCTGGTCACTTGAGAAAATGCATGGGAAAGGACAGCTAGGCCAGGGACAATACCTGGGAGGCTCCTAGGGAGAGGTGTTGGCTTTTTTTTTAATTTTAATTTTTTTATATCAACAGCAGCATACAAATGAGAAAGATAGATGTCCTTTGAGGTCATCTTGCTCTAGCACTGCACAGAAAACATGATGAAATCAGAATCATGTGGGGCACCTGAGGGCCATAACTGTTTATGAGTACATATTTGAATGTATGAACATATTCAAGTGCATGTGTATACGTGTGTCTGTGTCATCCATGTGTGAATGTACCTGTTACTGTATGCACGTATCTGCACAAATATTCATGCTATGCCTGTGTGAATGTGAGCACACATGTGCCTAAGCACGTGTGTATATGTATAGGTATACCTGCATACCTGTGTGGGCATATGTAAGTACACACAAATGAGCCTCTGTACAAATATGTTGCATTTGGCTGAAATAATGAGAAACAAGCATGTATGCATGCATACAAATCATAGCAAAGACGGTGTGGCTGTTAAACAGTCTGGTCATCTCCTACTCCATGATTTTGCTCTCATATGATGAGTATTATTGCTTTGGAGGACTGCTACAGCTTTTCTTGAAGTGTAAATTACAGAATGATATAAGCAAATATGAAAATCCCGAGTGTACAGCTATTGGTGGCTTTATTCACATACATATCTCAAGTCACCTCCTGTTCAGACTGTAGCACGTCCAGGTTTCCTATTGTCTGTCTAGGCAATACCCACACACCGCACTCTGCGAGATTCAGTGGCACTGAAATCTCACGTGTACCTGTCATCCCTGTGTTAAGAGCATCTTTATCCCTTGAGGACACCTTGCTCCAGCACTACAGCGTAGTAAATATGATGGGATCAGCATTAAAATACACCCTATGCTGATGAGAGAATGGAGCAGAAGCTTTTCCTAAAGGTTGTACCCAGGTGCTGATATCTACTGGGTTTGACAGGGGACTGGCTGTTGTTTTTGTGTGTCATTATTGTTGTTTTCAAGGTGATGTATGGGTGTTCCATGTTTCAGTTCCTTTTTCTGTCTTCACCTTGCACAGTATCAATCATCTGGGACCAGCCCTCCACTTAGAGAAGTGATGCAGGAGCTCTTTAAGCCAGGATAAGTTAGTTCCTGCTGGATGGCCCCAAAGAAACCTCTACCTTGTGTGCGTAGCCTGGAGGCACAGCAGACCTTGGAGTGTGGTCAGGGTAGCTTCTCAACCAGATAAGAGGTTATATGGAAGAGTTATATGGAAAACGGAGATGTAGAGGACCTCAAGCAAACATCTGGTATCATGAGGTGTTCCCTCCCCGCAAAGTGGATCCATACATTCCATTCAGGCCTCATTCCTACCAGGCCACATCGGCTGCAAGCGACAAACGGTTCACCAGCAGAAGCACCAACAGGCGAGATTTACTTTTTACAGTTGATGCTCTCCGGGCAGACATCTGGAGACACTGGTTTAATAATTACCTGGTTCTATCCAGGGCCAGCAACACTGCTAAAGTTAGGCTCACACCCAGATCACCCCACCCAACCTGTCACTCCCAGGACTCCTAGTCATAACGCCACTCCTGGACCAATCACTAGAATGTAACCAGCTCAGGTTGGTCACCACCTTGAAGGAGAAAGGCTGTATGCTTGACACCTGGAAGTCTGTCCCCATAAGGAGAGGCAACAGTTTGCTAGAGATATTGGCACACCCTGAGGGCTACTGCTCTAATGTGACCAGTACTGAGGAGCACCTGGGATGCACAGCACACATTGCCATACAAACACAGGTAGGCAGTCCAAAGGTCTCTTTCTACAGAGGCTAACATCTGAGGCAGAATATTGTCAGTGGAAAGAACAGCCAGGCCAGCTTGCAGTGAGTCTGAGGGAAAGGTGGGTCACTGAGGAGTTTGGAATTTGAACATGGTGCACTCCAACCCAACAGGCTTTTTTTTTTTTTTACATTTATTATTATTATTATTATTGTTATCATTGCTCATGTGAGTGTGATCTAAGTTCAGACATGTGTGGGCCACAGAGCATGTGTGGAGGTCAGAGCACAATCCCCAGAGTCCCTGGGGATTGAACTCAGGCTGTTAGGCTTGCATAGCAAGCATTTTTATCCACTGAGTCATCTCATGGCCCCTGATAGATGTTTTTAAAAATTACTTTGTAGAAAATTAGATGGGATGAGGAGACCTGAAGTATGCACTATGGAGAAATGCAGAGCTGGGGAGGTGGGCAAGCCCAATTCCTTAACTCTGTCTGGAATGAGCAGTTCGTCACCTAATTCCAAGTGACAGATTTCTTATAAGAATCAAGGTGGCCAGTTCCAGGGCCCCTAAAAATGCTTCTTGAGGAAAACCTATGTTCCGGGGGGCTTTGCACCTTTAGGGTTTCCTAGATACCATGCCCTCATCACCCCTCCCTCACAGTTCCTGGCACCTGAATGCAGTACCGGCTTCTGTGAATGAACATGTCCATGCTTCAGAGATGTGTCTGTGGACACCTGCAGATCACCGGGGTGGGGCAAATTTCAGACCCTGGATGCCTGGGTTAAAATCCTAGCACACACTCTTTCTGGTAAGGTGACACTGGACTTGAACAGGTCCATGAGATTTCCCCATGCCTCAGTTTCCTCACTTGCAGCACAGGAGAAGAGCACTGACCTCAGAGTTACCACAAGGACTAGATGAATTAGCACACCTGCAAGTCTGATGTTATTACATTACCAGATACAAACTACACACTTGCCCTCTGGTGAACCATCACACACGCAGGATAGGGCTAGGGGTCCTGGGCTACCCTTGGGGGGACCGCTGTGATTTCTTCAGGATCCTCAGGTCTGGGCGTCGGGGCAGCTGCAGCAGATTGGGTGGGGAAAGCAGCTGGGCTGACAGCAGATCTGTAGGGCAGGGTCCTCACCCCTAGCTATCTGGCTGGGGCTGAAGGTCATATCTGCATCATACTGGGCCTTGAGCAGCTCGAGGTGCTTCAGAGCCTGTAGGACTTCTGCGGAGATGTCTTCCATGCTTTCCAGAAGGTTGTAGTTCTCGCCAGGGTCCTCGGACAGGTCATAGAGTAGTGGGGGCTCATGAGCGGTCAGAGGGCTGGCAGCGTGGCAGGCGGGGTCCGCAGTGGTGTCGCTGTGGGCAGAACCTGGAGAGGGGGGTCGGCTTTTTGTACAGGAAGGGGCGGACGATAGAGCAGCTGGGGGCCCTCAGGGTCGGGGAGAGGAAGCCAGGGAGAGAGAGAGTTACCCTGGGTGTAGAAATGAGCCTTGTATTTCCCACTTCGCACAGCAAAGACCCCGTGGATCTCGTCTGGGTAGGGCGGGTAGAAGAAGACAGACTTCCGTGGGCTCTGAGGGCAAAGTCAAGGTCACAGGGTGGGAGAGATCTCTAAGAGCTCTTGCGTTAGGCACTGGTGGTGGACCCCCTTTTGGCCCACCCAAGGAACTCGCGAGGTGGTACTCAGAGGCCACTCATCAAAGGCACTGCCCAGATTCATACCTAAAGGAAGACCAGCATGGGGCAGTGGAGTTGGGGGGCGGGGGTCAAGGCATTATTGGTCCTACCTCGCCTGTGCCTAGTAGCAAGGGGCTGAGGTCAACACCATCCAAGGTAATATTGGGCAGTGGAGCCCCGGTCAGAGCTGCCAAGGTGGGCAGCAGGTCCAGAGAGCTGGCCAGCTCATGGGTCACACCTGTGGACAGACAGCTGTTTGGTCACTCAGTTCACATTCAGGGCTGGGGAGACAGGGCCAAGGGTCTACAAAAAGAGGGCCAGAGGACTGACCAGGAGTAATGTGGCCTGGCCAGAAGGCCAAGGCAGGTTCTCGGACACCACCTTCAAAAGTTGTTCCTTTTCCACATCTCAAGAGGCCAGAGCAGCCACCATTGGACATACGCATCAACTCAGGACTAGGACACACAAGGAAGCCATCAGTAATGAGGGGCCAGGGGCCCTGACCCACCACTGATGACCACCAGCCCCATATCTCCAAGTTACAAATTTTGCCAAGAATGATCGTTATTTGCCTGTTTCCTCCCTCGCCTACCAAGACCAGCAACTCTGTGTGCCTGTGGTCCCCAGTCTGTGACCCCACGGATCACAGTAACAAGGCTCACATCTCTCTTAAGAGCCTTTTATACCACGGTCTTCAACAAATAGCTAGCTAGGGCGGATGGACCCTAGAGTCCTTGCCTATGATCCAGCAATGAGTGTCCCCTGCTCTGGCTCGTACCCATTATCTGCAGTGAAGATGACCAGTGTCTCTCCGAGCAGACCTAGGTCCCCCACAGCTGTCATCAAGGCCCCTACAGCTCCGTCCAGCTCCATCAAGGAGTCCCCAAATGGCCCACGGCCTGAGCGCTCTGTGAAGCTTTCTCCACTGAACTGTGGGTAGTGGGTGTGCTGGGGGCAGAGAGTGGAGTCAGCACTGGGCACAGGTCTTGGGCAGCCCGGAGGGTGGGGCCACGGTCACTCACGTGGGAAGCGTAGTACAGGAAGAACGGTTTGCCCTGGCGCTGGGCATCAGCCATGAGGTCTCGGGAGAAAGACACATAACGGGCTTCTAGTCCAGGCAGCCAAGGGGGCTGGGCCTCCACAGACAGGTTGGCCAGTAACGGGATGGGAACCAGGCCTTGGTCACAGCCACCACTGCAGGGAGTGTCTGGTGGGAAGCAGGTTAGGTTCTGACAAGGACCCTGGGGAGACAGTTCCAGTGAGAGAGGTCTGGCTATGGGTTAGGGGACATTGATAAGAGGGCTTGGGTGTGGTGGTGGGGAGCAGCAGAGGGGCCCAGGTGGTTTGTACCTGGTCATGGGAATATGGGATGCCCAGGAATCGATGGAAGCCCTGATGTGGGGGCAGGAAGGCCCCCTCTGGCCCCACTCCAAGATGCCACTTGCCAGCCATCCCTGTAAGATAGCCTCGAGCGGCTAGGACCTCAGCCAGAGTCACCTCCTCCAGGGGCAGGCCCCCTTGAGAGCTGGGCCTCAGAACTCCAGGGTACATGCCTGTTCGAACTGGGAGCCGGCCAGTCAGGAGGGCAGCCCTGTATAGTACAAGCCACACAATCCATCATCTGTGAGTCCCACAGAAATGAACGCAGGGAGGAGCACAGAGAGGGGAGGGGGAGCTGAGGACTGACTCACAGAGACAGAAATGGGATGGGCAGGGGCTAGGGGAGGGGTAAAGGTCCCTCACTCACCGAGATGGTGTGCACAGAGACACAGGCACATAGAAATCTGTGAAACGCAGTCCCCCTGCAGCCAACTGATCCAGGTTGGGGGTGGTGGAACTGGGGTGCCCATAGGAGCCTAGGTCCCCATAGCCTAGGTCATCAGCAAAGATCAGCACGATGTTAGGTGGGCTGGCAGTGCTCAGGCCTGCAGCCAATGCCAAAAAGAAGGCCTCCAGGGCCCCCATGGCAGAGATACAGAAGGGCCTGTTTCTTCAGACCCTTGGTAGGAAAGGCGGAGCGATTCCAGCAGGTTCGTTCCCTGAGCCACCAGGCCAGCCCTCGCCTGAAGTCCCAGGCCCAGTATTCCTTCTCCCCTGAGCCCCCAGACCCCAAGACTCCTTCTATCAGAAGGCCCACTTTCTGAAGCTCCAGCGAATCTGTCAGAACTCGGGAGGTGGTGGCCTGGGGTGTAACTCCACAGGGCCCCTAAAGGACCAGGGCTTCTTTAGATTCACGCGCGGGGATCTGACCCTGTTCACCCAGAGGTCCCAGCACAGGCTTGGGATCAGGAGCAGACGTCACTTCACATTGACCCGGGGGGGCTCCGGCGCCATGGGACGAGGGCGGTTCAGAACAGAGGAGGAACTGGTCATAGACAGCGTCGGTCTCAGGCCGTCTGGGATACGCCCTTGGTCACGAGACACTTGGCTGCTCGAGAAGGGCGGGCGCTGGGACCGGGCGGTACGGAGACGGGGAGGGGTGGAGCTGCGACGGGGCGGGGCGACGCGGGGCGGAGCTGGGCAGCTGAGCGAGGCGGGTTTGTGTGCGGACCGGTCCTTCCGGGGGTGGGGCTTGTGCCGCACCTGGGATCGAGGCTGGACAGGGTGAGGCTGGGGATTGCTCACGCGCTCCGCACCCCTCTCTGCGCCGGTTGGCGTGTCCCGTGCAGGGCTTGGTAACCTTGCGCTCATTGCTCCTGCGCGGTGGGCTCAGCTGCTGGACTGCCTGGCGGTGCATCAATTATCCGGCTCTTCTGCTGCCTCGCTGTTCGAGCGTGCCTGGAGTTCCTTTGGGGAAGGGTGGTTGGTTTGTCCCATTTCCCCTGATGAGACATTTGAGGGATCCTTGTTGAAAAGACCTCAGCATCCCCTTCTGAATGAGCAAAGCAAGAGAAAACCGGGCAGTCGGATTGAAACGAATCAGGAAGACAAATCGGATAGGCTGCTGGCTTTGTGCTCACAGCCTCCTTTGGTGCATTTTGTGAAACACAAGCTATCACATTCTTTAAAAATCCTTTTTCTGCCTGCATGGGTACCTGGTGTTTAAGGTTGAGTGTGTGTGTGTGCCTGTGGTGTTAGAGGTGAGGTATCTCTGGGGTTTGTGTTAGCATTGTGTGTTTCCATGGTGTTTGAGGTAGTGTGTGTGTGTGTTTCTGTCTAGTGTTTGAGGTGGGAGGGATTTGGGGTCCATGTGTGGTATGACTTGGAACATTAGTATTGAGGAACTCATGTGTAGACGACATGCCTTGTTTTCTAACTCTTTATGCAGTCTTGAGCTTAACCATTTTTGGTCACCAGTTTTAACCGTCAAGAGAGAATAACAGATATTGCCCCCCCAGGGGGTGGAAGGGTGGGTACTTTGCTTAGTGTATCTTAACATCTAAAGGTCCGTGAACTGAACTTCCCAGATCACCCCACCTCCAAAAGTCCCTGACCTGAGTCACTTTTCCAGGACAAGTTTCTTCCAGGGCATTTCCCCGCAGGTGGCTGTTCCTAGGGCAGTAACTTGTCCAGATTCTTGGCCTTCGATCGCTCCATAAACTAGAGCGCCCCTCTAAGACCTCTGGCATCAAGAAGGTCATGACCAGAGGACCCAGGAAGGGAAGATTTTCCCTGGTTACTAACTCTGGAGCCAGGGGAAGATAAACAGGGTTCTGGAAGGGCCTCCAGTAGGGACTCCAATAAGGATCAGGACTCAGCCGGGCGGTGGTGGCGCACGCCTTTAATCTCAGAACTTGGGAGGCAGAGGCAGGCGGATCTCTGTGAGTTCAAAGCCAGCCTGGTCTACCAAGTGAGTTCCAGGAAAGGCGCAAAGCTACACAGAGAAACCCTGTCTCGAAAAACCAAAAAAAAAAAAAAAAAAAAAAAGGATCAGGACTCAGATTCATGTGGGGAGATACGACCCTGTTCACCCAGAGGTCCAACACTGACCTGGGGTTGGGTCAGGAGCAGACATCATGTGATACAGGGTTGAGGGTGCCCTCTGGCAGGCAGAATGTGAGTGATTCAGAACTGAAGAGTACACTGGTCATGGACTTCCACTGAAGCCTGGCTGCCTGGGCATCTGGAATTTTTCTGATGACATCTGCTAGATAATGGGCACCACAGGAACAAGTTTGAATGGCAGAGACCCTAGAGATAGCACAGAAAAGGAACCTGGTCCGAGGCTACTGTAGACCTCATGTGAAGTGTGTGTGTGTGGGCGGGGTGGAGGGGGGGGCAACCTTCAGTTCGTGATTCTCTCAGTGTCACATTCCAGCCCGGTTTCTGGGCCTGTGCATAGGGTGGGGGTTGCCCGTAGTCCTTCTATTAGAGTCAGGACAGAAAGCTCTTCTGTGTCCCAGAAATCTTTGAAACTGTAAATTGGAGCTCTCACAGCTGGTGGGCACTGTGAATTGTAATTTGAAAGGCATCAACCAAAAGCACTTTCGTCTCTTTCCGTTTGCAAGCTGGGAACTACCCCAGGCCTGCCCATTAATTTCTGGAGAGCCTGTGTAGGGTTGTGATGTGATGCAAATTGTGGTACTGTCCCCCTAGGTCCTTAAGGACCCTCGGGTGTGTATACACGTGAAGGCTGCTGGGGCTCAGCTCTGACCTGGAGCCTTGGGAAACTTGGAAAGAGGTGTATGTATGCTGCCAGCTCTGTTCAAAGCCAAGCTCTGAAGGCCAACCTGACTTTAGAGATGTGAACTCTTTTTTCTTTTTTTTCTTTTTCTTTCTTTCTTTTTTTTTTTTTTCTCCAACAACAGAGCCCCAGTTGGAAGTAGCCTGCTAGGGTTCAGGAAGTGGCTTCAGATGATGCCTGCCTGGGGCACTGCTAATTTTGGACAAACGCCCACAGTTGAGAAAGGAGCCTTGCAATGAGTGGCAGGTCTCTTAGTTCTGTACCTTGGAAAGGGATGGGAGAGGCTTCTGCAGGGGGGTCAGTGAGATGGGGTGATTGGAGTGGCGACACTGCCCTGAGTAGAGTTCTGTGGCTCTTCTTGCACCAGCTGATATGGGGACCTAGGGCACATCAGGCTTGCTCCTCCCCTCCCCCACTGCCGCTCCATAATGTCGTCGTTGTTGTTACAGTGTGGGTGTTGGAATACATGGTGCTGAGCAGGACCAGAAAGGGTAATTCTCCCAGAAGACAAAACATCTTAAGCTGAGAACGGAGACCTGATGGAGACAGGCTGACAACAGACAGGGCTTTTGGGATTGCTGAAGACAAGTTTTCAGCTGGGTTATGATCAGGGGCTACGTTTTTGTTATCATCTCAAATGTGAGGGAAAACCCTGAGAGACCCCCTTCAAACATACTTAGGGGAGGGACAAGAATTGCTGTCAGAATTTCTGTGACACAGAAGTGACCTCTGGTAAGCACGTGACCTGTGAATGAGCCTGCTGGGCAGGTAACTAGTTTCCAAAAATAAGTCTTACATTATAGAAAAATGAAAAAAAAAAGTAAGCGTTTTATTAGGAATGCTGGTTCTGCCATGGCAAAATTTATTGCCAGTGCTTTCAAAGAACTAAACAAAGCTCACAGGAAGGATGTTCTCAAGCAAAACCAGGCCCCAAAGTGACTGCAGACAATAGACATTAGATGTGGTAGTGATGGCAGCCAGGAACCTCCATGTAGAATCAGTGTAGCTGTGATGAGGGTGAGCTGAGATGCCGCGTCCATTGTCTACAGGACAAGTCCAAGGGCCTGAGAAATGCAAAGGCCGTGAGATGAAACGCGAGTGGATGACAACCAGGTCTTTCTGAATAGGGCAAGAGCCATTTAAAGTGAGTCTGGGAAGAGAGACCTGAACACCCAAATAATTGTACCATTTTTACGAATCTTACTCAACAGAGTCTCGAAGAATGGATATTGGAAGAAGTTGGTTCCAAATCAGATGGACCAATTCGGTGATCCTAGATTTTGGAATGCAAGGGTGGATGGGATGGCTAGAAGGACTGTTTTCTACTTGAGTAATCAAGAGCAGGGCTTAAGATGCCTATGAAAACGATAGTGAAATATTAGAAGCTCCTTGGTTTAGTGGAGGAAAAGACACCCCACACTGAAGGAATGTGCATTGTGCACCATCCGCTCAGCTGTCTCCTACAGGGAAGGGGGCGGCTGGAGGATACCCTTCGAGACATTAAGAGGTATATTGTGGATGTGTGCTGAGGGGAAAATAACTCAGGGAGAAAACGCTTGCTGTGCAAACATAAGACCTGAGTCCAGATGCCCAGCACCCACATAAAATCTGGGAGGCCAGCTCCCATAGCCCCAGTGCTGGGGAGGGATGGAGACAGGTGGGCCCTGGGGGCTGGTTGCCCGCCAGTCTAGATAAAACAGGAAGTTCCAGGTTCAGTGAAAGAATCTGTCTCGGAAAAATAAGGAGGAAAAGCCAGGCGATGATGGCTCACACCTTTAATCCCAGCTCTCAGGAGGCAGAGGCAGGTGGATCTCTGAGTTTAAGGCCAGCCTGGTCTACAGAGCGAGTCCCAGGACAGCCAGGACTACGCAGAGAAACCCTGTCTCAAAACAAAACAAAACAACAACAACAAAACAACAAAAAAAACAACAAAAAAACAAAACAAAACAACAACAACAAAAAAACCAAATAAAATGAAAAAGGGAGAAAAGCAATGGAGGAAGATATCTGGCATTAACCTCTGTCCTCTAGATGTTCGTACACACATCACATACACACATACCACACACACACACACACACACACACACATACACACACACACACGAACATCCATGCACAGCAACATCCTTGGAAAGCTCTGGAGAGGCTGTGATGGTCAGGCAGGAGTGTAGTAGAAATGCAGCCAGGAAGCAGAGTGAAGGAGTGACGAGATGCTGGTGTGCCAGAGGCCACGTGATCAGCCAAGGCTGGTGAGGACCCCCCTGATCGGCAAGCAACTCTATAACCCCGGACACCTTTGACTCACTGGCCATCAAGTCACCCCAGCCTGGGACAAAACAGAAAGCGACACTGGGGAAGGCGGGAAAGACCCGGGTTTTAGGAATGTGTCCTGGACTTGGTCGGAACACAATGGAGCAATTCCTGGATATGAGTCATTCCTGGATCCGGAGCCCTACGTTGAGTGCCAATCCTGATGGAGACATTCAAGGCCACCCCCTCCCCCCAACCAAGGGAAGCACAAGCTTTAGGCATGTCTTAGGGGGAGAGATTCCATAGACTCAGGGACTGTTGGCTTTGGCTGGGAGTTTGATGGCCCTTAACAAACCCGGATTCCCTCGAGTTCGCTGTTCAGATGGGGATTTCGGAGGTCAGGTGATACATTGTATTTAGTCTCTTGAGATTCTGTCTTGGGATGTTGATACCCACGGTGGCTTCAGACTCATGGACTCAAGCGACCCTCCCACTTTAGCCTCCCTAGTATTATAGTTCAGGCTGTAGGCTTGTGTCCCTTTGCCAGGCTGGGACGTTTATTTTAAGAGATCACAGTCCACCTTAAAAATGACATAGTGCGTACGTAAACATACCGTGTTAATTTCCCAATTCTCGATCTTCTGACTCAGACGATGAGTGTTCAAGCTCTCTTTTTGTGTGTGTTATCATGCGGGAGATTAAACCCAGAACCTTACAAATGCTAAGTAAACATTACCTGAGAGCGATACTCAGCCTTCACATCAAGTTTTTACACCATTCATATCCCTCACATCCTCATAGCTTCTCAGTGCCTTTGTCTTACTGGCTATAAAAGTTGTGTGTGTTTTCCTCCTCTATCAAGTGAGCAAACACCGTCTCTGACAGACAAAAATCCCCAAACCCCAGTAGCTTACAATTGGTATTTATTGATTGCGTACATTAAGTCTATATCACAATGTAGGCAAGAGCTGTGGTACTTTTTGCTCCTTGTAGTTATTTAGGAACCCAGCTAAAGAAACTGTATCATTAAAATGTTTTAAAATTATTATTTTACTTTTTTTGAACTCACTCTGTAGCCCAGGCTGGCTTTGAACTCACAGAGATCTGTCTGCCTCTGCCTCCCAAAGTGTTGGTATTAAAGTCGTGCACTACCACCACCTGGCTTACTTTATTTTTTGTATATGGGTCTTTTGCCTGCATATGTCTGTGCACCAAGTGTGTGCAATGGTAGAAAAGGCCAGAAAATGGTGTCAGTTCCCCTGGGACTGGAGTTACAGTTTTGAACAGCCATGTAGGTGTTGGGTATTGAATCCTGGTCTTCTGGAAGACTAACCAGTGCTCTTAACTGCTGAGCCAGCTCTCCAGCCCTGGAACTACACCGTATATGTGGATTTAAAGGCACGTTGGAGTCCCATAACCAGCCAGCAGGAGGATAAAGAGAGAATATTTGTCTGGGCAGTGGTGGCACACGCCTTTAATCCCAGCACTCAGGAGGCAGAGCTAGGTGGATCTCTGTGAGTTCAAGGACAGCCTGGGCTACAGAGGGAGTTCCAGGACAGGCTCCAAAGCTACACAGAGAAACCCTATCTCGAACCCCTGCCCTGCAAAGAGAGAGAAAGAGAGAGAGAGAGAGAGAGAGAGAGAGAGAGAGAGAGAGAGAGAGAGAGAATACTCAGGACTGAGCAGTGTGTGGCACTCGGAAGTCAGAGGCAATATGATTGCCTCAAGTTTGAGTCTAGCCAGGCCAGTCATCTTCAGAGCAAGAGTCAGTTACAAACAACAAAACTACACACACACATACACACAAATAAATAAAATTACAAAACATCTAAATATGTTTTTTAAAAAGTTCCACAAGATTTCACACACACACACACACACACACACACACACACACACACACACACACACACACACTGCACTATGCTATATAGTGCAGGATTTTGATCCCCGCACTTGGAAGACAGAGAGACAGAGGCTGGAAGATCTCTGAGTTCCAAGCCAGCCGGGCTTACCAAGGGAGTTCCAGGCCAGCTGGGGCTACTTAGTGAGACCTTGCAAACTCCCCACCTCTGATTTTTTTTTTTTTTTTTTTTTTTTTTTTTTTTTTTTTTTTTTTTTTTGGAGACAAGGTTTCTCTGTGTAACATCCCTAACCATCCTGGAACTCATTTTGTAGACCAGGCTGGCCTGGAACTCACAGAGATCTGTCTGCCTCTCTGCCTCCCAAGTGCTGGGATTAAAGGCATGTGCCACCACTGCCTGGCCCCCACCCCAAAAAACACAGTTAGAACTGAGCATGTTGGTGCCTGCCTATAACCCCAGCACTTGGGAGGCTGAGGCAGGAGGACCACCACAAGTTTGAGGTCAGCCTGTGCTACATGGGGAATTCCAGGACAGCTTTAGCTATAAGAGTGAAACCATCTCAACAAAGAAACAAATAGACAAAGCTAACTGAACTTAACAATGTATCCTAGGCTGGGCTTAAACTTCTGATCTTCTTGTATCAGCCTTCCCAGTACTGGGGTTACAGACAGGCACTACCATGCTTGGCAACTGGTCCATTCTCAAGTGAGTAGAGACTATAATTCTGAGTCTGTGTTTGTTTTTCATCCCTCTTAATTTTTTTGTTTTTTCAAGACAGGATTCCTCTGTGTTGTCCTGGCTGTCCTGGAACTCACTCTATAGACCAGGCTGGCCTCGAACTCAGAGAATCATCTGCCTCTGCCTCCCGAGTGCTTGTATTAAAGGCGTGTGCCACCACCGCCTGGCCTTTTTTTTTTTTTTTTTTTTAACCACTTTCAATGTTTGATGTGCAGGTCAGATTTTAGACTTAAAATTTTAGGTTTCTTTTTTAAAATTATTTTTAAATTTATTTTTAAAACTTAATTTTTTTCAGGCTGGAGAGATGGCTCAGCAGTTAAGACCACTGGCTGCTTTTCCAGAGGACTTGGGTTCAATTCCCAGTACCCACATGGCAGCTCACAATTGTCTGTGACTCCAAGATCTGACACCATCACACATACATTCCAGCAAAACATCAATGCAAATAAAATAAAAATGAATAAATTATTTAAAAAATAAAATAGAGCCTGGTGGCGGCGGCAGCGGTAGCGGCGGCACACGCCTTTAATCCTAGTACTCGGGAGGCAGAGCCAGGTGGATCTCTGTGAGTTCGAGGCCAACCTGGTCTACAGAGCAAGATCCAGGACAGACACCAAAACTACACGGAGAAACCCTGTCTCGAAAAATCAAAATAAAATAAATAAATAAATGAATACACAAAATAAATAAAAAATAAATTTTATTCTCTCATACAGTACATCCTGACTGCAGTCTCCCCTCCCCTCTCCTCTAGACCAGTCTACTTCCCCTCTCCCCCAGATCCACTGCTTCTGTTTCCCTTCAGAAAAGAGCAGACCTCCCAGGTTATCAACTGAACACAGTATAACAAGATTCCCTAAGACTAGGCACAAACCCCCATATCAAGGCTGGATGAGGCAACCCAGTAGGAGGAAGAAGGTCCCATGAATAGGCAAAAGAGTCAGAGACACCCCCACTTCTATTGTCAGGAGTCCAACAAGAACCCCAAGGTAATGCCTTAAAAATAGTTACTATTTAGCCAAAACAATTAAACAAAACAAAAAAAAAAAATAACGAAGTGGTTGGATTGATACTATCTTGTTTCAAAAGTTACTATAAGATTTTAGAAATTGAACAGGGTGGTGTTGAAGAAAGTATGTAAATATAGATCAATGAAAGAAATAGAAGAGTCCATAAATAGACCATACATATGTGGCCAGCTGATTTTCAACCAAAGTGCAAAGGCAATTCAAGGTAAAGGGACAGTCTTTCAAAAAACTGGTGCTGAGATGTGCCTAGAATAGGAAAAACTGAGTCAGAAAGTAGAACAGTAGTTAAAGGGCCTTCAGGGAAAAGGCAACGGGAGACGGTTGGTTAATGGCAGCATAAAAATTTCCATTTTAACCATGTATCAGTGTGCTGTTGTGTGTAGTATTAAGTATGTGCATATGCATGTAACTATGCGCACTATCCATTTCTATTAGTTTTTCATCATGCCATATGAAAACTTTATGCTATGCAGATTATACTCTATTTTTTTTGAGTCAAGGTCTTGTTATGTATCCCAGGGTGGTCTTAAACTAATCCTGTTTCAGTCTCCCAAGTGCCAGAATACAGGTGTGCTACTACATTTGGCACACTGGAAGTATTTTTTTTTGTTTGTTTATTTGTTTGGGTTCTTTTGGTTTTTTGAGACAGGGTTTCTCTGTGTAATTTTGGTGTCTGTCCTGGATCTCGCTCTGTAGGCTAGGCTGGCCTAGCCTACAGAGATCTGCCTGGCTCTGCCAGGCTGGGATTAAAGGCATGCGCCACACACCCCCACCCCTTCCCCCCCACTCCCCCCCCCCACTCCCACCTCCCAGGGCGTGTGGAACTATTTTTAAAGGGGCTGGTGAGATGGTTCGATGGGTGGCCTGGTTAGTTTTTATTGTAAACTAGACACAAGCCTGGAGTCACAGGGAGAGAGAGAGAGAGAGAGAGAGAGAGAGAGAGAGAGAGAGAGAATCTCAAATGAAGAGTTGCCCAGGTCAGACTGGCCTGTGCCCATAGCTGGGAGAGATTGTGGTCAATGATGGTTGATGTGGGAGGGTGCAGTCCACCATGGGCAACACCATCCTTAGGCAGGTGATCACCCTGGACTGGAGAAGAGAGCCAGAGGAGCATGAGCCAGTGAGGAACCAGGAAGTGGTACTCTTCCGTGGTTCCTGCTTCACTTCCTATGCTCGCTTCCCCGCAGAGACGGATTGAGTCCTGGAAGCGTCAGCTAAAGAAGCCTTTCCCTTCTCCCAGTTGCTTTTGGTCCCGGTGTTTATCGCACCAACAGAGCGAAACCTGCAACAGTGGGACAAAGCGCTTGCTGCCAAGCGGGGAACCCTGGCTTCCGGCCCTGGGATCCGTGCAGTGAAAGAGAACAGACTCCTCAAGTTCTTTTCAGACCTCTGCCCTCAGTCACGGCACGGGCGTGTCTCCACCCCTTAAATACATATGATAAATAACAGTTTTTAAGGACTTTTACAACGAGGGCCGGGGCTGGGGTTCAGTGGTAGAGTTCTCGCCTAACATGTATGAGGTCCTGGGATTGATTCCCAGTATACACGCACACACGCATATAAACAAATTTAAGTGTGTGTGTGTGTGTGTGTGTGTGTGTGTTGCTAGGATTGAACCCAGGTCTCGGACATACTAGGCAAATATCCTACTACTGTATACCTCCAAACCCTAAAAAATGTTTCTGAGCAACCTGACCCCCCCCTAGGTAAAACATAAGCATCTCCCCTCCTTTTTCTGACACCAAAATTAGAAATGAAATTATTCAGGGACCTACAAAAGTATCATGTTGGGCTAGACATGGTATTGCACACCTTTGATCCCGGCACTTGGGAGGCAGAGGCAGGCAGATCTCTGTTCTCTGTGCCTGATGACAGCCTAGTCTACATAGTGAGTTCCAGGACAGCCAAGGTTATGTAGAGATCCTGTCTTCTTTTTTTTTTTGGTTTTTTCGAGACAGGGTTTCTCTGTGTAGCTTTGTGCCTTTCCTGGAACTCACTTGGTAGCCCAGGCTGGCCTCGAACTCACAGAAATCCGCCTGGCTCTGCCTCCCGAGTGCTGGGATTAAAGGCGTGCGCCACCACCGCCCGGCCGAGATCCTGTCTTCTTAACACCACCCTCCACCCCCTGACCCCGAACCCTGGCCAAAGGAACTATTGGGAGTATAACTGTGTGGTAGAGAACTTGTAAAGCATACTGAAGTTCCTGCACTGGGCAGGTAGATGGTGTCTTCAGAAAGCAGGAGGAATAGGAGGCCAAACGATGAAACACAGCAGTTTTTTTTTTTTTTTAAATTTTTGAGACAGGCCTCACTATGTATTCTTGGATGGCCTGTAGATCAGGTTGGCTTCGAACTCACAGAGATCTGCCTGTTTCTGCCTCTAGAGTGATGGGATTAAAGTTGTGTGCCACCAAGCCTGTGAAAAAAATTGTGATTATGAGGTAGGTAAAGATTTCTTAGGTAGGACTCAAAGAATATTAACGATATTGAAAAAGAGGGTTGGATTCTTTAATAATGAGAACTTCAGCCAAGTGGGGCGGCATAAACCAATAATACTTGATTAGGCTGAGGCAAGATTGTAAGTTCAAGAACAGTCTGAGACACATACTGTGTTGAAACACCAAAACAAAACAAAACCAAAAAAACTAAAAAACAAAACAAAACAAAAGGAATATAAAACCAAAAGAATTCACTGTGGGAGGTTGTGGTGCACACTTTAATTCCACCATTCTAGAGGCTGAGGCAAGTGGATGTCTGTGAGTTCGAGGCTAGCCTGGTCTATCTGGTCCATATAGTAAGTTCCAAGTCAGTCAGGGATACATAGTGAGATGTCTCAAAAAAAAAAAAAAAGGAAAAAGAAAAGAAAAATCCATTATTATTAAATTAATAATTTATTATAATAACTAATCAAAAGATTATTATGAAAAGGTGAGGCATGAAATAATAGTGTTTTTCTGCGTTTTAAATATTATCTGGAGGCCAGTTGTGGTGGCACATGCCTGCAGTCCCAGCATTTGGAAGGCAGAGGCAGGTGGATTTCTCTGCGTTTGAGGCTAGCTTGGTCTACATAGTGAGTTTTAGGATAGCCAGGGCTATGTAGAGAGACCCTGTCTCAAAAACTAAAATAAATAAATGAACAAATAAAAATTATCTGGCGGGCTGTGAGATGTCTCAGGGAGTAAATGTGCTTGCCAACCAGCCTGGTAACCTGGGCTTGATCTCTGGAACCCACAGGGTGCAAGGAGAGAACCAACTCCTGCAAGACCCCCTCACCTCCAAGTGTCACACGGCCTAGAACTCACTGAGAAACAAAGTTTTACGTATATGGCTGTATGGATGTATTTCTGTGCCTCACCTGTGTTCTATGCCCGTGGAGGTCACAAGAGGGCGTTGGATCCCCTGGGACTAAAGTTACAAGTGGTTATCAGATAGGTGCGAGGAATCGAACCAGGGTTCTCTGGAAGAGCAGTCGCCCAGTGCTCCTAAGTGCTGAGCCATGTCTCTAGCCCTGGCCTACAACTCTTGATCCTCTCGCCTTAGCTTCTTGCATATTGAACTTCCTGAGATCAATGGACTAAAGCAGATATTTCACAAAAAAAAAAAAAAAATATTTGAAGGCCAATCAGCCCGTAAGATACAGCTGAGTATCAGATAGTCATCTAGGAAATCGGGCTCAAACCTACTATGGGACACAACATACAGTTATGGGAAGATTGAAGCCACAGTCTTGTGAAACCGAAGACTGATAATGACGCAGAGGAAGTGGGAGAAGTTGGAATGTAAATATGCTTTCGCTCCAGAAGACTGCGCAGGATTTAAAAAGTCAGCATGTATCTACCACAAAGGCACGGCCATTCTAAGTATTTATCTGAGAGAAACAAGAAGTGTAAGTTTAGATCAAAACATATACAAATATTCAAAAGCAGTTTTATGCATAATTCTTTTAAGCTGGAAACAACTCAATGTGGAGGTGTGAATGAGAAGGACTCCCATAGGCTCATGTATTTGAATGTTTGATTCCCAGGTGGTGGACTGTTTAGGAAGGATAGGAGGTGTGGCCTTGTTTGGGGAGGCGTGTCACTGGGGGTGGGCTTTGAGGTTTCAAAAAGCCAAAGTCTCAAGTGCTCTCACTGCCTGCTGTCTGTGGATCAGGATGGAAGCTCTTAGCTACTGCCCCGGCACCATGCCTGCCTGCCTGCCTGCTGCCATGCTCCCCGCCATGACACTCAATAACTAACCTTCTGAAACCTGTAACAAGCCTCCAATTAAATGCTTTCTTTTATAAGTTGCCTTGGTCATGCTGCCCCTTAGCAGCAACAGAATTAAGACACTCAAATAGTCACGTCGATTTATCTACAGATAAACTGAAAAGCAAAATGTGCTTTCTCTCTCTCTTCTTCCTCCCTGCTTCTCTTCCTTTTCCCCTCTTCCCGTCTCTCCCAGTATGTGTTCTTTCCACCCCCAACTCCCTAGTCTCAGGTTTATGTAGTCCAGGCTGGCCTGGAATTGATATGTGTGATCTTTCTGCTTCATCCTCCAGAGTGCCGGCTTGCAGGCTTGCACCGCCATGAATAAATAGCTCCCACTGGTTTCTCTCCTGTCCCCGTGACTGTGAGGAGACTTACTTAATCTTGTTTGTGAAATGCAGACAATAACAGTGATTTGCTCAGTGATTTTGTAACCACTGAATGAGTTAATACATGTAATATACTTAGAATGGCATGTTAAGTGCCCAACATAATTACTATTACTCGTTTCTTTCTAACTTTAGCAGTTTTTCCTAAAGCTTTGTCAAGATCTGGCGAAAAAGTCTCTCTCTCTGTCTGTGAAACAGTAACCATTGCCTCCCCCTACTAGTTTCGGAGTGGGAACTATGTTATCCTTTGTGTTTCTCAAGGCCACATAAAAGATGTCTTGGGGCCCGGTGGTGGTGGCACATGCCTTTAATCCCAGCACTCAGGAGGCAGAGCCAGGTGGATCTCTGTGAGTTCGAGGCCAGCCTGGTCTACAAAACGAGATCCAGGACAGGCACCAAAACACCACAGAGAAACCCTGTCTCAAAAAAAAAAAAAAAAAAAGAAAAAGAAAAAAGTCTTGGTCTCCTCTGAAGGAACGGACACCTCTAGGTTCCTCAGGATTCTCAGATAAATCCAAGCTGAGTATGAACTTAAAACCCTGAACCATCAAACTTTCCCTGAATCTATCTACCTGTCACAGTAAGATACTGTAGAAACCCCAAAGGCAGAGTAGAAGAACTTTTCACCAAAATGTCACACAATAAAAATTTAAGATAGATACATTTGAAAAAACTAAGAATGAAAGAAACCTCAAAACCTAATTAAGTGAAAATCAAAAAAGAAAAAAAAAAGGAACACGAAGATTTAAGAATGTACCACGTGGAGCTTCTAAAAATAAAAATTACAGTTACTAGAATGCAAACAGGGTTGATGGCAAATTAAACATAGTTAAAGAGAGAATTACTGTTATAGGAGTCAGAATTGCAAAAACTCTCCAGAATGTAACACACAGGAAAGAAAAAAAATGCTTCAAAGTGAGCTGGGAATATAGCTCGATTAGCGTGCATAAGGTCCTGGGTTCAAGCCACAGTCCAGCAAGAAAAGAGGGGGAAAAAAAGACTTCAAAAAACTTTGAGGAAAATAAACTATCAGTTTAGGACTGTATATTGGCTAAGTTGTCGTTCAGAAAAACAAAAGTGTACTGGCTGGTTTTGTGTGTCAACTTGACACAAGCTAGAGTCATTGGAAAGAGCCTCAGTTGAGGAAACGCCTTCATGAGATCCAGCTGTAAGGCATTTCCTCATTTAGTGATCAATGAGGCAGGGTCCAGCCCATGGTGGATGGTACCATGCCTGGGCTGTTGGTCCTAGGTTCTATAAGAAGGTGAGCTGAGCAGGTCAGGGGAAGCAAGCCAGCTCCCCTCCATGGTCTCTACATCAGCTCCTGCCTCCAGGATCCTGCACTGTTTGAGTTCCTGTTCTGACTTCCTTGAGTATGAACAGCAATGCTGAAGTGTAAGCCAAATAAACCCTTTCCTCCTCAACTTGCTTTTTGGTCATAGTTTTGGTTTCGTCTCAGTAATAGAAACCCTAACTAAGACAAAAGGTAAAGGTAGTATACATCTGTAAGCATAGTGGTATACATCTGTAATCCTGTTGCTGAGGCAGGAGGATTGCAAGTTTGAGGCCAGCCTGGACTGTATGATAAGACTCTGTGCTAGTGTTCTGTTGATGTAAAGAGACACCATGACCATGGCACTGTTATAAAAGAAAGCATTTAATTGCTTACAGTTTCAGAGGGTTTAGTCCATTGCCATGATGGGACAGGCAGACATAGTGCTGGAGAAGTAGCTGAGAGTTCTGCATCTGGATCCACAGGCAGCACGAAGTAAGAGACACTGCATTAAAACCTATGACCCTATGGGGACCATCCTCATTCAAATCACCATACCCTGTCTCAAAAAACTTAATGGGGCTGGAGAGATGACTCCGTGATTAACTGTGTGTTCTGTTCTTGCAGGGGACTTGAGTTCCGGGTGGCTCACAGCCCTCTTCTGGTCTCTGGGGCACCTAGGCTCATAGGCACAAACGTACACACAGACACATATATACACAAAATTAATAAAATAAATCTTAAAATTTCAAACAAAAGCAAAACAAGAGTAAGGGCAAAATGAGAATCTTAACGAAAGATAAAGCTTAGCCATTCATTACAAGACAGTCTCGGCAAATTTCTAAGGGATGTATTTCCAAGAAGATAATTTAAGTTCCAGAGAGTTTAAAGAGTGAGCAGCAAGAAAGAACAGCAAATAAAGAAACCTGTCAACATATGAAGAAGACTAAAGAAGTACTCACTGTTCGACCATGGGAACAATAACAAAAATGGCAAATTTTCAAGTTAAAAAAATGGGCAAAAAACCTGTAGAATGAGAAGATCAGTTGGAACTTGCTATGCATTCATTATATGAAAAAAAAAGAGATACTAATCAGCTTTAATTTTTATTAGCGATGCAATTTAAGTGTACTTATGAAAAATGTCGAGAGAGATTGCATAACTTCCAAACCAATGAGAGAGAAAGGAAAGAGAAATGAAGAAAACTTGATCAATTAAACAGAAGGTGGAAATGTAGAAGAAAGTCACACAGAGAAAGGACACCACAAAATGGATGATAGAAATTAGTTAAGTTGATCATTAATCCCAATAAATATACAGATGCAAATGGTTAGAGTGGCTTTATTTTGTATTTTTTTAATGCTCAAAAAGGTATATTACATGTATTAAACATACATCACAGGTATTAAACCTTTAAAAAGGATTTTAAACAATCTCATGTGTAGGAATGTTCTGCAGGCACTTCAGGTATGTGCACTGAACACATGCAGTGCTTACGGAGGCCAGAAGAGGGCATCCGAACCGCTGGAACCGGAGTTACAGATCACTGTGAGCCATCAGGTTGGTGTTGGGAACTGAACGGGTCCTCTCCGAGGGTTGTAAGGGCTCTCCACTGCTCAGCCATCCCTCTAGCCTCCCTCCCTTCCACCCACTCTGAGACAGGGTTAGTCTGCATAGCCTTGGCTGTCCTGGAACTCGCTCAGTAGATCAGGCTGGTTTTGAACTCAGAGAACCACCTGTGCACCACCATGCCGGGCTTGCTTCAGTTTTTGAGATGTGATCTCATTCCGTGGTCCAATTTGGCCTAGAACTTTTTTCTTCCTTCAGCTTCAGGAGCCGAGGAAAATCTTCACAAACTGCACAAACATCAGTATTGTCCGGACCATCTTTTCCGACCACAATGCAGGGAGAGATCACTAATAAAGAGTTAGTCCACAAACATATAGTTAACATTTGAAAACATAAATAAGCACATTCCTGTAATACCTGAGCCAAAATATGTGACATCAGAAAATCAGAACTAAAGGAAATAAAGTCACTACATATCAACACTCTAACTCAAATGATAATTGGAGATTAACAGTGCTGAATGCTTGTGAAGGACTTAGAGAAAAGGGGAACACTGAAGATGATCGGAAAAATATCCAGTTCAGTGAATTTAGCAAGAACGAAAAGAGCAAACCCAAAAAACTTGGAGGCTGATGCGCTGATGGAAGTTTGAGGCAGCCTGGGATACATCGCCAGACTCTATCCTAAACAACACAAAGCAAAAACCAAAGCTGAATCTAAAGAGATTCTTATTCCTGGAAAAAGAAAAATTAGACGCTAGATGAGATAGCATATGAATATACCTTTAGATATTATATAACCAGGAGCAATAAAAACCACACACACACACATGCACATGCACACTGGGTCCCGACAGCTTTGCAGTCAATCTAGCACTCCGGTTTCAGCTGCTCCACAGCAAGGAGGCCTGAGCTGAAGTTGGGTGTAATCTTGTAGATGACAGTTTAATCTCTGACTTACTTACATAGCAAATAAACTGAGCTACACAGTGTACCAGGGCTTGGTCACAGCAAAACCAGAGAGGCTAAGACCTCTCTCCACAGGGAGCCCACCTCCTGCCAGGGAAAGAGATGCTAAGCAACACATAAAGGAATTACAGTGTGTTGAAATTTCGACAATGGCAGCTTGACAAAAGAGAAACCAGATTAGGGCAGAACAGAGTATTTAGTGAAGAAACATGGGGTGAGGTGGGTCCTCAAAGGGAGGGATGCAGGCTGGGAGAGGAAGGCGTCTAGGAGACGCTTCTCTAGATGAGTACAGAACCTCCTGACAGGATGGAAATCAAAGGAAGAGCTTCAGGAGGAGACAGGTTAGTCTGGACAGAAGAATGCCTGTCAGACTTTCAGCAAGAGGTCGACGTACTTAGTAACGTAGGGGACAGGCCAGGATGAGCCGAGTGACAAGAGCGGGAAGTGTGCAGGAGTGATGGATGGAAGGGAGGGATACCTCCCCAGGTGGAAGTGAGGCAAGCCGTCTAGCATACAGAGGAGCCTACAGGCCAAGCGAGGTCAACCAGAGGGCCAGAAGGTGGGCTGGGAGTACGAATCACAGGCCAGAGGACGCTTAGGATGTGGAAGGGTCAAGAGCATGGAGACCGTCACTGGAGGTTTGGATGTCTCCAGTGAATGCTTAAGCAATGGACACTTGGAGCCGCACAGCAGCAGGCTGAGGACTATAGTTACACATTTGCTGCCAATCCACGTGCCATACACTATTCTGGATGCACTAGTCACAAATCTTCCTCCACCCCCAAATCTCCTGAAGCTGTGTAGCTGAAAGTGCACTAGGAGGTGGGGAAGAAGTGTGGATGGTCAAAATAAGATCTTTCTAGAATTTTGGCCCCGGGAAAGGAAGAAGTAAGCAAAAGGCACCGGCCAGTATTTGAAGGTCGACCATGGCGACAAAGTGTCACCTTGCCTGGGAGATGGGGTCTGGTGGACCTGAGGGAAGGTAGCCACGGCTGCTCAAGAGACTGTCCGTCTGCAGGTAGCTGGTTAGCAAAATGTGAGACTCTCTCCCCAAAAGCTTGGCAACAAAGGCCATAGGCCTACACGGATAGTTAGATTCACCCAGCAAGGGAGGTGTCAGAGGAGGCTCAAAGGCTTCCTTCCATGAGGTCCAGTTGTGGACAGCTAGCCCCGAAGAGGCAATACCCAGGGATCTGGGCCCATTCAGGTCAAGACAAGGTTTACTGAGTGTCCAAAGCTGGCCTGTTGCCTGACTGAGGGCATGGGATTCCTCCATTTCAGCCTCATCCCTGGTGGATTCTGGCCATCATTTCCCACCAGCAGGCAGCTAGTTTAGGGAAAAGGGAGGCTGGAAATAAAGGTGGGTGGAGGTTTTGATGGGAGGGATTGGGTTTAGCCGGAAAGGAGGCCTGGGTCAAGGCGAAAAGGAAAGAGGCAAAGAGAGGAAGATGGCGGAGACTCCCGGGCCAGGAAGCAGAGTTTCCTCTCTGGGCTGGGACACAGGAAACCCAGCCCTGAGCTTCCCCAGGTGCTTCCTGAAGATAAGAGAGACTCTTTCCTGCTCCTGCCCCTCTGACATCCTGCCCTAGCCCCTAGGGTACCCTAAGTTGCCCCGCTCAATCAGACCTTGGGAGGGGCTTGGAGGTCAGGGCCTGCTGGGGCTTCACTTCCTCCAGCACTCAGGGGTCCACCCAGGCTGGAGGGCAGCAGGGAACAGAGGCACGGGAGCGCTGGAGACTCAGCTCTGCCGGGTAAGCGGTTCTTGTGAAGGGAGAGATTGTTCCTCAAAGGTAGTGATGTGGGAGTCAGCTGGGTGGTCCATGGGGGACAGTCCCGTGGGGTTTGGATTGGTCAGAAGGCCCTCTTATGGGGTCATGAAACACTTGGAAGGTGATGGATCCGTGGAGTGCAGGCTGTTTTTTTGGGGGGAAGTCTAATCAAATCACTGTTCTGTGTGGGGTGAGGGCATGTGTCAGGTGAACCAAGGTGGTCAGGGGGTGGGATATGGTGAGGTGTATGGTGTATAGGACCAGGGCAGTCCTAGGTTATTCCTGGGATGCTCAGGAATAACCAGTTTTGTGGGCGATCCAGGGCTGCTCATGGAGAGAGTTGGGGAGGCTGGGGCTGAGGGGATGCTTTCTGCCACTGGCAGAGTTCCCGGCCAGACTGCTCCGCAAAAGCTGTCCAGTGTGTGCCGCCAGCGATGAGTGGCTCTCTGGGGCCCTTAGGGGGTGGGGTATAAGTCAAGGTAGGTGGGAGAGTGCAGTGGAAGGCAGGACTAGACCCTACTGTTAGTAGGGCAATTCATCCACTCAGGGGCTGCACCTTCCTGGGCCTTGGGAGTGAGGCCCCCGCGCGTTGGGCACTTCCGAGGCAGCGCCGGGCTAAGGCTGGCACGCCACGCGGGCGGCGCCTGAGTTGGTTCACTCGCAGCGCTCCCCTCCCCGCCCACTCGTCACCCCCTCCCGCGTTGCCACGACAACGTGTGAAACTAAAATTCAGTTCCCCGTCGCAGGTGGAGACTAGTGGCGCCCCCTCCCCTAAGCCCTTCCTCGTAGGTCGCGCCCCCATCCTGCTGTCGCTAAGGTGACGGGGAGGGGGCGACCAGCTGCAGGGTTGGGCCAGCCAAGGTGGGGGAGACCGCAGAGTCCGGACAGGCTCCCCAAACTCGGTTGCGGCGGGGGCCGAAAGGAACACCCTGGGTGCGGTTAGAAGGGCTGATTTTGGGGGCGCTTCCGTGGCACAGCAGCTCCACCCTGCTCGAGCCTGGGGTCTGCGGCCCTCCGACTCCCACCCAGCACGGTGCCCCGGCTGATCCCACCACCTCCTCGGGGTCCCGAGTGGGGTCGGCAGACTGGGGAGATTTCCACCCCGGGACACCAATTTTCCTGCTTGTCTCTCCCTCCCTTGTCAGCCTGTGGTCCTCTTGCCCCGACGCGTAGAGGTCCCTCATCCAGCTCCAGAACCCTCCGTCACCCTAATACGGTGGTCTGCGACGCTCGCCTGCAGCGGAAGCGCGGCGTGCCATCCCCCCGCTGTGTCAGCCACTCCCCCTCGACAGCCAACCCCCCCCCCTCCGCGCGCGCGGGCCCCCGGCCCCCGCCCTCTGCACCACACGCCCACGCCGCCCGACCCCGCGGGGGACCCCAGTTTCCCGGCTCTGGGCTTCCCGTCCCCGCCTCCGGCGCGGCCCCCTCCCCGCCTCCGCTCCGCTCCGGGCTCGGGCCCCCTCCCCCCGCCGCCCCCGCCCCCGGGGAAGGCAGGCGCCGCTCGAAGCCGGGGCCGATGCAGCTAAACCGTGCCGCCGTCGCCGCCGCCGCTGCGCCTGCGGAGCCCCCGGAGCCGCTGTCCCCCGCGCTGGCCCCGGCCCCGGCCCCCCCCGGCCCCCTCCCGCGAAGCGCGGTCGGCGGGGCTCCGGCGGGGGGTCAGGGGGGGCCAGGGCGCCGCGCGGAATCCCCGTGCGCTCCTCTCTCCGCCGGCAACAGTCCGGGCCCGGGCGCTAGCATCGGGATGGACGGCCCCGGGGCCAGCGCCGTGGTCGTGCGCGTCGGCATCCCGGACCTGCAACAAACGGTGAGCCCTCGCGATCTTGCCGTACCCCTGTGTAGCCCGCTAGCGGTGACCCCCGCCGGGCGCGCCCTGCGCCAGGACCCCCGGCCGCGGCCACTCGCCCCTCCCCCGCCGCCTCCGCGGGACCCTCCCCATCGCCGGGGCGGGGCCCGGGAAGGCCAGCCCCGGGGCGGGGCCTCGGCCTCTGCGCCGTGGCGCGGGGTCCCTGCTCTTGCTCCCCAACTAGCCCTCCATGCGGGGCCCGGGGCGCGGTGTCCTGCGCTCGCAGGTCCGGGCTCACGACTCGCTCCGCTGCAGAAGTGCCTGCGTCTGGACCCAACCGCGCCCGTGTGGGCCGCCAAGCAGCGTGTGCTCTGCGCCCTCAACCACAGCCTTCAGGACGCGCTCAACTACGGGCTATTCCAGCCGCCCTCCCGGGGTCGCGCCGGCAAGTTCCTGGATGAAGAGCGGCTCTTACAGGACTACCCGCCTAACCTGGACACGCCCCTGCCCTATCTGGAGGTGCTGGGCAGACCAGGGTGGGGGTGGCATGGAGCGCACTGGGTGTGATCTTTGAGCTCCGTGGCTGGAGCAGTGAAGGGCAGGCCGGGAGGAGTTGGCTACAGGAGCGGTGGGGGGCTGTGTGCAGCCTTTGAGCAGTGTGCTGAGAGCCAGAGGTGGGTACATTTGAGTGCAGCGGGTAGGGCGAAGTGTGAGCTGCATGTGTGGTAAGTGGTGTGTTGCAGCTTAGGCGTGGAGAACAGTGTGAGCAGTGTGTAAGAGTGCTTGCAGCAAGCGATGCGTACAAGCACACAATGAGCACCTGCAGCACATGCACTCAGCATGTGTGGTGTGAGTGAGCAGTTTGAACACTGGAGGGAGAAGTGTGAGAAGGAGTGAGTGCCGAAAGGGTCATGCAGTGTGAACAGTGTTAATCTTGTGTGCACGTTTGTCTCTTGCCCAAGTCTTCTGAGGTTGGCCCAAAAGATTAGCACCATTTATGACATATAAGGGTGATTTGAGTGCCATTCCAGGTATAGGGGTGGAGATTGGGTCCTAATTGGAAGGTCTTCTGTGTGTGTGTGTGTGTGTGTGTGTGTGTGTGTGTGTGTGTACACCAAGGTCAGAGTTGGTCTGATCCTTGTGGTAGCACCAGGAATCGGGTTATTTCTACTAGGAGAGGAAGTGTCTAGGAATAGAAGCTTAGTTTTAGATCTTAGGGGAGCCGTGGAGTTTTCCAAGTCCTGGTGGTGGGAACGAGACAGACAGGTTGTAGGCCCGCCAGGCCACGAATTGGCCAAGTACTGTCTTCTCTGGAACCACACATCGTTTCTGCGTCGAGGGTAGTCGGTAGTTGTCAGTGTCTGTCCACTTGTGTGTGTGTGTCTGGGACTTGTATGGCTGTGTTGCAGTGAAATTGTGGGCAGGAGGGTGGTGAGCGGTGAGCGGCACTCGGTGGTGGCCGCCGCCACCACTTGCTCACTGGACCTGTGTGGGTCCCTTCTCTCCGCCTTTTCTTTATCTGAGCAGTTTCGATACAAGCGGAGGGTTTATGCCCAGAACCTCATCGATGACAAGCAGTTTTCAAAGCTGCACACAAAGGTAAAGGCGCAGTCTTTGGAGGGGACTCCTCCCCCCCATGACCCCTGCTCCTGTTCTGGCTTGGCCCAGCCTGCTTTCCCGGAAGTGGCTTTCGGGACCTGGTCCGGGGCTGGGTACAGGCTCCGTGCCCATGACTGGTTCAGTGATAGGTTCCGGCTAAATCAGATTTTTGCCGTATTTGAAGCTGGGGGAGAGGGAAGCAAATGAGCGTCCAGTCTGTTGGCTGTGAGGGCAAGAGGTCCAGTGTTTAGTGTTCCCTAGCACAAGGAACACAGAATTAGATATCTCATTAATTCTCTCCCAGAGGAGATTTGCTACCTCATTTCACAGGTGAGGGTTGAGTCACCTGCTGTGACTGGCTGGCCAGATCTGCCAGGTAGACCCTGTGGTCTGGGTATACCTGTACAGTGTCTTTTCTTCTGGGACCTGCTCCCAGGTGGGCCTGACTCCATTTGCCTTTTTTGTTTCGAGGGGGCGCTACACTCCTGTGGGTGTCCAGGGGGCAAGGTGGGTGCCATAGCCCTTTTCCAAGTCCCTCAGCTCCGTGGGCCAATGGGAATTTGCTTGTGGGATACTTCACTGATGGTCCCTGGAGCTTAGGAAAGGGTCTTCGTGACCCTACCTATGGTCCTAGATCCTTGGGCTTCTGTGGCAGACTTTTCTGCTGCTCCAGAGCAGGTGACAGTCAGTGGCCCTGGCTCTATGTTGGGCAGAGACCATGTCAGAGAGGTAACTGTCTCCCTCCACTGGCCCTTGTGTGACCCTGTCACCCTGGGTTCTCTAGATCTTTTCTCAGGGGCCCACAGGACATGAGTGACTTGCTTTTCGGTGAGTCTTGTCTGTGTTTGGGATGTATCTGAACTCCTCACTGCACTGCAGCCCTGTCCTCTTGCTTGCCTGGGGGCCAGCTGTCCCTACCCTCTCCCCCTGTTACCTCCAGGCTAAGGTTCTTCCTAGATGATTCGCAGAGATCCTTCCTCTGGTTTCATCACCCTGACCCCATGATACTGGTTCATGAGACACCCTCTCTTGTCTATGATACATGCTGTTTCTAGATGCCTGGGCTGGGACACCTTGCCCTAGGTGTGTGTGGCATCTAGGCCACCTGACAAGGCTAACGAGGCTTTGTTGGGTGAAAGACTAAGAGGCAAAGTCATGTCATGGGTGCTCCAGGGGTTTATCATGGAGTGTAGGAGGAGCTGGCCAGAGGAGTGAGTCTAGAGTTGTTAGTATTTGGTGCCTGTTGGAATGGACTCAGTGCTCTTTCAGGCTGAGGGAAGGGAGTCCGTTGGAGTCTGTGACCAAACTAAGGTGGCCTGGCTGTGATGGAAGTGGCCAGGCTCAGGCCAACAAACAGCTGTTGTGGGTTTGCAGAGAAAGGCTTTGAAAGCACATGGGTCTAGCCGAGATGGAACTAGCGTTGAGGTAAGAGTATCGGGGTTGAGGATGAGCAAGCCGGATGACAGGTTAGACAGGTCGGGGTTAGGGACAGGTGTCTGCCTTGCAGGTGGTCGGGAGCTTGCTGGAGGAAGGGGGTGATGGTAAGATGACCATGGCTGTGGCACTCAGCTGACTGGGATGGCTGGTGTTCTAGGCCAACCTGAAGAAGTTCATGGACTATGTCCAGCTACACAGCACAGACAAGGTGGCCCGCCTGCTGGACAAGGGGCTGGACCCCAATTTCCATGACCCTGACTCAGGAGGTGAGAAGAGCAGAGAGGGGCTGTGTTTTCTTCTCTTCTCTTTCCTTCCTTCCTTCCTTCCTTCCTTCCTTCCTTCCTTCCTTCCTTCCTTCCTTCCTTCCTTCCTTCCTTCTTTCTTTCCCTCCCTCGTTTCCTCCTTCCTTCCTTCCTTCCTTCCTTCCTTCCTTCCTTCCTTCCTTCCTTCCTTCCTTCCTTCCTTCCTTCCTTCCTTCCTTCCTTTCTTTGTGGCTGGGACCCTAACTTTCATCTATCTCCAACCCCAGAGTGCCCTCTGAGCCTTGCGGCACAGTTGGACAACGCCACTGACCTCCTGAAGGTTCTTCGCAATGGCGGTGCTCACCTGGACTTCCGAACCCGAGATGGGCTCACAGCCGTCCACTGTGCCACCCGCCAGCGGAATGCAGGGGCATTGACGGTTAGTGAGGGCAGGACCCTGGTCTGGAGGGACTCATGGGCTCAAGCAGAAAGCTGGGCCTGGCATGGATCCTGAGGTGCCTTACCCTCAGACCCTGCTGGACCTGGGGGCTTCACCTGACTACAAGGACAGCCGCGGCCTGACGCCCCTGTACCATAGTGCCCTAGGGGGCGGGGATGCCCTCTGCTGCGAGCTGCTTCTCCATGATCACGCACAGCTGGGGACCACTGATGAAAATGGCTGGCAAGAAATCCATCAGGTGAGTAGGGGGCCTGGGCTGGGTGCAGGCTGTATGCCTCTGTACCTGGGATGCGTCAGTACCTCTCTTCTCCTCAGGCCTGCCGCTTTGGACACGTGCAGCACTTGGAGCACTTGCTCTTCTATGGGGCCAACATGGGTGCCCAGAATGCCTCGGGAAACACAGCCTTGCACATCTGTGCCCTCTACAACCAGGTAACGCCTTGCGTCTCACCCCTCTGTCGGTTCATCTCTACATCGTCTGCGCGTGGTAGAGTGCGACTGCATATGTGTCTGGGCCGGCACGCGGGTGACCGTACACCCCAGCTTGTGCGACACTCCCCATGTGTATGTTCCGTGCCCGATCTGGTTACTGGGTGACCTACTTAAACACATCTGTTCTCTGAACACACGTGTGTCAATGTGTCCATATGTATGCTCTTAGCTAGCTCTCAGATGAGAGCTACCTACGTAGTCCTACCTAGCCTAGGGATGCATGTGTGTGAGGGATTCCTGTGCCTTGCACTCCTGGGCACCCGCCCCAGCCTGGCCCTGCCTCTTCTGCTGCCCAGTGTGATTGTTGTTGCCTCCCAACAGGAGAGCTGTGCTCGTGTCCTGCTTTTCCGTGGTGCCAACAAGGACGTCCGCAATTACAACAGCCAGACAGCCTTCCAGGTACAGGATGTGTGAGGCTGACCCAGGGGGGGTTGCTTGTGTGTCCTATTGACTTTGGACCCAGATTCTTCTTCAGAGGGCAAGAAGGGAGCGCTCACTCTCAGGACTGCCGCCCGAGGTGGAACTGGGAGTGAGTGGGCTTGTGTGGTGCCCAGAATTTGAGGGAGTCTTTGGTGCGGTGGTTGCCTCCACCCTCCTCCTATGGGTAAATGTCACGTGACTCCACGACTCTGGGGAAGGGCCACATGGAGAGGACAGAAAGACGGGTGTGGTGGGCCTGATTCCCCAGAAGCAGGGAGGAGTCCCGGCAGAGGTCCAAGCTGAGAGGGGCGTGTGACCGCTACTATACCTGACTTGACCCAGGTTATATTTCTGAGCCATTAGTCCTCCAGGCTGGTTGGCACTGGATAGGATAGCCAGGTAGTTTTCATCTCTGTGGCCTGAGTTTTTGAGGAGTTGAGGGTATCATAGGAATTTATGGACCATGAAAGCAGCAGGGAAGCAGGGGAGGAGGTGTTGTTTATTATTATTATTACTATTATTATTATTATTGGTTATTATTGTTTTTTTTGAGACAGGGTTTCTCTGTGTATCCCTGGCTGTCCTGGAACTCACTTTGTAGGTCAGGCTGGCCTCGAACTCACAGAGATCCACCTGGCTCTGCTTCCCAAGTGCTGGGATTAAAGGCGTGTGCCAGCGCTTCCCGGCCTCTGTTTATTATTCTTAATGGGAGCACAGGGCCCTGAGAATGTCAGAAAGGCAAGCTGCTGTGGTCGTGTCTGGGAGTGTGAGGCAGAGGTCGAAGATGTGGGCACATCTGGAAGTAGATACATCAGGGTCTGTTGGCCAGGTTTGGGGACATGGGTAGGAAGAATGAGGGCCGAAAAGCTGTGGGGCCAGGATTGATAGAGGAGTCGTGGCTGCATGTAGGGGCAGATTAGAAGTTCTGCTAGTGTGTGCAGACCTGTTCATGTTTTAACTCTCAGCCTGGTGTCCCAGAAACACCCTGGACTGAGGCCGACGAGGGCCGCGGGCCACCTCTGGTTACTATATCCTATCTCTTGTTGGTGGCAGTGCTGTGCCCCTAGACACTGACTGCTGTGACTCGAGAGATGGGTGGCTTCTCTCCCAGCAGGACCACCTGGGGTGGGGGTCAAATCTGGGTTGCTGAGCCTCCCTCCATGTCCTCCATGTGTTTGTTGACGTCTCTCTCCCAGGTGGCCATCATTGCAGGGAACTTTGAGCTCGCTGAGGTAATCAAGACCCACAAAGACTCGGATGTCGGTGAGTTCTGCCTACTCATAGATCCTTTCTGAATGGGCTGTGGTGCTCATAAGCAGTGGAGGTGTAACAGGGCCCCCATACTCCAAGACAACTGTCTGCTAGTGATCCTTGCAGACCTGGGGACCGTGATGAACAAAGGCCTGTGTGGACTGAACAGAATTTTTGGTCAGGGCCTAGAGCAGGTCTGGGCTTTAGCCTATGATAGCCCTGGGCCCAGCAGTTGACATTTAGATAAGGGCCTGTGCTTTCTGTTAGGTGCTAGGGCTGTGTTTAGCCTCCTATGGCTTCCCGTGTGACGTGATCCCATGAACATACCTGCGGAGAGAACCAAACACGATGGTGAGGACGAAAGTGAAGTGGGGATAGGATTGTGGGTGTCTCCTTGGCCAGAGGATTGGAGCTCCCAGCAGGTAGTGCGTAAAAGAGACTTGGCATGTGGATGAGCCCTAGGAGGAAGGACCAGGCGCTGCATGTGTAGTTTTAGCTCCAAGACTGGCAGGCAGAAGGGTCCAGCCTATGCCTCTGTGCGTGCATGCGTGGGTGCATGCATGCATGCGTGCCTGGAGAGAGAGAGAGAGAGATAGATAGATAGATAGAGAGAGAGAGAGAGACAGACAGACAGACAGACAGACAGACAGACACAGACAGACGACAGACAGACGGGGGTGGTGGTGATAGTGTGTGTGTGTGTGTGTGTGTGTGTGTGTGTGTGTGTGTGTGTGTGTGTGCATGCATGCATGTTTGTTTCTGGAGTCAGGCTGGCTCATCCTGGGTACAGGTTAAGTCTGCAGGGTACTGCAGGCCCCTCCTCCAGCAAAGGGTTGCTGTCCGTCCGGCTACAGCGAAGTCTTCTAGCCATAGGGATCGCTTTATGTTCTGGATAGGCTTTTCTGTCTGTGACGCTTTCTGGAACATGGAGCCCCAGGCTCCTCTTTCTTCTGTGAGTGTTCCTTGAAGTGTCCCCATTTCTTGTCTCAGTTTGCAGTGACACTGGGCAGCAAAGGGCTGGGGCTGGCATTAAAGTTAGATAGAATATGCCTCGGTTCTATGACAGTCTGGCCTGGGGCTTCGTCTTTGGACGGGCTTAAGATTAAGGTCCGTTTCATGTTTGGGGTTCTTCCTTGAGCTGCTCTCTGCCAATAAGGCTTGGGTGTGCACCCCTTGAACCCTGATGGTGGTTGAACTGAGGGTGGGTGGCTTCCCCAAGAGAGATACTGCAGCAGCGCTGAGTGACTTCATGATCCATGGTACAAAGCTGGGCCCAGGTTCAGGTAGAAAGATCAGGGTATGGTTTTGGGGTTGATATTGGCGCTTGATGGTGGCTGACAGAGATGGTATTTTCTGGGATCACCCAGCTTATGGATGTTTGGGGGGGGGGTGTGTGTGTCTTTGTTTTGCCTGATCGTCTAATCCTGAGAGAACTGCTGACATCTGTGGTGCCTCCCTTTATCATACGTGAAAGATAGTGTCTTAGAGTTCTCATCTTCTTTTCACCTTGGTCTCCTGTAGCCTTTGATCCTGGAAGGGGCTGAATTCTAGGAAGTGGCCAGTCACTGATTTGGCAAGAGATGAGGGACTTGTATAATATCTAGGATGAGAGGTAGGAGTATTCTTCTGCCCTCCATCCTAGGATTCTGGGGGTCACCAACTGAAGTGCACTGTCCATTTCACCCAAGTGTGCTTGCTCAGTTGGGGTCAGGCACATCATTGCTGAGTGGGCATCTGTGTCATCTGGTCCTGATGTAGACATCTGCTCTTACAGTAATACACCATCATGCATTTCAAGGTTACCGTTGTTTTAGTTAGGTTTCTGTTGTTGTGATAAGACACAGTGACCAAAAGTAACTTGGGGAGGAAAGGGTTTATTACAGCTTACGTATCCCAGTCGCACTCCATCATGAAGGGAAGTCAGGGAAGGAAATGAAGGCAGGAACTGAAGCGGAGCCCACAGGGGAGTGCTGCTTTCTGGCTTGCTCCACATGGTTTGCTTGGCTTGCTTTCTTACAGAACCCAGAACCACCTACCCAGCGGTGGCACCACCCATAGTGGCTGGGCGTTTCCACATCAATTATTTAATAATAGTAAAAGAAGCGCCCCACAGACTTACCTATAGGCCAGTTTGATGGAAGCATTTTCTCAACTGAAATTTCTTCTTCCTAGATGACCTGGCTTGTGTAAAGTTGACAGAAAACTAACCATCACCCAACCAGCCAACCCTGTGTAGTCATGAGATTTACTATGAACTCTCTTATCTCAGTTCACCTTCCTAATAGTCTCTTGTGAAGTTGATTACTGGACCGTTTTTTACAGAGACTTTTGGAAACCAAATCTCAGAGGGTTAAGGAGAAAACCTACCCTTAGACCTGGGGACTCAGGGTCTGGGTTACCCACTGCCCTCTGCACGTAGTTACTCGAAGGACATTCCTTACGTGACAGTTGTAAGTTACTATGTCTCACTCTGGGTCTTTGGGCAGAGGCCTGCACATAGGAGTTGTATGGAGCTCTCTGCCTATCCGTCCTCCATTCCTTCCTTAGGGTAGTGTCTGGTAGACACCTTTGTCATGCTTCAAGAGACCCTTTCTATCTCTAGGCAGCCTCGCTTTTCTTTGTGAACCAACAGACCTTGGGTGGGTCTCTTTTCTCCTCACTGTCCTTCTCTATTTCCCGTTTCTGTTAGTGGACTCTGCTCTTTCAGGCAACCGCCAATGTGCACAAAAACATCCTATGTATCTATGTTCTCAGGGATGGTCTATCTAAGGTTTTTGGTAAGTGCCTCGGGAAATGCTTCTCACATGGTGACGTCACCTGGAGAGCTTGTTCAATGTAGGTTCTGAGTCTGGGCCTGGGTGTGGCCTGAGCATCTCCACTGGTCATCAGCTCAAGGTGATGCGTGCCCTGCTGACCCTGGCTCTACTCTCTATAACAGGTGTGGACCAGCTTGGCGGGCAGTGCTGCAGGCCAAGGCCTGCCCACGGCATAGTTTTCGTTTTTTAAATTAAGGCCAAATGTTTCTTACTTAAAACTTACTACTTTTATTGACAATCCAGTGGCATTCCTTACATTTACAGTATTGTATGCCAGTTTTGTTAAATCCCAAAATGTTTTCATTGCTCCAAAGAATACTTCCGCTAGAGTAAGCAATTTTTCTGTGTTACCCTCTTCTCCTAACCTGTCAGTTGAGAACATAACTCCTTTGCATTTACTTGTTATTGCTGTTTCATATCAATGGAATTACGATATGACCCTTCCTTTGTGTGTGGCTTCTTTTACTTATTGTGGTTTGGAGCTTCATCTGCCTTGAAGATCACTTCATTCCTTCTTATGGCTAAAAAGTATTCTAGTGTCTGTATGCATGGTACTGGGCTCATCCATTTGCCTATTGGTGGATATATAAGTTGTTTCTACTTTAAAACACATACACATATATGTGTATATATGTTTTAACAAACAAACTACATATATGGGCGTGTGTGTGTGTGTGTGCCTGCCTGTTTGTCTATATGTGTATCACATGCATACAGGTGCCCTTGGGGGCCAGAAGAGGGTACCTGATTCCCTGAAACTGGAGATACAGATGGTGGTTAGCTGCCCAATATGGGTACTGGGACTTAAAACCATGTCCCTCTACAAGTTATTATCCACCTTTTTTTTTTGGTTTTCGAGACAGGGTTTCTCTGTGTAGTTTTGGAGCCTGTCCTGGAACTCACTCTGTAGACCAGGCTGGCCTCAAACTCACAGAGATCTGCCTGGCTCTGCCTCCCGAGTGCTGGGATTAAAGGCGTGCACCGCTGCCGCCTCTGGGCCTAGTACCCACTCTTAACAGCTGAGCCTTCTCTCCAGCTGGTTTCTACTTTTTGATTTATGACTGTTGCTATCACAAACATGCTTGAACATGTATTTATCTGAATACTTGTTTACACTTCTTTTGGGTTTATCCCGAGGAGTGGAATTGCTAGGCGATATGACAGTTCTTACATTTTTGAGGAGTTTCTAAACTGTTTTCCTCTAAACTTCTATCAGCTGTGCCCGACTTTCTAACTTCTTTACATTCTTCCCAATGCTTGCCTGGTGGTTTTTTTTTTTTAAATTATAGTTATCCTATTGGCTATGGTGTGGTATTTCATTGTGGTTTCCCAATGCCCCATGCTATTAAGCATGTTTTCTTGAGTCTGTTGTTCATTTGTGTGTCTTAGGAGAAGAGTGAAGGCCTTTGCTCACGTTAAGATTTTTTTTTTCTTATTGTTGAACCATAAGAATTCTTTGTATATTCTGAATATATAGAATATAGGGCCAGCAAGATGGCTTAGTGGGTAAATGTGTATGTCGCTAACCCTGGGAAATCCACATGGTGGAAGGAGACAGCTGACTTCTTCAGGGCCTTCACCTGCTTCATAGAGCTGTGGCACATGCTTGTGTTCATTTACGTACATACGCAAATAAGTAGATGTAACAAATTAAAAATATGTTGTATATGATTTTTTTTTTTTTTTTTGAGATAAGGTTTCGCTGTAGCCCAGGTTGGTGTTGACCTTGGTCTGCAGCTCAGGCTGGCCTCAAACTCCTGACGGTTTCTTCTGCCTTAGCATCTGAGAGTACAGGAAAAAGCTACCGTGTACTGCTTTGTTTCTTGCCCAGACTGGTTTTGAATTCTGGGCTCAGGTGATCTTCCTGCCTCAGCCTCTCGAGTAGCAGGGACTATAGGCCCTTGTCATCCTCCTCCTCCCTCTTTTTTAAATTAAAAAATTAAAAAAATTGCTCATGCTTTTGATGTTGTAGCTAAGAATCCATTGCCAAATGTAAGGTCACATCACTGATGCTTAAGTTTTAAAGAGTTTTGAGTATTCCGTAGCTCCCAAATGGAGGTTGTACTCTGTAGGACGGAACAAGAGGTCAAGCCTTTGTAGAGACAACATGGATGCTGCTTTGTTTGGAAGTGAAGTACCAGAGCCACTCCCGTTACCGGCATCCCAGTGAGATGATTTTTTTTTTTTTACTTTTTTTTGATATATATTTTTTATTTTACAATATCATTCAGTTCTACATATCAGCCATGGGTTCCCCTATTCTCCCCCCTCCCACGCAATCCCCTTACCCCCAGCCCACCCTCCATTTCCACCTCCTCCAGGACAAGTCCTCCCCCGAGGACTGTGATCAACTTGGTAGATTCAGTCCAGGGAGGTCCAGTCCCTTCCTCCCAGACTAAGCCAAGTGTCCCTGCATAAGTTCCAGGTTTCAGACAGCCAACTCATGCAATGAGCACAGGACTTGGTCCCACTGCCTAGATGCCTCCCAAACTGATCAAGCCAATCAACTGTCTCACCTATTCAGAGGGCCTGATCCAGCTGGGAGCCCCTCAGCCATTGGTTCATAGTTCATGTGTTTCCATTCATTGGGCTATTTTTTTTTTCAGTGAGATGATTTTTAAAAAAATTATTATTATTTTCAGACAGGATCTCACTGTGTAGTCCTGGCTGGCCAGGAACTCACTATGTAGATCAGGCTGGCCTAAAACTCACAGGGAGTTTCCAAGTGCTGGGATTAAAGACATGTACCACCATGCCTGGCACTTTCAAAAACAACAAACAAAAATAGTTGTCCACTTTGACGAGAAGTTGGGAATACGTGTCACGGCTAGATGTCTTGGACTCCAATCATCCTGTTAAGATGTGGAAGATTTTTGTTGTTGTTGATATCATTTTTGTTCTTAGCATACTGTGGATGGCTGTGAAGACACATTTGGGACCCTAGAAAAAATGTAGCACACCGGAGAATTAGAATGACTATCAGGTAGATGCCCAAGATTAGAGTTGGTCCTTAGCTGAGGATTCTACCAACCAATATACGTGCGCGCGCGCACACACACACACACACACACACACACACACACACACACACACACACACACTGCTTTGTTTTGTTTTTTGAGATAGGGTATCTCTATATCCTGGAACTCACTATGGAGACCAGGCTGGCCTCTAACTCACAGAGATCCACTAGCCTCTGGGATTAAAGGTGTGTGCCACTATGCCTGGCTCAAAATAATATGTTCTCGTTCTCTCTCTCTCTCTCTCTCTCTCTCTCTCTCTCTCTCTCTCTCTCTCTCTCTCTCTCTCTCTCTCCAGGGTTTCTCTGTGTATCCCCGGCTGTCCGGGAACTCACTTTGTAGACCAGGCTGTCCTGGAACTCACAGAGATCCACCTGCCTCTGCCTCCTGAGTGCTGGGATTCACCACCCAGCTCAAAATAATATTTCTACTGAACAAAAGCATAGCAAAGGTGAATCATTAAAACAAACAAAATCAGTCAGAGTCCAGAAAGAAGTTAGCCAAGACTTTAGAGTTGAGCTCAAAATGTGTTTCCTGGCTTGCCTCTCACATGCTTATATTTCTGGCACTGGGGTGACAGCTGACCTCCCTTGGTGGCCAGTATTCTGGTATGGTTGTCCTCTGGAATTGCATCAAGGTGTCTCTTTCCAGCTGCAGAATTTCAGGAATGAGCAGTTCTTGTTCTTAGTGATTCTAAGTTGGAAAAGTGGGGAAAAAAATTCAGATGGAGGAATATAGAAGATCACTATCCAGTTCAGTTTATAGCTAATAATAATAATAATAATAATAATAATAATAATAATAATAATAATAATAATAATTTAAAACAGTGAGCAGGCCCACAGTTTTAGAACAGTGTCCTGCAGTTTTCTCTGAAGCATAATTTTCTTCTCTCTTGCCATGTCTGCCAGTCTTGGAACCTTAGCCTATTTCTACAAATTTAGTAGGAAAGGCTTGGCCTGTAGCTTAAGTTGGTAGGGTGCCTACCCAGCTGTGCAGAGCTCTGGGTTACATCACTAGCACTGAGTAAAGCAGTTACATCTGTAATCAAAGCACAGTAGAGCACATCTGTAATCCCAGCACTCTAGAAGTAGAGACAGGACCAGAGATTCAAAGTCATCCTCAGCGAAATTGAGTTTGAGGCCAGCCTGGGCTAGACTGTCTCCCAGCAACAATAACGACACAAGAAGACATTTAGTAAAAAAAGAAAAAAAGAAAAAAGAAAAAAAAGTAGTTAGCCACATAGGCTCTTAAGTTTGTTTTGCTGAAAGTTTTGGTAAGGAGCCCCAGTTTGGACTTTTAAAAGTCTTTCAAGGCTCAGAAATAAAATCAAGACGAACTTCAGACTTTCCTTGTAGTAACTGATTGTTTTTTTAGGTTTTTCAAATACCTTCAGGTTTCTGGAGGAAACCTGGCAGGAAATGACATTTTACTCACAATAAGGCTTGGAACAGTTCTTCCAGGTTGGCATCCGATGCAGATTCTCAAATCACATTCTAATGCCTTGGTAATAGAAGTCAGTTTTTCCAATTGTACTCTATTAAAAATAGAACGGTTTCTTATTGAACTTGTGCAGATAATATATTACCATGTAATAAAAATATCCATGATTAGCTTTTCCAATGCCGAAAGGTCAGGCGGGAAGAAGAAGTAAATATTTCAGTTTTTTTGTTTTGTTTTATTATTATTATTATTTTTTGAGACAGGGTTTTTCAGTGTAGCCCAGGCTGTCCTGGAACTCACTTTGTAGACCAGGCTGGCCTTGAACTCACAGAGATCCACCTGCCTCTGCCTACTGAAGGCTGGGATTAAAGCCGTGCGCCACTGCCGCTCAGTGAACATTTCAGTTTTAATTTTCAAAAAGTAAACCAGTGGGCCACAGATAGTGCAAAAGGAAAGCATGCTTCTTAAATTTAGGAAATTAAAATGAAAAAAAAATTCAACTAAACATAAAATTGTAGTCCAGGCTTGTCTTGCATTTACAGTGATCCTCTTGCCTCAGCTTCAGAGTGCCAGGATGGCAGGTGTGAAGCAGCATGATCCCAGGCTCACGTCCATAATTCTTGTTTTGCTTGGGACTTAGTAGTCACAACAAACCAACAGGTATTTTCCTCTTCCTCCCCTTCCTCTTTAGTCTTTCTCAGATCTCCTCTTTTTCTCTTCTCCCTCTTCCTTCCTCCCTTCTCTCTCATTTGCTTTTCCTTTTTCTTTCCCTCCTCTTCCTGCCCCCGCCTCTTGTCAGCGTTTACTATATTGCCTAGGTTGGCCCTGAACTCCTGGCTTCCAGCGCCTCTCTGGACTCAGCCTCTGAACTACTTGTGACTTCAGACACATGCCACCATTCCTGGCTTTCATCTCATTTCATTTCCTCATTACAGTTCTGAACATTCTTTCCCAAGCTAATGGCATGATCTTAAAGTTACTGGAAACCTATATTCCATAGGACTTTTCTAAGCCCAACAGTGTCTTTGAAGGAGAAATAATTTTGGGTTGCAGCTAACTGTATGCACTTTTAGAGAAGAATGGTAATCATAATTGTATACTTGGCAAAACTCAAAACATCTATGGTTGAAATCTGATGATTTCAAGCTTATAAGAGTTTGCCACAATCAGATTTACGACTGATTGGATTGTACCAAGACAGGTCCAATTTCCAGGAATTTTATATACTTTTAGAACATTTGTATCTTGGAATTATGTGAAACTATTGTTTACAATTTGGTGTCTGGGTGGTATATGCCTATAGTCTTAGTGCACTGGAGGCTGAGATGGGGTAATGACAAGTTTGGGGCCAGCTTGGGCTGTATAGGGGTGTCCTGTGCTTATCCCCACCCCCTACCACAAAAGAGGTTTAGTTTTACTTATATGACAATGCTTCCCATACAGTGTAACACATCAAACAAGTTTAATTAATTCAGTACCTCTTCAACATTACAGGGGCCTTCTGGATTGTCCCAAAGTTAGTTTAGGATTAAAAACAAATTGAGGAGCCAGGCATGGTGCTGCAGGCCTTTAATCTCAGCATTTGAGAGGCAGAGGCAGGCAGAGCACAGTGAGTTCTTGGCCATCCAGGGCTGCACAGTGAGACCTTATCTCCACAGCAAACAAACAAACAAACAAACAAACAAACCAACCAACCCCCAAATTACCTCGTGCACTCTGAAATCAGTAAGATATTTTTCTTTTGTCCTTAGGTCTGGTTGACTAGTAGCATGGGTAAGAAACACACTAGGATGACTTTCAGTAGGTTCCTAGCTTTTTCTAATTCATATGTAGCTTGAATTTGGACTCCATGGGGGCATGTGGCCATGGGGATGATCCTCATGGTGACAACCAGGTCCTATCAATGTGTTTAGATTACTTTGGAGCTCAGGTTGGAACCTATGAGAAAGGCAAAGTGTGTGTGCTTTGGTTTTTCAAGACAGGATTTCTCTGTAACAGCTCTGGCTGTCCTGGAACTTGCCCTGTAGGCCAGGTTGGCCTTGAACTCTCAGAGATCCACTGGGATTAAAGGTGTGTGCCACCCTGCCTGGCAGCAAAACATTTTTAATTTAGACAGGAATTCATTTATTTATTTCTGAGCTCAAGAGTTTGATCAAAGTCTAACAGTGGTTAAAAAGCAGACTAAAGAATTTGATTGTGATACATGCTGTAATTCTGGAGGCAGAGGTTGGGAGATAAGAGATTGAGACCAACTTGGGCTATGAAGCAAGACAGACAGACAGACAGACAACCTGGGCTATGAAGCAAGACACCACACACACACACACACACACACACACACACACACACACACACACACACACACACACACACACACACACACACTGTGATTTCCAAGCTGGTAATTTTTCTTGCTAAGATTTACCCTTTGTCTAGAAAAGAACAAGTTCTGAGATGGAGTCTCAGTTTGCTGGATTTAAACAACCTATTATTTCCCGTCTTTCTGGGAATTTCCAACTGAGACCTTTTCATTAAATCCAGTTAAGACACTCGAAGACTCCCTACAGGACCCAGGACAGCTTTTATTTCAACTTCAGAAGTCAGTATGACTTCAGGAGCCACTCTGAGTCAAAATACTCTCCAATAGACTCAGAGAATTTCCCACAAAATGTAGAGCACGAGAGGGGTTAGAAAGGGTGACCTCCAGGCTCAGTGGGTGACTGCGCCTGTGTGGCTCCAATAAGGTCTTTGTTTCTTCTTATATTAGATCCGATAAAAGAAAAACTGAAGCGTGTTTCAATTTTAGTCTGTAATTCATGAATAGAGGGCCAATTAAACCTTTCAGGAGAAGGGAGACACTTTAAGGTATTTGTAGAAGCAAGACAAGAAATACCGTTTTGATTGGTTAAAAGTCAGTGTTTACTAACTGGTACAATTTCTAGTTTCAGTTCAGTTTACAGTAGATGTTGGTTTGTCCAGGTGGAATTGAAAGTGTGAGAAGCACCACATTTAATGGCATCCAAATAACATTTTCCCCTCTACCAGCCACTGAGTTTTCGTCTGACTTTCATGGGTTCAGCCTTTATATTGAGGTCACCGATCAATTGTAGCTTAATTTTTGTATGAACCGTGAGTTCAGAATCTGTTTTTGTGCGGATCTTTAGTTGTTTGGCAGTATTTGTTGAGGGATATTTTCTTCTCTCATTGGTTATTCATTGCTGGTGTATAGCAACAGTAACCTCTTGTACACTGGTCTTGTACAAGCTTTTCTGTATTTGCTTATTAGCTTTAGCGGCTTTCTTGGTGCATTATTGGGATTTTCTATATATAGGATCATTCTGTCTGCAAATGGATGTACTTCTTTCTTCTAATTTGGATACATTTCATTTGTTTTTCTTTTCCTTTCTCTCTCCCTCGTATTCTTTTCTTGTTAAATTTACTTAACTTTATTTCATGTGTGTTTATTTTTATTTATTGGTGTGAAGGTGTCTGATCCTCTGAAACTGGCATCACAGACAGTTGTGAGCTGCCACATGGGTGCTAGGAATTGAACCCGGATCCTCTTGAAGAGCAGCCAGTGCTCTTAACCACTGAGCCATCTCTCCAGCCCCTTTTCTTTTCATTTTGGAGGTATTCTCACTATGTAGCCGTGGCTGGCCTCTAACTACTGAGGGCTGTGATTAGAGGCATGTGCCACTGTGCCCAGCCTCATCTGTTTTTCTTCCCTTAGTGCTCTGGCTTGAACTTCTCTACCATATTGGATAGCAATCACAAAAGCAGGCGTCCTGCCTTACTCCTCATGTTTGAGGAAAGCTTTTTAGCCTTTCACCATTGAGTGTGATGTTAGCGGTGGGTTATAAAGACCCCTTAACACGTTGAGGAAGTTCCTTTCTGTTCCAGCTTTCTGATATTTTATCATTAAAGGATGTTGGATTTTTAGCGATGGTTTCTCAAATAGAGATGTTGGTTTTCCTCCTTTGTTCTATTGAGGCATTACATTGGTCACCGAAGTCTTTATCCTTGGATTGCTTTGTCTAGCTTGGGTATCTATAATACAGAATCAGTTAGGAATGCTTTTCTTTCCGGTTTTCTTGGAAGAGTTTGAGAAGGACTGATGTTGATTTCTTGTTTCTGGCAATGCCATCCGTTACCACTTTTCTGTTGTTGGTAGGAAGGTTGTGACTTCTCAGTCAGTTTCTTTGTTTGGAGTCTTTTGAGATTTTCTATTTCTTCTTAAGTCAGTTTTTGTAACTTGTGGATTTAAAAAGAAAGTTGTCTGCTTATTTAGCTTATCTAATTTGGTGGCAAATGATTGTGCATAATATCATTTTGTATTTTATTTCTGAAAGATTGGCAACAATACCCTAAATCATTTCTGATTTTAGCTACACACACACACACACACACACACACGACTTTTTATAAGTCTTTAAAATTTTTTTTTTATTGAACAATTCAGGGTTTAATCTTTGAAATTAGCAATAAGGTGCATGTTTCTTCTTTGTATAGAAATTAGGAAAAGTAGCCAGGCGGTGGTGGTGCTTGCCTGTAATCCCAGCACTCGGGAGGCAGAGGCAGGCGGATCTCTGTGAGTTCGAGGCCAGCCTGGTCTACAGCGTGAGATCCAGGACAGGCTCTAAAACTACACAGAGAAACCCTGTCTCAAACCAAAGGGGGAAAAAAAAAGAAATTAGGAAAAGCAATTTTTTTTTTTTTTTTATCATTTCTCTCCTTTAAAAATCTTTTGTGAAGTCAGTCTAGCTAAAAGTATGTTGGCTTCTTGCATTACTTATGTGTATGAAGATTTTTGCCAGCATGTATGTCTGTGTACCATGTGAGTGCCTGGTGCCAGCACAGGTCAGAAGAGGGCTTTGCGGATCCCCTGGAACTGGAGTGATGGATGGTTGTAAGCTGCCATGTCGGTGCTGAGAATTGAACCCAGGTCCTCTGCAAGAGCAACAGCTGCTCCTCATGGCTGAGCTATCTCCCCACAACACACCTTTTCCTTTTTGAGACAGCGTCCCTCTGTGTAGCTCTAACTCTCCCGGGGCTCACTATGTAGACCAGGCTGGCTTCGAACTCACAGAGATCCAACAGCCTCTCCCTCTAGTGCTGGGATTAAAAGTGTGTGTCATCACGTCCAGTGTGCTGATGCTTTTCTTGTTGTTGAGACAAAGTCTTGTCATGAAGGCCCTGGCTGGTCTCCAACTTGCATGGATCTTCCTGCCTTTGCCTCTCCAGTGCTGGGAGTAAAGGCATGCGCTATCCCCGCCCCCCCCCCCCCCCACTATTTCTGTTTTTTAATCAGTGGTATTTGTTTCATATGTTTTGCATTTACGCTCTTTGGTGTATATATGTTAATAATTAATATTCTTGATGAACTGACCTTACCGATGTATAATGTATGATGTATTTTTCTGACTTTCGTTACGCGCGCGCAGTAGGATATGTGTGTGTGTGTGTGTCTGTGTGTGTTTGTGTGTGTGTGTATGTCTTTGTGTAGTTGTGTTTGTATGACTGTATAGGCCTGAGGTCAACCTCCAGGGATATTCCTGGAGGGTCATCCTGAATCTTGCTTGTTGAGACATGGTTTCTCACTGGACTGGATTGTTGATTAGATTAGGCTAGCTGGCCAATGAGCCCCTGGGGGTCTCCTGTCTCTTCCTCCTCAGCTCTCGGATAATTGCATTCAACAACACTGACTTTATGTGGGTGCTGGGGATCGAACTCAGGTCCTCATGCTTGTATGTAAGGCGTTCTAATATACGAGCTATCTTCCCAGGCTTGCCTTTTTTTTTTTCATTGAAAGTTTATTTTGTCTGATATTAATATGGCTACTTAGCTCTTTTGGTTACTATTTACATGTTATTTTTTTTAAAAAAATACATTTTAACTTCAGTCAGGCATAGTGTCACATACCTTTAATCCCAGCCCTTGGGAATCAAAGGCAGGCAGTTCTCTGTGGGTTGGAGGCCCAGCCTGGTTTACATAGTGAGTTCCAGGACAGCCAGAGTTAAATAGTAAGGCCTTGTCTCAAAACAACAAAATAAACAAAAATATTCTAACTTTGAATGTATTTATATCTTTGGATCTAAAGTGATTCTCTTCTACATAACATACAGCTCGGTATCTCATCTGTTTTTAAAGTAAAGTTTTATTGGAGCATAGACAAGCCCATTTGTTTACATACTGTTTGTGGCAATTTTCATGCTGCTGTGACGGGAGTTTGAGACATGCCAGTGGAGACTGTGGTTTGCAGAGCCTGAAATAGTTACTGCCTGACTCTTTTTAGGGTGTTTACTGATTCTAGGCTGTCTTTTTTAGTTCCCTGGCTATAGTCAATAGTACAGAGTCCCACATAGCAGTAGCCTGTTGAGATCTGTCACATGTCGCCTGCTTTATCCTCAGCCCTTGTAAAGTGGGAAGTTCTGATAACAGATCTGGCTATTCCAAGGCCTTAGCTGGCTGAAAAGAGGAGCAAGCTTCTAACCTTAAAGTTAGGGTCGGAGACAGGATGCCTGGGGTGGGGTCACCCAGTGGTGACTGCATTAATGTGGCTAACTGTTCCGATGTCCTGGGAAGGGGCACTTCCTAGAACACATTTTATTTCATTTTATTTTAAAGATTTATTTGTTTATTATGTACACAGAAGAGGGTGCCAGATCTCATTACAGATGGTTGTGGGCCACCATGTGGGTGCTGGGAGTTGAACTCAGGACCTCTGGAAGAGCAGTCGATGCTCTTAACCTCTGAGCCATCACTCCAGCTCTAGAACACATTTTAGATCTATTCAGATCTATTCATTTGTCTCTCTCTGTGTAGATTTATGTATATGCAGGTAGACGTGTGTATGTGTGTGTTGAAGCCAGAAGCCAACCTTGGGTGTTGTTCCTCAGGAGCTACCCACCATGATTTTGGAGACAGGCTGTCCAAAGGCTCGGGGCTCACTGATTATGCAAGGCAGGCTGGCCTGTGAGCCTTAGGGATCTGCCTGTCCTCACGTCCCCAGTGAGGGCATTACAAGAGCATGCCAACATACCACCTGGCCTTTTCTGTGGATGCTGAGGATTGAACTCAGGTCCTCAGTTTTGCACAGAAAACACTTGAATGACTGAGCTATCTTCTAGCCAAGTATTTTAGTTTTAAAAGATCAGTTGCCCTATAGAAAGAACTACAGGGCAACTGAGGCATGCTGGGAGTGGGAGAAACAGTCTTCCCCAGAGGAAGAGCACACTAATTCGTTATCTAATACCAAATGGCCAGCCCTGAAATCGTCCATATAAGTAACATTATGTGTATTGAGCTGCTTATCTTTAAGAATGTATATGTCTATACATATATGTATGTAATAGCAATGAAAAAAGAGGCCATAAAATTGAAAGAGAGTAAGGAAGGGCATATGGGAGGGTTTGGAGGGAGGAAAAGGAGGAATGTTGTAAAATCTCAAGCTGGGCTGCGGTGGTGGCGCACGCCTTTAATCCCAGCACTCGGGGAGGCAGAGGCAGGCGGATCTCTGTGAGTTTGAGGCCAGCCTGGGCTACAGAGTGAGTTCCAGGACAGGCTCCAAAGCTACATGGAGAATCCCTGTCTCAAAAAAAAAAAAAAAAAACACCTCAAAAAACCCCAGTCTAGTTCAGAGTCTAACTTGTGTCCCCCCGCTCCAGTGCCATTCAGGGAGACCCCCAGCTATGCAAAGCGGCGACGTTTGGCGGGCCCGAGTGGCTTGGCATCCCCTCGGCCCTTACAGCGCTCCGCCAGCGATATTAACCTGAAAGGCGAAGCGCAGCCGGCAGCTTCTCCCGGGCCCACTCTCCGAAGCCTCCCTCATCAACTGCTGCTTCAGCGGCTTCAGGAGGAGAAAGATCGGGACAGGGATGGTGAGCCGGAAAACGACATCAGTGGCCCCGCGGCAGGCAGGGGTAGCCACAAGATCAGGTAGGAGGGGATGGGGAGGGTCCTGGAGGGGCCAGGGTGGGTGGAGGGCTATGACAAACCAGAGCTGTGAAACCAGGCAGGCCAAAGGTAGTTCTTTGGTACCTTGGAGGTGATGGGCTGGGGCTTGCGGCGGAGCTCCTGGGTGGTTTTACTCATGCTGATCTCCAGAAGAAGCCGGGATAGTGGGCTGCTCAGGGAGTTGCGGGTGGAGAGGGTGTGGTCCAACTTGTGGTTAGAAAGCTCATTTGCAGCGTGGTCACTGGTCGTAAGTTGGTTTGGAAATGCCTTTCTGTGGAGGCTTCAAGCCTACAGGTGAGCGTTAGTCCCCCCCCCCCCCCCCCCCCCGCCCCCAGCCCTATATACATACCTCCAGTACTTTGAACCTCCCTCCTGAATCCTGGGATCCTGAAAAACCAGGCTGTTTGCAGTACCGACTTCCCCATAACTTGAGTAGGAAGCTGGAGTAGACTAGAGGCTTTGTAGGCTTAAGAGTGGCCACCGTGCTGGCTCCTCACCGGTACAGTACAAGGTGTTTCCTTTAAGAAGCCCTCCGGGGTGCCCGTGAGGGTTGGTCTTCTTGGACCCTTGTGCGCGGTCTGTGTTAACCACCGGTGGTCGTCTTAAATTCGCCTTGCACTGCTCTGGAGCTTGTCTGTCTTGCCTCCTGCCGTTTTCTCCGGAGCCAGGTATATAGAAGGTGTTTGGAAGCCTGTTGGATGGAAGTGTTACATAAGCAGCGTGTTGTTTTCACAAAGCCGGCCAGCTCTTATAGCCCGATGGGCGGATGTACCACTGGGCTGAGCAGCAAAAAAATGCTTGCCACGCCGTTAACCTCTATCACTTAGGCTTGTGTCTGTCTGTTAACGGCATGGTGCAGGCTGGGGTCCTGATGCCCCGGTTGGGTTAGAGGCTTGTTTAAAGTCACAGAGAGTAGGGGTCAGCCGACCTGGGCACAGGTGTGTGGTAGAAGGTCCTGGATGCAGTTTACAGGAAGCTTTCCCTTCTGCACTGTTCTCCTGTGTATGTATGCAGCCGGATTTCCATGCTGTAGGCTTCTTGGACCACCCCCCTCCTCCCCACCCCTCCAGGGTTGTCTGTTTGATTCCAAATCGCGCTTCTCCCCTTGGAGCTTTCCCATGGCCCCTTGGGTTTTCTAAGAATTGGATGGGCTGGTGGCTGAAAGAGCGCATTCTAGGATGTCGCAGTTTGCCAGGAGGGCTGCTTTCGAGTGGAACTGTGTGGCTGCCACTGGTCCCTGTCACTGGTGCTTCTTTACGCTTGCAGCAGGCACAGAATAAACGCCTCTGTGCTAGGGTCTCTAGCTCACCTGCTCTTCGGGAGGGCAGACTTCTTTCTTCTCCACGTTAATTAGGTGACTGGAGTGCCATATATATGTGTGCGTGTGTGTGCATGTGTGTGTGTGAACACTTACGCGTGGGCAGCTTGCCTCTGCTCGCAAACACTCCCCCCCCCCCCGAATCCCCCCCTCCATCTCACAGCAGTGGTCCTGACTGTTTTTGAGGAAGTAGACAGCTGGGCTTGGGGCTGAGAGGCACTTGGATAGGTTGATACAGGTTAGCGGGGGCTTACCTGGTGTGACAGTGTGGTCCGCCAGTTGGGAAGTGGCAGAGCAAGTTGTGTGCACTGAGAAGGAAGAGACTCTCAGGCACAGGTTGCCTATGGTTAAAACAAAACCGATGGTATTATGGACCCTGGTGGAGCTGCAGAGGCTCCCTGTGGGCTGAGTCTGGCATGGAGCCCAGAAATATGGTCTGCAGGTTCTGGCCCCGGCACCACAGTGGAGCCTACAAGGGCAAATTTGAAGTGGAGTCAGTAACTTAATCTCTGGCCAAAAGGGCAGGGTCACAGTTTGTTTAGGTGTGTTCAGAGTGTAGCATATTTCTAAGTCCCAGAGAGGTGGTCATTGGCAGAGCAGGTGAATTTGGCTTGCCTGGGTACTAGGGAGCCCAAGCAGGCTTTTGGGCAGAAAGGAAGATCAAGACCTCGGACTCTATACCTAAGCCCAAGAAGTGGTATGGAGACGGTGGTCAACATAGAAGGCGCATGGGCCCAGGGACAGGTGCCTAAAACCAGAGGAGACGGGTCCAGAGGCAGGAGAATTGGGGCGCCCAGTGCATGCTGGTGGTCAGGGTGTGAGGAGGCCGGACCGCGGCGCCCCGCCTGCCCTTCCCTGCTGCCCGAAGCCTCGGTGCCAGCCCTTCTCCAGCTCCTACCTGGCAGCTCTGCCCGCCGTCCCCCGTGCGCCCACCTCCTGGCCCTCGCTGTTCCTTTGCAGCCGCCCGCGTGGGGTCGGTCTGCGGGGGGCACCGCGGCCCCAGGGCGCGCCGGCCGCCGCCGCCCGCAGAGGGAGGAGCTGGCGGAGGAGGCGGGGCGCGGAGCGGCCGTGGCATGGAGCGAGCCCGGCGCGCCCGGGAGCGCAGCCCCGCGGCCCCCGAGCCCTGAGCGGGCGCGGCTCGTACGCTGGCGGGAGCGGGCCGGGCGCGGCGGCGCGGCCCATGGAGCGGCCCCGGGCCGGGCCCCCGGCGGGCGGGCGGGCGGCGGGCGGGCGGTGGGCGCTGCGGCGGCGGCTGCGGTGAGGCCGGCGGCGGGGCCGGGCCGTGCGCCATGGAGGCCCCGGGCGCCGGCTTCGCGTGCCCGCTGCCCCCCGGCATCGCGTCCGTCACCTACGTGTTCGTCTACAGCCCCAGCGGGCCCGGCGGCTCCGGCCCCGCGCCCGGCCCCGGCCCGGCGTCTCCCGCGCCCCCCGCGCCGCCGCCCCGGGGCCCGAAGCGGAAACTTTACAGTGCCGTCCCCGGCCGCAAGTTCATCGCTGTGAAGGCGCACAGCCCGCAGGGCGAGGGCGAGATCCCGCTGCACCGCGGCGAGGCCGTGAAGGGTGAGGGGCGCGGGCGGGGTGAGGGGCGCGAGCGGGCTGGGGGGCGGGCCCCGGGGCAGGCGGCCTGTTTCATGCCGTTTGGGGGGTCTCTGTGGTTGGGGTGTCCCCGGGTCATGACAGCGAGCTGCTGTGCCGGGGTCGCTGTCTCTGGCCCTGGTTTTATGGGCTCCTGGCATGAAGCTCTAGCTCTGTCATGGTTAGAGGCTTGGCTCTCTTGGGGCGGTTCTTGTTATGATGGGGGCCAACGCCAACTGGGTCCTTGTGTTGGAAGGACCCTAACCCATTACAGAGCTCCCACGCCAAGTGGGGTTCCTGTGTCACTCTGGGGCTTCTTCATTGGAAATCCTTGGGATACAGGTGAAGGGGGCTTGCCACCTACAGGGGATCTGTAACAGTTGTGCTTGTCTGTGTACAGCGCACATTTCTTCCATGGACGCTGCCTGTTTGGGGGAGACGAGCCCCTCTCCTCATGGGGCTCTCTGTCTTTATTGGGTTCCTACCTTGGGCACTCTGTCTCTGAGGTGGAAGTAGTTGTGAAGATCAGCCCTCCTGGTACATCATGTGGCTTACTCCACTGGCTGCCTCCCGATGACCCTGAGCTCTTGGTCGTGACTCTTGGGTGGATGTCAGTTACCCTGGTTGGGGGACGTGGTCACGGTGGGCAGGAGCAGGAGCGTGGCCCCTGCTTCTGCCTCTGTCCTCTTCAAGTGTGTCCATCTGTGTCTGTCTGTCTCCCACATGTCCAGCCTTGACTGAGGCCATCTGTTCAATTCTCTCTGCTGTGTGGATCACAGAATCTTCCCAGGGAAAAATGCTAGGAGGATGTGGGCTTGGGAAGAGAGCAGGGGTTGGGGTTGGGGGCCCCCCCAGAGCCTCAGGTGGGCAGGGAAGCGGGTACCCCACAGCTCTGCTTTGCCCTGACAACCTGTCTGGCTTCTCTTCCTAGTGCTCAGCATTGGGGAGGGCGGATTCTGGGAGGGAACCGTGAAGGGCCGCACTGGCTGGTTCCCAGCTGACTGTGTGGAGGAAGTGCAGATGCGACAGTATGATACACGGCATGGTAAGTGACCCCCCGTTTTGCCCAGGTGGCCCCCAAAGGGCATATGCTTCGATTTTCCCTTTGGTCTTCTTGGTAACAAGTCTGGACGTTCACTAAGACTGTGTGGAGTAAACTCAATTACACTCAAGATGTTTATACAGATCTGTACATACACACCGTGGGTAAGCGTACATGTCCCTAGGAACATGAATGTGTGACCCCGACATGTTCTAAACAGTGGAGAACCTTGGCCGTGCCAACAGGAGGTACACACTCATGGCCATCCTCTGTCTGTATGTGGGCATGTGAGTCTCCAGGGATGGTGACCACCCCTCTGGCAGAGTCTTCACGGAGATACCAGGTCCTTGGAGCTCCCAGTTCAGGAGCGGCTGGTAGATAAGTAAGGAGGTCAATGTGAGAAAAGAGGCGTTTTTCCAAAGTGGACAGATTGTCCAAGTGGGCAGAGCAGGAGGCCTGGACCGGCTAAGAGGAAATGAGGCCAGTTGGGCTCCACGGAGTGGTTCGGGGTACCCTGGGGTTGATACGGTCTGAGGGCAGCTAGCTGATGAAGGATGGCCCCTGTTCTTACAGAAACGTGAAGGTGAGGGGTACAGCTCCTGGGGCTGCTGAACAGCTGTGGTCCAATCTTGCTGAACGCTTGGACTTCTAGGAAGGATTCCTTCGGGTGCTGGGGAAAACAGTGGCTGGTCCTCTGGAGCCCCCGTGTGGGCTGGTTACGTATCTAGGGTATCCCCCTTCTCTGAGCCCTCTGGTATCCTGGGAGGCCACAAGATCAATGATATTATTTCCAGTCCAGAGAGTGAATATGGCAATTAACTCCTCCTGAGTGGTGGCCCGGGGTGATTATCAGGGGATCAGCGTACACATGTCCCTTTCTCTGTACATACAGGGTTTGGGCCCTGGGTCGTGGTGGCCTCTGCCTTAAGTTGGCAGATTTCCAGGGGAGCCCACAACTGTGTGGCCAGGAACCTTGGCTCTGTGTCAAGCTTGATGGAGGCCTAGGTTATACGGGAGCTCAGTGTATGCCCTGCTGCCGGCTGGGTGCCTTGCTTTCTTATGTGGCTTATCCCTCCCTGCCCTGCCTCGATGGCTTTACTAGTGACTGGGAGTCTGGAAGGGGATAGTCTCACTTACTCATGGCCTGTGGAGAGTCGATGCAGTGAGATCCAGGTGAACATGACTTCAGAGCTTTGGGCCCTAGTTCCCACAGGACAGAGCAGGGGGCTAGGGATGGGGACAGTGTACCTGTTGAATAGGAGCTAGTCCTGTGCTTTGCCATCGGGGGTGGGGGGGATATAAGGCTCTGAGAACTCTGGCTCCAGGGGCATTTGGTTTGAAGTTCAGGAGGGAGCGTTGGAGTCAGACTCCGAAGGGGGCAGATGTTTGTCAGCTTGTGCTGGCTGCCAGTGGTGATGGCAAGTGTCAGTCCGTGTCTCTCCGCGCGCGCGCGCGCGCGTGTGTGTGTGTGTGTGTGTGTGTGTGTGTGTGTGTGTGTGTCCCGCCTGCCCACCCCAACCCCTCCCGGGTGCATAGACCATAGACAGTGGGAGATCCAGTTAGCCTGAGGAAGCCAAGGAGGGCTTCAAAGCAGAGGTGTTGTTTAGGCTGAATTCTCTGGGTAGTTTGCAGATGCCAACCCGCCCCCCCCATGTTTATAGGAATCCAGCACAGCCTTTTAGAACTGTGCCCGTTCCAACTTCCGTATCTGAGCGGTGCCAGACATGATTTTAGCATTTTTATATGAATGAAGTGGTGGACCTATCCTAGCAATCCTGGGAGGTGGGGCCCGTGGTTAGTGTGTTTCTGGGGTGTCATTAACCACAAGGGGCAGGGATGTTCAACTGTATGTATGTATGTATGTATGTATGTATGTATTTTATTTTGCTGCACGAGCAGTTAGCTTTGTGAGGAATGGCACAGGTGGAGTGGGGAGCATGAGTCTAGTCACCTGTCCTTGGGGTCAAGGTAAAGCATAATCTTGCAGTAGGAACTGACTGAGCAGGTGGTTTAGGGTCAAGATCAAGATCTGGGCAAGGCAGAGTGGTGAGTAGGGTGTGTCAAGGTCACAGAGAAAGGAGGGGTTCACAAGGGGAGTGATAAATCTGGGGGCTTTCTAGCAAGCACAGGACTCCTTAGCAGGGCCGCAGCCATCACAGATGATATGAGGGAGCGGGATTCCCAAGTACCTAGGTGGATGGGAGCCGCGTTCGTGGGCCTTGCTTTGGCTGTCTTTTGGGAGGCTGTAGGAGCAGTCGTGGCTTCTGTCCGACCTCAGTTACAATGCCCAGCTTGCTGGTCTGGGCAGAACTCCTTGTCTGGGATTTAGGCTGACTTGTGCCAGAGAGCAGAGGGCATCCTAGCAACAGGAACCTGTTTCCAACAGCCCCTCACCCCCAACCCCAAACTCGAATTCCAGAGAAGGAGTGAAGGAGGACTTTGAAAGACCAAGGACAGAAGCTGTGCTGAGGTACCTAGGTTAGGTCAGCATCTGGTAGGACACGGGTCCTGGCCATTAACTGAGCAGCAAAGATTAGCCTCCTGAAGCACTGTGACAGGTTGAGGAATGCTGAGGGTAGGAAATGCTGAGGCCAGTGAGTGCAAGGATCTCCAGGCCTAACACACCTTCCCATGCTGTCTACCTTCTCCTTTCCAGAATGTTCCACTTGGGAGCTGGTGCCGGGCATATTCCTTTCAGCTGGCTTTCCCGTGTGTGATTAATAAACCAGACCATGAATTTGTGTTACATAATAAATTGTTTGTTTGGTTGATGAGCATGTACCAAACAGGAGGCGTTGTAATAGGAGCTGACCAGGATAGGGCTGCTTCACGGCTGCATATCTTTTAGGGTCAGGGTTACGATCTGGGTGTAGGGTAGAGCAGAGAGGTGGGTAGGGTTCACCAAGGTCACAGAGGAGGGTGCAGGCCACCGAGGAGCTGGTGTGAGAGTGATGGAACCAAAGGCTTTCCTGTCAATCGCAGGGCTTCCAGACACGGTTCAGCTAGCATAGCATGTATGTGACCAGCTTGAAGGGAGGATGTGATGGAGGTGAGGAGGAATCTGAGGCCCTCCTTGCTTGATGGTGAGGCTTCCCCTGCACTGGTCTTGGGAACAGGTGGTGCTGAGTGTATGTTCGTCACTTAGAGTGGGGCAGGTGGGAAGGAGTAAGTAAGCGAGCTGATGTGGCTAGCGTCTGACAGGCCATTAGAACCCAGGATCTTCCCGTGTGGCTTGCCCTGCTGTGTACAGAGAGGTTCAGATGTGGCAGGTCACTTATTGAGTCTCACACATAGTGGCAGGGACCTGAAGTCCGGACTAGTACTTTTCTTGACAGCCACGTCATTTGATGTGACGATCATCCAACCTTTGCTCTACTCGTGTCTGTGACCAACTAACTGTCTTGTAGCTCACTTACTCATTCATCTAACCACCTATTTATCCAGCAACCTACCCAGCCCACCCAGCTCCCCCTTTCTCCATCCACATATCCCACCCATCCACCCACTCACCCACCCATCCATCCATTTATCCATCTATCCATCCATCCACCTGTCCATCTGTCTGGCTGTCCATCCATCCATCCATCCATTCATCCATCCATCTATCCACCCATCCATCCACCCACCTACCCACCCACCTACCCACCTGTCCGTCCGTCCGTCCATCCATCCATCCATCCATCCATCCATCCATTCACTCACATATCTATCTACCCTTTGACCCATCCATATATTCCCTTAAGCCTTCATCAACCCATCCATTCATACGCACCCTTTTTGCATTATCTTATGTCTCATTCATCCGTTTGTCCATGCATCATACCCTCACCCACTCACCTTGCCAGTTGTGTTCAATTTATTATATATGCCAGGTGCTGCATTGAGCACTTGGGACCCCAGGGGTAATTACATCTCATCGATTGCTTTAAAGAGTTCATAGTTGCTGGGTGGTGTTGGCACACACCTGTAATACCAGCATTCGGGAGGCAGAGTCAGGTGGATCTCTGAGTTCGAGGCCAGCCTGGTCTACAGAGCGAGATCCAGGACAGACACCAAAACTACACAGAGAAACCCTCTCAAAAAACAAAACAAAACCCCCCAAAACAAACCAAACCAACCAACCAAATAAACAAACAAAAAGAGTTCAAAGTTACTGAGAAGACAGGTCATAAAAAAAAAACTGTATATTTTTGCTGAGTATGGTGGCACATGCCTGTAATCCTAGCGTGCAGAAAACTAAGATATTCCTGAGTTTAAGGCTCAGGCTATATGTAGCAAGATCTTGTTTCAAAAAAAAAAAAAAAATCAAAACAGGTGCTGTAGGACTCTGGAACCCAGCACCCACCCCACATAGTTATCTATAACCCCAGGGGATCCAGCTCCCTCTTCAGGCCTCTGAGTGCACCAGACATACACGTGGTACACACATAGACAAGCAGGGAAACACATAAAGTCAAAACAAATAAAAACCTCTTAAAAACCCCAAACAATAGAGAACCTAACTCAAAAACTCCGCGGTTCCCTCTGATCTTATTTTCTTTTTGGTTTTTCAAGACAGGGTTTCTCTGTGTAGTTTTGGTGACTGTCCTGGATCTCGCTCTGTAGACCAGGCTGGCCTCGAACTCAGAGATCCGCCTGGCTCTGCCTCCCGAGTGCTGGGATTAAAGGCGTGCGCCACTGCCACCTGGCTCTGATCTCATTTTCTATCAGTTATTCCCCCTCTGCTCCTGCTGCGTCGACTCCACACCGCTCCTGCGTGCTCCACACTAAATGCCATTTACATGATCTTTTCCCTGACTGCCTCACCCACAGAAGCCCTGCACCCTTCCATCTACAGGCTGCTCCCTCGTCTGTCTGGACCTTTGCTCAGCTCTTCTTTCTGCTGGGGCCTTCGCTATCCTGAGAACTGTACTTTTGCATCCCTTTCCTGCTTGCTTTTCTCCTGTTAGCTAGCGTTAGGTGTTTCTTGCTTGTTTGTTCCAGCTCCTAGAGTAGCTTATTAACTCCTCAAAGGCGGAGACTTTGCTCTGTCCTAAAATAAACAGTGCCTGGTATGTAGTAGAAGCTTAGCGCATGCATGGTTGTTGAAGTAAAAAATTGAGTCTGGAGAAGTGCTATGGCCAGAGTGAAGGAGGGAGGTGCTGAGGGAGGAAATTGAAAACAGTGGTGGCGCCACCTTGAGGCCTTCTGAGGCACTGCAAGTGGAGGTGGCGTTGCCGTTGTGAATCTTGAGGTCTGGCTGAAGATTGGAACCCTTCAGGACATCTGCAAGGCTAAGGGAGGTTCAGCAGGAGGTATGTCCTGACCAGCTCCATAGTGGCCTCGAAGAACTTTGAGATCAAAGGACATATATTGATATAGCCTATGGAATAGTTCTATGGGATACAGTGATTCTAACATAGTTATTAGAGTTATTAATTATTAATGCGTTTCTGTGGAATACAGTGAAGTCAGGGGACAGAGACTTCTGTAATCCCGTTCCTCATTCCTTGCGTTTGTGTATCTTGCTGTTGTGAGGAAGCTAGTAGACACACTGGGATGCCTCCACACTGGGGCACATAGGCCGATGGACACATGTGTGTGCCTGAAGCCAATGCTTGCATACACGGGTTATACAGACACATGTTTGTTACTAACGCCTGGAGTCACGTACGGATAACAGGCGATATGGCTCTCACTTTCACAGTGTGGATGGGTCACAGGCACACGTGAGCGCCAACACAGCGTTCGTACTTTACTGTGAGGTACACATACATGTCCTCTCAGCTCTAAGGCTTGCTAACTGGAACAGTCTGGCCTTGTATGGGTTTCTGTGTCTAGCGGCATGTCAGGTAAGGGGTGGGGGGCTGCTTTCCCCTGGGGCCCTAACTCCCAGAGGCCAGAATTGCCTGTATGGTTATCTGAACCTTCCTACCTTAGGACTTTTGGCCCTGGGGCCCCGGGATTTGCCCCCCACCCCCCTCGCCCCTTACATCTCTGCTTCAGAGTGCATGGGGACACAGACCCATCAGCACAGTTTGGGGGAAAGTCAGCTGGGTGGAGGCTGTATGACCCTTTCTTGGTCCTTGATGCTCCCTCTAGAAACCCGAGAGGACCGGACGAAGCGCCTCTTCCGCCACTACACTGTGGGTTCCTATGACAGCCTCACTTCACACAGGTATTGGCGGGGTTTGAACACACAGGGACACTAGCTGGGCCTCGTGTGTCCACTGAAAGGGTCTGGGGAGGTGGGAGGTGGGCAGGGAGTGGGTGGTTAGCTACCCAGGAGGGTCAGCCTGGCTGTCTGCTAGGCTCCCTGCACCCCCCCCACCCCCCGCCCCCCCTCAGCCTTGCTCTCCTCTCTCAGTGATTACGTCATTGATGACAAGGTGGCCATCCTGCAGAAACGGGACCATGAGGGTTTTGGCTTCGTTCTCCGGGGAGCCAAAGGTAATGGGTGTGGGTTTCATGAGGGGGATACTGCGTCGTGGGGGGATGTCCTCTGTGCTCTGCCTCGGGCCCCTTTCCGCCTTTTTTAAAGCCTCCCCTCCCCCACTGTGGTTGTATGTCTTGGTGTGGAATGTCCCAGGACAAGGCAGCAGGTCCCCCTCTTTCTTGGCTCCCGTTCCCTTGTGGGGAGTCTAGCAGAATTGAGATCTTTTGGGTGAGGGTGAATGGGGGACTTCACAGAGGCATGCACACTGCTTGGGTATCCCCGTCGGCTGCCCACCCCCAAAGCAGATTTCTATGCCTTCGAAGTCAGGTGTCTCGAGCCGGCTGAGGTTGCTTTGCCGGGCTCTCTGACAGGATCTAGGCTTGTGAGTGCCTTTTTTTTTTATCTCGCTCTCCTTGCAGCAGAGACCCCCATTGAGGAGTTTACACCCACACCTGCCTTCCCTGCACTCCAGTACCTTGAGTCTGTAGATGTGGAAGGTGTGGCCTGGAGGGCTGGGCTTCGAACTGGGGACTTCCTCATTGAGGTGAGGCCCATCCTGTCCCTGCTCAGCCGGAGGGGAGGGGGTTCCTAACTCTTGAGCTCCCTTACACGCGGGCGGCCCGTACTACCCAGCTGCTTCTCTGTCCCAGGTGAACGGAGTGAATGTCGTGAAGGTGGGACACAAGCAAGTAGTGGGTCTCATCCGCCAGGGTGGCAACCGCCTGGTCATGAAAGTGGTGTCCGTGACCAGGAAACCGGAAGAGGATGGTGCCCGGCGCAGAGGTGAGGGCTCAGATTGCTGCCTTCCAGGTTCTAACCCTTGGTACTTGGCCCGCGACCTTGGACTTCAGGCCCACCTCCCTCTCCTCATCTCTGACCCTGTACCGCTGACATCACACTCCTGCCCTTATTTGCTGCACAGGTCCGTGGTGGTGTTAGATGCCTGACCCCCTGACCAGGCCTCTGACCCCTGATCCTAGGTGCCCCCTTCCTCAGATCCACGTCCCCTTCTTCTGTGAATCCCCCCCAGCCCTGGTGTGGCAGAGCCCTCCTTCCCGACGCCAGCAGCTGCCTGGAGGCCGGGTTGTCATGGCAACTGTGAGGTTGACGCTGCTGCTGCTGCTGCTGCTGCTTTATTGTGCAGGGAAGGGGGAGGCGGCACCTGAGGGAAGAGGAAAAGCGTCTTCTCCCCGCGCCGACGCCAAAGACGCGGCACAGCCTGGGCCTAAGAGGCTCTGCCGCTGGCCCAGCCCAGGTGTGCCGCTAGCCAGGCCACGCTGTGGGGCTCGTAAATAGCAGTGGTCCCTGGGCCTTGGGTGCTTCAGGCAGCAGGAGATAGTCTGCCAGGAGATCCACCCAGCCCCCCATGGGTGGTGCCCACTCACTGGGGCCTTGGAGCCCGCAGGGTGGATGCTCAGCTCAGTGCCAGCCAGCATCCTAACCTCTGCTGGTGCTCTTGCTACCGTGTGAGGCCTTGGCCCCCGGGGAGTCTTAAGGGCCCTAGGGGCCCAGCTGCCCTGGCTCTACTGCTCCCTGAGCTCCTCACGCCATGAAGAAGTTTGCATCTAGCCGCAGCCTGAACAAGATCTTGGCACAGTGTGACTCGTCTTCAAGGGAGTACGAGGAAATCCAGGCAGTGGAGCGCAAGTGGCATTTGCACCTGGCCACGCCGCGCCGCCTGCTGCTGGACAGGAGGGCCAAGGCCTCCCTCTTCTTTGCAGCCCCACCGCCCCCCAAGAGGGCCCCCAGCACCACGCTGACCCTGCGCTCCAAGTCCATGACGGCCGAGCTGGAGGAACTTGGTGAGCCTCGCGGGTGGACGGCGGGTGGACGGACGGTCTACATCGGGCTGGCCAAAGAGGGATGGACACAGGCAGTTCGGGAGGGCAGTGGTACCGAGCCGGGGCTAAGGCCAGGTAGAGACAGAAGGAGGAACAGATGGTTGAGGAGACAGGTCAGCAGTTCGGGGTACGGACCGGAGTGCTGGGGAGATTGGGTACCTGTGTGGTGAGGAGCCAGTGAGAGAGCCAGTGGAGGGAAGAGGGCTCGGGGCAGCCTGAGGAGCTGGAGTGGGGCAGGGACAAGCAGGGCAGATGGCAGGGGAACAAGGTCTGGCCCTGGAGCATGCCCGCATGCATGTGTGTGAGTGCTTTCCCTGGTTCTGTGCTTTTCCACTAAGACTTCGCTCTTGCATTTCAACCTAGCTGGCAAAGAGCAGTGGTAGGGGCTCCTGGGTCTGACTGGCACGAGCTGGGTCATGTTTTGTGTTTGTTTCGCTCGGTTGGTACCTGTTCACTTATCTGCCGAGTCTACTGACCTAACAGAGGCAGTGTAAGCACCTCTAACTCCGTGAGGGACGGGGCCTGGTGAATGGCGGGAGGGAGGCGGACCAAAGTATGTTAGGCTCTGACGGATACAGACCTGGGTTGACTTCAGACAGCCTCATTGTGGGCATGTCCTGATTGATATACACGACCCTGTCCTGACATACGACAGTTACCAGCTTTATCATGGCCATGTTCCATATGCAGAGCATATCCTGTTTGCATGTGCACATGTGTGGCAGTTGCCAGCCTGGTTTTAGGCATGTCTCATGTACATGACTACAATGTTCTGACATGTGTAAAAGTTAGCCAAACTTACCATGGACATGTCCCATGTACATGACCACCACGTCTTGACAGGTGTAGCAGTTACCAGCCTTGTCATGGGCATGTCTCGTATGCGTGACCGTATCTTGACACATATGCCAGTTAACCTTGTCATGGACATGTCTCATATTCACAGCCATGTCCTGACATGTGACATTTACCAGCCTCGTCATAGGTATGTCCTATATGCATGATCACATCTTGACACATAGGACTGTTCCCAGTCTCATCCTAGGCATGTGCTGATGTATGTGATTCTATTGTCATTGTGGGCATGTGCTAATATATTTTGACTGTTAAGAGCCTTACTGTGGGTGGTTATGGGTTAAGAGTTCCATGGTAGGTATATTCCAACACATGTGACTGATTGAAACACTCTTTGCTTCTGTGGTTTGAGCCTAGTCTCAATCCCAGACTTTCCTCTGGCTTCAGTCATAAAAGGAAACCCTTATTCTGGCTCCCAGAACTATCCCTGTCTTTGTTTATAGACTGAGTGCTGGCCAGGTCCCAGCCATAGGCTGAGCTGCCACATTCCAAGCAGGTGCCTTGACTGAAGTTTGGAAAACAGTTACCAAGATAGAAGGGGCTGACATGATCAAGATTTCCCATGATCAAACTCTGAGTAAAATAAATAAAAACTACAGATAGTGTGAAGGAGGCGGACTCCTCTTGTTTCAGAAATAAAGCAGGAAATCAAAGCCAAAGGAATTGGAAACTGGAGCTTCCAACTCCTGATGTAAGTTCTCAACAAGGCTAGAATATGTGCTGTGGACTTGTGAAAGCCAGAGACTTTCCCACAGGCAATTAGCATAATTGGGATTAGCATGAACTGGAGGGGCTGGAGTGATGGCTTAGTACTTAAGAGCGCTTGTTGCTCTTGCAGAGGACCCAGGTTTGGTTCTCAGCACCCACATAGTTGCTCATCGCCATCTGTAGCTCCAGTTCTAGTGGATCCAACCCATTTGACCTCGGGAGTGGGGAGAGGGCATCAGGCATGAATGTGGTGGTGGTGGGGCGGCACACACACACACACACACACACACACACACACACACACACGTCTACACTCAAAATAGATAAAATCTAAAAAAAAATTTAAAAAGAACTGGAGATAAGAGTATGAGAGTAGCGGGGCGGTGGTGGCACACGCCTTTAATCCCAGCACTTGGGAGGCAGAGGCAGGTGGATCTCTGTGAGTTCGAGGCCAGCCTAGTCTCCAAAGCGAGTTCCAGGCAAAGCTACACAGAGAAACCCTGTCTCGAAAAACCAAAAAAAAAAAAAAAAAGTATGAGAGTAAAGTAAAAAGTTTACGTTACTATACAGGCAAGAAAACTAACAGAATTAATGAAATTAACAGGATAAGAGGAATAACAATAATAAGCATGTTTGGGAATCTTTAACTTATTGATACAAACAAACAAACAAAAGCTACAAATGAGAAGAGTCTGTGGCTTGGATACACAGTATCCAGCACTCACTAAAAAACATAGCAGTGAGTAAGAAGTTCAGTCTGAGCCTACCCAGAATCAGCTTAGGAAGCAGGTGAGGTAGACACCAAGGACCAGTTAGGGGACATGAGGACAAGCGAGGAGACCTCAAACATCTACTTGACAGGAAAATAATAGAAAGGCTAAGGATTTCCCCAAAGTCAACAGAAGTATAAGACTTCATTCTGAAGAAGTATGTCACAAATAAATATGGTTTGTCAGAGTGAAACTTTAGAATACCGTAGAAAAGCAGAAAAATCTTACCAGAGCCAGCAGAGGGAGTCAGTTGGCTTAGAAATGAGTGATGGTTTGCTTTTAGACTTTCCTCGGTTATGATAGAAGGGATGGTGAAAAGTGGGGTGCAGATACTTTCCCAACTAGTTACACTAGCCAAACTTGTTGACTAGACTGAGCAGAGGCACCAGCGGACTTCTGGCCTTAGGGTCTAACCTAACCTATTAGTATCAGAGAACAGACCTGTGACATGGATCAATACACCAATATGAGTAGACAGCTGGGGTGATTGGACGTTAATGCATGGCCCTGGAGTCTCTTACGAGAAGCAGTCCCATAGCCAGGTCAGAAAGGCCCTTCGGACTTTGCACAAAGCGGTGTTAATCATCCTGAACTCTGCACTCCAGGAACCGAGGGGCATCCCTGTGAGAGTAGAAATGGGAGCCGGAGAGTTGAGTCTTCTTCCCTTCTGCTCCAGAAGCTTTGGGAGAGGCTCACTCCTGTTACATTATAGACCTTGATGGGCCACAAGACTAGGGCATCATATTTCTGAGTAGTCTGAAAGGGCTGTGGGGTTAGTTCAGCAGGAGCCTCTGCCTACCTTTCTGGGCCCAGGATCAGAGTTATTGAAACTGGAACCGGGTTCAAAATGGGGCTGTGTTTAGAGAAAGACCCAGCAGTCAGGGGCCCAGTGAGCTGCCCTGACTCAAAGACACTTGTCTTAGGAGGTGACCTGGTCCTTCTGGGAATGCCTGGTTTGAAGAAGCCAGGCCAACATAGAGTTCTCCAAGTACCCAACAGGACATCCCACAATCCAGTGTTTGTTCTTTTTGTTCCTGTGAGACAGGGTCATTCTATAGCCCAGGCTGCTGTTGAATTAATTGCCCATGCCTCCTGAGTTCTGGGATTATATACCTGGATGATTTGCTTGTGTGTGTGTGTGTGTGTGTGTGTGTGTGTGTGTGTGTGTAAGACAGGGTTTCTCTGTGTTGTTTTGATGCCTGTCCTGGATCTTGCTCTGTAGACCAGGCTGGCCTCGAACTTGCAGAGATCCATCTGGCTCTGCCTCCCCAGTGCTGGAATTAAAGGCGTGTACCACCACCGCCTGGCCGCTTGTGTTTTCAAAAGGTAGAAATAAGACATGTTGAGTCACCACTGTTAGAAACATGCCTATCTTGCCACTCACTTGATGGAACCCTTTAGGGAGCCATGTTTGTCAAAAAGATGACCCGAACACCGGGAAAGGGAAAAACTGTGAGGTGAGGGGGATGTGGGCGCAGAGGTGGAAGCTCGTGCTGTGTAGAGGGTAAGGCAAGGCGGTGCAGGGAGGAAGAAGAGGGATGAGTTCCTGGGAACTGATGGAGTGAGCAGAGGCTGATCCAAAATTAAAAAATGAATTAAATAAAACGAAAGTGGTGGTGGTGGCTGGCAGAAATCAGTGGGAGAACTCTACCTGTCAATCAGGAGGTCCAGGCAGGAGGATTGCTGTGAGTTCCAGGCCTGTGTGGGCTACAGAGTGAGTTCAAGGTCAGCCTGGCCTGTGCAGCAGGATCCTGTCTCAAAAAGAGAAGGGTTGTTCGTAAGAGTCGGGGGCGGGGGTGGGGTGGGGAGGGAAGAAGCTTAGATAACCCCCTTTCCACTCTCATTCTGGTCTGGGGTTCCTTGACCATGTACATATATGCTCAGCGTGAATCAGGGATGTGGGTTAATGGGGACCCACATCAGGACCCTAATGTGGTCAGACAGTTCCTGTTCATTTATTTAGGCAAACTGACGATGTCCTTTAATTTCTGGGTCTTTCTTTTGTGATGAGGTCAGGGTAGGTCTCTGGTACTGCCTTAGTCCAGAAAAGATCCCTTTACCAAATATGTACTGCTTGCTTTGCTGTTTACATCTGCCTGCCGCTAGAAATCTGCGTTGGAACATGAAGGTGTGTATCAGTAGTGGAGTGCTTACCTGGCATGTTCAAGGCCCTGCGTTCCATCTACAGGACTGCAAAAACCAAAACCAAAACCAAACCAAACCAAACCAACCAAACAAACAAAAAACCAAAAAAACCAAAAACAAAACCCAACTGAAATGTCAGTACAGAATGTACTCATAGGCCGACCACTTTGGTGAAGAGCAGACTCTGAACTTCATTTTCGTAGTTCTGTGTCTTCGTTCCGAACAAACATTTGGCTGCTCCAAGTGCAGTTTAATTGTGCACCTCTTCGTGCATGCATGTGTGCACCTGTGTGTGTGTGTGTATGTGTGCATGTGTGTGAGTGTGCATGTCCACGCAGCGTGTATTCCTGCTTTGGCTTGTTCTCTTCTAGAGTTTTAGAGCATTGGTAGGCTTGTGCTCCTGGTTTAAGGAGGAGGAGGTATAGATGGGGGACAGACCTATGAAGGCCTGGTGGTTGGGAGGTGGGGGTGGGGAAACCATTGTGCAGATGGCCCAGGTGCCATGGAATCAATAAAGCCTTCTTCTTACCTGCTCTGCTCTGTTTCTCAATTCCAAGCTTCCATTCGGAGAAGGAAAGGGGGTAAGTCTTCTGCTGTGTTTTTAGGCCTGGCTTGCCTGTCCTTACCAAGGGGTACTGACTGGTACTGGTGTGTGATGAGGCTTCAGTCCAAGTCAGAGTGGTTTGGAATCTGGCACTCTCTCTGGTCCCTGCCTGGGTGAAGGATGGATGGGGCATTCCCAGGGGTCTCCCTGGGATTAATAGGGAGTACAACCATAGTCCCAGTGGGTTCAGGTGAGCTTGGGGATGTGACCTATGGAGATAGCCTGGTGGGGAGAAGGTGGGGGAATTCCTGGTGGGGGCCCCTGCAAATGTCATGGCCCAGGGGAGGGGAGGGGAGGGTCTGTGAGGGTCAGGCCACGGAGCTTAGGTCAGCCGGGTGCCTAGGCTGTGTTGGGATGGGGGTGTTAGGGTTTTAGGCTCTGCCTTGTGCTGTATCTTTTGTCCTTTTCTTTGCCTAAGCCAACTTCATACTGATGAGTTGGAGGATTGAGCATAGAGCAGAGCTGCTTCAGAATAGGGATTTATTTAATCTGCTGGCATTGGGAAGGGAGCTGGATTCCCCTGCTCAGAAACACTCCTGCCCCCAGGCTATTGACTTCACTGGTTCCACCCCGGTGTCCTTGGAAGCTCTTTCTCATGTGACTTTCATGTCCAGCATGGCATCAGGGACACAGGGCCCATGTGGGGCTAGAGACATTAGGGCCTAGACTGGGTACTGAGGTCCGGCATCTGGGGGAGTTTTCCCTGGCTTCTACTGCTCCCTCTGCCTCTTGAGTGGATGGGAGTCAGGCTTAGAAGGCTCATAGCCCAGGGTGTGTGGATTTGTGCATCCCGCATCCCTTCCCCCTCTTACTTCTGATGCACTGGGCCTTGCCTGGTCTCTGGTTTTCAGCATCTGACCAGTAGATCCCACCCCCACCCCCAATCTCCTTTTTTTTTTGTTGTTGTTGTTAGGCCATTTTTTAATTTTATTTTATAATTTAATTTAATTTTACTTATCAGCCACGGATTCCCTTGTTCTCCCCCCTCCCACCTCCAATCTCCTTTTGCTAAGATCTGCATTCTAGTTCCTTGATAGTAGGGCTACCAGGATGCTAGGCTGTGGTCATGCCCTTCTTCCAGCTGTGGGCGAATGGTTTGTCGATTCCACAGACCCTCTTTTCATCCCTGCTTGGATCCCCAACATACTTTGCCCTGAACCCAGATGGCTAGCCCCTTGGAAGGCTGGTGGAAATGACAACACTTGGTTCCTAAGGGATTTTATTTCATTTTTTTAAATATCTAAAATAATTTAGGGTTATGTTTCCTAACCTTGTTGTTATGTTGGGAAGAAGTGTTCAACTTTTCATATGTAGAATTCTTGACTCCTTCCTCTTGGAAACAATTCTTGCTTGGCCTCAGTGCTATTGCCATGTAACCCTAAACAGCTGCTTTGCTAAACTGTGTGCACACTGCTTGGATCTCTTGGAGCAAGGTTCTGTTGACACCTTCTCTAAGTCCATGGCTCAGGTGACAGTGTGCCTTGGTAGGAGACCTGTCACCACGGTGTCATGGACTTCTCTTTCTCCTTATGTCTTTACTCCTGCAGTTTCTGAATGGTGTCGCAGCAAGGATCTGCGATCTGGGATAGAGCTCTTTGTGCATCATTTTGCTCCTGGGAAACAGGAGGATGATGATAGGATCTTGAGGTGGTTCCTGTGGTAGTCATGTAAAACCTGGCACATACTGTATATCACCAAGGACTTGGCCAGGGTAGGGATCCCACATTTCAAAAGGAAGTTGTTCATTTGTCGTCTCTGTACTGTTACCTGGTGGTACTGGAAGCCATGCTTGGGCCCTACAAATTTCTCTACAGTGGGAGCATGTTTTGCTGGCAAAGTACTGTGTTGTTTAGGGCTCCAAAGGGGCAGAGTATGAGGAATCCACAAATGGTTGATGAAGATAAGGTAAATGTCCTGGCTGGTGCCTTCAGCATCTGCACTGGCCAGGGTGGTCCTGCATTGGCTAGAGTGGTTGTGGGCTCCTGTGTGCTCATTTTCCCTAGAGCCATGCCACATAGATGTCGTCTATGACTGTTTTGTTAGGTGAAGGACTTGGGTCTCAGAGGGTATACATCTGAACAGAATCAGTGTGCAAGGAGGGGGGGGGTCCTCAATATGCTACTTGGTGAGATCGCCTCGGGAGTTAATTTACTTCTACACAGCAACTGAGAAATGAGATAGGAACAGCAGATGCTGGTGAGCAGCTGGGGGTTGGGTTGGGAAGGAATGGATGTTCAGACTTGACCATAGGAGTTCTCCAGCCATGGGACTTTGAGAGTAGGAGGGTTTCTAAGACAAGTGTCCCCTGAAGGTGGGTCCACACTTCAAGAGTTAAATACAGTCTGGGGGACAGGTGGAGCCTGGGGCTGCTGAGTGAGGACATGCACGTAAAAGCATGGGCCCTAACCTCCAGTGGACGCTTGAACGCCGCCCCTGAGTGGACTCCAGGTCGGAGTTAGGTAACTGCATCTCAGACAGCCTTTGGGTGCTTTTAAGGTTTGCAGAAGCCCATTCCCTCACTGAAATGGTTTTCCCTTGTAGTTCAGTCTGATCTCAGACTTGTAATCTTGCTTCAGCCTCCCAAAGAATGGGATTACAGGGATTTGTTAGCTGCTTTTCCTGCTGCTAGGATAAAGCACAGTGAAATAAAATGCTTGAGGAAGGAAGGATTTATTTGGCTCCCACTTAGAGGGTTTTTCCATCCTTAGTCGGGAAGGAGAGGATGATGAATGTTCTTGCGAGGCTGTCCCCCCCCCCCCTTTTTTTAAAGCAGTTTGGGACCCAAGCTCAGGAAATGGTCCTACCCACTTTTAGGGTGGACCTTCCCACATCAGTTATCATAGTCAAGATAATCCCTCACAGGTGTGTCTGGGGGCTTGTCTCCTAGGTGATTCTGAATTCTGTGTCAGGTTGACAACAGTAACCGTCATACACAGTGCGCCATCACACTGGATTCTCTGCATCTCTTTTCCCCCCACCCCCATAAGCGAAAGTACCACTTTTCTTTCTTTGGAGGGGAGTGTGTGGTGTATGTAAGTACGTGCGCGTGTGTGCGTGCACCTGTCCATGCGGGTGTGTAGGTCAGAGGTCTTATCTGCTGAGTATCTTCCTCAGTCATTCTCTGTCTTATTTTGGGGGACAGGTTCTCTCACTGACCCCAGAGCTTACATTTGGACTAGAGTGTGTGTGGGGGGCCAGTGAGTCCCTAGGACCTGTGTGCCGCTGTTTCTGAGTGCTGAGGTGACAGGCATGGACTACCAGGCTCCGCTTTTGATGTGGGTGCTGGGGATCCGAACTCGGGCCTTCGTGCCTGGGCAGCAAACGCTTGACTCACTAAGCCATCTGCACAGTCCCCCAAAGTCCCATTTTTCAAAAACAGTCCCTTTAATAAAAAGTGACTGCACAAAGCTTTTTCATTTGATAACGGCTGTGACAGGAATATGCCTGAGGCCGCCTGGTGTCTCTCCCACCAAGCTCTTCTTAGGCGTCAGCCTTAAATGGAGCTGAAGTCTGAGGAGTTGGGGTGGGTAGGCTGTCGGTGAGGAGAGTCCTTTCCATACCACGCCTGTTTCTCCTCTTTCCTTCCCTCCCATCCCACTGGAACCGTCTTTCTGTATGGGCAGGAGGAAGGAGCTGTGGCCTCCTGTTTCGTATTGAGCCACTCTGACTGAGATCCCCAGCCTGAGTTTTGTTCTTAGGAGGTATTTCCCATCTGCCTGTTCATTCCTTGGTTATCAGCTTATTCACCCACTCAGCCAGCGTCTCTTGCTTGAGCACTCGTGTCTGTCCCTGGAGCAGTGGTCCCACTAGAGATAGCGTCCCGTGGGGAGTGGTGGAGGATAGGCCATGTGCTGAGAAAAGGCGCTGGAGGTGAGGGACTGAGGGAAATGGATCTGAGAGTCTGGTCTCCCTGAGGTTGGTCATTGTGGTCACTCCCAGTGGCCACAGAGATACCCAGGGTCTTCTTAAGGACAGACTTCGGCTGGCTCAAGAACTGGGTCCTGGGGTCTGAGGGGGCACTGATGGGGCACAAGATCTAGGGCCTCAGGCAGTGAGAGACCCAGGGGTGGGCAGTGTTGGTTGGCTCATGAGTGCCAAGGGGCTGGCATTGGTGGGTGTGGCAGGGAGGCCGGGGCAGCTCTGGGGCTGAGGTTGCGTTTCTTTGGTTGTGCAGAAAAGCTGGATGAGATCCTGGCAGTTGCCGCGGAACCGACCCTGAGGCCAGACATTGCAGATGCTGACTCCAGGGCAGCCACGGTCAAGCAGCGGCCCACCAGCCGGAGGATTACCCCTGCCGAGATCAGCGTAAGCCAGCCTTGGGCCAGGGCTCTGGGATGGTCAGGTCCAGGGCCTGGGGATCAGAGGGTCATGCGCCTCTCTTTGGAGGTAAGAGTTCTTTGTTTGGGTGCCTTCTCCGGAGGAGGTGGAGCTCTCCACGGCCTCTCTGGGGAGATGTCTGGGGCCGTCTCAAGTTCGTAGAATGGTTGTAGTTCAGCTCACTCCTGTGGGTACAGCGTTTTAGTGCCTCTGACGTCAGTCAGATTCTGTGTCACCCTGGGACCTACTGAGGTCGGCAGCTTTGCTGAGCCCTGTGGCACAGCATATTCCTGTGTGTGGATTCGTACGCCTGGCACTGTGGATTCTTCCTCCGTCTCTGTTGACTGTGCCCAGGGCCTGTACTTCTGTGTTCATTTTACCACTCATGTAATGAAGGCCCCAACCGAGCATGGGCACCAGTGCCTTTAGGGTGTTTGGTGTGTGGGTGTCTGGTCTAGCTTAGGATGGGTGGGGCTGGATGGAGAACTGGGGGCTCCGGTGCCCCGGAACTTCCATGTTCCTCCCTGACCCCACAGTCATTGTTTGAGCGCCAGGGCCTCCCGGGCCCAGAGAAGCTGCCGGGCTCTCTGCGGAAGGGGATTCCACGGACCAAATCTGTAGGTATGGCTGGGCCGAGGGACTGCTGGGGGTTGGGATGGCTGGGCTGGGGTGGGGGGCTTCAGGGTTGGAGGACCCCATCTCTCTCTGCGAAGTTCAAGGGTGCCGTTTTGTTTATGGACCTGAGTTTGTTCTTCCACTCAGAGATGTGCCGTGGGAAGACACCTTTGAGATTCTTTTCCCAGTCTGCTTCTCTCCATCCGTGGGCACCCCTTAGCCCTTCTCTTCCTGTCCGTCACTCCTGCCTTACACAGATAACGGCTGCCACCAGGACAGCTATTTCATGTCCTCTCAGCCAGAGTGCAGGTCCAGTGTTCCATCCTCAAATTGCTCTCCCCTTGAACCTGCTCCATCTCTCCAGGTAGCATCCTCTCCCTGTCCCTTCATGGTCAGACCCAAAAGGTCACCTGTAATTGCTCTCTTTCCCCATATGCTCATAAATCTGAAGCAGCTGGGTCTCTGCATAGCTAGATTGAAGCTGCTCCCGCTAGGGTCATCAGGAGCCTCGGGGCATTCCCCGTGGCAGACACTATTAGCCTTCCTTTTACTGATCCCAGTTGACATTTTTTTTTTTTTTTTGCTCCTTCCTCTGTGAAACTCCTTGTATTGTGGGAATGAGTTTCTTGCTCTCTTCTCCTTCCTCGGCTGCATTTGCTCAGCATAGCCAAACAGTAGGCCAACTCAAGCCTGTGCCCTCGGCCTCCTTTTCTTCTGTCCACCGTACTGTGGAGCTTCCTCAATCCCTCGCCGCCGCTGCCATCACGCTCCACACTTGGCTGCCTCTTCTAATCAATCCCAGGCCAGGATCTCTAACAAGCCCTGCTTTTACTTCATGTTTCTTGGGCATCTAGTCTCCTTGACATGTTGACCCATCCATCCACTACCACACCCACCATCTGTTCCACATCAGAGTCAACTCCTGCTCAGCCCAAGGACAGGCCAGGCATGAGATGCTTATATGCACACTGGTTCATTTAATACCTACCTACAGTAACCACATTGTGGGGGAGAGGGCCTGAATTATTCATTTTGCTTAAAGAGCGTTAAAATGACTTGCTCAAAGTCACATAGCTGCTCTGCCTATACCTCCTATCCATTCATAAGCCAAACAGCTATCCAAACTCCGATTGTGCTCATTACCCATCCTGGGATTCCTGCTTACTATAAGCTGGCCCTAGGCTAGATCCGGGTCTCACTTGGAAGGTGACATGTCTACAGTTAGGTCAGTTGAGCAGTTATGATATGGTGTCAAAGTGCACTTATAAATGGAGACTGACTGGGGAGGTCCACACACACATCAACATTAGCATTTATACTTAGAATAACAAGGCATGCAGAAATTTCCTGGGGATGGTGGGGTAAATGTCTGATGGAGGTCAGGGTGTATGTGTGGGAGAGTCCTTCATGGGCTGATGATAGTGAGGAAAGTGGGGAAGGGCGGCTGGTGAGAGGCTGCAGTTACTTTGGAACCAAGAGATACTGCTTTCTGTGTTAGACCAAGTGTTCTGCGCATCCTCTGTGGTGGATTTCCTGCCTCACCTGTCTTAGAACTGTTCAGGGCAGGCTTGTCTTGTCCCGGGTCCACAGTCTTCCCCATGTCCTCTTGCAGTGGATCTGTTCTCCAGCCCATCTCTCTGGCAAAAGAGGCTTTCTGCAGCATATTTATCAGCTGGCATCCCTCCAGCTGGTCCTGAGGCCTCAGGGTCCCCAGAGCAACAGCCCTGTCCTGCTTCATCTAGGGTGTCTGTTGCTGACTTTCTGTGACACGAGTCTTCCTATACTCACCGCTGCCTGTCTGTCCTCACTCTTCCTGGATGGCCTTTCCCAGAGTTGACTACTGTAGACCCAGACCTATGTACTTGTCACAGAGGCCTCAAGCTCTTTGGCAAGCCTACCAGCGCCTCCCACCTGGATACAGCTGACCAGTGGGGTAGCAGGTGCTCAACTTTAGTTCCCCAAGGCTAGCACACTGCCAGATGCCAGCACGACTGTTGGCTGAGTTCTCAGGCTCCTGGGACTCCCGCTTCAGATCTGGCTGCTTGTCCCTGGGCATCTAATACAACTCTTGGAACCCCAGGATCCTAGTCTGCACACGTGGATCCTGCCAGTAAGGACAGGAAGTTCAGGCTCTTCCTTGAACATGGCCGTAGTAGTTACAGCAGCCCTTTGATCCAGGCTCTGTGTCTTGGGCACACAGCCAGTCCCCAGGAAGCAGTCCTGCTGCAGGCTGGCAGACGGAGAAGGTCTTTCTTTATTCTAGCCGTCTCGAACAGACCCCTCTTCTGCTCGAGGCAGGTGATTTTTTTTTTCTTTACCCTCAGGCACAGCCTACCAAGCCATTAGTATTAAATTCCACCCCCTCTCTCATTGTCACACGTCATTCCTGCCTTCTGTAACCTTAAGGTCTATGGGAGTTCTTCCTACATAGCTCCACCTAGCACACAGGCTTGTGAATGTTCTGTACATGTTCCTGTGCTGTGTAGGAACGGCGTCAGGAGGAGGCCCGAGGCCAGCTGGGCAGACCTTGAGATAACCCGGGATGACCTCAGTCGTCTTTTCTTGGTGTTGCTACCTTGTGATAGGGGCCTGGAACTGTAAACTGTAAATAGCCTTTGTGATAGGGGCAAGAAAGGTCCTGTGATGAAACAGAGTCCTAAAAGTGACTTGTGTGAAGCTGGAATTCAAGCCTTAAGTGTGTAATAGACCTACTCTTTCTAGTCCTGAGTGGGCTCCTGGCAGAGCCAGGGACGTAGTGTGTCACTACCAAGCCTGTCTGCTCCTTCTTGGGTCGGGCCACTCAGTGTTTGCAAGTCTCATTGTGTGGAACGCTGCACAGGTGTCTACGTTATGTCTGGAATGACACAGGAGGTTCTGGAAGGTTCTTACCTGATGCCATCTCTAGACGAGAGGGTGTCATTAGGTTTTTAGTCAAGTGTAGCCTATGAGAAAGCAGGCCCAAGTGGGACTTTGACCCTGGCTTGGGGGTAACACAAGACCGTAGGGGTAAAACTGAAACATGCCTTCAATTCCAATTTAGTTTACCCATCTATTCCTCCTTCCATTTACCTAGCCAGCCTCTCTAAAGTTTAGATACTTCCTAGTATCCTGCAGGCCAGTCCTAGAGTCTTTCCAAGGATCCAGTGGGGCTTATTTCCTAGCCTCCTAGCCTGGGTATCAGAGCCACTTCTTCCAGATGCATGGATTCCTTACCACTGTCCTGCATCCCCTCATTGATGGTTTATTTTGGGGGTACTGGTGTGTGTGCGTGTGTCTTTTCTGACCACCTTTCTTCCCATCTCTGGTTGCCATCAGGGTCTCCGTTGGCTCCTGCTTGTTCAACACTGTGAATGTTTCTGGGTTGCTTTGCTCATCCTTGCGTGGGAAGCCCCCCAACCAACCTCCCTCCTCTCAACAGTTTTTTGGGGGCGGGCTGCCTATACCCTCCTGGTGTCTTCTCATGGCCTGCTCCATCCATGCCCACAGGGGTTGGGGGGATCTTGGCCTCAGTCCAGGCAGTCAGAGTTTGGGTCCTGTCCCAGTTCCTCTGCAGGAACGTTGCCCTCCACATTGTGGGTGGGGTCCCTTCTGGACCCTTCAACAGAGCTCCCCCTACCTGTACAGGATTTGGCACAGAGCATGGGTGTCCTGCTCAGAGCTTTTGCTCTCTTCCTTGGCCTTCCGTGGGTCCTGACCCCCATCTTCCTTGGTGGGGCTGTGGCCACTCAGGGGTGCAGGCAGGATAGGACTAGCCAGTGGCACTGGGGTCCAGAGAGGCCTTTCAATGGCCAGCATCCTTGCCAGACTTACCTGGCCCCTCCGTCCCCAGGGGAGGATGAGAAGTTGGCATCCCTACTGGAAGGGCGCTTCCCACGCAGCACATCAATGCAGGACACGGTGCGTGAAGGTCGTGGCATTCCGCCCCCGCCGCAGACCGCCCCACCACCCCCACCCGCGCCCTACTACTTCGACTCCGGGCCACCTCCCACATTCTCACCGCCACCGCCGCCGGGCCGGGCCTACGACACTGTGCGCTCCAGCTTCAAGCCAGGCCTGGAGGCTCGCCTGGGTGCGGGGGCCGCTGGTCTGTACGATTCTGGAGGGCCTCTGGGCCCGCTGCCCTACCCGGAGCGTCAGAAGCGCGCACGCTCCATGATCATCTTGCAGGACTCTGCGCCAGAAGTGGGCGACGTCCCCCGGCCCGTGCCTGCAGCTACACCGCCTGAGCGCCCCAAGCGCCGGCCTCGGCCGTCTGGCCCTGATAGCCCCTATGCCAACCTGGGCGCCTTCAGTGCCAGCCTCTTTGCTCCATCGAAACCCCAGCGCCGCAAGAGCCCGCTGGTGAAGCAGCTTCAGGTGGAGGATGCTCAGGAGCGCGCGGCCCTGGCCGTGGGTAGCCCGGGCCCAGTGGGTGGAAGCTTTGCCCGAGAACCCTCCCCAACGCACCGCGGGCCCCGGCCGGGTGGCCTTGATTACGGCTCTGGAGAAGGCCTGGGGCTCGCGTTTGGCGGCCCTGGCCCCGGCCCCGGCAAGGAGCGGCGCCTGGAGGAGCGACGCCGGTCCACTGTGTTCCTGTCTGTGGGTGCCATCGAGGGCAGCCCTCCCAGCGCAGATCTGCCATCCCTGCAGCCCTCCCGCTCCATTGATGAGCGCCTCCTGGGGACAGGCGCCCCCACTGGCCGCGATTTGCTGCTCCCCTCCCCCGTCTCTGCTCTGAAGCCATTGGTCAGTGGCCCCAGCCTTGGGCCCTCAGGCTCCACCTTCATCCACCCTCTCACTGGCAAACCCTTGGATCCTAGCTCACCCCTAGCCCTTGCTCTGGCTGCCCGAGAGCGGGCTCTGGCCTCGCAGACACCTTCCCGGTCCCCCACACCTGTGCACAGCCCTGATGCTGACCGCCCTGGACCCCTCTTTGTGGATGTGCAGACCCGAGACTCCGAGCGAGGGCCGATGGCTTCACCAGCCTTCTCTCCTCGGAGCCCAGCCTGGATTCCCGTGCCTGCTCGAAGAGAGGCCGAGAAGCCACCTCGGGAAGAGCGGAAGTCACCAGAGGACAAGAAATCCATGATCCTCAGCGTCTTGGACACGTCCTTGCAGCGGCCAGCTGGTCTCATTGTTGTGCACGCCACCAGCAATGGACAGGAGCCCAACAGGCTGGGGGCTGAAGAGGAGCGCCCGGGTACCCCGGAGCTGGCCCCAGCCCCCATGCAGGCAACGGCTGTGGCAGAGCCTATGCCAAGTCCCCGGGCCCAGCCCCAGCCCCCTGGCAGCATCCCCGCCGATCCCGGGCCAGGCCAAGGTAGCTCAGAGGAGGAGCCGGAGCTGGTATTTGCTGTGAACCTGCCACCTGCTCAGCTGTCCTCCAGCGATGAAGAAACTAGGGAGGAGCTGGCCCGCATTGGGCTCGTGCCACCCCCTGAAGAGTTTGCCAATGGGATCCTGCTGGCCACCCCACCCCCTGGACCGGGCCCCTTGCCCACCACGGTACCCAGCCCGGCCTCAGGGAAGCCCAGCAGTGAGCTGCCCCCTGCCCCGGAGTCTGCAGCGGACTCTGGAGTAGAGGAGGCGGACACTCGAAGCTCCAGTGACCCCCACCTGGAGACCACAAGCACCATTTCCACAGTGTCCAGCATGTCCACCCTGAGCTCGGAGAGTGGGGAACTCACCGACACCCACACCTCCTTTGCCGACGGGCACACTTTTGTACTCGAGAAGCCTCCAGTGCCTCCCAAGCCCAAGCTCAAGTCCCCGCTGGGGAAGGGGCCGGTGACCTTCCGGGACCCGCTGCTGAAGCAATCCTCGGACAGTGAGCTCATGGCCCAGCAGCACCACGCTGCCTCTACCGGGCTGGCTTCTGCTGCTGGGCCCGCCCGCCCTCGCTACCTCTTCCAGAGAAGGTCCAAGCTGTGGGGGGACCCCGTGGAGAGTCGGGGGCTCCCGGGGCCTGAAGACGACAAGCCAACTGTGATCAGTGAGCTCAGCTCCCGCCTGCAGCAGCTGAACAAAGACACGCGCTCCCTGGGGGAGGAACCAGTTGGTGGCCTGGGCAGCCTGCTGGACCCTGCTAAGAAGTCGCCCATTGCAGCAGCTCGGTGAGCAGGGGGATGTGGGGAGGGGCCGTCCCCCCCTGTCTTTGTTCCTTTTGTCCATCTGCAGGCTTCCCTCTGTTCTTCCTCATTCTGTCCTCTCTCTCATCTGTCCCTGGCACGGGTCCCCCCCTACCCACCTCTTTATCTCTGTCTGGTCCTGCTTTGCTCTCTGAGGTAGAAGGTTCTTTAGGACAGCTTCAGATGCAGGCAGTGGGACTGGGTACCTCCGAGACTTAAGTATGTCATGAGACCGCCCAGGGCCTGCTGGGGGCTCTGCTACTACACGTTTGCAACTTTGTACTCTGGCTTCTGACTCAAGAGGCCTCTGCCATTCAGGATCTTTTCAGGTTGTACTCTGGAGCCGGGCTTCTGGGCTTCTTCCTTCGCAGCAGCTCTTTGGCCTGGAGTTGACTGCCTCATGGATCCATTTTGTTTCTCTTTCTGATACGAGGGCTGCCCATATGGCTGGGGTCACCTCTCCCGGAGCAGCCTTCTGCCTTGCTTCCTTTTCAGGCCAAAGTGCATTGGTTCTTTTTCTTTAGGGACTTGATACAAATAAATAAATGCCTTGCGTTCTGCCCTAGAAACGTGTGTCTTGGGGCACCTCCTTGTAGGACCCTTACACAGAATCCTGGATGTGATTTAGAATGCTCCATCAAGAAGAGTTGGAAATCCCACCATCTCCTCTCGGGGCTTTTCTCTTTTGTCCTGTCTGTCCCCTCCCCGAAGTGGTGCTGGGTGCTGGGGGAGGTGCTGATCTGGGGTCTGAGTGCTGCTAAGGTTGTTGCTCACATTTTGTAGGTAGGGGCTGCAAGAGCCCTGTGTCGGTCCTTCAGATCCTTTCTCGGGAACCTTCCCTGGGGCTCCCATGTGGACTGCATGGGTTCTGGTGCCAGCTGCCAGCCTCTTGTCTGGGTTTCTCCAGTTCTCCAGCTGCTTCTGCCTCTTCGCCAAGGTTCCCCGGTGCTGGGTTTGGGTGGGAGGCCACCTCCTGATTGCCCACTCCTTGCCTCTCAGGTGCGCCTCGCTGTCAGTTGTGGAAGACAGGGTTCACAAAGTAGCGAGCAGGGCACAGCTTAAGAACGGCAGGTCTTATGCAAAGGGCCTTCTCGTTTTACATTCTTCCCATTTAGGGTCCCAAAGATGAATGAAGTTCCCATTGCCTCTCTAGAGAGGTTCAGGGATGTTCCTGACATTCTAGGGGCTTGTTCTCAGGCCCTCTCCCCTTTTGGCCTCTTCTCTCAGCCAAATTTAAAAGCCCTTCTCAGTAGTTCAGTGATGGAGGCACCCTTAGAGTGGGCAGCAGTGGCTATGGACCAGTCAGGATGAGGGCTGAGGCCCCAGGTTTGTCTACAACTGGATCCTCCAAGATAGAGGTGTCCTGATACAGCCTCAGCTGGACCTTCTCTTCCTCCTTTGTCTTTCTGCCCACCACCAGCCCTTCTGTTTCTTTCTGCCTCTTTTTTTGTTTGTTTTCGAGACAGGGTTTCTCTGTGAAACAGTCCTGGCTATCCTGGAACTCGCTCTGTAGACCAGGCTAGCCTGGAACTCACAGAGATCTGCTTGCCTTGCCTCCCAAGTGCTGGGATTAAAGGCGTGCGCCACCACTACCCAGCTCTGCCTCTTGATGAAAGCTGTACATAGCATACTGCTTAGCCCATTTTAGGGCCTCAATAAACGCGTATTAAACCAGTAAAAGGCCGGGCGGTGGTGGCGCACGCCTTTAATCCCAGCACTCGGGAGGCAGAGCCAGGAGGATCTCTGTGAGTTCGAGGCCAGCCTGGGCTACCAAGTGAGCTCCAGGAAAGGCGCAAAGCTACACAGAGAAACCCTGTCTCGAAAAACCAAAAAAAAAAAAAAAAAAAAAACCAGTAAAAGAAGGAAGCTTAATGCAAGTGTTACATTGTTACTTGAAATCCAAAAGGGTGTCCTAAGGCAAATTTCATGGAAGGACAGATGGACAAAGATTTCTTGGGTTTCTAGTAGCACCTTCTGCCACACATTGAGTCTGTACTCAGTAATTTCACACTGCAGAGGTAGACTTGTGCTGTATAGCTGTTACTCACGGCATCTCTTAGATGTATAAGTAATAAATTATACCTAGCGTTCGTTCAGTCAGCTTAGCGTTGCTAAACCACCTTGTACCCTGTGTTCCTCCATTTGCCTCTGTATTCCATTCTGTTCCCACTCACTTTTCTCCTCCCTTTGGGGCTCTTTATTTTTGGTTTTGGTTTTGGAGACAGGGTCTTGCTTTGCAGTGTGAGCTGGCTTTGATCCTCCTACCTCTCTGTCTCCTCAGTGTGAGCGATCACATCATCATCCCTGGGTGTAACAACGGTCATCTGGAGTGTGTCCTCCTGCCTACCATAGAGCTCTCTTTTCTGGCCACAGGCATGGGGCACTTGTGACTTTGTGTACTTCTAGCTTATTTCAGACCTGGTCTTTTGTCTGGTCTCTGTGGACACTCTGGCTTTGATGTCTGTTGGGGCTATACCTCAGCACTGGCCTTGTAGCCAGTGGGGGCTAGAATCTTGTCTGACTTTGGGATAAAGTCACTAAACGAACCTTTCTCTTAGAGAAGTGTCTAAAGTGTGTGACGTTCTGATGTCTGGGTGTGACTGTGTCCTTCTCAGGATCTGTCCTGGCAGAGGTCACACCCTTGAGCCACATCTTTGGTCTGTGCATGGTTCCCGAGTTTTACCTACCAGGCTCATCTGTCTCTTGATGGGTTCCACCAAAAGAGAAAGGACCCTTTTTTTTTTTGCCAACCTTCTCTGCAGATGGCTCAGTCCAGGCAATGATACAGTCTGGCCGCAGGTGCTCACCAGCCTGAGCTTGTTGAAAACAAGTTAAACGTTCCTGTGTGTCATGGGACGAAAGCACAGAAACTTGTAGATCAGCCCGTTTACACTCGGCCCATGGTTGGTTTGGGGGTCGAAGCTAGAAGGTACGCTGTTCTCGGTCCTGCTGCTGAGGTCTGTGTTCCCAGCTGTCCTTCGCCTCAGGTGGCAGGTCTGGCCTTCACTGGAAAGAGCCTTATGTCTGAGAGGGCCAGACTTAGGCTGCATGCTGTTTGTTCATTGTTTAAAACCCAGCTTTGGGCTCCACAGCTGGCTGTAGAGCTCCACCTACCTATCTTGAGACCTACACCCGTCTCCAAGCTCCACTTGTCTTCCGGGTCTCATGTTTGGACTTTAATCTTATGCTGTTTTGCCTTGGCTTTCTAGGGAGGGGTTGATGCTGGTTGATGCTGAATGCAGGGTCTTGTGCATACTAGGCAGATGGTGGACCATACAGCTACACCCCCTGCTTTGTTTTTATTGAGATATGGGACCTTTTTTCTTTTCTTTTTTCTTTGTACATTTATTTATTGTATGTGTGTGTGTGTGTGTGTGCATGTGTACACATTTTGTGGTATACATGTGGAAGTCAGAGGACAGCTTGTGGGAGTCAGTATTGTCTTTGCCCTTTGTGGGTGCCGGGGATTGAACTCAGGTCGTCAGGCTTGGCTGCAGGTGCCGTTACCTACTGAGCTGTCTCACCTGAGATAGAGTCTTTCTATATAGCTTAGGCGGGTATTGAGCTCACTGTGTAGCCATATTTGGCCTTAAGCCAAAGATCCCCCCCCCCTTTTGCTTCCCAAGTGCTGGAATCACAGGTGTGCGCTGACTCCATTTTATACCTGGCTGGTCCTCACATCTGTTTTTGTTTTTGTTTTTAAGCAGGTGAAATAGCTTTGGAAGTATTTGCTGTAGTACTTTTCAGTGGTCCCCTCCCCCCCCAGTGCTTGTGTGTGGGTGGTCAAAGTGCGCCCTCTTCTTTAGACCTGTTGAGGTCACTCATGAGATCTCCCAGGAGACCCATTTTCCAATCAGGTTGCTCCACAAAGCCCTGTCTCTTTGATATAGGCCCTTGCCTGCGTGTTAAGGGTATGGACAAAATCTGTGTGCTGGGGCAATCATACGTGAAGGTTCTTGATACCAGTTGGATATGGGGAGTGGGGGGGGGCAGGATGCATTGTGTCCCCGCGGATCAAATGCATGAGGTCCCATGCAGATGCATTCTCAAAAGTCCCAAACTCTGCTAGGGTACAGAAAGAGGTAGTAAGAGAAGATCTAGGGACACTGGACAGGCCAGGCAGTGAGGCGTGAGGCCAAGGCAGCGGAGAGGACTCCTGGAGAATCTTCAGAGCCCCGCTTGGTCTGTGTTCCTACTGCGAATCGTCCTGTCGTGAGGCCCCCAAATGGCCAAAGGCCACAGGCCTAGACCTGACCCACAGGAGTACAAAGGCGGTAGGCCTGAGGATGAACCTTTTCTTGCCGGTTGGTACCAGTGGGATGCCAGAGGGTAAGGCAGTCTCAGGAGGAAGACGCTGTGGTGTTTCTGTAGGACGACGTCTTTTTGTCAAGGTGTGCTAGAGTCCCGAGTTTGTGCCAGGTTCCAGGGGTCGAGGAAAGCTGCGAAGGAGCTGGGACGTATGTAGCTCAGTGGCAGAGGGCTTGCCTGGTATGCATGAGGCCTTTTTTACCCCTAGCAGAGAGAAAGGGAGAAGGGGAGGGGAAGGGGAGGGAGAGATAGGTGAAAGGAAGGGAGGGTGGATGGCGAAAGGACCTGGAACTGTGAGTGGCCTGGACGCCACTGATGAGGAAGACCTGGGTTAATGGGAGGAATTGGTGACATTTGCCGAAGGTTAAAAAGGTAGAGCAGCTCCCAGGTCTCTCTCATACGGGCGCTGTCCACTGAGGCAGGGTTGGGCAGCCCGTGTGTTAAGAGGTATTAGGAGATCCCAGTAGAAACCCTGAGCTCAGAAGAAACTGATGGGTTCTCACATATGGCATTCCTAGGCTTATGAGTCATAGCAAAGAATGGGGGTAGATGATATGGCCTCAGAAAGTACAGATTACGACAGAGTGTGGGCTAGAAGATCCATCCAGGACGGAAGAGGCAGAGGGAAGGGTTCCTCCAAGGAAACAGATGACCAGGTCAGCCAGGGGGCCCTGCCTACAGCCTTGGTGATGGCCAGGAGCAAATGCCAGATTTCACTGCCTAGGAGTTCCTGGGGCCAAGATCTTGGAGGCTGTGCCAGCCAGGAGCACTTGGGAGGGTAGCAGATGCTGTGAGGTGACCTTGTAGTGGACGAAGTCTGATGATCAGGTGGTCAGTCAGCCAGCTATTAGTGGCAATAGCCAGAGATAGGTATGCAGAGATGTGTGTAAACATGTTAAAATCAGATTTGCACACTGCTGGGGTTTCTGCCCTGGGGGGACAAGGTGGGTAGTACTCTGCCCCAAGAGGTGGGCAGGGAACAGACACTAATCCTTTGGCTACTCCTTCCTGTACATACCCCTCCTTGGGCTTTTCTTCTAGGCCTCCCAACATCTCCAACACTGGTGGAGGTTGTTGAGGTATATGACTGGCCTTCTCTCTCTACTCCCAGTCCACTGGCTACAGACACTTGTTTCCGGACCCTGGGCACCTCTGAAGCCAGTTTGCCCTCAGCCCAGGCCTCCAGGTCACCCCCGCCAGGAAGGCATGATGCTATCCAGACAGGTATAGCTACTTGACCCAGCTTAGACCTGTGGGACCCAGACTCTCTCTGAGCTCTGCTTGAAGCTACCACTGCACTGCCTCCCAGCTGTTCTGTAACCCTCCAGTGCAGCGGTGTGCTGCTGAATGAAGCCTAACCCTTGGGGGAGGTCTTGCGGAGATGTCTGTTCCGACACAGATTCCCTGGGCTAGGGTCAGCATGAATTCGGGGGAAGAAACAGACAAGGTGACATTCCTAGCTTCGTTGTACTCTGTGTGTGACCGCAGTCTGATCTCATAGCTATGTCTCTAGCGCCACCTCTCAGGGGACCCCACCACCTCACCTCTGTTGCCTCCCCACTTTGCCCCCGAAGCCAAGGATGTCTCAATGAGGCCAGGTTCCATAGGCGTGAAGGTTTCCTTCCCGGGGGGGCTCTGCCTGTTCCCTCCGATGTTCTTGGAATCTCTGTGTTGGGGGCACTGTCTGGCTTTTTCAAGAAGCTCTGCCCTGGCTGGGTCTGAGCAGTTGGGAGGAAGCCACAGGGCCAGGCTGAGGAGAAAGCTCTTGAAAGGGATGCAGATGAGGTCTCCAGGGAAGGAGCAATCCATGCGAGGTAGACGTTGAAAGTTGCTTCAAGGGAACATGTTAGTTAGCTTTCTCTTCCCTGTGAGAGATTTTTTTTTCTTACCTCACAAGAACAACTTGAGGAGGAAAGATGTATTTTGGTATATAGTTCCCAGTGATTTCAGCTCATGGTTTCTTGGCCCCATTGCTGTGGAGAGCATCAATGGGAGCGTGGATGGAGTGAATCATTTCATGGCAGCCAGGAAGAATGAAGGGAAAGGAAGGGGAAGGAATAAGATCATCAAATTATTAATTCATCAGTGTGTTTTGTGATCATTATTGTTTTTTGTTTGTTTGTTTGCTTGTTTCTCTTTTTTGGAGGGGGGCAAAGTCTCAACATGTAGCCTCCTTGGCTGGTCTGGAGTTTGCTCTGTAGATCAGGCTGGCCTCAAACTCACAGAGATCTGCCCGCCTCTGCCTCCTGAGTGCTGGGATTAAAGGTGTGTGCCACCACCGTACCCGGCCCCCATCGGTGTCTAAATTCATTGATTAGGACAGAGCCCTCATGATCCAGTTACGTCCCAATGATTGGACCCACCACTCTACCTTCAAAACGCAAGCCTTATTTAGGGGGATATTGCATAGTTGAACTATAACTAGGAGATAGAAGCGTTGAGGGGACTCTGGCTGGTGTGGAATAGGCAGGAACTTGGGCCAGCTTGAGAGAGAAGGCATTGTGGGGGTGGGGTGGGGCGGGTGAGATGGCAGCTGGAGAGAGGTTGGTCAGACAGCAGAAAGACTGACAGACTGCAAGGCACTGCTAAGCGACACTTAACCGTCTTGTACGGTACAGTGGAGAGAGCCAGAGAACTGCTACCCCAGAGCAGGCAAATCAGATGTCTTCTAGCCTAAAGTAGATGGGCCTTACTTTCTGAGTTCCAACCTCCATAGAGCGTCCCACAGGGGTCCCGTTGTGTGATTGTGACCGAAGGCGCGTTGTGGGCCTGGCCTGCTAACACTCTCTCTCTCACTGCTCTTTCCCGCCCATCTGCATGTGGCTGCGCTGTCTAGCTGCGCGGTGGTCCCGAGTGCCGGCTGTGTAAGTGAGCATGCCCATCCCATGCCTCTCGCAGTCCACATGCTGTGTGCCTGGCTGCCCCCTGGCTGCTCTGCATGGCTGTGTGGGGCTTGGGTGCTACCGACGACGACGGCGACTGAGACTATCCTTGGCCATAGTAAGGGGCAGAGGGGCCGTGGGCGTAGGCTTCCTTCCTCCCTCCAGCCGGGCAGGCCCCTGGGGCAGGGCTGGAAGTCCCGGATCCTGCCAGGCGAGGCTGGGACTTGAGGACGTAGCATTTGCCGTGTGTGTCTGTCTCTTTGCTAGCGCATCTCTGTCACTGTTGCTGCGTGTCTGCAGCAACACGTGGTCCCCATTGCTGCTGTGGTGTTGCTCTTCTGTGCAGGGAGACTGCCTTCCCGTTATGGTGTGCTGTCGCCTCAGCCTCTTGTGGGTGTGAGCCCTACCCGATGTTCGTCTCCAGTGTTCGTCATGGACCTGTTTGGCCCTTGTGCCGCTGCCAGCCTCTACCATGACTCCGGCTGTCCCTGAAACTGGCTTAGGTTTTTCTGGGTCCGTTCGAGCTTGAGAACAGGGTTGGATGTGGGGAGGTGTAGGGGTCAAGGTACTGGTATAACCTTACAGTCCAGAGCATCTGTGGCTGGAACCCATACCCAGAGGCCGTGTTAGAGGCTGGCAGTGAGGGGCAAGCGGCAGCTTTTCTTGTCCATGAGAAACTCTTTCCTTCGGTGAACTGCCCGTGGGGCCTCCGTGGAGAGCTGTGTGGGGGACTAGTTTACTCCTTAGAGTCCGTTCAGTCAAAGAATCCCCCAGAGCAAGGCACAGTCCAGGATGTTTATTTGTTTTTGATGTTTTTTAAAAAAAAGAGTGACCACAGGATATTCCTGCAGCCCCAGTCCTCCTGGCTCTGCTCCCCTCTGTCCACCCCGACTTGACTTTCCACCCCTCACCTGGCCCTCACCCACTCTCCCTCCGCAGGCTCTTCAGCAGCCTCGGTGAGCTGAGCAACATCTCAGCGCAGCGCAGCCCCGGGGGCCCGGGCGGAGGGGCCTCCTACTCGGTGCGGCCCAGCGGCCGGTACCCCGTGGCGAGAAGAGCTCCCAGCCCAGTGAAGCCCGCGTCGCTGGAGCGGGTGGAGGGGCTAGGGGCGGGCGTGGGAGGCGTGGGGCGGCCCTTCGGCCTCACGCCTCCCACCATCCTCAAGTCGTCCAGCCTCTCCATCCCGCACGAACCCAAGGAAGTGCGCTTCGTGGTGCGAAGTGTGAGTGCGCGCAGCCGCTCCCCCTCGCCATCTCCGCTGCCCTCGCCTTCTCCCGGCTCTGGCCCCAGTGCCGGCCCGCGGAGGCCATTCCAGCAGAAGCCCCTGCAGCTCTGGAGCAAGTTCGATGTGGGCGACTGGTTGGAGAGCATCCACTTAGGCGAGCACCGAGACCGCTTCGAGGACCATGAGATCGAAGGCGCACACCTGCCCGCGCTCACCAAGGACGACTTCGTGGAGCTGGGCGTCACACGCGTTGGCCACCGCATGAACATCGAGCGTGCGCTCAGGCAGCTGGATGGCAGCTGACGTCCCACTCCCTCTCCCGTTCCTGCTGCGCCCTGCCGGCAGGGCCCCCCCACCCCTACTCCAGGCCGCAGGCTCGGCTCGCCCCCTACCACGGCGCCCGGGCCAGGAATGTTGCATGAATCGTCCTGTTTGCTGTTGCTTGGAGACTTGCCCTGTACATTGCTTAGTGCCCTCCCCTGCCGCTGAACCCCACCCAGCACACAGTAAGGGCGCGGACCAGGGGGGCTGGGTGGAAGGGGGTTAGGGCAGGGTGCTCTGGCCTGACCACCTCCTTCACAGCTCCTGGTGGCCATTCTCCCGGAGGGGGAACCTAGTCCAGCATGCGAGGTCAGGACACGCCTTGGTGACTGGGGGGAGGGGGGAGACATTGGGGTTCTCGATTGGGGGCCAAGGAGCCCCCTGTTTTACATATTTTAATCCACTCTATATTTGGAACGAGAAAAGGAACAAATATCTCTGTCCGTAACAGTTCTCACCCTCTTGCCCTCTAGTCCTCTCGCTGGTCCCGCCACAGCTGCCCAGTCTTCCATCTCCGGCCCCTCACTGCCACCCCATACAGGGCAGGGGACACTCCAGCTGGCCTGGGGTTAGCCAGGGTCCTGGCAGCCCACCCTGGGGACCCCGGCTCAGCCCCCCTTCCCTCGCTGAGCTATAGTCTGCCCCACCCACCCTTTAGGTGCTGCTCGGGGGGAGGGTGGCAGGCATTGCCTGCTGGGCACTAGCAGGGCCAGGTGGCCTGGGAGATTATTGCCCTGGGGCTGGGCCCCCGGTATCCCAACCCCAGCCATCATTTCACAGGGTCTCTCCCAAAGGAGGGGTCTAACCTTCCCACTTCTTGGGCAACTACAGCAGAGAAGCCTCCCTGCCTCGCACCCCAAAGACTCCCCGTTCCTGCCCTGTGTGTGTGCCACATTATGTGTGTGCACGCCTGTGTGCTTGTGAAAACTGGGTGTGGCTGAGCGCATGGGTGCCCTGTGTGTGCCTGGTTGTGGAGTGGTCCCCGGGGCGGGGGGGGCTGTTCTGGATGGGTGGGAGGTTATGGAAGCTTGCACAGGGTGCATGCTTGGGTGTGTACCCCTGAAAGTGCCCTGTCTTCTCCAAAGAAAGGCTGCTCTGGGGTCGTGCTGTCTTCTCAGCCTGTTCTCCCTGAGCCTCTCCCAGCTTAAGCAGGGTTTCTTGGTGAATCCTTTCAGCTTCAGGAGGCCTCGAGGGCCCCCCTGCAGACAGCGCCCCCTTTGGGCTTCTAAAGGGATTGTGGGGACCACTAAAAAAAAAAATCAGGCCACAACAGCCCTTGGAGAGAGGCAAAGACTCCTGAGGGTACCCTGGCCCCCCTACTGTGACTCCTCACACTCAGCAATGACCTGTGGGGTGGGGGGCCCTGGGGCATTTTTAAACATAGGGTTTGGAGTCTGGACTAAGCTCCATCCACGTCACTCACAAGTTTCTGTTTCTATTTCTAGCTTTTTTTAATAAAAAAAAAATAAAAAAGACAGAAAACAGAGGTTTTCATGGCCCAGGGGCTCGGCACGCCGGTCTGTGCAGGCCCACCTGCCCCGTTCCCTAGACAGAGTCACACCCACTAACCCTCTCACCAACAGACCAGGTCACACACACACACACACACACACACACAGCAGCAGCAGTCACTGTAACAGACTGCCACATACGACACAGTCTCACATTTACCTGTGGGTTTTTGGTTCTGTTCAATTTGGGTTTTTAACTTGACAGGGTCAGTTCTGCTTCATCCTTCCTTTTGTATGGAGTTCCATCTGGGGGCTTTCACCCCCCTGCTCCAGTCCTGAGGCCTCCTGACCCTGACGTTGTGATACACCCCACAGAGATCTATGTTTCTTATATTATTATTATTAATAATAATTATTATAATATTATGTAATAAATTTATAAGAAATGAAACCATGTCTCAGTTGCTTGCTTAGGGTTCCCCAGACAGGTCACACAAGCCCACGGCCTTGACCCAGTGTGCTGCTGACTCAGCAGTATCTTTGGAGTAATGCTACTTGTAATCCTTCCTGTTAGACCGACCTAGACTGCTAGACCCTGGCTGAGGCCTTCTGCAGACTAACACCTCACTGGGTAGCATTTAAGAAAACCATTCATTTCTATGTCTGTCTGTGTCTGTGTAAGTGCATGCCACCTGAGCGAGGGTGCCCTTGGAAGCCAGCTGGCACTTAGGCCGTCGTGAGCTCTCTGATGTGGGTGCCGAGGACCAAACTCCGATCCTCTGCAAGAGCAGCAAGTGCTCTTGATGGCCGAGCCATCTCTGCAGCCCTGGGTGACCACCTCTAGACCCGTGGTCCTCCGAGATCACCGTCGCTTTTTTTTTTTCTTCTTCTGGTGCTGGGGACGGAACCCAGGCTGGTACTTTACCACTGAACAGTGCAGCCACCCCACTTTAAAACCTAAGATTTGAAACCTTCCAGTATCTAGTCGTTTTATAAAATCTACTTTGAATTTTAAATTCCATGTCCCTCTCCACTGTGCTGATCCTTGGCTGCTGACCGTGTTTGGCCTCACTTCCCTCAGGGTTGATGCAGTGGTTTCTATCTCCATTCCTACCTTCTGTCCCCAGCACCGCCAGATGGCAAACGCAGCTAGTGAAGGCCCCCTAATGCCCTGCTCACCTTTCCTATACTTTCTCTTGCCTGGCACAGGCCTACCTGATGATGCTCCCAGCATCAGGACCTGTAGTCCTAGACTACTGTGGTGGCACTTCAAGGCTCGTTGTCTGCTCACTTCCGCTTCCTGCCTAGATTGCCCACCCTTTGCCACCCTCCGGGGCTGTGGTCCACATCCCTTCTTCGTGGGGACTCCCCGTGTTCTGCTTTTTCCAGAGTTCAGGTTGGATCCTCGCAGCCCCCGGTGCTGTCTCAAATGAGAGGAAATTGGCGCTTCTCAACCTTGGGTTGTCCCCCCCTCAAAGGCCAGAGCAAGCTTCTCAAGGCTGTGATGTTTACCTTTTCCTGGTACCCTGAGCTGTGCCCTAAACACAGATTTGACCTTCAAGAGCACGTTTGCAGGCACGTTACAGGCCAGCTGTCACTGGCCAGTCACATAGCGGGGCGCCCACACTCTGTGGCATTGAGACAGGTGTCTAGCCAGGAGCACAGTCAGGTGAACAGGCAGACAGATTCCTACTCAGCAAGACGTTGGAGCGATCTTGGAGGGATCAAGAGATGGAACATGCCTGCAGGGAGGCGCTCCAGAGAGGCAAGTGGGTTAGAGGCTCAGGCGTTAGGAACACAGATGACAGATTCTGAAGTTATCTCGGAGTCAAGGGTGGGGCTAGGGAGGAGCTGGTTAGGAAATTGGGGGGCAAGGGGGGGGGTAGGCCCCAGGCCTCTTTACCCAGGGCAAGAAGGTGGCCCAGTGGCTTCAAGGAGCAGATGAAGGTCTGGTGTCCTAAAGTCATCCTCGAAATGCCTGTGCTTCCTTGAAGCTTAATGACAGACTTAGACCTGGCTGGGCAGTGCACCTCACTTAACATTGTAACCCCAGGGCAGGGACCAGGCTTAGAGCCTGTTCTAGAATTGGAGTGGGCTCACTCTGCAGTGACTTCTTGTAATCATCTAGAATGTCGACGCTAGATCTCCAGACTCAGTCCTTACATACTTACCGTGTGTGTGTGTGTGTGTGTGTGTGTGTGTGTGTGTGTGTGTGTGTGTGTGTGTTATGTTACATACATACATATGTATGTACATATGTACACACATACATATTTGGTTTTCGAGACAGGGTTTCTCTGTGTAGTCCTGGCTGTCCTGGAGCTCACTTTGTAGACCAGGCTGGCCTCCAACTCACAGAGCTCTGTCTGCCCCTGCCTCCCAAGTGCTGGGGTTAAGGGTATGCACTATCACTACCTGGCCAACTTCCTAAATATTTTTAACTAGGTAACTACCTTTGGTTTTAAAGCTTATATTCAACACATTCGTCATACATTCAAATAGTCATCAAGACTGTGACACCATAAAATCACACATAAACACTTAGAGTGAAAAATTCCTTTTAGATAATTCTGGGTTTAAATATAGAGCGGACACCCCATCTCTGGGAGCCCCATCAGGCAGTATTGGGCCACTTGACCCGATAAACCAACAGAAGAGATGAGCAGTGATGGAAAGCAGAGAAACCAGTGGCATATCGGGAAGAGGAACCAAGTCTCTTTGGGGCTCTGACATGAACTTTAAGTTTATGTAGGGCAGGAGGCAAGAGGTATGTATAGGAAGCAGGCCAGCTCAAGTCTGGGTTATCTACTGGATCATTGTCTCAAACTTAAGTCTTCTCAGGAGACAAAGAAGTACTTAACTGCTTGATGGAAGCAATGTAAAGATTCTCATAATACAGTGATTATTCCTGCCTTAGGAACCAGTCTTACTGTCACAGATAAATGTCTTCCTTTGGTGAGTGATCTTTCTGCAGGGCTCTGCTGTATGAGGCATCCAAGGTGGCTGTAGGTTTAAAACAATGACTGGAGACCTTCAAGGGCCTTTTTTTTGGGGGGGTCTGGAGCAAGATAATATAAAACTGATAGTAAAAGGCTGGGAAGATGAGTCAGTCCGTGGGTCAAGTTTATGCCATGCAAGCAGGGAGACCTGAATTCCAACCTCCAGAACCCATACAGAGCTGGCGCTGTAGCGTGTGCTTGTAATCTCAGTGCTTCTAGAATGAGAAATGGGAGGCAGGGGCAGGTTCCCAGAAGCTCGTTGGCTGGCCGGTTCCCCAGCATACACAGTGGCAAACAACAAAAGGATTCTTCGACAAGGTAAGGCAAGGATTGGTGCCCCAGATTGTTCTCTGATATTCACACATGTCCTGGGGCATTCGAGTTCTCATACACGTGGGAATATAGCGCGCGCGCACGCGCGCGCGCGCACACACACACACGCACACACACACACACACACACACACACACCACTCTGGGTAGAGTCAGGCAGGAGTAAACACCTAGAAACAAAAGCAAAGTAAACACATAGAAAATGAAGGCAGAGATGCTAGGCTTCCATTCTGCTTTTAGTTACTCATGGGCCCAAAGCAAAAACAGTTTCTAAGTGTTTGTGATAATTGCAACTTTATACTCATTAAAATTATTTTAAAATGCCTGAGTAACCTTTTATTTTGTTAAACTTTTAAAATTATTATTATTATTACTATTATTATTATACTGATTTGTTATTTGCTATACTAATGAGTTCATTCTTTTGTTTTGTTTTGTTTTTTTTGAGACAGGGTTTCTCTGTGTAGCCCTGGCTGTCCTGGAACTCACTCTGTAGACCAGGCTGGCCTCGATCTCAGAGACCTGCCTGCCTCTGCCTTCTGAGTGCTGGGATTAAAGGCATGTGCCAGCATTGCCTGGCGTCATTTCTTGTTTGCAAAACATATTATTGCACTCTTGTTTATTTTGTGTGTATGCGTGTGAGCTTGTGTGCGTGTTGTATGTGTGGGGGTCAGAAGACAACTTGGGGCTGTTGGTTCTCTCCTACCACCATGTGGGTCCCTGGGATTGAACTCAGATCATCAGGCGTGGTGGTAGGTACCTTTCCCTGCTGATCCATGTTGCTGCTCTCCACTTCTTGGCCATTTCCCAAGCCTTTGGGGATGCTTCTCAGGTAAAACCTGGCACCCATTTACAGTATGGGAGGCCTTCTAATACTCAGTGGTTAAGCTGAAACCTGTTAACCTATTAACTCTCATGTTGGTGAGGAAAGGACAATCTAACCTTCCTATGGGGAAGGCGAGACTTACTGACATAAAGGTTGAGAAAGAGGGACTGTGATGCAGAGAAGAAACATACTTTTGTGATTCAGATGAGAGCTCCCAGATTGCTGAGAAGAACCCTGAAGTTGGCTTAAGTTCTCCTTTTCCGTTCAGGTAGAGGAGGGGCTGACTTATGACATACAGAGATAAAAATCTCATGGTCCTCCAGTAGTTGTAATCTCCCTCCCCCTTTCTGGCCTTGAACTCATTCTGTAGCCAGGCAGGATTTGAACCTGTGATCCTCCCCTTGCTGCAGCCTCCTGAATAGCTGGGCCTATAAGCCTTCATCATGAGGTTCTGCTAGCATACGGATTTTTAAGTCACAACTTGTTAGTTCTTAACAGTAGAAGGCATGTATGTAAAAAGAATTTGTTGGTGGCGCACGCCTTTAATCCCAGCACTTGGGAGGCAGAGCCAGGCAGAGCTCTGTGAGTTTGAGGCCAGCCTGGGCTACCAAGTGAGTTCCAGGAAAGGCGCAAAGCTACACAGAGAAACCCTGTCTCAAAAAAAAAAAAAAAAAAAAAAAAAAAAAAAAAAAAAAAGAATTTGAGAGTCATGTAAACGAGAATTACAAAAGAGTTACAGTCATGTAAAAGAATTTGAGGTATTTACTCTTTGAAGGCTGAGCACTGGTTTAAATTGTTCACTAAAGATGTAAATTTGGAAATTAAGTGTTCTTACAGATTAATGAGGAACCTTGGAATGTTAATCATGGCCAGAGATTATGTTCATTCTTCATGTTTGCTATCTTGTATATTCAGTTATATATTTCTTATGCCTTCCCTGTTCTATTGGCCATTGTGTGGGATCAGGTGCATATTACTGAGAAAGGAGACTCCTTCCTGTGGTTAAAGAGTAGATAGTAGAACGCAGGTCCTTTCTCATAGGCCACATTGTTCTTACTCCAGTTTAGAGGCTATGACAGAGGGCAGAGCCTCAAGGTGAGAGCTGTTTGCATTAGGGAGGAGGTTCTCAGGCCCCTGAGGCCATGTCCTACTGACTGACGTTGGAAGTTGAGATCTCACTTTTATTTAGGGGAAATAAGATGACCTCTCGTTAGACTATAAGAGAGAAGCAGATGATTTAACTCATCTCATTACTGAGATAAGAGTTAAATCATCTGCCACTCAGACAGTGGAAATGAGGTCTCATCAATTCCAGGTAAAGGAAGGTGAGATGTCCTGACCTGGGACATCTGACCTGGAGGGAGAGTAGGCACTCATGGCTCTTAAACATCAGAGCTGGGATGGAGAGATGGCTCAGTGATTAAGTGTGCTTGTTGCTTTTCCAAAGGACCTGAGTTGGAGTCCCAGTTCCCATGTTGGGCAGTTCATAACTGCCTGTAATTTCAGTTCTGGTGGATCCAGTGCCCTCTTCTGGCCTCACAGTACCTGTACACACAGCATATAGTCACATAGACAGATAAGCCCTCTTCTGGCCTCACAGTACCTGTACACACAGTATATAGTCACATAGATAAGCCCTCTTCTGGCCTCATGGTGCCCATACACACTCAGCATATAGTCACATAGACAGATACACGTAAGTAAAAATAAAATAAAAAATTTTAAACAAAAAAGATTTTTAAAAAAGCATCAAGGCTAATAAGTTGAGACTTCAGAACACAGCCCTAAAGGAGGGGTGGATGTGGGTGTGGAGATACTCTATTTAGCAAAGGAGATGAGAAGAATACTTGGTGTTGCGGTAGGAAAGATAATAGTTTGTTGCATTCCAGGAGAGGAGATGTATTTCTAGCTCAAGGGGGAGGATGAGATCTTCTGGTCACTCACAGAGAAAAGATGAACCTCCAGATCAGTGGTTCTCAACGTTCTTAATGCTGTGTGTGACCCTTTAGTACAGTTCCTCACGTGGTGACCCCCAGCCACAAAATTATTTTGTTGCTACTTCTAACTGTTGCTGTTATTTTGCTACTGTTAGGAATCATAATGTAAATATCTAATATACAGGATATCTGATATGCGCTCCTAAAGGGGTTATGACTCACAGGTTGAGAAACACTGCTCCAGATGCATGCCCAAAGAGATGAGTCCTGATTGTCAGATAAAGACTGGATGCCCTGATACCCTGTGATCTGATACTCTGGTAGAGTATCTAAGACCTTCTTGCACTCAAATAGAAAATGCGGAATTTTGTGACTCATAGGCAGTGGGGATAGGATCTTGAGATAGGCAGACATGAAGTTGAGCTGAGAACTTTGGACAGAGTAGAGAAGACTTTGAGATATTCTTGGAGAGGAGGGGAAAGCATATGACATTTAGGTAGGAGATGAGACTGGACTCAGGGAGAGGAGACTTCTTGGTAGGGGAAATGAGCACTTCTGAAACTTCATTATGGAGCTGAGAACAGTTGAGGTACACTCTTCCAATATTCAGCTAGAGGATATAAGATCTCTAGATTTTGGTAGAGAACATGTGACAAGATGCCACTCATGGAAGAAATAAGACCTTGGGCCCTGATGGGGAAAAGAAGAGTTGTTTTCACATTGGGGAGAGGAAGTCATAGCTTTCTGATGCTCGGGGTAAGATATTCAAGACTTTATGGCTAGCTTAGGGAGATGTGACCTCCTAAAAGTTATATAAGAAAGTATGACATTTAGTTAGAGAAGAGACCTGGAGAAATCAAGATCATCCCATAGTCTAAGAACTGAACATACAGGAGGAGATAAAAATGTCTTGGTGAGCTGGGCAGTGGTGGTGCATGCCTTTAGTCCCAGTATGAGGGAGGCAGAGGCAGGCAGATATTTGTGAGTTCAAGGTCAGCCTGGGCTACAGAATGAATTCCAGGAAAGGCGCAAAGCTACACAGAGAAACCCTGTCTCAAAAAACCAAAAAAAAAAAAAAATGTCTTGGTGGGTAGGAAAGGTGGCATCTTGCGACACCCCTTAGAGGAGATGTAACCTTTCCATCCTATGGCAGGGTGGTGGGGACTTACACTCAGAGGAGACAAGGCCTTGTGACATCATTGCAGTGATGGTGGAACATCATGGTATGTGTTGCTCATGTCATACTATCTTCTGACAATTAAAAAAAAAACACTCGATGATGTGCAGATAGCTGTGATGAAAATTCCTGCGGTGTAAGTATAGGCGACGATCACATGTGGCCTCGCTTAGGTTCAAAAGAAGAGAGCTGGAGACCTTCGGGAAACGTTGTGATGCTCAGCAATGGACAGGAAGGTGGGCTTTGAAGTCATAAGTCAAGAAAATTCAAAATGGCTATTTGAAAGTGTTCTGATGACATATACTTCTCCCATCCCCACCACGTACCAAGGATCTATCAGTCAGTGGAACCTGACTTCTTTTTAGCTGTGAACACACTGTACTACCTCATTACAGGAGGGCCAAGCTGCTCTTTCAGTCCATGGCTCTGTAGTGTAGTGGTTTCAGCCCCCAAAGAGCCCATCCTGAACATTCATAAAGTCAGACTTCAGGAGATGTGGGATGAATGAAGGTCTTAGGACAGAGCAGGTGGGTTGTACAAGAGTCCCCCTCACCACCCCAAGGTCAGGGGAGTTTGCGCAGGAAGTTGGGATGTCACCTCAGCACGAATCAGTTAATCAAGGAGGCCTGCCTGGTCTAACTGCTGAGGTGGGGGTGGGAGATCATCTTGCTGATTGGCCAGAAGGCTGTGGAGCTTTGTGAGGTCACAGCTTGCAGGCCAGGTTAGGGCAGGAGTATGGTAGAGATGCTGCCAACTGTCGTTGTGCTGGTCTTGGCAATGTCCGCGTTTGCCAGAAATAACTACACGTGTGAGTAAGTGTTGGGGGAACCTTGGTGGGCGTTAGGGCATCTTAGGAATAATAGGTCCCACCTAGACTCCCTTTGTCCAGTGCTAGGATCAGTAGTGAGCTGAGCCATAGCAGGCTCTGGATAGTCTCAGTTCCTGTGACCCGCACCCCCAATTCAGACCCTTCCTGCTTCCAGAACCATGACCCCAGAATCATTAGGTTTCCAGCTGCCCATGGTTTCCCAGAGAAAGAGACCCCTCCTCTCTCTCTCTCTTCCCACTGCTCCGCCAGTAACTGGCTTCATTGCCTCTCAAGCATTGGGTCCTAAACTTTAGGAGCCGCTCTTCTATGGACAACTGAGGTAAATCACCTGTGCATGACTCCAAAGGCCTCATATGCCGCTGCACCGCGGTCTACCTGAGGACTCTTACTCCTAGTGGACCACAATGCAAATAGCTCAAAAACTATCGGTAGTCTTTCCCCGGGGACGCAGTTCCCAGAGCTTCCCACTCAGGAGTCCCCCTGCGTCTAGAGTGACCCCAATGCTTGTGAGCCACTGGGTCGGCTTGCAGCTGCTTTCTCCAGACCTGGTGCTATGGCCCTAAGACCTCCTTAATCACGTGACACTTGCTTGAGTCTCCCATCCAAGGTTGGTCCTGGAAAACAGTTACACCCCTCTGCCTCCAAGGCACTTTGAACTCCCACTGTGTCCTGGGATCCCTCACTGCCTTCAGGGCCTGTATAGATATTTCCTGGAGACTGTGGCCTCCTGCATACCCTCCCTTGAGTGCCCTCTTTCTCAGAAGTTCCTCCCCATCTTTCCCAACCCTGTGTCCCTGCCTCCCCCCAGGTGAGGTTCAAAGACTGGATGCCTCTTCTTGGTTTGAGCAGTGTCCTGGTCTCTCCTCAGTGGCCCCTGTGGGTTACGATTCAGGCAGAACCCGCAAGCAGGTATCCGGATTGTCGGCGGGCAGAATGTGCAGCGTGGGGCCTGGCCCTGGATGGTCAGCCTACAGATCTTCATGCCCCATAACAGCCGCAGGTACCACGCCTGTGGAGGCAGCCTACTCAACTCCCACTGGGTGCTTACAGCTGCTCACTGCTTCGATAACAAAAAGTACGTTGGGGACACCAGAGAGGGAGGTCTGCAGAGTACTCTTAATGGAAAGGGACATTCCCCGGGGGCTATGCCCAGGAACTCTGTGGAGCTCTGGGGCCACATGGTAACCAGATTCTTGACAGGGCTCTGAGGGGCATTCTCACCACGGGCTTTTTGTCTAGCCAGCCTGTAAATGAGAACGACTGGCTTAAAACCTTTGTGCCCACAGAAAAGTCTATGACTGGAGACTGGTTTTTGGAGCACAGGAAATTGAATATGGAAGAAACAAGCCGGTGAAAGAGCCTCTGCAGGAGAGATACGTGCAGAAAATTGTCATCCATGAAAAATACAACATTGTGACAGAGGGGAACGACATTGCTCTCTTGAAGATCACTCCTCCAGTTTCCTGTGGGGGCTACGTCGGGCCTGGCTGCCTACCTCATTTTAAGGCTGGTCCTCCCAAAATTCCCCAGACCTGCTACGTGACTGGGTGGGGATACATAAAAGACAAGGGTGAGTATAGGTGGGAGCCCCTTGGTGGGCACTGGTGCCCACTCTCCTTGCGGTCTTTCCATGGCAGGGGTCATGTACTGATGCGTGGCTGAGCTGTTTCAGTTCTCATGGAATCATGAGTAGAGCCTTGCCATAGGCCCTTTCATAACCAGAGAATTCAGTGTGAGAGAAGCTGAGTCCGGATTGTCTGAGGGCATGACTGGCAATAGCCTACCTATGGGAAGGCTGCATGGCGGGTACGAGCAGAACCTTGACATACTCTAGAATGTAACAAAGCTGTGTGAGTCCATCAGCTGGAGGCCCAACGGCTAGACTTTGGGCGTTGGAAACTTAAACTGAAGCAGTATTTGCAAAAGACCTCTGGATGTGGCTTTGTTTGCCATGGTGTTTTCCTCACGATTGCGTGGAAGGACTGGCCTCCGGAGTTGAGCATCTCTAACTTCTGTGGTCTCAGGGATGTCTTAATTCACCACCAGCAGCAGCAGCAGGTACCTGGGCATTTTTTCTTCCCTGGATAGTCATAGCACCAAGACTCACCATATCCTTCCAAGTTACTTGCTGTTCTCTATGTAGACTGGGAAGGATGTAGGTGGTGGGTATAATTTTCTTTGGGTCGTTAGTTCAAGGCCCTTGGGATTGTCTAGCAGATTATTTTTTTTGCCATTCAAGATGAATATAAGTGCCTTTTTAGCCCTCTGTCCTTATTCAAAGTGTCTGCGTTTTCCCTGGCTCAGATCTTTCCATGCAGCAATGTTACCTGGCCCACATGGCACAGAGTGAGTAGAGAGATGTCTTCTGTAGTAGACAAGCTGACAGGGGTACAGGAAATGTTCTAGAGTCATTAATGACTCCAGAGTCATAGCCTGACTCCCAGACAACCTCCCCATACCCTTAAAGTCAAGGGCCACTGTTGGTACCAGAAGTAACATGTCGTATCCTTAAGTCCCATCAGGAGGCAGCAGGGTACTGTCAGTGGGACAAGACTAAATAGAACTTGTTCCCTGCTCATGGACAGTCCTTTCATCTTCTCATAGGTGGTTGTACAGCTTTTTATTGTCACATTAGGGATGTGGAAATGTGACTGAAACTAGCCGAGTCATCAGTTTCTTCTTTGATGTTGGAAAGTCTAGGCTGTCTAATTCGAGGCAATTTAGTCATTTGGGGTGTGCAACTCAGCCTTTTTTTTTAAATTTGGAATTCCTGCTCCCCTCACTCTCTTTCCCTAGAGGTGATCTAATTCTTTAAAGCAGCAATTCTCAACCCTTGGATTGCGACCCCACCAATAAACCTCTGTCTCTGAAAATATTACATTCTGACAGTATTTACATTACTGTTACATTTATAACAGTAGCAAAATTACAGTTATGAAGTAGCAACAAAATAATTGTATGGTTGAGGTCACCACAACACGAGGAACTGTATTAAAGGGTCGCAGCTTTAGGAAGGGTGAGAACCACTGCTTTAGAGGTTTGCTACCTGTCCTGTTCTTCAGGGAAGGGGGTCCCACCCTAGCTAGTTTAGTTTTTACTGGCCTTTGCTGGCATGTGACTGTAGCTATTTGAGCTGGGGATGGGTACCTCATCCCATCTGCTGGTGCCTGTGGTGTCCTAAGCATGAGGACACACATTATTCAGCTCTGTCTTGTCTTCCCTCTGATTGTATACACAGTTTGTGTTCTTGTGGTCCTTGGGTAGCTGGTCTCTGGTTCTTAGAATCCTCTTAAATTAGTGAGGGTATCTCTCATTTTTGTCTTGCAAACACATAGCTCCTATAAAGGCCCCAGTCTTTAAAAGTCCCCAGGCCCCAAACTCCCATAGCTTGTTTATTTATGTATGCTTGGTTCTGCCTCTGATTTGGGTCTGGGAGAGGTACCTAGATATTGTTCCTTTCCCTGGGTTTCTGAGTTCTGATAGCCCTCATGTTTAAATTGTCTGGTATTGAGAACATTCTGTTTCAGAACACCTGGCTTTTCACAGTGAGGTCCATGACTTTTAAGACTATGACCTCAGCTATAGACCTAAAAAGTTCTCTTAATGACTAGCGAGGTGGGTCATTCCCACCCCAGGAAACAATGCTTGTACAAACCTCTCACTGATGCTTGGATATGAGGACAAGCGGAAGTTCTATTGAAAACAGAAAACAAAATAAAACATCCCCTGCTCCCCACCCCCCCAAAAAAATCCTTTAAATATCCAAAGCTCAGGAAACATGTATTAAGCAGATCCCTACAGCCTGCCTGCCGAATGTTTAGCCCTTCATGTATGGACTCCATGCATGTACAGACTGCATGCATGTACAGACTGCATGCATGTACAGACTGCATGCATTTCCTGTCTTACCACCGGCACTTGCATGGTTGTGTTTTGTGTGTGCCTTGCATCAGGGTGTACCACATCTGTGCTGCACATAACATCCAAACCCACACTGCCATGGGAGGGGGCTATCAGAGGTGCTGCTGGCTGCATGTGATGACGGGGCATGTTGGTTGCATGAGCTGAAGTGTGACTGTGTCTTTCCTAAACCCCGTGATAGAGTCTGTGGTAGCGAATGAGGCCCTGACTCAGCTCTCCTCTTCTAAAAATCTCCTCAAGGCAGATCTGAGACACATGGGAGGATCCCGTCTGAAGCTGGGTGGAGGAGTCCTAATGGAGGATTAAAAACAGGGAGGGGTGACTTCTAGACACACTGTGGAGAAAGCAAGGTGTGTCTCAGTCATGGCGTGGAGAGGGGCAATCCTGGCCAAACTCGTGACGTAGGTGGGTGGTGCTCCAGTCCCTCATCCACAGGGCGAACAGTAAGACTGAGTGCTTGGCATATACGAGGTGTGCTTGTTAGAGCTACAACTAACCTCCACAGCCCCTCATCTTGCATTAATATAGACATCGTCTATCCTTCCTTTCTTCCTCCAGGCAAAATCCTTTTTCTTCCGCCCCCATTTGCCCTTTCACTGTGCATTTCCTCCCCTCGAGTGTGAGGTGAGCCTGAGGAATCTTTGTTTAGTCACAGCATTCCGTAGGACGGATGGAAGTTCTGGGCGGGAGGAGGCGGGGCTTCCTTCCTCTCCCCGGTGAGCACTGACCACTGTGTGGCCTGGCTGCAGCCCCCAGGCCATCACCTGTCCTGATGGAGGCACGTGTGGATCTCATTGACCTCGACCTGTGTAACTCAACCCAGTGGTACAATGGGCGTGTCACAACAACTAATGTGTGTGCAGGGTATCCTGAAGGCAAGATTGACACCTGTCAGGTAACTTTCTTCTGGTGCCCAGACCCCTGGGTTCCTCTAGGGATCCTAGCCCCCACCCCCCAACCCCCCCAACCCCCACCCCACGCCCCCGAGAAAACCTCATTTTAGGTCCCTGATCTCCATCCTCTCCTCCCCTTACCCAAGAGCTCACTTGAGTGACTCCTCCCCTGATACCTTCTTCTTAACATTGACCATCACAGCTAAGATGGGGATGATATCTACCATCTGTCACACTTTAGCATCTGATCCCAGCATTAGCACTCAGAATGCATTGCCCGAACCCGGTCCTGGAAGATAATGTTTTCCTCTTCCCCAGAACACAAAGTACCCAAGGCCACAGTGTTCACGAATGCAGAAAGCCACATGCATGTACATGTGAGCTCATCTTATCGAAAGGCATCTCAGGCCTTGCCCTTCACATTCCAATGGATATTGGTAGTCCTAACTTTACCAGTTGCATCTAAGGCAGCAGGAAATTATGTGGCCACAGACATTGTTCTCCCACAGCCCCATGACCCTTCTGGGAAGGGAGAGTGGCTCAGGCTGAAAGTGACCCCTCTGTCCTTCTGGACAGGGGGACAGTGGTGGGCCTCTCATGTGCAGAGACAACGTCAACAGCCCCTTTGTGGTCGTGGGGATCACGAGCTGGGGGGTAGGCTGTGCCCGTGCTAAGCGTCCTGGAGTCTACACAGCCACCTGGGACTACCTGGATTGGATTGCTTCCAAGATCGGCCCTACCGCCCTGCACTTGATTCAGCCGGCCACCCCTCACCAGCCTACTACTCACCCGCCGGTCACTTTCCACTCCTCTCCTTTTCACCCGCCTTGGTATTACGAGCATATGCCACCTCGGCCACGACCACCTCGGCCTCTGCCACATCGACCGTCTTTAGGCCAAGGCCACTCATCGCTCAAACCCCTACCTCCACCCCCAACCCCAGCCCACCCTGTGTCCTTTACTTACGGTACACATGACACGAAATACTACACAACACTTTCTTTTGCCCAGCGTGTCCAGCAACTCATAGATATCCTGAAGTTTAGGACTTACCCTTTGCATGACTCCTCACGTTACAGTGGATCAATGAACTACCACCGAGTCACCACTTTTGATCCTTTTTCCAACAAACCCCATGGGCGCCTCCATTCCTGAGAAAAGAGAGATGAAATAAAGCATATATTTGTATATAAATATATAAGCCTTCTGGACTTCTTGCCTTCCCCAACTCAACCCAAATCCCCCCTCCATCAAATTTATCCCCTCTCTCCTTTCACCCTCCAATAAAATGGAATTGCTCATACATTCATATTGGTTTTTTTTGACGTTGAATTTGAACACTTGAATAAAGGCAAACCAGGGCCAAAGGTCAAAGCATGGACCTTATTCCATACTTATTGATACTGGCAGGCGTTATAGGCCTCTGTTTATGGAATGGGAGGGTGGGATGGAAAACCTCTACCAGCTGAACTGACCAGAAAAGAAGGGACAGGCTTCTACTAGGAAGCCATGTTCTCTTAATGCTACCACGAGACTGGCCCACAGAGATGCTTCTGTATGAAAGACCAGGCTCCTCAGAGCACAAGGGATGACCAGGCTGCCTGCCCAAACAAGTGTCTGCCACCAAATAGTCTTACGACTGTTCGAATGTCACCTGTTCAGGGTTATTATTGGCCTGTAGCTAAATCTATTAGTTCCTGGATTCAAGCACATACAAACTTATTTGCTAAATTTTTCCAGGAATAACAGGGGGGGAAGGGGTGTCTTACGGATGCACCTGAGTTTGGAATGACTTACCATCATTAGATATTTAAGAACATTCATGGTAAGGAACAGAAACCAGTTTGAACCTTTTTTTTTTTTTTTAAAGTTTTTCCTTACTTTATTAAACCATTCTTTTAAGGACAATCATATATATAGTCAAGGATGCTAGAGTGAGGAAATCTTAGGTTTACGAGAGAGAAGTCGCAAGATAATTCCAGGTACTGTCTTCAGTGATGCTTCTTATCATTTGAACCTTTTTAATGATACAAAGATATGCAGAACCAACAGGAAAGGGCCAGAAGCCTTCTTGAGGATGAGAGAGCCCAGCAAGGCATGGACAAGGTCTGAAGTTTCCTCAGAGCGGCTGCTGGATGCCCAGTCCAGGTGTCAGACTTGCCCCATACTGCCTGAGGCTGGGGCCCGCCTTCAGCCAGATCGCATTTGTTTCCAAAGTCCTGGGAAGGACGTCCCGATGAGCTCTGTTCTGTGGTTTACTCTGGTCAAGAATCAAATCTGGTGTTTGGAGGAACTTCTTGTGTTATTAAAGATGGCCGGGCAGAGAGAGGGGACACCCCTTGAAATCACCATGCACTCAAGGTTGCTCTTTGCTTTTCCGCTGTGTTGTTTGGAATTAGTAGGAGTGTGAGGCCATGCTCTGACCGCTTTGTGTTAGCAATGAGAGCCCAGCTGGACCTCTGCTGGGTGTGCTTGCCCGCTTGATCTGGCTCGGCTGTGTCCCCGTATGCAGAAGTGAAACTTTTTGCCCCACTGATAGACTTTTGATTGTATGATCACCTTCTTGGGACCCCCAGACCTAAAAAGCCTGGCACCCAATGTGGGAGGCTCTTTCTCTGTGACCAAAGGTCCTGGGAACTGATTGCCATCCTGCGAGGTGCATCCTCCTGCCTTGTTGCAGTGGGCTCTGGATACGGAGACACCCTCAAGCTCCCGAACTAATGGAAACCCAGATTGGAAAACAAAATCGGCATTGTCGAGATAAGGGCCTCAAAGGAGCATGACGGTAACCCGGTAACGTCCGTGCCCAAACCAAGGTAAGAAAATTGGACTATAGAGTACTGTCATGTGGTTGGGGCATTTTTTTTTTTTTTAAGAGAGTGAGAATGTGGCTGAGATGTCAGTCACAGGCTCTTCAAAGTGGAAAACCAAAGGTCCAGGGGAAGCACAGGAAACCTCCAGTGTGTGCGGTGTGTGTGTGTGTGTGTGTGTGTGTGTGTGTGTGTGTGTGTGTGTCTGAGTAACTCCAGGGAGGACTTGGGAAAGGGAGAAATGGTTGTCTGGTGTTCCCCGTTTAGTCCATTAGGGTGAATTTTGAGGTTCTGAGAAGACAGCTTCTGAACCAAGAGATGTAGAACAACAAAATTTGGACGTGTTAATCCTGCTTTGGTGGCTGGAACACCCTGGAGGTTGTGTGGGTGTGACTGAAATGTTGAACCCAGTGGGATGCAAGTGTGGACTCCCGATCTGCAGCTTCAGTTTCTTGTGAGGAAAAAAAGCAGTTTGCGTAGAGCTCAGGTGATATGGGGGTGTCCACAAAAACTTCAGAAGTTAAACATGACCTCTGATGTTTTTCAAGGTCTTCACTATGGGAAAAGAGAGGCAGTTGAGCCTCTGATCAAGGCATCCCAGTACAAGATAAGGATGGGAAACCAGGCTCCCTTTCTGGGTAAGCAGAAGGATAAAAGATCTGAGACCAATAAGAATAAAATGTCATCTAAAGCACGTCCTCCAGGATTAGAACAAAAGGGGAAAAGAGATAACAGGTTAAGACTAGGTGTCTTAGGGTTTCGATGGCTGTGATAAAACACCATGACCAAAAGCAACTTGGGGAGGAAAGGGTTTATTTTAGCTTACAGCTCTCAGGTTTATACTTCATCATGAGGGAGGGCAGAGCAGGAACTCAAGCAGGGCAGGAAGCTGGAAGTGGGAACTGAAGCAGAGTCCTGGAAGGAGTGTTGCTCCTCATGGCTTACTTGGTCTGCTTTCTTACGCTACGCAGGACCACCAGTCCGGGGATGGCATCACTCACAGAGATCATAGGTCCTTCCACATCAGTCATTAAGACAATACCATATAGGCTTGCCTATAGAGCAATCTTATGCAGGCATTTTCTTAAGATTGCCTCTTCTCAGATACAGGTAGGTTTGTGTCAAGTTGACAAAAATTACCTAGCACACGAGGTAGGCGAACTTATAGAATATGGTAATGATAAAAGACCAAGAGTGTGGAGGAGATGCTTATGATCTTTGCTGGAGAAAGGAATCTGGGGCCCTCTTTTCTCTGAAACAATAGCAATAAAGTAAACAGAATAGAAAGAGCTCCTTATAAGTGGGGTCCTCTTGATCACCTCTCTTTTCATTTGTGCTGGGAGCTCCAGTTCTGAACGGCCAGCTCCGGTACCAGGTGCTCTTTATCCCTCCATCTCTAAATTAAGAATGAACCTCAAACAGAGACAGGGTACTCAAGTCTTTCCTTCTCAACAAAGGAATCTTTTCAACTGATGTTCTCATTCAGCAATATTTCCTAGGTGGGAAAAGAAAAGTATTGTCAACATCCCCCTTCCCAGTTCAGAGGTCTTAAATTCATAAAGGGAACTAAGGCTTTTGATATGTGATGTCTGGTCAATTGGATCAATACCTTGGGCCCCAACTTTGTACCTACCTGAGTTAATGTCATTATTTTTTTTAATTAATTTGTTTTATTTCATGTGCATTGGTGTTTTGACTGCACTGGAGTTACAGACAGTTGTGAGCTGCCATGTGGGTGCTGGGAATTGAACCTGGGTCCTCTGGAAGAGCAATCAGTGCTCTTAACTGCTGAGCCATCTCTCCAGCCCCTAACTTCAGTATTGAGTATTGCCTTCTCTGGTCAACAGAGGGGATGGTAAGAAGGGCTGTCTGCACATACATACATGTAGGCAAAACACAAAGACAAGATTCCTGTTTAAGTGGAGGTCACAATCTTTTTGGGGGCTGGAGAAATGGCTCAGCAGCTAAAAGCACTTTTGGTCTTGCAGATGACCTGGATTTGGTCCTCAGCACCCACATGGTGTCTCAAAACTACCTGTGAATTTCAGTTCCAGGGGCTCTGACATCCTTTTCTGAATCTGAAGGTACCAAGCCCACATGGTACACAGACATACATGCTGGCAAAATACTCATACACATAAATCTAACATCCCCCCGCCTAAAAAAACCCACAAAAACGATAAAAAAGGAGTGCTGTGGCTGGGTAGGGTGTGATGAAAAGAAATTAAAAAAAGAAAAACCCAATCAACAACACACTTGGAATAATAACAATGAGGTTCATCAAGGCCATATGAGGGATCTTTGAAACTTGGCCATAAGAGGGATTGGAAAACCAGTACTCCTAGACTACAGATAAAACCTTTAATATACAGTAAGGAAAAGAAGGGCTCACAGTGTTTCTAGAAAGGCTAAAGGATCAGATGAAGGAGTATTCGGGCTTAAATATCAAAGAGTGACTGGGACATGACATGGTAAAGCTATACTTAGTAACGAACAGCTGGCCAAACACAGTAAAAAGTTACACAAGATTGAGCTTTGAAAGGACAGAAGATTCTAGAGGCAGATCAATACCACTAATGCAGGGAAATGAAGAAGGGACAGAAAAGAAAACATGAAGTAATATTGTACATGACTTTTGCAGAGGATTAAAAGACTCTGATAAATACCTTTTGTTGTCTCAAACTGCAGTTCCAGGGCTAACGTGGAGAGTTTGGGCTCTGAGTGTGCTTTCTTTTCTGCCTTGTTTTCAAGGAGTATGCCCTCACATCCAGATCATTTTGATCATGTGCCCAAGGCTCTTGTTAAAATGTATTTTTTTCTTTTTCTTTTTCTAACCACAGGGAGAAAAAAAAAGATATAAAAGTTCAAGGGGAGAAAAAGTTTGCTTGAGACTTGCAACAGGAAAAAAGCTTGGTGATTAAAAGTATGTATTGGTAATCTTAATTTGCTATTATGTGCCCTGTATGTTATTTGAATTTGATTCTTATGTAGGGAAAGAAATTTACTAATGTGTATGAGGGAATTATTGAGAAGGATGTAAGTATGAGTTCATATTTTTTTATATAAAGTGTTTAAAAAAGAGGTACTTTAAATAAGCATCAATTTTATGTAACAAAACAAGGTTTTTGTCCTAGGAATAAAAAATAAATGAAGACTTAGTTACTGTTTTATTGCTATGAAGAGACAACATGACCAAGACAACCTATAGAAGAAAGACTTTATTGGGGGTTTACACTTTCAGAGACTGAGTGTACTGGCTAGTTTTATGTCAACTTGACCCAAGCTAGAGTTCTCTGAAAGGAGGGAAACCTCAATTGAGAAAATGCCTCCATAAGATCCAGCAGTTAGGCATTTTCTTAAATAGTTATTGATGGGGGAGAGCCTCGACCATTGTGGATGGGGCCATACCTAGGCTGGTTTCTTTTTGTTGTTGTTGTTTTGTTTTTTTGAATCAGGGTTTCTGTGTGTAGCTTTGCGCCTTTCCTGGATCTCGCTCTGTAGACCAGGCTGGCCTCAAACTCACAATGATCCACCTGCCTCTGCCTCCCAAGTGCTGGGATTAAAGGCGTGAGCCACTACTACCCAGCTGGCCCTGGGTTCTATAAGAAAATAGGCTGAGCAAGTCATAAGGAGCAAGCCAGTAAGCAGCACTCTTCCATGGTTTCCGCATCAGCTCCTGCCTCCAGGTTCCTGCCCTTCTTGACTTCCTGTCCTTCACTGATGAACAGTGATGTGGAAACATAAGCCAAATAAACCCTTTCCTCTCCAAGTTCCTTTGGTCATGGTTTCATCACAGCCATAGTAACTAAGACAGTGAGTTCAGGACCATCATAGTAGGGAACATGGCAGCAGGCAGGCAGGCATGGCGGGCCAGTAACTGAGAGCTTATATCCCTTTTTGTCAAGCAGGAGGCAGATAGAGAGAGGGGTAACTGGGCTTTTGAAATATCAAAACCCACTTCTGGTGACCCATTTCCTATAATGAGGCCACACCTAACCCTTTCCAAATAGTTCTACCAACTACCAAGCTTTCAAATACATGAGCCTGTGGAGGCCATTCTCATTCAAAGCACAGAGAGTATAAAACCATTAAAGTTTAAAGCCAAGTCATGGAAGGTCTGAATAAATTATATAAGGTTTGTGGAGAATGGGACTTCAGGGTAATATATATTTGATGATAATAGTTGACTACAATCCTCAGATTATACTGATCTACTCATGATAAAATTTGCATTTTTTTAAAAAGATCTATTTATTTATTATGTGTACAGTGTTCTGCTTGTGTGTATCCCTTCAGTCCAGAAGAGGGAGCCAGATCTCATTATAGATGGCTGTGAGCCACCATGTGGTTGCTGGGAATTGAACTCAGGACCTCTGGAAGAGCAGCCAGTGCTCTTAACCGCTGAGCCATCTCTCCAGACCCGCAATTTTTTTTTGTTTGTTTTAAGTTTTGAGACAAAGGCTCACTCTGTAGCATGGCTATTCTGGAACTCACTATATCAACCAGCCTGGCCCTGATCATTCGCAGTGATCTGCTTATGTCTGACTCTTGAGTGCTAGGATTAAAGGTGTGTGCCTCCACACCTGGTTCCATGGTATTCTCAATAGATAAAAGTTGCAAATATTTATCAGAGAATGAATAAACAAATCGTCGAGTATATACATTTTGGAACATGATCCAGCCATAGAAGTACATGATGTATGGATGAATCTCTCTCTCTCTCTCTCTCTCTCTCTCTCTCTCTCTCTCTATATATATATATATATATATATATATATATATATATATATATATATATACACACACACACACACACACATATATACACACACACAAACACACACACACACACACACACATATATATATATATATATACACACACATATATATATGGTGGTATTCTAATTGTACTGAAATGTGATTTTGATTGTATGCTAATAAAAAGTTGCCAGGGGGTCAGAGCTATTAGAGCCATAGACAGAGTGTGGCGGTGGTGGCACATGCTTTTAATCCCATAGATCTCTGTGTGTTCAGGGATACAGCCAGCATTGGAGATATATGCCTTTAAGACCTAGGGGGCTGTATATTCAGACAGTGACGAGGCAGTCGTGTGTTTGGGTTTACAACCAATGAGAAGGCAGAATGACTGGAAAATCGACTTACACACAGCTCTCTTTCGGGAAGCTGGGACACCGCAGGCGGAAGGGTGAGATTTTAGCTCTGAGCTCTGACCTCTCGGCTTTCTCTTTTACATTGTTTCTGTGTTTCTTATTTAATAAGACTGTTGGATACATACTCAGATCATATATATATATATATATATATATATATATATATATATATATATATATATATGATCTGAGACAGGGTCTCTCTCTATAGTCCTGGGACTCACTATGTAGTGAGTGCTCTGCCTCCCAAGTGCTGGGATTAAAGGCACACCACTACACTCTGCTGTGGATGAATCCCGAAAGTGGAATAAGTTAGATACAAAAAGTCACATAGTGTATGGTTTTACTTATATGAAATATTCAGAGTTAACAAATCCACAGAGACAGAACGCAGGTTTATCATTGGTAAGGCTTTCACTTTGGAGTGATGGAACCACACAGAATTGGCAGTTATACCACATTGTGACTATGAAATGCACTGAATGGTCAGCCATGTGAATTTCATCTCAGACATTATGTCCCTATTTAGTCTATTTAATTTGGTCCCTTCAAAAACCAGCTACATCATAAAGCATGACAATGGACCCCTAAAGCTTGTCAAGACGTAGTCTAATGACAGCTCTTGTGTGGTAGTTGGTACCTTGTGAGCCCCCCGACCCCAACACCAGTGCCAGTGGATAAAGGCACTTTCCCTCGGAGAAAACAGCCCCAGCAGGCCATCTAAAAACTGCCTCTCAGGCTCTGCTTCCAGGAAACCTGATAGATACAAAACAGCTACGTGAAATCAATATTGGTACATTTTTTTTTAGTACATGAAGTCTATCTCAACAAAGCTATTTACATAAAAAGAAATAGTTACTGGGATAAAATGGAGTTCAGTGGTAGAGCACTTAACTAGCTCATGAGGTCCTAGACTCAAAAGCCCAAAATTGCAGCACACACATGTGCAACACACACATACACACCTACCCACCCACCCAGCTGATTAATCATTTACAGTAACTATTTTTTTTTTCTTTTTAGAAAGAGTTTCACTCTATAGCTCTGGATAGCCTGGAATTCATTATGTAGACCAAGCTGGACTTGAACTCAGAGATCCACCTGCTTCTGCCTCCTGAGTGCTGGGATTAAAGGCATGTTCCACCATGTTCAGCAACAAGTTTTTTTGTTCTAGAAATCTTACCTCATCTGAGTAATGCATTCCTGAAAATCCCTGATCAGAAGTCAAAGTTGAACACGTATCATTTTACTTAAAGGGGAAACACTTGTTGCTGAGATCTTAAATCAATATTAAATTAAAAAACACACAAACAATAAATTCCACTGAAACGGTCTCCTGTAGTCAATCAAGACTTGGGCTACAGCATGGCAGCAGATCAAGGCAGTCTTCCTTCACCAGTATGGTTGATGTTTCTCTTTGTGTATTTCAGACCACAAAGTACACAAAGATACTTAGTATGGTGGTTTGAATGAGCATGACTCCCATTAGTTCATGTGTGAATGCTTGGTCCCCAGTTGGTGGAACTGTCAGAAAGGATTAGCAGGTGTGGCCTTGGAGAAGGTGTGTCACTGAGGATGGGCCTTTGAGGCTTCAAAAGACCACTCACCATTTCCATTGGTTCTTTCTGCCTTGTGCTTGGGGTCAAATGTAAACTCCCAGCTACTGCCCCAGCTCCATGCCTTCCGCCTGCTGCCATGCTCCCTGGCATGATGAACCTGGACTCACTCTCTGAAACTCACTCTCATTAAACACTTCCTTCTGTAAGTTCCCTTGATCATGGTGTTTTGTCACAGCAGTAGAAAAGTCACTGAGACACTTAATGTTTATGAAATTTAATCTTTATTGTACAAAAGGAAACAATACAAACAAAATAATAAAGACAATGGAAATGATGCTGAAGACAATCCTAAGTGCAGGCCAGCAAGCTGCAGGAGGCAGGGCAGCTCTTCCCAGGCCATTTCCTGCCACCCACAGAAGATGCTAGACAGGTGGAGGAACACTTTCTACCCTGAGATGGAGGCTTCAAAAGAAGCTGTTGTTCACGTGGTGGGCAACAGTAATGTGCGGATATGACCAGATATGGCTAGACTTGGCGTGTTTTCACGTGACTGCAACAGAGTCCTGTTCCTGTGCTCTCAACCCGACCTAGAACAGCTCCTGAAACAGCACTAAAAAAATCTGTAATCAACAGTCGTCTGTCCAAAATATTGTTGAAAAAGTTGGCTGGGAGCCGGGCGTTGGTGGCGCACGCCTTTAATCCCAGCACTCGGGAGGCAGAGCCAGGCGGATCTCTGTGAGTTCGAGGCCAGCCTGGGCTACCAAGTGAGCTCCAGGAAAGGCGCAAAGCTACACAGAGAAACCCTGTCTCGAAAAAACCAAAAAAAAAAAAAAAAAAAAAAAAAAAAAAAAAAAGTTGGCTGGGAGACTCAGAGGGCAAAGGGACAGAGGTCACAGATTCTGCAGGACACAGCGTAGTTAGGGGCCAGCAGTCCTGTCAGCAGCAAGGAGAATCCCTGAGGTCAGTTTGGGATGAAAGACAACAAACATTGCATGTCTGGTAAGAAAACATGAGCATGTTCACTGATTCTACACTGCCAGGCTGCTGGTGGGGTGGGGAGATTCGAAAGACATGGATCCCTCATCCTGCTGTAGGAAGTTGGTGGGATAGCATGCCTGTCTAGTGTGTTTGTGTTGACCTCATCATGGACCACAGAACAGTGGGTTTGCAGGAAGTTGAGGAGAGATGTTGGGCATTCCAAATGGCTCCCTGATACCCCTACTCAGCCACGTGTGGGTGTCCTCTTGATTAAGAAGGAGACGGGCTCTTGACCATGCCACTGTGCTCTTGGTCTGGTGTATCCTCCTCTTTCTGCTCCAACTTGAAGTTCTGTGAACAAGGTCATAGGTGAGGCCTGATCCCGCATTTGTCCAATTACAGTTCTAAGGCATTGAGTGGTGGCAAAGGCAGGCAAGACTAGTCTGATGGATTATGCGTTTACATCTCTGAAGAAATCATCTACTTTTTCTATCGTACCTGAAACCGGGCCTGACTTACCTCAAGCTCCTGTAAAACCTCATCCATGAAGTCCTGGGAGCTTTCCTTGTAAGCCACAGCTAATCGAATTGCATCATTGAAGAGCTGAAGGTGAGGCAGAAATGGCAGAAGTAGAGCAGTGGGCAGGGTCTTGGACCACCTTGTAATCTTCACTGTGCCTTCTCATCACCCTGCTCCCACAGTCAGTGGACTCTGTCTCACCAAATGTGGTCCTCTCTGCTGCACCCAGCCACCCACTGTCCTTGTTTTCCTCCTTTCCCTTCCCTCCTCCCTGGAACTCCAGGACCCATAAGCCACTTCGGCAGACTGCCTCTCGTTTGCCATTACCTTCACCACATTGGTACCATCGGCAGCTGAGACGAAGTACAGGGGCAGGGAAAACTTCTTGGCGAAACTGAAGTTCTTTTGAGTCATCTGTATGTCTGCTGCAGAAAGAAGCAGGGCATTGGCCAGTCCACCCAGGGAAAGGGGAGAGTTTGGAAGGAGGGCCACTGGAGGCTCTGTGCTAGGAAGTAGGGAAGGGGCACTCAGTTAACAGAGATCTGTGTCTTGGGAGGGCAGGTTTTGCTGCTGGCATCCCCACTGGGAAGGGAGTATCTTGGGAATGAAAAAATGACTGGAAGGCTACCCATCCTTGGAAAGAAGGAAATGTGTGAGGCTGGGTCCCCAGGAATTACTGTCACCCCGGTGCAGGGGTGGCCCCACCATCAATTTTATTGGCCACCAGGATGCATGGGATCTCCGGCCTGAACTCCCGAAGCTCTGCATACCAGGTACCCAGGTTCTTATAGGTGATTTTCCTCTGGACATCAAATACCTAAAGAGGGTAGAAGACAGTTTAGATGTGACAAAGTACTTTATCAGTTCCAGACAACACACACCCAAATAGGTGTATGTAAACTCAGACCAGCTCCAGAAGAGGGCCATAGAGAAACCAATGGGCACGCACCACAGATGAAGTCAGTCCCAGACAGAAAAGAGGTAAGCTCAAATACCAAATGCCAGAGCAGGACTGAAACTAAAATGGCTGATGCTCCCCCGCCTCCCCTAACACACTCACTCTCTCTCCTCTCTCTCTCTCTCTCTCTCTCTCTCTCTCTCTCTCTCTCTCTCTCTCTCTCTCTCTCTGTGTGTGTGATTTCTGGGGTTACATTGCTCCATTTGCCTTATTTCACCATCTTTTATATTTAGTACCCTTGGTTATTAGAATTAAGAGTTTTTAGGTTGTCAAGGGCTTTTGTGCTTAAGGGACTGTGGAAGAACAGGTGATGAGCCCCTTCTGTGACCCCCTCACTGTCCTCATCCACTAGCTGACAAGCTCCTCCAGGTGGCCTTTATGTGCACACCACTATCAGTCTATGTACACAAGTAGTCAAGAGTCCTGTGCATGTAGTCAGGAAAGAGCAATCAGAGGAGGCTGATGGAGATGCTGGCATCTATGAAGAGACTGACCACAAGCAACATTTTCATTGAGTGGGTATAAACTGCAGAAGGAGGAGCAGTTGGGGGATGGTGAGAAGAATGGACCAGCCTCTCTGTATCCCCCTGTGCTGCTACTTATGGATGAGATGGTACCCATTCATAATGAGAGCAGTGGTGTGTGTATTGTAGGAGGTAGGGCTAGACGGGTTAGGTGGTGTTAAATGCTATAAAATGCCAGGGCAAACTTTTTTTGTAGGCAGACTTACAGCTGTGGTGTCAACTTATCCAGCCATTTTTTTTTTTTTTTCCGAGACAGGGTTTCTCTGTGTAGCTTTGTACCTTTCCTGGAACTCGCTTTGGAGACCAGGCTGCCCTCAAACACACAGAGATCCGCCTGCCTCTGCCTTCCGAGTGCTGGAATTAAAGGCGTGCGCCACCACCGGCCCGGCCCTGCCCATGTGTTCTTATCAGAGATGCAGCACCTGCTTCCTTTGTGATTAGAGCCAGAGTGACTTACAGAGTTGTTACCAAACCATACAGCTCTTACCTGGTTTTCTTTGGGCACCCAACCTTGAATTCTAGCTGCCATTCCACACCAGCTCTTACTGACAAAGTGTTCTCACTTGGTGACAATCCCTAGGGTTCATAATTCGGACAACTAGACTATGGGATTGGGGTTCAGCTCCTTAGAACACATATTAAGTATGCACAAAGTCCTGGGTTTATTCCCTAGTACCAAGCCCAATTCAAACCAAACCGAATCAAACCTTAAATAGTCTATTGACTCATGCCACAGATGCTTAGCATGGTATTCATGAGAATGTTTTCTCCGTGGACTAAAAGAAAAACACATTTCTTCAAAGCATGTAAGAGCGGTGGCCTAGAAAACGAGGCCGGGAGCTGGGAGGGAGGAACTCCCAGGAGACGGAGTTTCAATCTCACTTGAGCTCTGTGCATACTGACTTTTGGTGACTTTTGTGCCGTCTATTACCTGAAGCCATCCATTATTGGGTGAACCCATGGTAACTATCCACGGTACATGGTAACAGTACAGTGAGAGCCTGGGAGGGAGGTGAGGGCTGGTCTGAGAGGGAAAGGTCTTTCAGAAGCAGTGGGTAATGGCTGAGGGTGGTCTTGAAGTTTCACTGTGAGTGTGCTCCATCACTAACCAGCTATGGCCTTGTCTCAGCCATGTTTTCCTTGGGCACTACAATGGCTACAGGAGCCCAGCTTCTTTGCCTTTCTTTTATCTGCTCCCATCTGAGGACAGTTCCTCTGGGCATCTTCTTTTTTAGAAGTCTCTGGGTGGCTTTGAATCCTCTCTTATTATCTGTATTTGGTAGTGGGGCTCAGGACTGATGAGCCCCTTGTCTCCTTATCCCTTGGGCCCGAACTGCCTAGTACCATTTTTTTTTTATTTTATTTATTTTTTTTATTTTTTACCACCCCACTGGTTTCATACCATGATGCAGGCGTGAGCCTTGTGGTAGTAGGAGGCATGCATGCTCTGGAACCGCTCCTGGCCTGCCGTATCCCAGAAGTCTGCAATATGAACACAGTTCGGTCTGCCCAATGGGGTTGGGGAGTTGGAGGGCAGAGAGACCCCCACATGCCCCAAGCATTTCCATGCAGGTCTCTATGCAGAAACATGCGTGTATTGTGAGAGGTGTGTATGCAGTGCTATGTGTAGGAAGACCCAGACCCAGACCCAGACAGAAGGAAGGACAGTGCAGACGGGAGTCCCAGAAGGGAGAATGTAGGTGCCCTTTGTCCCCACACTGAAGATATGGGGCCCTAAGACTGAAATTTCCACAGATGGTGGACAGTCGGGATATGTGGCCTAGTGACCCCAGGGGAAGGTCATGTCCTACATTTGAGAAGTGGTCAGGCCACAGATATATTTCTTGATACTGGCTGAATGACGATCCCTGCAATGGGGAAGTCTACTCCCTGTCAAAGGCGTCTGCGCTCCTTTTCCCTCTGGCAGGAACAGTCCTCCAGTGTCTGCTTTTCTACATCCTGGCCTGCACACTAGTCCTGGCCTGGGTGTTAGGAGACTGTATGTCCCGTGTGCCTCCATAAATGCTCCGACTTCCCATTTTTCTTCTTCGCTCTCCCATGAGCCTCCTCTCCTACCACCCCCACGCTCCCACTCAGTGTGGCCTGGGGACCCATGCTGCTCACCCACAAGGATGGTCTTGCCGTCTACTGTGGCCGTGTGTTTATACAGAGTCAGAGCGTATGTGGACAGTTGCTGTGGCTGACTGGATGCAGGTTAAGGAGCAAAGGTGAATAAAAAGAGGTAAGGAAATGGGGAAGGGGCATTTGGGTGAGAAAATGGGCCCCCTCCTTTCTTAGCTTTTTTTAATCTTTTGAGACAGGTCTCACTCTGTAGTCCTGGCTAGCCTGGAACTCACTCTGTAGATCAGGCTGGTCTCGAACTCACAGAGATCCACCTGCCTCTGCCTCCTGAATGCTGGGATTAAAGGCGTGCGCCACCATGCCTGGTGCTCTTTTTGTTGAGACAGTTTTTCCAATATAGCTCAGGGTGGCCTCAAATTTGTGGCTATCCCCGACTCTGTCCTCCCTCTAAAGAAGTTAGATTTCAAGTTGAATGAATCCTACAGACAGGCAGATCCAGCTTCAGTGGCACATGGTCTAAGACAGGGCCTGGAGAACGTCCTGGGCACCTAAGTGTGAGGTAATGTGGAGCAGGATTTTACAGAATAGTTGTCTTAAGTGGTGTCATAGTGCTAGAAGATGTAACTGTGGACACTTTGAGTCTTTCATGGACAGAGTTCTGACAGGCCAGAGCATCATGGTTGTCTCATAGTAAAAACCACCCACAGGCCAGGCAGCTGACAAAGTATTTACAAACTGAAGGTACTTGTGTGCGAAACACTGACAGAATACCTAGGGAACAGCATCTCTCGAAGCTGAAATATGTTGGACAGTTTAATGAGCAAAGCTGAAGCAAGATGAGTGATCCTTGGTACAGACTGAGTGACTGAGGTCTGAGTCTGCGGGGGCTTTGGGGGGAAGGTCAGGGGAGAGGGTTACAGGTCCCGCAGTTCTTGCACGCAGCCCTCAGGGGTCCACTTGGGGAACTTTAAGATGTCTCAGTTACAGCTCCTTACTCCAAATCTGTACAACGGGACAGTGCACAGGATGAGGGAAAAGCTGACACCCTACATTTTTAAAGTTTATTCCTACCAAAGACTTGTTAGGCTCTCAGGAAAGAGGTGAAATGATTTCCCCACCGTCAGAACTACTAAGAAGGAGGTAAGATTTGCACCCAGGCTTTTGATACAGACTAAGTACTGTCTGCTATTCTTCCTGCCTCCCTGGTAGAAACCCCAATTTAAGTAAGCTTTGGATGCAACAGCCTGGATTATAGGATGCAGTTTGGGTCAGCCAGTGAGGAACTGGTGTGAAGCAAGCCCACGGGTCTTTCCTGGCTGCTGCTCTAAAGGGGTGGACTGGAGGTTATGATGCCCGAGAGTGGGAAAAGCCACAGGAACGAAGGACATTTCAAGTCTTTAAGGATACAATCCATCCATGAGAAACCTCTCCATGAGTCTGTAAGGGAAATGTGCGAGGTCACAGGTCACGTAGCATCTCTGTCTTCTTGCCCTACTTTATCACCCTGGGGCTGACAACTTTGAAGCCACATGAGACTTTCTAGGTCTTGTGAACTTTCAGCCACAGTTTCTAGTCAAGTCTGCACCATGGGAATCACCATTACCAAGCCCACACAACCAAACTGCTGGTGTCACTCTAGGGGTCAATTTGCATGAGGCTCTCTGATCTTTTATTTCCATCTCATATACGGCTATACATAGAATTATCCCGTCTATGCAGGGGAAACTGAGGCCAAGAGACTATTCTTGAAAATAACAATCAATAGTTAGTTTCAAGACTGTCATTCCTTAAGGCTTTGCTCAGATGTCACCTGAGCAGGAAGGCAACTCTGTAACAGGTAAGACGTTCCACCCAGCTTGTACTCTTTCATCCCTCTCTGTCCTGCACAGAACCCCAACAGAAACACTAGTGGATGTCCTTTAATGCCTCTATCAACCAGAACAGAGCATGCAGCACAGCACAGTGAATCTTCAGTCTACTGCTAGCTTCCAATGTCCCGGCAGGGCACTGGTGCCCAGCCTGTATCTGAACACTTGACGGTGAGCACAGCTAACATGCTTCACTTAGTGTACATTTTGGAGCCACAGGATAGCCTTGAAACCTTTTCTTGCTGTCACAGCCACTGACTCCCAATCAGACCACACAGTAAATCTAAACAAAGAACAAAACAACAAACCTCCCACCTCCTGGAAAGATATTAAAATCATATACATCTATGATTTATATAACAGTGTATATACATTTTAAATAAAAACAAATAAACAGATTTTAACATTCCTATGATTGTTAATTTCAAATGCCAACATGATGTAGTCTAGAACCACCTGGGAGAAGGGCCTTGGGGCCTAGAAATACTGAAAACTGGCGGAGAATTCTTGAGTCCCATTGAAACTGAAATGAGGTTTTCTCCCCTACCAGCTTCCTCTAGACAGATTCTACCATGGTCTCTCTCTCTCTCTAACATTCTGCTTGAGATCTAAAAGGGGTTGGGAACTACTTGTCTCCAAAATGTCCTGGAGGCCATAACTGTGTTAGTCTTCTGATGGTCTGTTAACAACTTAGTTCATTTTTAACTGCATTAAGTTAGGCTAAAGCTGACTGAGGAGGCACTCCTGGGGCTTCTCTCCAGTTCACATTTCTCCAAAGGTCTATCAGTTATTAAGTCAACAATCTGGTCTCCCCTTGCCTGCCACGTTGGTTTCGTGTGGCAGTTTTTTTTTTTTTTTTTTTTTTTTTTTTTCAAGACAGGGTTTCTCTGTGTAGCTTTGCGCCTTTCCTGGATCTTGCTTTGTAGCCCTGGCTGGCCTCGAACTCACAGAGATCCACCTGCCTCTGCCTTCTGAGTGCTGGGATTAAAGGCGTGCGCCACCACTGCCCGGCTCCTGTGTCAGTTCTAAATTCAAGTGTGGACAAAGGGCTGATATTTACTGGGTAATCTTCCAAATCCTTACCTTAATTGTATGGGATGTTGTTGAGGTTAAAGCAATTGTAAAATATGACGGCAGAGCTTTAATGTAAGGTGGAGAAATGAATGTGGATCCATGAAGCTGGCCTAAAACTAGCAAGGCCTCTAGGAACTCCTCACAGCTGAGTCTGAAGTACAATGTGAGGTGAACTGGGAACTGGTGGGGTGTAAGACTAAATCAGACATTCATGTAGGAACAACTCTATCCTCATTCTCTGAAGGCAGAAATGGGCATTCACCCTCACCTCCTCACCCCCAAATGGGTGAGAGGTAGGATGCCTGATGGAGATAAACCAAAAGGACCACAGAACCTTTCTTCAGCTCTCCAGGTGGAGAGCTGTACACCTGCACAGGCAGGCACTGAAGAAGGAAGAATAATCCAATACCATCACAGCCAATCACCGTTGCTATCTGTGCTTTCAACTCAGGGAGTCCCTCCAAGAAAGCATCTTTTCCGCCTTTATTCTACCGGTCACGTTCCTCTCTCCATTCCCACTGTCCCGCTCCAGCCATCCCTCAGCCCTCACACATGTAGTAACATCCCCTCCTCCGCACTCTGTACTGCTCCAGCCATTCCCAGGGTGACCCGCTCTACCACTTCCATCGGGACTCAGAAAACTCCCTGATTTCTGTCCCTCCAACTCTCTCCCATTTCCTCATAAATACGGCTGAAGGCATGAGGCTGTTCTTCGGCCACACACACTTGGGCTCCAGTCGAGGCTCCCCCTCACCAGCTCATAGAAACCACACTCTTCATCTCTGGAGGACTTTTCTAATCAATCCATTCTGGGATCATTTCTTTTCCCTAATCTCCCAACATACTTGGACTTGCCCACCGCGCTGTCTCCCAGACAGATGATCTTCACGTTGTCATGAGCATCATATTTTTCTTGATCCAGCTCACAATGCTTGCTTCTGTCCCCTGCCATTAGCTCCTGGCTGTAGACAAGAGCCAGCCTTGGAGTCTTGTCACTGTCTGGAAAAGTCAACAGGAGGCCACCATTAGAGATGAGATCTCCCTTCAACTAAATCTACTTTCATCTTTTTCCTGAACAGCCGATGGCGCACGCCCAAGGACCCCGATCCTGACAACCTGGCCCCATCTGCTGAGTCTTAGGGCTGGAGCTTTGCCTCTAGATTCTCCCGTCATTTCCTGTTGCAGGTGTGCTCAGGCCACACTCCCCCCCTACCTTCCATACTAGATATACAAGTTCAACATACAAGTTTTCTTACTTGTAAAATGCAAAGCAACAAACAACAACAAACAGTGCCTAAGTCACATGGTAAAACTGAGATGACACTAACCACACAATCTGTGGTGCCTGGCCCACACTCTCCACCCACCTTCCCTTCCCACCTTGCTGACATCAGTAGCTGCCTCACACTCCCGTCACCTTGGTATTCCTCAACACTTTTTTTTTGCAAGTGTTATTTTTAACCTCCAGGATAGTGGTTCTCAACCTTCCTAATGCTGCGACCCTTTAATACAGTTCCTCATGTTATGGTGACCCCCCCAACATAAAATTATTTTCATGGCTACTTCATAATTGTAATATTGCGGCTGTTATGAATTGTAATGCAAATACCTCTGTTTTCCGATGTTCTTAGGAGACCCCTACGAACAGGTCGTTTGACCTCTGTAGGGGTCATGACCCCCAGGTTGAGAAATGCTGCTCTAGTAGTTTCAACCGTTTCTTAAATGTAGATGATGCAAACCACACCTACGCCAAGATTTTGTCCCTTCACTGCCTGAACTCTGATATTTAACTGCTCATGAGGTTTGTAAATTGGAGACTAGGGCATATAGGAATGTTACATGTTAAACATAAACAGTACTTTAGTTCTGTGCAAACTCATACTCCTCATATTTCCCTAAGTACAAGACAGCACTACCACTCAATGTCACCACCGGTGTGCAACATCCTCTCTAGCCTGGTCCACTCGCTTCACACCCAAATAAGACTCGGCAAGCAAAACTGCTAGGAATGCCCAACAATCCAGATTCTTCGCTGGCTGGGCGCACAGCAATTACACCACGGCACAGCGGCAGGAATTCGCACTCACTGATCATTAACTCGAGCGGACACCGAAGCGGGCTCAACTGGCTGCAGTGAGGGCTAGGACACAGGCGTGGGCACTAAGCCTGGCATAAAAAAACAACAACAACAGGGTCCCGCGTTGGCACGACTGACTGTATTTCCTTCCGCACAGCCACGGCCTCCGCACACGCAGGAGCATCGTGAGGACTCTGCCCCCCCATCTATCGATTCGCGATGGAACCCCCCAGTGACTGTCACTGTCCTCACGGTCTAGGGGGGCGGGCAAACTCTCTTTCGTGTGACAAACGTTTTTTAGGCGCCCACCAGGCCTAACCACCATCCCCCTCGTAAGGGACTCGCGAACTGCGGTCGGGCCTCGGCCCGGTCCCCGCCTTCCCTCCGCCCCACCTCTCAGGCGGGTTCTCCAGGCACTCTGTCCTCGCTTCGGCTTCGGGGGGACCCGGGACACCGCCGATGCGCTCGCCCACCACAGCCCCTGGACCACAAAGGCAGCCGGCTTACCCGCTAACAGGCGACCACACTCCGGTAGCGGCTTGGCCGCGTCTCTGCCGCTGCTATGCGACCGCACCAGGACCCCGAGCTGGGCTGTCCGGCAATGGCCCGAAGGACCCCACTGGGGCGCGGGCTGGCTAGCGCAGTGCCTGGCTGCCTGGTGCCTTCCAAGGATGCATGCACATCTGGTCCACTGGCCGGGAGCACCACAGAGTGGGTGCACTGGACTACTGGTCAGGGTTGGGAGTGGGAACCGCAGGTTAGAGAGGCATCTGACCAGCAACAGGTTGCTGCAGGTTGTGATACCTTTGATAGGATACATCTAAGCAAGTTTCTCGACTTTCGTCATCTGTGGTCTGTCACTGTATTCTATGAATGTGTGGGTTGTGGGAAAAATTTGGTAACTGTATAAAGTCTCTGAACGTGCAATTGAATGAAAAAAGAAATAAAAAGGAAGGAGATGACTGCTCCTAAGTATGGTGGGGAAAGTTTATTGTTGATAAAAGGGAGAGCATAGCCAGAGGTCGGAGTGGACATGATCCTGGGTTGCTCCATATGGTGAGAGGAGGGAGGTTTTGAGTTGACTTGAGTTTCATTAAAAAAAAAAAAAAAAAAAAAAAGACTAAATTTTGGCTTGGGATTAGGACAAACATACTTCTGCCATTTTTGTGCTATAGCAACATTCTCAGCATTGATCATAATATACCTTAACTGTGAAATCAACTATGAAAAATGGAATATCAAATGTTCAGCCAAGACTTAATATCTTATTAAATAAAACTAAAATTAAACAAGCACATCCAGATTTTGCTTTTGTCTTAAATGTTAAAATTTATATGTGTATCAGAGAATTGTTGTAAAATAAAGTTAAAACACAGCTCTATATGATTTATCATCAGTAAATGTTTGAGTCGTGTACCTGTTTTCTATACCTGTAGAGTTCACCTAAAAATTTCTTGAGGTGAAAGAGGCCACGAGAAGAAACCATGTGAGAAGCTTTGGCCTAGACAGCCTTATGTGAACAGAAGTTATGAGAGGAGCCCCACCCTGTTCTAGCAGTTCTGGGTTTATCTGGCAGGTATTTGTGAAAGCAGGCCTTAATGCTGTGGACTCCCTGAATGTGCTGCTCCTGGGCCCTCCTAGAGCAGTGATAGGGTTGTGTGATCACAGTTTCTGAGAAGGTTGGAGGACTGGATGACATACAACAGAGCACGACACATAGCATACATGGACAGTGTGGCTAAAAAGCCTTTGTAAGCAAAGGCTCTCGGGGGATGGGGAGAATTGTTCCAAGTGGGCGGGAAGAAACACCTGGCCACCATAGCAACTCCATTTTAATCCTGAGATCAGGGTGCTCCTTGAAGATGAAGGGAAGGAGCCTTATGGCCAGATCTGTATTTTTGGGTCCTGGGAGACAGACATGTTCAACTTCCCGAGGCTGGGCCCTTGAAAGATGTTTAAAGGTAAAATTCCAGGGAGGTGCGATGTCAAGGATGATTCTAAATGTCTGGTAATTATCATACTTGTTGTTTGGCTACTTGCCTCCTGTAATATTAGAGGGAGGGCACTAGGCAGGACTTGCGGGTTGTGGTCCTTCAAGTGGATGGATTGATAGCCTCATTTGGCTGGGGCTGTGTGACTTCTATGACCTCAAGGCCACTTTAAGTTACTTGGTTGTTGTCCTGCATTCTGTCTTTTGTTAGAGACTGCTTTTCAACTGTGAATTTAAAACAATTTTTTTTTGAGAGTGTCTCACTCTATGGTCCAGGATGGCCTCAAATTTATGACAGTCTTCTACCTCAGCTAAGATTACAGGTGTGAATCACTCCTCCTGGCCCAACTCTGACCTTTGATGGCTGTTAAGGAATTACATTTCCTTTGGGGTAGAGAGATGGGTAAATTGTTAAGAGTACTGACTGCTGTTCTGGAGAACCTGAGCTCCATTTCCAGCACCCACATGGTGGCTCATAACCATCTGTAACTACAGTTCCAGGGGACCCGACACCTTTTTACTGTCTGTTGTGGGTACCAGGCATGCAGACAAAAAGTGTCTACACAAAGGAATAAATAAATAAATGAATAAAAGAAATTGTATTTTCTTCCTGGCAAGGTCCACTTTTGCTATGGGAAGCCCACCAGCTTAAGCAGCCTTGCCCTAAGAGACATTTTCATAGGTATGATGGTAGATTACGCTGTTCTTAATGACTGAATGGGGTGCACTGTTGTGTGTTTGAGGTCTTAAGACTTCTGCTTCCTGCTGGGACAGAACTGCCTCCTACACGGTGCTGCTGGACCACCTTTGTGCTCCGTGCCAAGGCTTTGACACTCTTTCTTTCTCCACAGAAGCTCTGTTTTTTTGTGCCGGTGGAATATGTTGCTCAGAATCTGCTGATGAAGATCAGGCTACATTAATCTGGCAACTGCTTCCCCCTTAGCCACTCCCATTTCCTCAAGTTGGGGTTGCTCGGGTTCTGAGCTGGTGGTCTACTAGCAGCTATTTGTGTTCATTGTTAGCACCAATTTTATTAAATAAGTAGAGGCACAACCCATGTTCACATTAAGAATTCTGACAGAGCCGGGCAGTGGTGGCGCACACCTTTAATTCCAGCACTCAGGAGGCAGAGCCAGGTGGATCTCTGTGAGTTTGAGGCCAGCCTGGTCTACAGAGCGAGATCCAGGACAGGCACCAAAAATACACAGAGAAACCCTGTCTCGGGGGAAAAAAAAAAAAAAGAATTCTGACAGAAGGTGGTAGCAGTGTTAGTTCTGGATTCCTACTCATGCTGAGTCTTAGCATGCTTGTGAAATACAGGAGCTCATTCTTAAGGCTTTTAATGCCCCATTTTAGAAAATCCACATTCAGTTGCTCGTTCCATTTCTTCAGTAAGCTGTCACACACACACACACACACACACACACACACACACACACACACACACACACCAATGTATCTGGTAGAATATTATTTTAAAGTGTGTTATTTGTTTATGCTGTGGAACACTTATTTAATGATGCAAAGATGTGTTGCATTCTTTTATGTAGCATTTGTTTGACTCTGTGAAGCTGTGTTGCTGTGCCTGTCTAAAACACCTGCTTGGTCTAATGAAGAGCTGAGTGGCTAATAGCAAGGCAGGAGAAAGGATAGGCGGGGCTGGCAGGCAGAGAGAATAAAGAGAAGGAGAAGAGAACAATGAGGAGGACGCTAGGGGCCAGCCACCTAGCCACCCAGCCACCCAGCCAGCCATGGAGTAGGAGTGAAAGTAAGATATACAGAAGTAAGAAAAGGAGAAAGCCCAGAGGCAAAAGGTAGATGGGATAATTTAAAGCTAACAAAAGCTGGCAAGAAACAAGCCAAGCTAATGCCTGGCATTTATAATTAAGAATAAGCCTCCATGTGTGATTTATTTGGGAGCTGGATGGTGCGCCCCCCCCCCCAAAGAGCAAAACCAGCCAACAACATTTTGGTACTCAACGTGGGCCTAGAGTAAAGGAAAAATAACAGCATCCTTATGAGCTTTATTGGTCATTCTGGGCCACACAATGTGTCCATAGTCTGAAGAAATGGGTTTTTACCCAAATCTGGACAGTTGCCCTATTTCTGTTTTTTAATTCATTCTTATATATTTGTGTGTGTATATGTATGTTTGTGTATGAGTGCATGTGTGTGGAGGCCAGAGGTCAACACTGAGTATCTTTCCATTCACTCTCCAGCTTATTTTTTGACACAAGGTCTCTTTTATCTGAAACTTCCCATTGGTTAGAAGTGAACCACAGGGATCCTCCTGTCTCCACAGCCCCTGTACCTCCTCTCTCTGTCCTTCTGCTTGGTTGAGGAATGAGGCTGCATCTTCCCTGAGAGCAACCCTGCCTTTCTGACTTACTGAATTGGGCCCCAGGGTCTATGGTCTTACTGTAATGTATAAAATGGTGAACGTGTCTCTCACCTTCCTGCTCTCTCCTATGTCTCTCCCCTCTCTCTTGTCTCTACCCCCTCCTCCTTTCTGTCCTCACTATATTCTCTTTCTATCTCCATTCTGCCCCTCTCTCCCCTCTCCTGCTCTCTCCCTTTCCCCTCTCCCTTTCACCTACCAGAGAACTGTCCTGCCTTTCCTTTCCTACTCCACTATTTGGAAGTCTGTGCTCTTACAGTAGCGAACAAAGTGGTCTGTCTTCTTCTCTTTTCTCCCTCATTTCTCTCTCTCTATGTCTCTCTCCTCTCTCAACTCCTGTATCTCTGGTCTCTGTCCTCCTTCTCACATATACTCTTGCTTCTCTCTCTCTCTCTCTCTCTCTCTCTCTCTCTCTCTCTCTCTCTCTCTCTCTCTCTCATTTCTCCTCTTGCGATCTCTCTTTCTGCCAGTCAGGCAGCACATGTGAAAATACAGGTAACGGACTGTGCGTGGATTCAGGATTACCGTCTGGAACAGCAAAAGCACATGTGTTCAGGAGTGTGGCTAATCAGGGAAACTGCAGACACCTGCGCTCAGGGCTGTAGGTAATCAGGAAATTGCAAACACCTGTGCCAGGGCTTCAACTAATTGGGAAAAACAAGGACATCTGTGTTCAGGCTGCCAGATAATCAGGGAATCATAAACACCAGGGGGAGCACAGCCAATCAGGAAGAGGGCAGACAGCGTGCCTAGGGTCACATCTAACTAGTAAGAGTGCAGACACGGTATCCGGGTGAATATCTAATTGGGAAAGGAGAAAAAAAAATCCCTTTTGCCCCTGCCAATGTTGTTTGACTATCTGTGTGGTGATTGGTGCACATTGAACCTAAAAGAGTCTGTCAGGCTTCAAAGTCAGGCAGCTGAAACTGGAGGTCAAATCCTGAGTGTGGACACAGATTTATACACTCATTCAAGTGCTGGTATTTTCCAAAATGACTTGTTTTCGCCCATCACCGGGTAATCTGTGGTGGGCTAGTGTAGGCTGGACGAGTCAGTATCAGCAGTATTGAGTTGCATTCAGGAGCCACACGCCGACCAACAAACCTTTCTACAGTTTATTTGCACGAAAGGAGAACCTAGGAACTTTGGAGGAAACAAACATCAAGGGCAACAGGAAACATCTCCTGTCATTAAGTTTCTGTGCTTTCTCTGTTGCTAATCCAAGTTTGTTAAATATACCTAGCAATCACCATTAAGCATCCTTTTCATCCGGTTGTGGGGTGTGAGTGTATATGCTTGTGTGTGAACATACAGAAGGCAGAGGGAGAGATCAAGAGCTCAAGTGTCCTCTACCACTCGGTACCTCCCTCATTGGAGATGGGGCTCTTGGTGAACCTGATTTCAGACTTTAACACAGAGCAACTGATGACCTGGCAGTGAGTTCAGGACAAAGGTGAGCAAGTTCTGAATGTGAGGAGCTGTTCCCAGTCATCAACAAACGCTAGACACTTGAGGGCTTAGCTTCGGTTAGAGACTTGCTTCTTAATGTTTGTTTAAGCTAATGAAGACAATTTGGAATTAGGTCATAAAGTCCTAGCTTAAATGCCCATGAAGTCTGGTGTGGTGTGTGCAGTGTGTGAGTGCGAGCGCGCGCGGTGTGTGCATGTGCATGTGTGCATGTGCATGTGTGTGTGTGTAAACCAGACTTTCTTCTTCCATTACTTCACTTTATGTGTGTATGTATGTGATATTGGGAGAGGAGGGGCATACACAGGCTTTTGGAGACAGATTCTCAAGGAGCTGGCCAACAAGACCCTGGGACCCACTTTCTTCGTGGAGGGTTGTGGTCAAGAAGACTACCACGTCTGTCTTTTTCACGTGGGTTCTGAGGATTGAGCTTAGGACCTCATGCTGTGTGACAAATACTTTATAGAGTCATTTTCCTAGCCCCATTTTTTAATTTATTGAGACAGTCCCATGTAGCCCAGGCTCGCTCTGTAACTGAGGATGACCTTGTGCTCTTCACCCTCCTCCTGTATCTGCTTCCAGCTAGGTACCACCTCCTCCACCCCACCCCATACTGGGGTTTGAACCTAGGCGCTGTATACTCTACTACCAAGCTATAGTCTCAACTCACGATGTAGTTTTTGATATCTAACAGATGACTCACAAAGTAACATCAATACACTTTATGTACTTCTGATGTCCTCCTCTGTCCACAGCACATGGAAATCTGCGCACGCACACCATGCTATTAAGTCTCCTGAGTGAGACATACACTCATTGAGGTCATGTTCAGGGATCAACACCTGTTCTTAACTGTGATGAGAAACAACGTCTTACAGATGGACATTGTCTAAGTTAGTGTTCTATTGCTGTGAAGAGACAAAATGATGACAGCAAGTCTTGCAAAGGAAAGCATTTAATTGGGGCTTGCTTGTAGTTTCAGAGGTTTAGTCCATTATCAGTATGGTAGGTAGCATGGCAGTGTGCAGGCAGACATGGTGCTGGAAAAGGAGCTGAGAGTTCTATACCCGATCCAAAGGCAGCAGGAAGAGAGACTCTGGGACTGGCTTGGGCTTTTGAAACCCCAAAGCCCACCTCTAGTGACACACCTCCTCCAACAAGGCCACACCTCCTCCAACAGAGCCACACCTCCTAATCCCTAACAAGTAGTGCCATTCCCTAATGATCAAACTTTTAAATATATGAGCCTAGGGGGGCCATTCCTATTCTCACCACCACAGACATCAACAGGTCAATGCCTACTGGTGATTTGGATATCAAGAAACACCCTCACATCTACAAAAACTGAAATGTGAGCATTTATACGTCTCTGATGTAAAACAAAAGGGGAGGTAGAGCCATGGCTCAGAGGTTAAGAGCTCTTGCTTTTCCGGAGGACCTGGGTTCTAGCCTATCCCCCACATGATAGCTTACAATGGTCTGTAACTCCAGTTCCAGGGGATCCAGCACCCTCTTCTGGCCTCTGAGTACACAAGCACACATGTGGTTCATAGACATACATGCAAGGCAAACACTCATACATGTAAAATTAAACAGGCACACCACAGTATGAATTGTGGAATCGTATTACCCATTTGCCACCACAGCACTGCATTTCACGATTGCATTGTACCAGTGTGTTAAAACAACAATTGAATGTGACATCACACTGGCTGGCTCCAAAACTCTCCATCCTCCTACCACAGCTTCCCCGAGGATTACAGATGTGCAGCGTCATGCCCAGCACTAAATAACCAAAATTCGCATAGCAGTAAGATCCTATGAGTTGATCCCCGTATGTCACAAAGGTAAAGTGAGATAATTCAAGGCTCCGTTGTACCATCATGTGATATGGACACCACAGGGCTCTTGTGAGGTGATCTCACAGTGCTCCAATGGACACTAGAATGTCCACCGTGACAGTACAGTGCTCCACAATGTTCCACTGTACCATCAAAATACCCTATTGTTCCACTGAGTCAATACAATGCCCCACCATGCCATCACCATGTGATGATGGCACAACAATGCTGACCTATGCCATCACAACATTAAATTATGACATCACAGTGTACCATTATGCTACCAAGCTGACCTGGGATATCATAAATCATTATTCTGACACAAGCAAAATCCCATTGGGGCATGTGATGTTTCCTTATGACGTCACAATCTTCAAATACTATATCACAATGCTTCACTGTGACACCATAAAGCGAATTTTGGTTTATTTAGTGCTGGGCATGGTGCTGCACATCTGTAATCCTCGGGAAGCTGTGGTAGGAGGATGGAGAGTTTTGGAGCCATCCTGGGTTATATAGAAGAATCCTTTCAAAACAAAAAGGGAAAATGGACGAGATTATTTTGGAAGTGTGGTTGTCTGGCATGCTTGTTCATCCCCAGCACTGCAAAAACTGGTCATGATGGTGCACAACGGAGGCAGGAGGATTTGAAGTTCAAGGTCATCTGTTGTGGAATACTAATTTAAGATGTGTTACATTCGATTATGCTGTGGAATATTTGTTTAGTGATGCAAAGACGTGTTACATTTGTTTGATTAAATAAAGTTAATCTGGGGTCAGGAGGCCGAGTCAGCAACTAGCTGACAGGAAATGGTAGGGAGAACCATGTGTAGCTAGGGTTCTTAAGTGGGGACTGAACAGAAGGACGCTCTGTTTTTGGGGAGATGCGAGCTAGGAGAGAAAGTTAGCTACTTGCTATTCATCCTCTCTGAGCGAGCAGAATTTCACCTCAACCTTTGAATCCTGAGTTTTATAGAGGGATAGAGATCTAGATAAAGTTCCTGTTAGCACTGTGATAGAGCCAGTGCCTGAGGGAACAGAATTCCCGCCTGGCTAAGGCCAGTGTGGCCAAACCGCAACTGGTACCTTCAGAGTTGCAATTGCCTTAGGACAGCCATTGCTTAGAGGCAGCTACTGAATTTAATGAAAAACAACAGCCATCCTTAGCAATATAGTAAGTTGCTGCTGACATTGTATACATGAGACCTTACTTAAAAAAAAAAAAAAAGAAAATAGTATGAAGTACTTGAACCCCTGGGTTTCCACTTAAGTACTCTTGCTATCATGATAGGAACTATGTGATAGCAATTTATAGTGTTTTATACAATTTAATGTTTGTGTTGGATACTATTGTGAGCTTAAGTTTATTAACTGCCTATTTTCTCCCTTCCTTTCTGTCTCCCTCTCTCCCTTTCTTTCCATCCCCTGCCTTGCATATGTGTGTGTGTGTGTGTGTGTGTGTGTGTGTGTGACAGAGACAGAGAGAGAGATTGAAATAAAATGGCCCCAAAGGGAGTGACACTATTGGGAGGCGTGGCCTTGTTGGAGGAAGCATGTGACTGTGGAGGCGGGCTTTGAGGTCTCCTATATGCTCAAGCCACGCCCAGTGTCGGAGACCATTTCCTGTTGCCTGCACAAGATGTAGAACTCTCAGCTACCTCTCCAGCATGGCACCATGGTCCTACCATGATGATAATGGACTGAACTAATGAACTGTAAGCGAGCTCAATTAAATGTTTCCCTTTCTAAGAGTTTCTGTGATCATGGTGTCTCTTCACAGCAATAGAAACCCTAACTAAGACAGAGAGAGAATAACTTCTTTCAGGAACTAGATCTCTCTTTCCACCTTGTTTGCCACGTTTCCCTTGTTTCTGCCATGCTGTGTACTCCAGGCTAGGTGGCTCATAAGCTTCTGCCTGATCCTCCTGTGTCTGCCTCCCACTTCACTGTGTGAGTGCTGGCATTACAGATGCACACCGCTGCACATGGCTTTCTCTGTGCGTTCCGGGGGTGTTGAACTCAGCTCACAAGACTTGTAAGATAAGCACTTCTCTCTGATGAGCCATTTCTCCAGTGCGCAATATTATTCTTTGAGACAGCCTCTCTTGCTGACCCTGGAGCTCAGCACTTTATGTGGGTGCTGCCAATCTCTGCTCACGCTTTCGGGCCAAGCACTTTATACCCAATGAACCATTTCCCCAGGTCTTATAGTAACTGATTTAATAGTAACAATTCTATGAGGCAGATGCTACTATTCTCATCCAAAATAGGAGGTAACTGAGGCCGGAGAGTGTGGATAACTTGTCAACAACATAGTGAGAATGGTTCCCCGGTGAAACTGACTCGAACCCCATTTTCATTTCAACAGGACAAGCATGGCTGCTGTAATATTCTGAGCAACAGAACGGAAAGACACAAAACCATTGTGCGGACGAGATCTTTGACTCTCTGGAGAAGCAGGGACTGAAATGGGGGCACTATGGCAGTTACCACAAAAGAGGACAAGATTACCCACATAGGTTCTGTGGTAACTAGTTTAATGTCAACTTGACATAAAGCTAAGTCATCTGAGAGGAGAGAACAAATGCCTTCATTAGATTGGGCTGTAGCCAAGGCTGTAGGGCATTTTCTTAATTGGCGATTGATGTGTATGGAAATGTAAGCAAAATTTACCCTTTCTTCCCCAAGTTTCCTTTGGCATGGTGTTTCTTTACAGCAATAGCTACCTTGAGGATGACAGGGTCTCAGGATAACAGCAGTGTACCACTAGGTGGCAATAGAGCCTAAGAGCTGTAGTTCACAGTCACCCCGCCTTTACAGATTGACGCAAGTACAAAATAAATCAGGGGTTTATGCTCTGATGTTACCGTCCCTCTCCTGGGTCTCCTGTATTCCAGCCTCAAACTTGCTATGCAGCTGAGGATGACCTTGACTTTCTCATCTTCCTGCTTCAGCCTCCCTGGTGGGATTGCAGATGTGTGCCACTATTTTGGTTTTGCTGTGCTGACAGAAGAATGGGAAATCTGTGCCATCAGGGATGTTACAACTCTGGCCAGATGGCACCAATTTTATAATCTCCATGGTCATAAATAAAGCTGTCAACTCTGGTGCCCAGAAAAAGAAACTCAAGACATTTGATACTTGCCAAACATGGTTTCTGTCCAAATGTGCTGCATTAACCCTACTCTTCTCCAGCCGTTTCATCCACAGATTCTTTTGAGGTCTGGGAATCTAAATGGGTATGCATGCGGGGCAGAGTCGAGGTTGATGTGGGAAAGCAGAACCCAAGAGAAATTCTTAATCATCAGCCAGCAAGAGAATAGGATAATGGGGCAGTGTTACAAGGCGACCATTGGCATTTTCTTTTTCCTTTTGAAGGAACGTGATATTTCCCTTCTTTCTGTTTTAATACTTCCATAAATGGTAAATACGGTGTATGGGTTTCTCCTTGTTTTTGAGAGAACATCTCCTGTAGCCCAGGCTAGCTTGAACTACAGATCTTCCCGCCTTCACCTCTTCAGGGAATACAGGTGGGCACCGCTATGCCTGTGATTGCGGAATTTTTGTTTTGAGGCAGGGGTCTCTTGGTGTAACCCTGGATGGCCTAAAACACGCTACTGCAAGAACTAAAAAACGGTGAGTGAGATGGTTCATCCAGCAAAATAAGCTTTATGAGCTTGTGCCAAAAGTCGATGATCAGAATTTGGTACCCAGAACTCACAATGGAAGGAGAGAAGTGATACTCAAAAGTAGTCCTCTAACTTTGCATGTGTACAGACACATAGACACACAGACACACAGACACACAGACACACAGACACACAGACACACAGACACACACACACACACACACACACACACACACACATACCCATAGATAATTTAATAAAATAAAATAATTATGTGTGTGAATAAAATTTTAAGGTAATTTTTTGTATGTATAATATATACATAATTTATTTTTATGCATGCATTTATTAATATTTGGCCTTCATGTATGTAAGTGTACTATGTGTGTGCTGTGCCCGAGGAAGCCTCAGATCCCTTGGAACTAGAGTTACAGTCAATTGTAAGCTGCCATGTGAGTTCTGGGAATTGAACCCAGGTCGTTTCTAAGGGCAGCCAGTGTTCCTAACCACTTAGCCAACTCTCTAGCCTTTAAATTAATTTTTTTAAGAAGTAAAAGAAACGTAAACCTATTTTATAGCACAAAGTGGTGGGTTCTGTGATGAAAAACAAAACAAGAATTAGTCATGAGGATTAGAGATTTCACTTTAATCCAGTACACATGAGGAGGCCCTAGGATTGATCCCCAACACTGTATGAAACAGATGTTTTGGCAACAATAAGTAACATAACAAGAGTCAAGTGACCTGAGCATGGTCCCCTGGCCAAATGTAACTCTTACTGTGGGAGCAAGAAGCCGCCCTCCTCTTCCCCATCTCCTCCTCCTGCTGTTTTGTTTCTGAGACAGGGTCTCACTTGTGTAGCCCTGGCTGGCTGGAAACTCACTATGGAGACCAGATCATCCCGGAACTGCAAGGTCTACCTGTCTCTTGCTCTCAGGTGCTGAGAACAAGGGCATTTGGTGCCACTCTGCGTTTTGTTTGTTGTCTTTAGTTATGATTTGAGACAGGATCTCATGTAGCCCAGGCTGGCCTCCAACTCACTATGTAGACAAAGATATCCTTGAACTTCTTCTGATCCTCTTGTCTCAGCCTCCTGTTATTACAGGCATGCATCACCACCACTGGCCTAGCATGTCAAAAGCAAATGACCCCCACTGTCCCCAGAACCACCAAAACTTTTACTAGTACCCTGAATAGGATCACTTCCACAGCTTCTCTGAGTCATTGGCATGCCATCCAGAGCTGCTGGGCTCTTTTTCATCACCTCAGGGAGCTGTAACCACAGAATAAAATCAACACCAAAGAAATCTGAGTCATTGAGATGGAAATAGCTGGCTTCCTGATGCTCTCAAGTCTCTTGATCCAGCCATACCTGATACCTTGTTGACTCTTTGATTATGTCAATAATTTTCTTTCATCCCCTTGAAATTAGCTTAATTTCTGTCATGCACAACCAAAAACGTTCTATTAAAAGTTGCAGATTGTTATTTTAGGGACTACGTGCTTGTGAACAATGCATGGATGTAGAGGCTAGAGGTCTGTGTCAGGGGTCGTCAACCCCTCTCTACCTTAATAAGCACGTACGTGGTGATATTTTGTTTGTGCTCTAACAAATAAAGCTTGTCTGGAGATTAGAGGGTGGAGCTGGTCACTAGCTAACCACAGAGGCCAGGCAGTGGTGGCACACACCTTTAATCCCAGCACTTGGGAGGAGGAAGCAGGAAGATCAGGAGTTCAAGGTCGCCCTGGGCTACACGAGATTGATCCAGTCTAAAAGAGAAACAGAGTCCATTGATTGAGAGGCTCATGCCTTTAATCCCAGCACTAGGGAGGTGGAGACAGGAATTGATATGACTAGATGGAGAGAGGAATGAATATAAGGCAGGAAGAGACAGGAGCTCACCCCCTTTTTTGGTCTGAGTCGTTGTGGAGGTAAGAGGTGACTTTGGCTAGCTCCTTTACTTCTATGATCTTTCAGTATTTACCCCTATATCTGACTCCCGGTTTTTATTATTAAGACCAATTAGAATTCACGCTACACGTGTGTGTGTGTGTGTGTGTGTGTGTGTGTGTGTGTGTGTGTGTGTGTGTGTGTGAGAGAGAGAGAGAGAGAGAGAGAGAGAGAGAGAGAGAGAGAGAGAGAGAGAGAGAGAGAGAATATACGAGTACACAGTGTGTGCACCTGGGGGAAGATTGTTTTGAGACAGTGTTTCTTTCTGAACCTGGAGTTCATGTTTATCCAGCTAGGCCAGGAGCCAGCAAGCTGCATGGATCTTCCTGTCTAGCCCCCATCCCACACAGCACTGGAGTTATTTGCAGTTATAGGTTATAGGCATGTCCAGCTTTTTCACATGGTGCTGAGGGTCCTCCACATTTGCATGGCTAGAGCTTTACCCACTAAACTGTCTTCCCAGCCTCACAGGCGGATCTGCAGTAATTGCAGGCTTAAGAAAGCAAAGTCAGATCATAACACACAACATTGAAAATTGTACAGTTGTAGATGAGGTCAAGAGCAGTGGGCCATAGCACAGAGGGTGCAGGGGACCCCAGAACATTCTGAAAGTCATCCCAGCCAACTCAGGAAGTGAAACCCTCACCCTGAGTCTTCCAGTTAACAGCTGTTTCGGCCAATAAACAGAGCTTCTGAACGAGAGCAAGCACTTTCTGAAGTCTATAGAGGGCTGTTTGTTGCCAATTTTGTTAGTAAAATGCAAGGAAGTCCTGCATACCTTGCCACTCAAGTGCAGCCATGGGGATGGGGGAGGCTGGTTTTCTCCCTCCTGGGTTGTACACTTGTCTTGCATAATTCAGCCTCTCTCGTTCTGATAAAACATCCCCCATAGCTGCCTGGTAGTGTGTGTGTGTGTGTGTGTGTGTGTGTGTGTGTGTGTGTGTGTGTGTGCGCGCGCGCGCGCGCGCGCGCGCGCGCGCGCTGAGGAATTCCCGCTGAGCAGCAGGGACACCAACCCTTTGGAACACCTGGGTGTAGTGGGTACAGGATAGCAACTAATTGCTCCCCTCAGGTGTTGCAGGTGCCTGAGAGGGGGGCTTTCTTTGATGGTAAAACAAGCAGGTATTTACCAGCCATCTTTTAAGCAGACACCACGACCCCAGTGGCAAAGCTCTTCTTTATTTTCTCTTCAAAAAGTCATGTTTTCAGATAGCCACAGTGGTGCAAGTCTGTAATACCAGCCATTGGGAGGCTGAAGCAGGAGGATTGCCAGAAGTCTGAGACCAGTCTGGGCTGGGCTACATAGCAAGACAGAGCCTCAAAGAAAAAAGAAAAAGAAAAAAGAAACAATCCTCCAACCCCCGCCCCCCCCCAAAAAAAAAAAAAACAAAACAAAACAAAACCCAAAACCAGGTCTGGGAGCCAGCTCAGCTGATGTGATGATGGCTATTCTCAGTTGTCAAACTTAATTATATCTGTAATTAAGTAAAACCCAGGCTGGGCACACCTGTGAGGAATTTTTTCTTAATTAAATCATTTGAAGTGGGAAGATCCACTTCTAATCTGGGCCTTTGACGTGGGAAGATCTACCTTTAATCTGGGCCACATTTTCTGCAGGCAGCCTATATAAAGGACATGGGAGAAGGAAGCTTGCTCTCTCTTTGCCTGAATGCTCTCACTCTTGCAAGTCCATTCCTTCACTGGCATCAGAGCTTACATCTAGTCTTGGGGACTGAAAAACTACTGGATTCTTGGACCTTCCGTTGGTAGACAGCCATTGTTTGACTAGCAGGAACAGAGCTGGTAAGCCATTGTAACAGCCCCCCCCCCACACATAGGTTCATTCTATAAATTGCGTTCATCTAGATAACCCTGACTAGTACTGCTGATACAAAACTCAGAGTTCAGATCTCTAGAACCCACATAAATAATGGACATGTGTGGTGGCTCACCTCACCTGTAATCCCGGAAGCTGAAGACAGAGACAGACGATCCATGGCTAGCAAAGTGGCTAGCCAGCCTAGCCGGACAGGTGAGCTCCGAGTTCAAGTGAGAGACCCTGCCTCAGTATATAAAGTGGAGAGTGACTGAAGGAGATATCTATGTTACAGGGTGCCCACTGGAGAAGAACACTCGGACACAGTCTATAGCCAATTGAAAAACTTTATTCCAGCCACTGGGACTACATGTAGGTATTTTGGGACCCAAAGTATAATGCTGAACGTTTAGATTAAGGGGTTTTTAAATATGTAAAACCCATATTTGGTATCTTGGTTGGCAGCTGCAGGCAGAGGTTTCACAAGTAGTTTAACAGAAGCTAAGTTAGCTGAGGCATCTTGACCTCAAGTTCCTAGAATGGAGTTGGGTAATTTTCCGTGGGGCATCCCATCAGGGAGATCAGATTCTAGTCAAACCTAAAATGGCCTCAGCAGGAATACAAGATGGAGGAACCTCTTCACTGTCTCACTCTGTCACACCTGCTGCCAGTCTGTGGCCTCCAAATGTACGCACGTGGACGCGTGTGCATACCTGCCCACACGCGTACACACTTCGTACACATACAAAAATAAACAGGGCTGGAGGCGTCGTTCAGTCGGGAGAGTGCTTGCGCAGCTTGTATGAAGACCTGGGTGCAAGCCTCAGCCCTGCAGGAAGTGGATGTGATGGATGGTGCACACCTGCAAGTCTGCCTAGTACTTGGAATATAGAGAAGGTGGATCAAGAGTTTAAGGTCGTGATTGGCTACTCAGGTAATAAGGATTTTTTAGAGAACAGAAGCAATGGAATGAATATATGTTGTCAGGCCCAAACCCCCCCCCCCCTCAAATGGCAATGCAGGTGACATCATCCTAAACAGAAGGGTTCTGGGTGGGTAAACAGAAGGATTGCTACTGGGCAAAGGAGCCTAAAGGTTTCTGTTTACTAGAAAAGCAGATCTCTTTGTTTAAAAATTATTCTTTTTTTTTTCATTTTTCTTTATTAAGAAATTTTCTACTCACTCCACATACTATCCACAAATCCCCCCAGTCCTCTTTCCTAAGCCACCCCACATCCCCACATTCCCCAAATCAAGGTCTCCCATGGGGAGTCAGCAGAGCCCAGCACACTGAGCCTAGGCAGGTCCAAGCCCCTTCCCACTGCACCAAGGCTGTGCAAGGCGTCACACCACAGGTACCGGATTCCCAGAAGCCTGCCCATAGACCAGGGACAGATTCCGATCCCCCTGCCTAGGTGCTCCCCACCCCCAAACAGTTCGAGCCAAACAACCGTCTTCCATATCCAGAGGGCCTGTCCAGTCCCATGGGGGCTCCACAGCCACCAGTCCACAGTTCATGGGCTTCCACTAGTGTGTGGCCGGTCATCTCTGCACATCCTCCCATCATGATCACGATGTCCCTCGCCTGCAGAATCTCTTCTCTCTCTCATCAAGTGGGATTCGTGGAACTCAGCCTGGTGCCTGGCCATGGATCTCTGCATCTGCTTCAATCAGTCACTGGACAAAGGCTCTATGATGACAGCTAGGTTATTTGCTAGACCAGTCACCAGAGTAGACCAGTCCAGGCACCCTCTGGACCACTGCCAGCAGACCAAGGTGGGGTCATCCTTGTGGATTCCTGAGAGCCTCCCCAGCACCCTACCTCTTCCTATTCCCATTATGTTCTCATCTATCATGGTATTTTCCTCCCTACCTTCCCACTCTGTCCCTGTTCCAGCTTGACCCTCCCATTTCCCTATGTTCTCATCCCACTCCTCACCCTCTGCCACCCTCCAACACCCAGTCCACTCATGTAGATCTCATCCACTTCTCCTTCACAGGGTCATCCATGTGTCCCTCCTAGGGTCTTTCCCTGCTAGCTAGCCTCTCTGGAGTTGTGAGTTGCAGTCTGGCCATCCTTTCCCTCACATCTAGTATCCACTTATGAGTGAGTACATACTATGTTTGTCCTTCTGAGTCTGGGTTACCTTACTCAAGATGATATTTTCTAGTTCCATCCATTTGCCTGCAAATTTTATGATATCATTGTTTTTTACTGCTGAGTAGTACTCCATTGTGTATATGTGCCACATTTTCTTTATCCATTCTTCAGTTGAGGGGCATCTAGGTTGTTTCCAGGTTCTTGCTATTATGAATAATGCTGATATGAACATAGTTGAGCATGTGTCCCCGTGGTAAGATTGAACATTCCTTGGGTATATGCCCAAGAGTGGTATAACTGGGTCTTGAGGAAGACTTATTCCCAATTTTCTGAAAAGCAGATCTCTTAAAGTAGTTCCTGTTCACCAAGAACTAATCCTCCAGGAGTCCCCCTTAGCCTTCCCCTCAAAGGCCAGCTACCTCTGGTAAGGTTATCTCACTCCTGGATTCCTACATCAGCTCAGGTTCCTGCCCTGTTGACTGTCATATAAAAATCTGTTTGCTTTTCCAAAGTTTTGCTTTCTTTCTGCAAACCCCACCACCCTGCCTTGACGGATGATCCCCCCCCAATAAATCTTTCTTTCTGTCCATGAAGTGGTCTAGTTTGGTAGTCTCTCTGTGCCATTGCTTTTATATATATATATTAGAAAGAGAGGTTGATTGGCTTACACAATATGGGTTGGGTCATCGAACAATGGCCTTCTTCACATTGGAAAAGCCAAGAATCCGGTGGCAGCTCAGCTAACAAAGCTGGGTGCCTCATCAGCTGTCACCATCTGGCACTGAAGGCTTGAAGGATTCAGTACACACTGGAACGTTTGAAGGAGCTGGGTTCTGATGCCGGCAAAAGAAAGAAGCCGCAGTAGTAGCCACTGTAGCAGCAACACAGTAGACGAACACGCCACCAGCGGTTGTGAAAGCAAGCAGGCAAACAGCAAGAGACTTTTCTTTTGAGCTTTCTTTAAGCTGGCCTGCCAACAGGTGGTGCCACCCGTGTTTTAGGGGAGATCTTCCGACTTCAATTTTAGCAGATCAAGAACATCTCTCACAGACATGCTGTCTTTTAGTTAACCCAAGACCTAACCAAAACCAACATTAGCTATCATGGTTATGTAAGGTCCAGAAACGCTGAAGAAGACCCCAGACTTAAATAGTATGGAAAAGCAAAGAGCATTTATTCTGCAGAAACAGCCAGCATATGGAGGAGGGGGTGTCAGCCACTTGTACAAAATGGCGACCCCAAACAAAGGCACACAGGTCCTTTTAAGCATAGTTTAGGGGAGTTTCAGGAGCAGTTGGGTCATCTCAAGCATAATTGGTTAAGCAAGCAACAGTTAATGTTAGTATACTTTTAATGGGCTGAGATTTAATCTTACCAATTTTTGGACATACTTGCACAAGTTTGGGCAAGTCTGGATATGACTCAGATGGGAGCTGCAGGATTTGTCCTTGAGACATTGTGGGGCTGACCTAGACCTTGTATGTGTTCTCTCCCTCATCCCTGAATGCAAGGATGTTGTGGATAAATGGCCCTTTGTTGTGAGAGACACCTGTTTTGCCCCTCTCAGGGAACCAAAACCTAAATTCAGTTGTGAGAGTGGGAGACTTTAACCCCTTTAGTTGCATAGTAAGGAACTCCAGTGTAGCTGGAAGATTTCTCAGACTCACCCCGCCCCACGGTGCTGCAGCTGTTTATAAAATAATCACTCAGAGGCTTATATTAATTACAAACTATCTGGCCTATGCCTCAGGCTCTTACAACTTAATTCAACCCATTTCTATTAATCTATGTTTCACCATGTGGCTTTGTGGCGTTACCTGTGTTCCATGACATCTTGCTCCACCGGCAGTGCTCAGCACCCCGTATCCTGTTTACCCCACTCTTCCCGACACAGGGTTCCCTGTGTTACTCTTTCTGGTTCTACTACAGAAACTCCAGCACCACACTCTGTGCCTGTAACAGTTGGGTGGTGGTGGCGGTGGCGGCGGCGGCGGCGGCGGCGGCGGCGGCGGCAGCAGCAGCAGCAGCAGCAGCAGCAGCAGCAGCAGCAGCGGCGCACGCCTTTAATCCCAGCACTCAGGAGGCAGAGGCAGGTGGATCTCTGTGAGTTCGACATCAGCCTGCTTTGCAAAGGGAGTTCCACGACAGTCAAGAAGAATGTGACTCCTCTCCCTTTCCTTTTAAGAGGTCACATATGAAGGAAGGAAGCACCGCCTCCTTCAGTCCCTATAGCCCAAGGTCATAGGTGGAGCAAATACCACTGTACCCCAAGTTACACGAGACCTGGTCTCAAAACTCCAAAGAGCACTGGCTGTTCTTCCAAAGGACTGGGGGTAAGCTCTTAGTACTTACACGATGGCTCAGGACCATCTGCACCCCGAGCTCCAGCATATCTAATACTTCCTTCTGACTTCTGCACGCACCAGGCACACATGTGGTGCATAGACATACGTGCAGACAAAACCATGGTAAAACATAAGAAAAGGGAATGGAGGTACTCACAGCCCTAGATGTGTCTGGAGGGAGCCTGCAGTTACAGGAATGCTTCATTTATGTTTTTAAATGGATGGCGCAACTCAGGATCATTTTGGTAGGCTAGAGTTCATGTACATTACATATACTCTTCTGCACAGCAAACATAACGGTAAAAGGTGGAGTCAGAGAGGCTGTGGAAAGACCTAAGAGCAGAGGAAAACTAGTGATTCGGAGAGCAGCATGGGAACATGTCGGGGGGTGGGGTGGGGAGGGAGTGGAGGCTGGGAAGATATCCTAGTGGTTAAGTGCATTAGATCCTCAGGGTTTGCTTCCTACTACCCACAAAACAGCTAATGGCCAACTGTTAGTCCAGTTCCAGGATTTACAAGGTCTCCTAGGGTACCTGGCATGCCTGTGGTACACCCAGCAACATACATGCCAGCAAAAGACGAGAGAGCGAGAGAGCGAGAGAGAGCGCGAGAGCGAGAGCGCGAGAGCGAGAGCGCGAGAGCGAGAGCGCGAGAGCGAGAGCGCGAGAGCGAGAGCGCGAGAGCGAGAGCGCGAGAGCGAGAGCGCGAGAGCGAGAGCGCGAGAGCGAGAGCGCGAGAGCGAGAGCGCGAGAGCGAGAGCGCGAGAGCGAGAGCGCGAGAGCGAGAGCGCGAGAGCGAGAGCGCGAGAGCGAGAGCGCGAGAGCGAGAGCGAGCAGATGGGGTACACGTTCTAGTTTCCATCAAGGTTCATAAAGCATTCCCTGGGCAGAAAAGCTGCAGTTCCTCTTTACCCAACTCGAGCCACAGAGTGGCAGAATTACACAGCTAATCAGAAGTACTTGTAACCTGATACCACATAAATGCTCTCATTTACATAGCCAGAACTGCTTTCTTAGAAATAGTATACAAAGTGGCTCACCCCAATCCAAAGAGGACCCTTCTTGTATGCTCAACCATGAAGACAGCCACTTCAAAAGTAATATTTGTGCCCTGGTATGATAAACCTTTAAGTTGAGTGAAAGGCAGTAGTAACTGTGGGTTAGAGTCCTTCCTAGTCTAAAAAAAAAACAATTTTACCCCAAGAAGAAAGAAAACAAAAATGTGATGGCCCACAGAGGCTTCCTAGTGAGGCCTTACTCAGGGTCAAAGAATCTGAGCTTGCTTTACCCAGCAGGGCTGCATAATGGGATGATTTGGCCACAGGCGTGGGTACCAGGTGTTTTAAAGGATCTATACTTGGCTGTTCAATGTGCTTTGATCTTGACAGAGCGAGGTCTTTTGCTTCTTCCTTGGCATATTATAAAAAGTTCTTTTGAATAAAGCTCTGGGCGACTGGGTATGGATCCAGAGCCCTCCCAAAGCTATCCTGTGTCTCTGTCTTTCTTATTGTCTCTTTCTATCTTTCTACCTGATATTTCCTCATTCCTCTCTCCTCCACCCCAGAACCCTTCCAAAGGTAGGAGCAGGTCAGAGCTGGACTTCAGCAGACTCCCGCAACAAAACAAAACTGGTAAGGGCCAGTTGACTCCATTTTTTCTTCCTTTTTTAGTTCAACAGCGTTAGACTTTGATTTATTTCTCTGTTGTTCCTTTTTCTCCTCTCTAATTATGTCCTCAGCTAAAGGTCAGTCAGCTTGCTCTTTTGCTTTTCCTCTATAATCTCGTGATTTATACGCCGTAAATTGTTTCCATTGTTTCATGGTAAGTTAAGAGAACTAGCTGACTGTAAAATGTTTCATGACTTGTTAAGGGAATTGGCTGATAGCTAACTAAATTACTAACTGCAAAAATTCTGTTTTTGTAATCATTTGCTATGCACCTCAGGCTTGAGCTTGACTATGAAAAGGCTCCCTTGCTTTTTAGTTCTGGCTGCTTCATTCTCCTACTCTCAAGGAGCCTGTAAGTTTGACCTGGCTGTAAAATTAATTTTTTTTTCCCTCCTGAAACATCTTGGTGTTAGCTCCAGGTTTTTTGACACCATAACAAAACCAAAATAAGACAAAACCCGAAAAGGAACTTGAGACCTTTGTAGAGGCTTTAGTGAGTAGGAACAGTTGGGATCTTTATGTAAAATAGTACTGGAGTACAGGTAAAAGGTTAATTTATTAATCAAAATGCTTGAGAGTTTCCTAACTTGCTCCTAATATTATTATAAATTCATTTAATGTGGCTTACAAAATATTGTACATACAATTATTAGTTTTTGTGGGCTTTATTATGTTAATGGTCTGTTCACTTCTGTTTCTATTTGGTTGATAGGTTTCTGAATTTGTCATTATTATTATTATTATTTTGGCATGACAAAGTTAGATTTTATACTCGGCACACAGAAGGGACCCAGCAGTTTATAATTTCATGTGGGGTTCCACTTAATGAAAAACAGTTTCTTTATGCTTATGTTTCTGTTTTTGAGATAGGGTCATACTATGGCTAGCCTGGAGCTATTTATGTAGATCAGACTAGTCTTATTTTTTTTTTTTGAGACAGAGTTTCTCTGTGTAGCTTTGTGCCTTTCCTGGAACTCACTTTGTAGCCCAGGCTGGCCTCGAATTCATGAAGATCCACCTGCCTCTGCTTCCGGAGTGTTAAAGGTGTGCGCCACCACCGCCTGGATGATCAGACTAGTCTTAAACTCCCAGAAATATGCCTATCCTTGACCACCTCCTTGAGTGTTGGGACTAAAGGCATCTATCACCATGCCGGGTGGTTTCTTCTTAGGGTCACATAACCACAAATGATTAAATTCCTATTATCTCACTATAAAAATTGCCATTTGTTTATGGGATTCAGGATAATGACTGAATTCTATGATACCTGATATGGCTTGTAGAACTTTTATCGAGGTATTTGGAGGTCAATTGTTGGGTCCAGGGTCATGCAATATTGGGGGACAGACCATCAAAGCCTGTTAAACCAGAAGCAGACTTTATTCCAAAAACCAAAGAGGGGAAAAAAACCCCAGAAATATCACCATGGGGCACAAAAGCTTATCACCTAGCTGAGACCATAGCCAGTGTTTGGGATTCTGGGGCTGTGGCAGCTAGAGGGGGGTTATGAGCCCCTTTTTATAGTAAGGGGAAAGCATTAGGCATGGACAAAAGAATTTTTACAATTTTGAAGTTAAACTTTTAGAGACAAATTGTTTTTAGGTTTTTACAATTTCCCATTAACAAGGTTTTTAGGAGCTTTCAGCTAAACAATATTTGTATATTCCTGCAGCCCTCCCTGTCTCAGTTAATTGATGTTTGCCCAAACCTGCAACTTCCCCTGACATAGCTGGGTTCCCATAGCGGGGGTTGGGGGAGGAATACGAAACAACCCAGGGCAGATTGTCATGTAGAACTCATTAAAAGTTAACTTTGGTTTCCGTAGTGAGTGGTAGGTAGGTTATGGAAGAATAGCTAACCCCATGGCTACAAAGGGCAATCTTTAGTAAAAGAAAACTAACATTTGGGTTGTTGGCAGAGCTGCCCAGCGTAAAACAGGAAGGGTCCAGTTAAAAGTTAATCCCTTTTTGCTGGCCAAGCTGATGGCTGTCAGTTTCCATCCCTTAAGCTTATTCTTATATTCCTATCTTATTCCTATATTCCTATCTTGTTCCTATATTCCTATCTTGTTCCTATATTCCTATCTTATTCCTATATTCCTATCTTATTCCTATATTCTTATCTTGTTCCTATATTCCTATCTTATTCCTATATTCCTATCTTATTTCTATATTCCTATCTTATTCCTATATTCCTATCTTGTTCCTATATTCCTATCTTGTTCCTATATTCCTATCTATTCCTATATACCTGTACCCTACACGATGCCCCATTTGACTAGACAGAAAACACTGGCCTGAGTTATTGATTGACATCAGTGCCCTTGGGGTCCCTAGCCATATCATGGGTCCAGAAGACCTTCAGACTTTTGCCAGGTTGAAGGGTGAGCATGGATCTCACTGGAGAGTGGGTGCACCTTTCCTTCTTGGTGGGGGTTGGCTTTCTTTTTGAGAGAAGATATGTGCTTGTGTTGAGGCGGACTCTGGTCTGTCTCCACTCTTGGTGTGTGTTCAGATGCACCAAATTCTTACTTTCACAAGGTGACACACCAGGCCTGGTGTGCATATCCTCATTTCCCTCAGGACAAGCACATGAATACCTTTGAGTGGAAGAGGTCACAGAAACACCACCTTCCAGTTCTTTACCTGTTGCATGGGGACTGTCTTTACACACCACACAGAGCTGTGACTGGGAGGAAGGTGACATTTTAGGGCCTGTAAGTGTGTGTGTGTGCGTGTGTGCGCGCGCGCGTGCACGCTCGCTCGCCTGTGCATGGGAATATGTAAATATATATATACATATATATACGTGTATATATATGTATATATGTATATATATATATATGAATTAGAAGTTGGCATGGGGATCCTATTCTATCACACAATGTTATATTGACATCTTTAGTTAATACTTCTTAATATAGGACCATAAGAACAGAAAAAGAGGTAAATAATTTTTATTTACATTTGGTATGATAGCATACATTTTACTTTTAAAATTTATATTTATCATTACTCCCCCCATCCCCGTGTGTGTGTGTGTGTGTGTGTGTGTGTGTTTGCAAATGAATACAAGTATCATGTGATCTGAAAACATACTGCCACCTGCACACAGAATTCTGTCTTCCAAAGCCTTGTTCCCAGTGGCTCAGAAGGTGCCCTGAGCCATTCTATTTCCATGTGGAGAAGTTGCTTCAAGTTGACTTTGGTAAATGAAATATGATTTTTTTGGTGTGTGTAATCCCAACTTCCAATGAAAATTTTTATTTTATTTTTGTGTTGGGTTCCCTGGAACTGGAGTTGTAAATGGCTGTGCACCACTATGCGGTTGCTGGGAACTGAACCCGGGTCTTCTGCAAGAACAGCAAATGCTCTTAAACCCTTGAGCCATCTCTCCAGCTCCATAATTCTAAATTCTAAAACATGCGCTCTGGAAATGGCCCCTCGCTCACCGTGCCTTTCCCTTGTGCCCGTCCCCGCGCCACAGACTACTTTGGTGTCTTTCTAGGATCTCCTTCATCATTCCACAGACCCAAGCAGAGCTTCCGCTAGCCAACCCAGGCTTTCTTCACAGTGACAGCACGCGATGAACACCCCTCTGTCCCCTTGCTTTGTCACTGGCAAACACTGTCTCCAAATAGCCTTCTTTGTCGGCCTCTGCTTTAACAGTATGTGTGATGCGGATCTTGGCCACGAGAGGGCAGAGGAGGATCGCTTTCGAGGGAAGATCTTCCAGGTTCGGGGAGTCTATAGATAGTGTGCTTCTTAGCCTGATGACACTGGACTCGGAGTGGTGGTGGTGGTAGGGGATTTTCTCTTGACACTAGCCGCCAGCAGTACCCTGTCCTGTGCCCTGGTGCGGGTTCCAAACTAAATAGAAATGGTCCTTGGTTTCTTTTCCCTCATTTAATCTCGCGGATCCTCTCCACATCCCTACCCATTCAACTCCACACTTTAAAAAAAAATTTCTTTAGAAAACAAACAGGTAAATAATAAAACAAACAGGAATAAAATATAATAAACAGGAAAAGGAAATCAAAGAAAAAGCACGAGAAACACATATACATGCACACACACACACACACACACACACACTCATGTATTCACGTACACCATAAACACACAAAATCGGAAACTATAGTATATAAGCAAAAGACTAAAAAGGTAAAAAAAAAAAATGCCCAAACAAAGCCTCATGAAACAAAAATATTCAAAGATACCGCTGAAGAACAAAGGTGAAGTTATGGTGACAATCTGCATTGTGACAAGGACAATCTGTGCTGTGAAGGTTAACAACTTCTAAAAACCAGTATAATTAGGTGTGAATAGGTTGCCTTCAGAGTCGAAGGTCACTGATTCAAAGTGAGATTGACAGACATCTTCTTGCTTGTCCATTGACTCAGAATACAGCTACCTCTTGAACACATGTTGTACTGAGGTGATGGTAGACTCAGAAGACTTGTGTGTGTGTGGTGTGTGTGTGTAAGTATGGTCATGTGCATAGCATAGTATGCGTCATGGTGTATTCAGGTCAGAAGAAAACCCTTGGGGGTCTGTCTCATATACTGTGACATTTTTTTTCTCTTGCAAGTTTCAATATATATATATATGTATATATATATGATATATATGTAGCATGAATATTAAAGGTACTTATTAATAAAATCAAACCTGAGGCCAGTTATTGGGGTTAAAGCTGGAAGATCAGAGAAGCAGAACAAGCCACAGCCACCTCGCCTCACCAGTTCCTCAGCTGATTCTGTTTCTTCTGACTGGAAGCCTCTGTGTCCTCATCCGAATGGGTCTCAGCTGAACTGTGCTGCTCAAGAGCCTAAAAGCTTAACCAGCTAAAAGCTTCTAGTTCCTGGTATTCACGCCTTATATACCTTTCTGCTTTCTGCCATCACTTCCTGGGATTAAAGGCTCACTTCTTGGGACTAAAGACATGAGTCACCATGCCTTGCTGTTTCCAGTATGGCTTTAAACTCACAGAGATCCCATGGATCTCTGTCTCACAAGTGATAGAATTAAAGGCATGAGTGCCACCATTTTCTGGCCTCTATATCTAGTGGCTGTTCTGTTCTCTGACCCCAGATAGGTTTATTAGGGTACACAATATTTTGGTGAACACAATACAACCACATATATATATACACACACACACACACATAGTTCTGTATATTTAGTGATTTAACTATGATATGTCTTAGGAGACATTTTTCTGGTCTTGTCAAGTTAGGGTTTGGCATACCTCTTATATTTCTACAGGTGATTCTTTCTTTAGTTTGGGGACATTTTTTTTCTGTGATCTTGTTGCCATTGTCCTGAGCTCTTACCCTTCTTCTATGTCTCCAATTCAAAGATTTGATTTTTTTCTTTATTTCTGAGACTGTGATATAATGACACCATTTCCCCCTTCCCTTTCCTCCACCCAAGCCTTCCCATAAACTCCTCCGTTTTCATTTTTTGTAGTTACATGCATATATGTATGTTTGTACACATATGTGTTCCTAAGTATAGCCTGCCTGCTCAGTCTGTATAATGCTATGTTTTCATCGACGTATGGATGTTTTCACCGATGACCATTTGACAGTGGATAACCAAGTGACATGCACTTCCCTGGGGAATACACTCTTTCCCTCACTCTTGGCCTTCCTTAGTTCCCTGTAGTTTTTGGTGTGGAGGGACGGGGCCTCCTTGTTTTCCTCTGTCCACATTGGCATGGCTTTTGTTGTTCTCCTGGTTTATCTCATGCTTAGGCAGTCATGTGGGTGAGACTTTATGGGTGTAGCCTCTGAAATGACAAAGATTTGATTTTTCCACGGTCTTCCACATTTCCTCAATGCTCCATTCCTGTGCTTTAAATACTTTTTTTTTTTTTTTTTTTTTTGGTTTTTCGAGACAGGGTTTCTCTGTGTAGCTTTGCGCCTTTCCTGGAGCTCACTTGGTAGACCAGGCTGGCCTCGAACTCACAGAGATCCGCCTGGCCCTGCCTCCCGAGTGCTGGGATTAAAGGCGTGCGCCACCAATGCCCGGCCTAAATACTTTTTTACATTCTCTTTCATTCAGTCTGTATCTTCCATCTTTATCTTCAGGTCCTCATATTCTATCTTTTGCTTGATTCATTCAACTGAGTTTCTAACTGGGATACTAAGTTTTTCAGGGCTCAGCTTTCATTTCAGCTTGTATTGTCTTGAATGCTCACCTGTATATTAAATTTGCTTGTCAGGGGTCATTTAACGTGGATGTGTATTGGTGTTTTCTTAAACATCACAAAGACATTTCTTGTTATCATCTTGGGATTAAACCAAGTTTTTGTTTGTGTTCCCTCAAAGTTCTTGAATTCTTTGATAAATTTAATGATTGCTTTTTCTTATAAATTGCGTGTCCCGGGGTTCGTCTTGGTAGTCCTCCTCAGGGACCACTTTGATGGAAGACAGGCAGGTTTCATTATTCATGTTATTTTTGCTTTTATGACTTGACCTGGGAATGTGTACTTTACTCGTTGCTTGTGTGTCTGATGTGGAAGCCTGTCCTTCCACAGACTGGGCCAGTGGAGGAGCTGCAGGACCAGAACAAGGCCAGGTAAAGCTGGTGAATGAGCCATGAGCCGTCGAATTGGACAGGCAAAGGCGTCTCCAAAACCACGGCTCTGGAGCTAGGCATGTGGTTGTAGAGATGGGAGTGGCAGATGGGAGGGGGGGGAGTACCTCACAAACAGGGTAGCTCCTGGGTTCTTTTCAGAGTGTCCTCCTACCCCAACATCTTGAGGAATATTCCCTCAAGAAGTTTCAGTGTTTCAGGTTTTAAATTAAGGTCTCTGATCTTCTTTGAGTTGATTTTGTACAGGACGAAAGACATGGACTTAGTTGGATTCTTCTGTAGGTAGATATTTGGTTTTCAATTTTACCAGCACCGTTTGCTGAATAGGCTCTCTTTATCCCACTGCGTGGTCTTGCATCTTGATGAAAAATAAGATGGACACAGTTTTGTCAGTTTATTTCTGGATCATTATTATTATTATTTTGTACCGATCTGTCTGTTTTTATGTTGGTACCATGCGGTCTTTGTCATTATAACTTTGCAGTAAAAATTACAGTCAGCTACTATCATATCCCCAGCTGTGCTCTTCCTGCTCAAAAAATTCTCACATCTGATAACTAATTGCAGTGACATTTCAGGATCTAAAATCAATATCAAAAGCAGCCTTCATATATAGCAACAATGAGCGCTCAGAGAAAAAAATTAGGAAAAAATATATCATTGATAATAGCCCCAACAAGCCGGGTGGTGGTGGCACACACCTTTAATCCCAGCACTAGGGAGGCAGAGGCATGTGATCTCTGTGAGTTCAAAGCCAGCCTGATCTACAGAGCAAGTTCCAGGATATGCTTCAAAAGCTACAGAGAAACCCTGTCTCAAAAAACCAAACCAAACCACAACAACAACAGCGACAACAACAACAACAACAACAACAACAAAACAAACAAAAAAACAAAACAAAACAAAACAAAAAGCCCTAATGCATTGATTTAACAAAGCAACTCCACATAGTTTATCTGGTAGTTAAAAGGAGGTTTATTTTGGGGTAACTTACAACCAGTAAAGGGGTTGGTTACAGGGTCCAGGAGAGGTGAGGTGCAGTCCAGTGTGGTTCTCTGGAGAACTCTGACTTGGTCTACAATCCAGCATTCAGGATCATGAGGTGCCAAGAGGGGTGGCATGTATGGATCTCGGGGTCTTAAGGGCCCCTGTCTTGGCCATACCCCTGGGGCAGGTCATACATAGGCATGGCAGTTCCCGGCTGCCTCACTAGGGGCAATGCTTCAAAGTCAAAGCTGGAACAGCTACCCACTACATAGCCCAACAAATATAAAAGGTAACAAAGAAGTGAAAGACTTCTACAATGCAAACTTTAAGACATTGTAAAATGACATTAAAAAAGGCACAAGACTAGGGAAAGAACTTCCATACTCCTGGATTGGCAGAATTTATATTGTGAAAATGACTATACCACCAAATTTACCCTACAGATTCCATGAAATACTCATCAAAATTCTGATGGCATTTTACACAGATCTAGAAAAACCAATCCAAGAATTCATATGGGACCACAAAAGGGCACAAATAACCAAGAAATTGTTTTCATATTTGCATTTATGGGAAGATTTTTTTCTTTAAACTGAGCTTTTTTTTTTTTTTCTGGTAGAAATTACACAATTGCTTCTTCACAATTTTGTGTTACATATTTTTAAAATTTAATCTGGCTAGAATCCTCCTCAAGAATAGGCTGTATGGATGGTGGAAAAGCATGATTCAGAACCGGGATTGGCTTGCAGCTTTAGTCATTTTCCATCTGCTCCCTCTTGGACAAGTTGTTTTACCTTTCTGACACATGATTTTCTTTCTTATTAACTGAAATTAAAGACATTTTGATGGTGTGATTATGCTGAAGCAAAGGTGGAGTGATACTTAATGTGGCTTGTACTTTGTGCTTTAAAAAGGGTTATTAGACAAGAGAGGCTAAATTATGCTGTGGTAACCAATAGCCCAACTCCCTGGAATGTACCAAGATTTTTCCTTTTGGATTTTAGGTCTAACCTTGGCTAGCAGGGCTTTGAGTTCTCAAGGGGTGTCTCAAGGACCCAAAGTGATACAGATTATTTCCACATGTGCCTCTCTGATGTCAGGAACAGGAACATTTGGCAAATGATACTTTGGTTCTTATGATGTCTGCCTGACAGTGACACACTTCCTTATTACTCACATTCTCTCGGTCCAAACAAGGCACATGTCCGTGCTTAATTTCAAACTAATCAAGCAGTGTGAACTCCATGTATTCTGGAGAAAGCCAGAGATGTTTGCTTTAGACAATGCATACATACCCTATAACATATGTAGTGTTCTATATAGGACATGTTCTCAGTGAATAGATGATTAGTGATACATACCAATATTTTTGGGGTTGAATTTAAGTCCATACTTCTCTACTTGGGTAGATTGTCCAAACCTACTTTTGATATGAAGATAGAAATTATCAAGACCTTTATTTTGCGGTTGGTTCAGTACTAATTCTGTGAAATGCCATGTATCTCTGTCACAGAGTATTGGGTTTGAAGATAGGAGAGTGGTGTCACATTGTCTAGTCCAAGGTCATAGCCAGTCTTCCTTTATGTTTCCTCTATTTCAGCCTCTGTTGAATGCATACAACTGAGGGTTTAGCTAGAATTTCTTACTGAGATCCATTTCAGTAAGGTCCTTCTTAGCAGGTTGATAATACACATTTTTTTCTTTTACTCTTTGAACACTTCAAAGTTTGGCTCTACTCGTAAATCTTGACATGGTGCTAACATCTGGTGGCACAAAAAGACATTATTAGGAAAATAAAAATGATTGATGCCTCATGCTCCAACTGGTAGGTTCCTTTAATGTGATTGTTGTTTTATGTCTATGTTTTGTCCCATTTTGGTTAATCCTGAGACAAAATATTTCACTTTAGTCAGGAGCATGCCAGGTGGTACATAATGCCATCATGGAATATGCCGTTGCTATGGCATCCAGAACCTTATTCCAGCTCTATGCTTTTACTGTCTTTCTGTTTTTGCAGAGCGATAGATAGAAGCAGCTGCAAATCAGACTTTAATGTTTTAAGTATGGCCAGGAGGTTTTGTTCTTTATCAAAATAGATGTTCTTTTCCATTGCTCTTTCTCCTTTTTTTTTTTTTTTGAGTATGTGAGCATTATCACTGGGTAATTTACAGCATCCTTTGGTGTTGATAGATGCATTCTTGGGTAGAATATTTTAAGTATTACCATTCTAAAGTTGAGCCATAGAAATGCAGCACACATCTGAGAAACATGAGTCAACGGAAGGCTGCCAGCCAAAATTCTGGCAAATGAAATGACTCTTGGTTAAGAACATCAAGATATGTACATTGTATAGTTGGTTCCCTAGACACTGAAGGTTAGGAAGACCTGCACAACAGATCCCAAAGGAGAACTGTAGACACACAGACTGAGGAAGTTAATTTGCTTTAATTAAAGTCTAAACCATATGGTGGTAACCTGACAACAAAGTGCAATATTTGGTATGACCTTTAAGAAAGAGGAAATGGAATTATGAGTTTCATAATCTGCATTCAAGTATGCTTGATAGATGAGATTGAATGTTACACAACAAAATAATTTTGTTGAGAAATGGTACACTAGTCAAAATTCAGCTCATTTATTCATTCCCTCAATGTGAAGCCCCAAGAATTGCTGAAGTAGTCAATTTTCATTCTTATTTTACCACGGAAATCATCGCCGTCATCATCTTCTTCTTCTTGAAGATTTTGTTTGTGTGTGCACACACATGTAGTGATCAAATGTCAACTTTCATGAGTTGGTTCTTTCCTTCTACTACGTGGTTTCTGGGGCTCAAATTTATGTCCACAGGCTTGCTAGACAGGTGCGTTCAGCCACAGAACCATCTCACCCCTCCTCCTCCTCCTCCTCCTCCTCCTCCTCCTCCTCCTCCTCCTCCTCCTCCTTCTTTTTTTGTGATATTGTAATTGAACCTAGTATCACAACCGGACCCCACACAAGCATTTTGTCTCCCAGCCCTCCTTGCTTTTTTAAATAGAATATTTTAATAACCCTATATTATTCAAAACAAATGTCAAGAAAACCTGCTCTTAATTTATCTTTTAGTTTTAATTTTTACATATGCTCCCTAAATAAAGCATTCCATGATTAATTAAGCATTATGCACATGATCAGATAAGACATAATTGAAGGGACCCATGTACTGTGGGGTGCTCCCTTCTGGACCCGGGACTGGGAACAGACCATACCCAAACACCAATTTCTAAGCACAAACCAAATACGAAGAGATCCTCTATTAAGCAAGGAAAAGAGACAAGGTGGCTGAATCAGAATTGGGCAGAAACAGTAGCAAATAGATTTGCAAAGTGTTAATTTTATAGGGAAAAGTGGGAGGTCTGTGTAAGAATGAGCTAGGATGTCTTGGTAAGTTCTGATTGGTTATTTTAATGAGGTTAGCCAAAATAATTAATTTTGATTGCTGGACCTTGGTGATCAGTCTCAGGAATGAGTCAGGCATAACAAAGTGGCCAAAAAAGGGATCTTGGTGGCTAGCTTTAGGAATATAATGTAACGGTTTAGCAAGGAGGGGGAAGGGAAAGGGCACCCCCCCCCCTGCCATGTTTGCCAGGCTTGGGCATGCTAGAGTCCTTCAATAATTATTGTAAATAACAATGGATTATGTACATCAAAATCATTGTCAAACATGCTGTGACAGATGATTGAAAGAATTGATTCAGTACAACCACTGTGGAAATCAGTATGGCGGTTTCTCAGAAAATTAGGAATCGAACTACCTCAAGACCCAGCCATCCCACTCTTGGGCATATACCCAAGGAATGCTGATTCATACCATAAAGATACATGCTCAGCTATGTTCATAGCAGCACTATTTGTAATAGCCAGAACCTGGAAACAACCTAGATGCCCATCAACGGAAGAATGGATGAAAAAAATGTGGTACATATACACAATGGAGTACTACTCAGCAGAGAAAAACAATGAAAGCATGAAATTTGCAGGCAAATGGATGGAACTAGAAAAAAATCATCCTGAGTGAGGTAACACAAACCCAGAAAGACAGTTATGGTATGTACTCACTCATTGGTGGATTCTAGATATAAAATAAAGAACAATCAGACCACAACCCATAGAACCATAGAGGCTATATATATATAGCATGGAGGTCCCTAGGACGACTGTGGCATATAATAAATTTCAGTTTTACTCAATTATTAAAAAAATAGCCAAATGAATGGAAACACATGAACTATGAACCAAAGGCTGAGGGGCCCCCAGCTGGATCAGGCCCTCTGAATAGGTGAGACAGTTGATTGGCTTGATCAGTTTGGGAGGCAACTAGGCAGTGGGACCAAGTCCTGTGCTCATGGCATGAGTTGGCTGTTTGAAACCTGGAACTTATGCAGGGACACTTGGCTCAGTCTGGGAGGAAGGGACTGGACCTCCCTGGACTGAGTCTACCAAGTTGATCACAGTCTGTGGGGGAGGGCTTGTCCTGGAGGAGGTGGGAATGGAGGGTGGGCTGGGGGTAAGGGGAGGGGGTGGGAGGGGGGAGAATAGGGGAACCCATGGCTGATATGTAGAACTGAATGGTATTGTAAAATAAAAAATATATATAAAAAAATAAAAAAATAAAAGAAAAAAAAAGAATTGATTCAGGAGTAAGTACAAGATTATGAGGATGTGGGATCTCTTATGATTTGAGTGTAACCGAACAAGCTCCATTGTGAAGATACCATCTTCTCACACTTGTACCCATGGAACCAGCCAGCTCTGCACACAGCATTGGGTCAGCAGCTTATGCATAATATTATCTGGACCCTGCTTTGTTTATGTTATCTTTGGAAAAGGTGGTCTAACACATACGAAAAACAAAAGGCCAGCATAGGCAAATATTGGACTGTATTCTAAGTTACATAAACAACATCTGAAGAATTCAGAGGAGGGAAAGCATAGTGTATTGTTTGATATACTTTGGTCACAGGAAAGCATGTAAGAGCTGTAAAAAATAAACTAAGATTTCAAGGGGGTACATTCGACTTTGGTTCAGCAATATTCTCCTCTCTTTGCTCAAATCCTTTTAGTATCTTGGTGATGATTTTAGATATGATACAAGTAAAGGACCCCTGATCTGAAATCTAAAATTCAAAATGTTCCTAAACTTGAAACTTTCTGGGTACCAAAGTGATGATCCCAGTGGAAAAATCGTACATCATGAAACTTTGTTTTGTGTACAAAATTACTGAAAATATTACATAGAATATCCTTGAGGCTATGGGTATATAAAAATTGAGAAGATGGCATCTTCACAATGGAGCTTGTTCAGTTACACTCAAACCATGAGAGATCCAACTTCCTCATAATCTTGCACATATGAAAAAAAGTTTTAGACTTGGGTTCCATTCCCTAGTTGCCTCATTATGTATATGCAAATATTTCAGGGTGACAAGACTCTGAAGTCTGAAGTCCTTCTGGTCACTAACATTTTAGATAACGAACACTCAGAATGTGTGCATGTAATTTAGTCTGTGCCTAAAAGCACTCCTGACACACTGTATTGTCACTCTCATTTTTGATTAATAGAACAAAATAACTGTTTCACCTAAAAACTAGCATGTGATTTCATTATTGATGAAAACAGTTAGAAGGCAGAAAAGTCATTAAGTTAGTACCAACACTTGTGTCCTTTCATGCCTCTGAAAATGATCTATGCCAGCAGGTTCCCGTATCTGGTACACCACATAAGAAAAATGGGTGCAAACTTCAAGCTCTATGGGTTTATCAAATCCTCTAGTTACTTATACAATCAACATAATATTCATTGTGTAACATGCAGCAAATAAAAATAAATGTAAAATTGGAACAAAAATGCAAAAAGCACCAGTAATTTCAACTCCAAGATATAAAGCAAACATATGGGAAATCATGTAGATGTGTAAGTATAATGCAATTCATATCTATTCATAAATGAACCTGTGTTTACATATATATATATGATCAAGTAAACTTAAAAACTAATATATGCTTACATTTGGCTTACAAATATATGTTTTTATTACATTGGGCTTATAACATTAACACTATATTGAAACCTGAACATTTTTGTACAATTGCATTAGTGTATTTGAGTATATCTCCAATTTTTATTCATTATCTATTTTAACCATCCTGCCATTATTGGACTTTCAGACTGAGTGTCATATAGACAGACTCTCATTACGTAGTATAAACTGGCTTTGAACACATGATTGTTCTGCCTCAGCTATTTTTCTTTTTAACTTTTTATTGATTCTTTGTGGATTTCACATCCTGCGTCCCGATCCAATTCATCTCCCCATGCCTTCGTATCCACTCTCTGCTCTTGCAACCTCTCCTCAAAATAAAATAAAATCTAAAAGAAAAACCCAAAACCCAAACCCAAACAAACAAAAAGCAAACAAAAACCAAACCAAAATCAAACCAAACAAACACTTGTAAGTGTTCATTGCAATGAGTCATGGGTCTAGTTGGAGGCCTCTGGCTTCTGCTACACTACCTGCACCCTCTCTGGGACTCCTCTTGGATATCCTGTTGTTGCCTTGTGTCATGGAGATCCTGTGGCTTTGGATCTGCAGGTCCCCCCCCTTCACATGCTCCAGCCATTCATAGATGAGGTGGGTGCTGGGGTGAGCTACCTTGCAGTCCTGGTTCTGGGCCTGGGTGGTAGCTGGGTTGGTCAGCCTGCCAGCTTTCCCTCATTGTTACCACCCCAGCGAGCTCTCCAGCACTGCCGGGGCTAGCTCACGCGGGGCAGCAGGCATTAAGGAGGGGGGACAGTTAGTTCTCCCACTCTCATGCCCTCACGCGTGGCTCACGTGCACCCATACTGCTAGGGCCAGCTCTACTGTTTTGTCCAGGTGAGTGCTGCAGTTGGTGAAGGGCAGGACCTGCTTTTCCCCTCTCACGCCTCTGAGGCCAGCTCTCCAGCCTGCGCAGGTGGCAAGGGGCCGGGTGGGGGCACCTTTCCTCCACCCATGCCACCAAATGGCATACAGGGGAGGGGGCAGAGTCAGCTCTCCTGCTCTCACACCCTCAGGGCCTGCTCATCTGCATCCCCCCACCAATAGGGTCAGCTCTAGTATGCTGCCCACTGCCTTGGTTTCTTAATATTATGGTGTAGAAGGATCCGTTTCCAGCTCCTTCTTGTACACACTTGTTTTTAAAAAGTCCAGCAATCAAATCATAACTGAGTGCTTAAAATTAAGATCATTCAACATATAAAAGGATTTTTTTAAAACTGTATTTTGTCATCACTAACTGATTGTATTGCTTGGTGTAATCAGTCTGAAGTCAGGCAGCGTGACGGTGACCCAGTCCTTCCCATGCTATAGTTAACTTTCCTCTCAACAGTGTTTTATAGCAAAAAGGTTGCAAGTGTTATGTTTTGAGTCAGACTATTTTATTTTCAGCTTGATGATGAAAGGAGGCATTTAAAACATGTTTCATTTCTTTAGAGGAACCTTGTGAGGAAAACCTTTGGAAGTCAATGCCGCTATTCTGTCTTGGACACTAGCATGGAGTCATAGAATCACTCACTTGCAAGAAACCCCTGACATTTCCCTGGCTCTGGGGACTGAGACTAGGGCCTTGCTCACACTAGGCAAGTGCTTTACCACTGATTAATAGTCCTAGCCCTGTTTTTGCTTTTTTTTTTCTTTTTTGAGCTTAAGTCTTTTTATTCCAAAAATGCAATTAATGTAGTGAAGGAATATGTCTAAATTCAGGAAGCTCTACAATTTAGTCGTCTTGACTTTTGCTTTTAATTTCCAAAGAATTATTTACTATGTATATCCAATAATTTTTTTGAGTATCGCAAAAGTTTATCAGAAAGTTTCATAGGAAAATGTACATGAGCCAATTCTACACCCCAGTCAAAGAGGCCCTTTGGGGAGGCATGTGGACTCCTCTGCTGAACAGCCCTTGTGAACAGCCATTGTTTAGACTTTTTCCAAGGCTTCTAACATGATGCTGCTGTTTCCTTGTATGGCCACCGTTCCGGTGTTATTCTGTTGCCTACTGTTTGCCATCTCCACACACTCATCAATCACAAGATTCATAAAGATCAAAGCCCCGTGGTATTCCTTATTCGTGTCTGCCATCATTTAACTTCAACGATAACTTTTTGTCCATAAATTTCTTCAGTTCGGGAGGGTGGGCCTTGCTCATGGCAACCCCTGCAGCAGGCTTGGCACGATGGCAAAGGAGTGGCTGGCCACATATCTAGTGATTTAATATATAACTTAAATATGAAAACAACTGTTTCTTTTACTTGTGAAGAAAGTATATCTTTCTTATGGAGTCATAAAATCAAATAGCCAATGTTTCCAGCAGACTGTCAGTCTCACTCGAGGAAACATTGCTGGGGGTAATGTTTAGAATCTCTGAAGTAGTTTAAATAAAGTGAGCTGCAGAGTGAACTCATCTCAGAAATCCATGAAGTATGTGTCAGTATAGGTCCGGGTCAAAAGAGCCTTTGCAAGGCCGAAGGAATTACAGCATTGTGTGCAGATGGCCAGAGCCTCTGTACTGAGAACTAGGATGTACTGTAGAGGACAGAATTGAGACCTGTGGAAAAACCTGGTCTGAGGAGATTTACTGACAGAAAAAAATAAGGGTTGAAGAAGAGGGATCAACGATAAGCATGGGAATCTTTGTCTCAATTTTGAGGTAGAAAACAATCTCAGAATTACTGCTCCCGTCCCAGAAATAGGGTGGATTGTTTCATTCCTGTATTCCTGCTTCACTTGAGAATTTAATTCCAAAGCTTAATTTTAAGTATTGATATTCTAAGCTTTGTTGGATCACCAATCTGGAAATGTTTAGACAGGGTGCCAAATAAATTCTCGTGGAGAGACATCGTGTCATGATTATGTTGTAAGTAGTCTCCTTAATTAAGGAAAGTTAATAAGGTGAAGTGATCGCTCTCAGGGATTGGTGTTTCCAGATAATCTTTAAAATACCTCATTCAGCAAATAGACTTCATAATATGAACTTCCTTGTAATTATATCCCCACAAACCCTCCCTTATACCACTTTTTGCTCTTGTTCAAATTAATGGCCTCTTTTTCATTGTGATATGCATATATGTATGTATACACATATGTATTCCTAAATAAAACCTGCTCAGTCTGAATAATGCTACTTGTGTATATCACCTTACAGAAAAACTAACTTCAAATGGATGAGAGACCCAATCATGACAGCCGAAACACAGAAACTACCAGAAAGAAGAAAACATAGGCAGTACCCCATATTGGGTATAGGGAGGGACTTTCTGAATAGGACTTCATTTTCCCAAAAATTAAGGCCAACAATTGACAACTGACAAGTGGAACTTCATAAAACTAAAAAGATTGTGGACAGATAAAGAAACAATTGACTGGGTGAAAAGAAACCCAGAGAATGAAAGAGAACCCTTGTCAGTTCTACATGTGACAGAGGATTAAGACACAGAATACATAAAGAACTCAAAAAACAAAGAATGAAAAAACAAAACTGCAAATAACCCACTTGAAAATAGGACTCAAATAGAGAGTTCTCAAAAGAAGAAAAAAACAGCTAACAAATATCACAAAACTTTTCACTGTTACTAGTAATCAGGGAAATGCAAATCAAAACAACTTTGAGATTTCATTTTACCCCAGTTAGAATAGCCAAGATCAACAATTCACAACAAATGCTGAGGGGATGCAGTGAAGAAGAAATCCGTATTCAGTGTCCTGAGCCGTTAAACTGGTGCAGCCACTATGAAAATAAGTGTAGAGAATCTTCAAAAAGCTAAAAACAAATCCCCCATATGACCCAGCTATCCTGTTCCTTGGCATATGGCAAGGCTGACATCCTACTTCAGAGATACACCCAGTCACGTTCATTGATGCTCTATTCACAATAGCTAGGACATGGAAACAACCTAAATGTCCTTCATCCAATAAATGGATAATGAAATGTGTTACACATACACTAGGGAATATTATTCAGCTGTAAAGAAAAAAATGAAACCATGAACTCTGTAGGTAAACAGATGGAACTAGAAAAGATCGTATTAAGTGAGGTAATTCAGATCTAGAAAGACAAATGTCCCATGTTCTCTCTCATTGGAGGCACTTAGCTCCAAGTCTTCAGATGTGAATACATATCCTGGAGTAACTACCGAAATCAGACAAGGGAAAAGGGACCATACCAGATTAGGGGAATTGGGAAGCAATAGAGATGGGAATGGCAGGGTACAAGTGATCTGACTGGGAACATTGGAAAGAGAAAATATTTTTTTTCCCTTTTTAAAAATTTTATAATTGATTTAACTTTTCATATCAGCCATGGAGAAAATCTTTAGGGAGGGGAGAAGGAGGTTAATACAGAAGAAGGAGGGAGGAGTATAAAATGACAGTTAGAAATCATACTAGTAACTGTTTATCTACAAAAACCTATAATACACACAATTCTGTGTATAAATATAGTTTGAATGAACTTTTCTCATCTGGGCTGAAAATTCTCCCTCCAAAAGCAAAAGGCTGCTTAGCAACTCTCCCCCAATACTTCTTTTTAGTTGACACCCTTTGGATTTCTGTGAGTACTTTTTTTTCTTGTAGGATTTATTAATATTTTATTGTTGTCTCTAAATTCAATTTGTCCAATGACTTGTGGGGACGAAAATGACTTTAAATTTTCCCTCTGGTAAGAAATAGGCAGTTTTGAAACAAATAGAATAATATGATATCTTATTTACATGTATGTAGTCAGCTCATGGAATTTACAGTTCAAAAGGTAGTACAGACAGAATGAATTCTGCAGGGTAGACAATAAGATGTGTTTAGAAAGGGGTTGGGGCCATTCCAACTATATGTTTGGCTCTGGGATTAGAAATCATGAAAATAAGTAGATCTTTCTTTCCCAAGTGTCTTTCTTTGCTCAAGTTAACAAACAGGAACAGGCTGAAAGGGCCAATGATTTTACTCTATAGAAATTTATGATGCTGCTACACAGCTTCCAGATCTGGGAAGACTCTCAGAGTAACAGAATACAGGTTCCTCTGATGCTCTTACCCCTCTAGTTATGCATTGTATTAACACATTTCACACAAAACTTGCTATTTTAGCCAACTTTCACTTCTCTTATTCTTTAGAATATCAGCTAGGATATATATCACTGAAGTGGTGTAATCTTTTGCTTAGATGTTTCTAGTTATAGAGAAATCACTGACTCATGTTTGAGTCTGACCATCTGCAGTAGATAGAAAATTCTTCAGTGTTTCTCTTAAAAGTGTGATGTTCTATAACTTCCACATCTTGATTCTGTGTGGCACTCTGTGCCACAGACTGGCCCATCGGGGGTACCATGACCATAGGGGGACCAGAGCTTGGGTAGTCAGGAAGGCAAGGATTCGGCAAATGACAGACAGACAACACACTCAGAAATGGTTTGAATCTGCTGCAATTTTACTTCTGCAAATCAGTAGTTTATATACAGAAAAGAAAACTATCAAGTCATACAAGGAGCAACAAGAGCTTGGCAATAATTCAATTACATGATCTTTAAAAACAGTAAGCATATAATTATTAATCGGCGCTAGACTTATCCCTTCATTCACAAGAACTTTATGACCCAAAGAGCAGTCTGTGTTTTTTAAACTTAGTACAGTCCCTAGACTTGTGTAGGCTTCTTTGCAGTTGCGGCTGTATCCTTCATCTTTATCTCAGCCGCTCGCTAGTTTATTCTGCACTTTTACTTTTTTGGTTCTCATGACCCATTTAGCCAATTTGGATACTGCAGATCCTCTCTAAGTCTTTCTTCAGTTCTTTACCATATATCTCTTCTAATATAAAATCTTTTTACCTGCTGGAATATGGACTCTTGTACTTTTATACCTGTAAGGGGAAGGGATTCTGCTATAGTCCTTAAGTTTTCCATGCTGAACTTCCTCAACAGAGGGGCTCACCATCTGCCTCCTATGAGATAATGTTTTCTGCCATAAATCACTTTAGTTGGGATTCCTAAAGGATTCCTAGTGGGTGAGTGTTCATTCCCTAGAAGTGCCTGAACTATTATACTTTCTACTATCTAGTGGCTTGAAGTCTTTAAGGAAGAGCTCATTCTGTTATATCTAAATAAAGTCCATGTCCAACTTCCCCTTTCCTCCATAGTTCACAACCCAAGCATTCATTAATTTTGGCTGTGCTTCATAGATTAATTAGAACATTATCAGAAAAGCAGTTATACACAACCCATAGCCCAGAGAGCTCATGATCCGCAAAGCATGTTTCCTTTGAGAAGGAAGCATAACACGGACACTCTGCCAGGGACCTCCAGGGAGCTTAGTCCCGTGGGACACATATCTCCCGTCCGCTATTATTGACATAATTGTTCATGTCATATGGACGACACTGGAGTTGGTATGGCAACTCTGGAGAAAAAAACTTCTTGTAGAGGCACTGCTGTCAGGAAATAAAAAAAAAAAAACCATTAGTAATTTTTTTCTCTGTGTAGGTGAGAAGTGTAGAGACAATACAGATTACAGAATGCTGTAAGCTTCCTGATATTTATCCTGTATGTGAAGAGTTATTATAACAAGTTATAAAGTTAAAAGGGTATTGCTGTAGGATGGTCTGTATGTCAAATTGCTCTGATTGGTCAATAAATAAAACACTGATTGGCCAGTGGCCAGGCAGGAAGTAGGTGGGACAAGGAGAGAGGAGAAATCTGGGAAGCGGAAGGCTGAGGCAGACAGACACTGCCAGCCACCACCATAACCAGCAGCATGTGAAGACACCGGTAAGCCACCAGACACGTGGCAAGATATAGATTTATGGAAATGGATTAATTTAAGCTATAAGAACAGTTATCAAGAAGCCTACCACAGCCATATAGTTTGTATGCAATATAAGTCTCTGTGTTTACTTGGTTGGGTCTGAGTGGCTGTGGGACTGGCGGGTGACAAAGATTTGTCCTGACTGTGGGCAAGGCAGGAAAACTCTAGCTACAGGGTATAATTTAACTTTGTAAATAATAAGTATTTCCTACATATGAAAGAAGGGATGATGTAGGTGACTATGTAGAAATGTATCTTAACTTTTTCATTTAAGTTTTTTCTGTTCAAGGCAAGGTCTCTTGAGTTTTAGGTTAGCCTTGAATTTGCTGTGTAACTGAGGATGATCATGAACTTCTGATCACCCTGCCTCAGCTCCCCAAGTTTTGGGGTTACAAGAATGCACTATCACTTACAGTTTATGAAGTGCTGAGGATCAAACCCAGGACTTCTGTGTGCCAGGCTGAGGTACAACATCCCCAGCACGTGTAGATTTTTCTCAATCAAACGAACTCTTTCAATCACAGAACTAAATTTTATACTTGAATTTTATACTTGAATGTTTTGCAATTTAAAATCTTTTTATGTAATTAAAATGTGATTGTATATTTTCCTCTCCCTCTCATACCTCCAACTCTTCCCATGTTCTCCATTCATGGCTTCTCATTCATATATATATATATATATATATATATATATATATATATATATATATATATGGCTGGAGAGATGGCTCAGCGGTTAAGAGCACTGGCTGTTCTTTCAGAGGTCCTGAGTTCAATTCCTAGCAGCCAAAAGGTGGCTCACAACTAGATATACATGCAGGCAGAACATTATATGCATAATAAATAAAATAAATCTTAAAAAAGAATAGATATATATGTATATATATATATGAATAAATACATAAATGCAACCTGTTGAGTATGTTTAGTGTTGCTTATATGTTTATGCTTTTAGGGCCAACCCCTTGGAATTGAATAATAATCTAGGAGGCTCATACCTATGGGGAAGACTAATTCTCCCTCTTAGCAGTCTTCAATTGCCAGTGGCTCTTTATTTAAGGACGGAACCCTGTGAGATTTCTCTTTTTCACATTGGAGAGTATCTTAGTTACTTTCTTTTCTTTCCTTTCTTTTTTTCCTGTTATGTCACAACATTGTTTATGAACTTTTTTTACAATACAAAGAGAAAATACAGGTGTGTAATATATGGATACAGCTAAATGCAGAATGGTGATTTATTTTTTCTTCAAGAGGCTATGGTTCCCATTTCTTGTAAAACAAAGAGGCCGAGTATAGGTAGTAACAGGTTTGTTGTTAGCTTTGCAATTTGCCTAGAAATGATCTACAAATGCATTTCTCTACCTGCTACTTACCATAAAGCATAAAAATGGAGTTAAAGGAAAGTGTCCTCACTGGTTCCTACTATATAGAAATATATTCTTTTTTTTTGTCATTTTTATTTTATTTTATTTTATTTTACAATACCATTCAGTTCTACATATCTGCCACGGGTTCCCCTATTCTCCCCCCTCCCACACCCACCCCTTACTCCCAGCCCACCCCCCATTCCCACCTCCTCCAGGGCAAATCCTCCCCCCGAGGACTGCGATCAACCTGGTAGACTCAGTCCAGGCAGGTCCAGTCCCTTCCTCCCAGCCTGAGCCAAGTGTCCCTGCATAAGCTCCAGGTTTCAAACAGCCAACTCATGCAATGAGCACAGGACTCGGTCCCACTGCCTAGTTGCCTTCCAAACTGATCAAGCCAATCAACTGTCACACCTATTCAGAGGGCCTGATCCAGCTGGGGGCCCCTCAGCCTTTGGTTCATAGTTCATGTGTTTCCATTCATTTAGCTATTTTTTTCAATAATTGAGTAAAACTGAAATTTATTATAAGCCACAGTCATCCTAGGGGCCTCCATGCTATATATATATAGCCTTCATGGTTCTATGGGTTGTGGTCTGATTGTTCTTTATTTTATATCTAGAATCCACTTCTGAGTGAGTACATACCATGACTGACTTTCTGGGTTTGTGTTACCTCACTCAGGATGATTTTTTCTAGTTCCATCCATTTGCCTGCAAATTTCATGCTTTCATTGTTTTTCTCTGCTGAGTAGTACTCCATTGTGTATATGTACCACATTCATACTGGGTTTTCTTGCCAAGACTTAATATGAGGGGAGGAGCTTAGTCCTATCACAACTTGATATGCATGCTTTGTTGACACCATGGGAAGTCTGTTCCTTTCTGGACAGAAACAGAGGAAGAGTGGATTCACAGCGCGTGGAGGATGGAAGGAGAGGAAGGAGGGGAAATGGCAGTTGGGATGTAAAAAAAATAATTAATAAAAAATGAAGCATCAATGAGATTCTGGCTAAAGAGCACTTCCACACCCACCCACCCACCCATCCATACACACACACACACACACACACACACACACACACATACACACATAACCCCAAACAAACAAACACAGCAAGAAAGACTGTTAAAAAAAGTCCTAGCTACACTGTAAGTGCATACTTTTTTTTCCCATGTGTACTTTCAAATAATGGAAGTGTCAAAAAAAGGAACCACTGTGTTAGACTAAGTATATAGCCTGTGTTGAATGAAACCTCTATATTATAATAATCACAGAGAAGTGTAGTTTGTACCATATTATGGCACTATATCAATGAAAACCTTCCAGAATCTTTTTATTTTAGAATATTCTATAAATAATCAAACTATCGCCGGGCGGTGGTGGCGCACGCCTTTAATCCCAGCACTCGGGAGGCAGAGCCAGGCGGATCTCTGTGAGTTCGAGGCCAGCCTGGGCTACCAAGTGAGTCCCAGGAAAGGCGCAAAGCTACACAGAGAAACCCGGTCTCGAAAAACCAAAAAAAAAAAAAAAAATCAAACTATCACAATATAATTATACAACAGTAAAATGTTTTCTTGTATTAAATTTAAGACATCTTTTTAATTAAAAAAAGAGAAAATATAGAAAGGTACTTAGAGCTGTTAATTTCTTATATTTTTGGTTGTGAGCCTAGCCTTTAACGACTGAGCCATCTCTCCAGCCCCAAGAGCTGTTAATTTCTAAGTGTACAAGACCTTAAACAATCCAAGGCATTTTTATCTCCTTTAAGAACAACAACAGAGACTAATTTTTGTCATGTTGTTAAATCCATCATTATATGGATACAATTGGTGTAAACTGGTCAAATGGACAGCAAACCCTAATGTCCAAGCTGGCATATTTGCACCTAAGACATATCGGGGGGTCAATAGAGTTTAAGAGATCTTGCCTTCCTTCTTGTTCTTTTCCAACGTCCTTGAAGAGTTCTGTTGCTCTAAAAGATGTTGCTGGGCTTCCCAGTTTGCGTTTTTTGACTTCAAACTGATGTCTTTCCCCTAACCCTTTGTACTTCTAAATTCCTTTTCACTTGCTCCTGGCGCCGCTGGAGCTCTATTTCTGAGTCCTTCAGGTTTTGAACTTTTTCTTTGACCATCATCTCAAACACTTGTTTCATCTCCATCTTCTTCATCTTGGCTACATGGTCCCTTCTCTCTCCTTCCGTCTGAGCCAGAGGGCTCTTAGTAAGTTGCCCTTTGTTCTTGTTATCTGCTCCATTGTAAGTCACCCCTGCTAGTTTTTGCCCTCATAGTGTACATCATTAGTAACATTCGGCATGTGTGTTCTTATCAATGTATTTCTTAGAGTTGTAAAATCATGATCTTCACCATTTTCAACTTTAGCCACACCCCAAGGGTGTGTCTTCCTCTGACTCTTTTGGCATTGGCTTTGATGATACCTTTACTAGTAGGAGGTAAATGGTACCTGATGGGTTTTTTTTTTTTTTTTTGCTAGCCTTATTTTCTTTTTCATTATCTGTTTCTGGAAATTTGTGTATTTTAATGTGATGTCCTTGGTTTCTTTTATTGTCTGTTTTTTATACTGTTGGCATTCTTCTGGTGTGAGTGTGTCTGCTCTGGCAATTAGTGGGATGAGATTCACTTTTTCATGCAAGAGTTTTGTAAACTCATCAGTTTAAGTCCATGTTCTGAAGGAGCAATGAAGTATAAACAACACTGCACCCTGTTATCAGCATCGAGAATTACTATTACTATTACCAGTTACTATTACCCATCGCATCTCCAAACCCTGGGATATCAACTGTGGCCAGCAGCAACTGAACACCACCTCTTTTGATCAAAACTTTGGATTGCTTCACCTATACAGTATTTTTTATTCTGAGAAGGCCCTGGATACTTTGGAGAATATAAAACTGTGAGGATCAATGAGTTGATTAATGTTGACTTTCCCTGTCCAGATTTACCTACTACCACAAGGTGAACTCAAATCCTCTTTTCACTGTATTTATTTATTTATTTATTTATTTATTTATTTATTTATTTATTTATTCATTCATTCATTTATTTATTTTTTATTTTATGTGCGTTGGTGTTTTTGTCCTGGGTGTCAGGTCCCCTGGAGCTGGGGTTACAGACAGTTGTGAACTGCCACGTAGGTGCTAGGAATTGAACCTGGGTCCTCTGGAAGAGCAGTCAGTGCTCTTAACTGCTGAGCCATCTCTCCAGCCCTCACTGACTTTTTTGTATACTTGATTTGGAAGATTGGCAAATCCCATATGACCTTTGAGGAACCACAGTTTGCTATGTGCAGTGTGAACTTCATTGGCACTGGAGCAGATTTGCTGCATGTCGTTAACCTCCATGTCTACAGTGGCCTAATCTGGGTACTTCTGTTGGGGTGGGTAGTAGGGTGTTTTGTATGTTTCTTCAACACTGGCTCTAAGGTGAGCTGTGCTACATTTATTATTCTTAGTTACTGTTCTATTGCTGTGAAGAGACACCATGACCAAGGCAACTTATAAAAGAAAGCATTTAATTGAGGCTTGCTTACGGTTTCAGAGGGTAAGTTAAGTCCATGATCATCATGAAGGGGGCCATGCAGCAGGCAGGCATGGTACTGGGGCAGTAGGTGAGAGTTTAAATCTGATCCATAGTCACAAGGCAGAGAATGAGAGCTAAGTAGAATGGTGTGGGCTTTTAAAGCCTTAAATCCCACCCCTAGTGACACACCTTCTTCAATAAGACCACACCTCCTAATCCTTATCGAATAGTTCCACCCACTTGGGACCAAGCATTCAAACATATGCACTTACAGAGGCCATTCTCATTCAAACCACCACAGCAGTCAACTGGTGTTGTCATTATTCAGATTTTGTTCCAGAGTCATATCTTCCGTTGAGGTTTTATGGATGGAGCTTCCTGGTCATTTCTAGGGGAGCACGATTTTGCAGGAGACTTTCTGGTCTTCCTCCTTTCCTGAAATGTGTCTTAAGATTTCAGTATAGGAGTTTTGTTATAGATGAATCCAATGGAGCTGGGCATCCCGTGATTAGTTGTGGTTTTCTGTGATGGTCTCTGTTTTCTGCAAAGAGAAGCTTCTTTAATGAGGTACAAAGCAAGAGTTACACTTACCTGAGAGTGTAAGGATATGTTTTTACATGCAGTTAGGAATTATTATGGTCTAGTGGAGTGGCAGTAGTGTGTTCCTCTCTACGATCCATAGCCTCACTAGTCCTTGGTAATTGGCTAGGTTTCAAGTACTAGACATTATTTCCCTTCTGTTTATTGAGTCTTAAGTCCAGGTAGAGAGTTGTTGGTTTCCACAATATATGAATGCCACTGTTGCCCCTTTAGGGGTACCTTGCCATAGTGTCCATTGCTGTGGTTCATGGGTGTCATAGCTGGGTAGCTTTCATTGCATTTTCTGGTATATAAAAACTAGTCATTGGGAGGAGGTTTATGGATTAGATCAAGATCAATTACTCTAAGTCCTGTGTCCAAAGTATGTGGAATATTTAGCAATAGGAACTTACTTTCATCTTCTTTGGAGCAACCAAGGGCAACAGTAATATCCTATGTTCCTTGGACTACTCTGATCAGCAACTCAAAAGGAGATTTCTCATGCCTGGTACAGGAGTTTTCTTTAGATTGTCACCCAATGTAATGTAACTTCATATATACATGCATATGCTTACATGTGTTATATGTAATTTTAGGTCAGTATAAAATAATATTTCCTTATGTCTATTTTGAACATTATTAGTGCTATTTACCCTTCACTCCATTTTCCTTCTGTAATTCCCCTCCTCCCTCCCCAGCTCTCCCTTTATATCACCCATACAGAGTTCTACTGCTACTCCTCTATCTAGAGTCCCTTCTCTCCCCTCCCCCCCTGTTTCTTTTTGCTTTCCTGGTTTCTGCAGCTACTCCAGGTTATATACTCACATCTGAAGATTTCGAGCTAGGAACCACAAATAAGAAAACATGACAGCAAGTCGAAGAGAACAAATCAGAGAAAACATTGGTCTCTCTGTGTTGGGCTGACTTCACTTAGTATAATATTTTTCAGTTCTATCCACTTAGCTGAAAATTTCACGATTTCATTTTTCTCTACAGCTGAATAGTATTCTAGGTTTCTATGCACCACGTTTTCATGACCCATTTGCTGTTTGAAGGACATTTAGGTTGTTTTCATTTCCTAGCTATTGTGAATAGAGCAGCAATGATCATGGATGAGCAAGTGTCTGGGGAGTAGGATGTTGAGTCCCATGGGCATATGCCAAGGAGTGAATAGAGCTAGGTCATAGGGTAGATTTACTTTTAGCCTTTTGAGAATTCTTCACACTGATGTCCACAGTGGCCACACCAGTTTGCAATCCCAAGAATGAATGAGGGTTCTCTCCTTACAACCTTGCCAGCATTTGTTGTGGGTGTTAATAATGAATTAATTTTTGTTAATATTTGCAAATAATGAATCTGGGAGTGTGGAAAATTATTGTCTTGGTACCACAAGGTACCTTATTGAAGTGCTAAGCAAAAGGGAAAATGTGTGCAGCTCATACACATACCAAAATATCTTCCCATATTATAGACCAAATGGAAAAAGGAACAAAAAAATTGAAAACAGAAATCATGATAGTGCTATGAAACACTGTTGTCCATAGGTCTTATGTCGTTGTCAGCCCAAAAGACTCTCTGGGACATGTCCAGAGGTCTGATGGGCCTACCTTGTGCTGCTTAGAAACAACTCTTCCATTGCATGATAGCACCAGGTCATGAAACAAGCAAAGAAAGGTTACATTTACAATTTTGATAATTTTGCTTACTCTAGATTTTATTTGAATTGATTTTTAAGTTTTAAGTGATTGCATTGAAATGTCATTGTTTTGATTCCTGAGTGTTTTGGTGTTCTTCAGAGTCTGTGCTCAAGATAAGTATGCTATTTGTTTTAAACTAACACCAGCCCTAGGTTATTACATATATAGAAACACCAAATAGCAATTAATTTAGAAATTAATAAGACAGGGATGAATGAAAGTAGGCTAACAAGATGAAAGTTATGTGGGATAAAAGTGAATCAGAAAATAAACTTCACTGTTTGTGTTTAAGGATTCATGGCTCAGCACTGAGTCACATGAAAAGGATTTTGGGAATAAACTGATTGCAGTCTCCCAAGTGCTGTCTAGTTATTCCACCACGAGCTCAACTCAGACATCAAAGAATGAGAAGTTATTTCCTGACGATAAGTCCTCTGGAGAACATGCTGGTTGTGGAAGAGATGATAAGCAATAAACATTGCTCTTCTGGAAGACCCTGGTTCAATTACCAGCACCAAAATGGAGGCTCATGATGACATCCCCAATTCCAGACACACATGCAGTAAAACACCCATATATATAAGATAAGGATTAAAAACAAGTAAATTTACACGGTGGCTAACATTCAGGATAAGCAAGGTAAGGGCATCTGGAAATTATGTTACTTGAGGAACAACTATGAAAGAAAGAAGAATTTATTTGGTAAAGGGATCAAACCTATTACGAGCAAGAAAACTCTCCAAATATGATTCTCAACTCCGGTTGTACAGGAGAGACATTACAGTTTCAACATCCAAGCAACATCTGAGATAAGGAGGATCAGAACTTTGCTGGTGTACACTCAGTTTTCTTTGATGGCTGCAGGGCAACCCAAATCAGGGAACCACTGGCTCAGAGGACAGTGAGGTGGTAGAAATGGCAGCCTTGTGTTATCCAGCCCAGTGGGACAGAGCTACCTTTCCCCTCCCACCTGCAGAAGGCTTTATATTTTGGCTCAATATAAAGAACACATTTGAGGGGCTGGAGAGATGTCAGCACTTAAGAACGCTAGCTGCTCTTGCACTGGATCTGGGTTCAATTCACAGCACCCCCACACTAGCTCACAACAGTCTATAACTCCAGTCACAGGAGATCTGATGCCTTTTTCTGGCTCCATGGATACTGCATACATGTGGTGCACAGACATACATGCTTGTGAAACACCCATACGCACAAAGTAAAAATAAAGTAAAAATAAGAAAGAGCACATTTGGGCCCATATTTTCTGAAAATACATTATGTAGAGACCCTCGTCACAGATAGTTGAGATTGGGTGTTGTGAGAAATCTTCTGGGAGGGTCAATTAGGCAATTTTGAATATTCTTTTCATTTTGATGATTCTATTACTCGGCGCCAAAAGATTTTTCTGCTTCCCACTTTAGAAGCATGCTCTTTTGCTCACTTGACTGACTCACCTGCTGCTCACTTTGATCTTAGGGCTCCTTTCTGCTCTTCCTCCTGATTAAGCCTGATTCAAGTCAGAACAATCACTTAGAGAAGACGCGCTCCGCCATAATCTAATTACTTAGATGCACATACTGCACAAGCGAGCCTCCAACAGGTCAGTTTTAGTTGTGTTCTGTGCAGAGTACCATCTGTGGTCCTTCAGGTGTGGTGATATTTGTATTCCCCAAAATATTATGCACCCTAATACACTTATCTGGGGTCAGAGAACAGAACAGCCACTAGATAGACATAGAGGCCAGAAAATGGTGGCACTCACACCTTTAATCCTAGCATTTTGAAGGCAGAGATCCATCTGAATCTCTGTGAGTTCAAAGCCACACTGGAAACAGCCAGGCATGGTGATTCATGCCTTTAATCCCAGGAAATGATGGCAGGAAGCAGAAAGGTATATAAGGCGTGAAGACCAGAAACTAGAAGCTTTAGCTGGTTAAGCTTTTAGGCTTTTGAGCAACAGCTCAACTGAGATTCATTCTGGATGAGGACTGAGACTTAGGCTTCCAGTCTGAGGAAACAGGATCAGCTGAGGAACTGGCGAGGTGAGGTGGCTGTGGCTTGTTCTGCTTCTCTGATCTTCCAGTGTTCACCCCAATACCTGGCATCAGGTTTGATTTTATTAATAAGACCATTTAAGATTCCTGCTACACTGCCTTATGATTTTGTAATTATTTTTTCTCCCTCCTGTGTCTGTTAGTCTCTGTCACCATAAAGTTATGAGGATCTACTCATGGGACTCCACCCTAATGATTCAATGTCTTATCTTTAATTTTTAATTTATTTTTGTTATTTACCTCTCTCCTCTGGCAGTGTGCAAAGTACCACGAACACTAGTCAGTAGGGATGAAGGCTCTAGTTAGGCACCAGCTCCACTTCTTCACGTTCAGTGAGTTATGTAAGTGTGGTCTTCATAATAGCGTCTTAACGGTGTGTGGAGAGCAACCAATAGCCTTGACAATAGCCTGAGCTGTTTAGGGGGTGGGTTTCCATGGGACCCGATGGGCCAACAACTCAATTAGATGTAACCCATTCTTAGCACTGGAAGTTTCACTTGGTGTTGAAAGATGTCTTGTTGGGGCGTTGTCTCCCTGTTATTTGATTTCTTGCATATATGTATATATTTTGAGAGGCTTCTACAGTAGTAGGTTTGCATATGACCCCGCAAATGGCCCTTAGTGTTAGATGTCCCTCCCTGTCGTCCCTCCCTTACCATTCTCTTCCTCTCCCTGTTTAATCCTGCTGTTCCACTCTGCCCCATCTCTCCGTAACTATACAGTCAAATCACTATTTTATGTGTATGGATAGTTTTGTCTGCACGTGTGTCTGTGCACCACTTGCATGACTGTCAGGGACGGAGGTCAGAAGAAAGCATCTAGTCCCTTGGTGTTGGAGTTACAATTGGTTCAGAGCTGCCATGTGGGTGTTAGGAATCAAGCCAGGGTCCTCTGGCAAAAGCAGCCAACACTCTTAACTTCTGAGCCATCTCTCCAGCTCCATAAATGCTCCTATTTATTCTATAACCACTATTTAAGTGCATGTCTGGTCATAGAAAAGGGAACACAATAGAAACAGGTTTACCAGGCTTCCTGCTTGGGGCTCCCATTTTCCCCATGGGAAGAGAGCTGGCTTTGGACCTTGCTTTCTTGTCTCTGCCAGGTTGTTGGCATTAACAAGTCAAGAGGGCTAATGCTGGGACTCTCAGACCTAGCTAAGCTTCCATGGACCTCCAAGTAGCCCAAGGCCAGGCTCAGAGGTATAGGGGGTTTCCTTGCCCCACCTCCCCTCACATGAATACTAAGGATCTCACGTTAGAGTGGGCTTTGTATCTCGGGTTGTACTGCAGACCTTGCAACATGAGGGTGAAGAGCAGCTCCAGGAGAGCCTCTTCTGGACCCTGCATCGACCACCCAGGGGCTGTGAAGGTGGAGAAGGAGAAGCTGGAGCCAAATTCTGGATGAGTCCCAGGACATAAAAGCTCTGAGGAAAGAATTATAGCAATTTGTCAAGCTGCTGGGACAATAGAGGACCACACTTCAGTACACCCAGGCCAATATGGGCTCACCCTGCGTGTTTTCTTTAGAAAGGTGTTCAGCCAGATGACCATCTGCTGCTCTGAGGCTCTGTAGCTGAGATTCAAGAGCAGGTGTAAGCTGCAGCCCCTGCTGCAGAAGTGGGTGGATGAGGCAGCAACAGGAGACCGTACAGATACTCAAAGCAGAGACCCTGGTGTAGGCCTGTAAGAGAAAGCCAATGGGTATCTTGAACCAAATGAGGGAAATCTTGGGCCGTGTTTCTGCCATGCTAGAAGACTAACCTAGAGCAGAACAGCCTCATTGTCGAGCAGCTTGGGCTGGAGTGGTCTAGTGTGGCTCTGTAACTGGTGCTACAAGGCAAATAATCACAAGCATTGACTCTTCTTACCCAGAGACTGTCAGGCTGCAAGGGTCTCATTTGTTGCCTTGGTAGGTGTGGTGGGAGGAGGAAGTGCTCTGTATCCTTTCCTCTGCCTCAGTGGTCCCACTTTTGTATCCCAGGTTTTGAGAGTCCATACTTCACCATACTTCCTTCTGTGGTCCTATTCCCAGAGGCTGAAGCCCTCCTCTGTCCCTGTCGCCCTTCTGGGATCTGCCATGCACTTAAACTGAGGCACATGCCTTGTCCAGGGATGTGTAGTAGAGGAAAAAGAGAAGGAAGGTAGATGAAGAGAATCTGGAGTCTACTCCAGAGGCTTTTGGCATTTCCTCTTCACTCATTAAGGAGGGAATTGGAAGCACAAAGGGTGGGGGCAGGAGCTTTGGAGGGAAGATGAAATTTGCAATGATATTCTTGACTTAATCCTTATATCCCTCTTCATTTTTCCTTTTCTTTTCTTTTTCTTTCTTTCTTTCTTTTTTTTTGAGACAGGGTTTCTCTGTGTAGCTTTGCACCTTTCCTGGAACTCACTTGGTAGCCCAGGCTGGCCTCAAACTTACTGAGATCCCCTTGGCTCTGCCTCCCGAGTGCTGGGATTAAAGGCGTGCGCCACCAACGCCCGGCTTCATTTTTTTTCTTAAAGAAACCCAGGATACAGAAACAAAGGGTTATTAGCATATGTATTCACATATGTATTTCATGTATGTGTGCATGTGTCCATGAAGCATTCTGATATTTCTCTATGGATTTATGTTTCTGAACATCATGTGAGAAGAGGCACACACTGCCTTTGTTATGGTCTATCCTTTCATGAATGTTTATACAGAAAACAGTGGTGGAATATAAAGATAGCATCTTCCTTTGGAGCAAGGAGCCAATATGCTTACTATTGATGATAAAAATTCAGATCCTCTGAGCTTTAGTTAGGCCCCTGCAAAGCAACCCACTATTCCTGCAGATGTTATTTGGTGATTTTCATGTTTCACTGTGGGAATTGGGGAGTTTGCAGAAGGAAACACTGATACTCTCTTGATTACTATCACTGTAATAAATTTTTTTTGCAGGGTTGTGGAATGAGTAAGGTTAAACTGGTACTAAACACTTAGGCTGAAAAATTTAAAGAGATAAGTAGGCTGAAAAATTTAAGGAGATGCTCCTTTGGAAATGCTGATTTCACTTCAACAATTCCCAAGTATTCATCACAGGCACTTCTTTTGCTGTAGACTCATTTTTTCTACCTCATGAATCTTTTGACTCTGACCTGGGAGCCCCTAGGCCTTCTGTAAAGTATGTACGCTAGTGTGGCATGCTAACTCATATTTTGTATATAGAGTGAATTCTTGACAGTTGGGCAATGAGGTCGAGATCTATGAATGAAGTTAAGTCAGCCTTTGCAAAGAGGTAGAATAAAGGCTTTGTAGGTCACTAGATGGAACTTGAAGGTTTCATGGGAAGTAGTACCAAGAACAATGGGCATCTAATATGGTCAGTCGGTTCATGAATGATCTTCCCCTTCATTTCTAATTAGGGATGAGGAGTTGGAGAGGTACTTACATGCCAAATGTCAGGATGTAGGTTAAATATTATTTTTTTTTTTAAAATAAGTTCTGATTGTTACTGGATAGAGAATTTCTTTGCTAGTTTGGTGATTAGTCTGAAGTGAGTTTCATTGTAACAACCAGTACTAGTGGGCAGAAGATTCCAATTTCTCTTAGATAATAATTACATGTCTTGGTATTTATCATTTATCAGGATCTACGCATTGACAGAAATGTGTCATGAGTTTTATATTTTATTCTATAAATCCACAGCCCCTCACAAGTATTGAGAAGAGGGGGATTCATGGTAGTTATAGCCAGAGACAAGGGGCATCATTAGCGCTTTGGCTAATTAAGCTTAGATGTTCAGCAGACAAATGAATGGACAAGAAAATATGACATTGTGTTCAGTCATAAAGAATTATATTGTACCCTTTATAGACAAATGGGCGAACTGGAGATCATATTAATCAAACTGAGACAGATTTAGAAAAAAAAATCTAGATTAAAATAGGATATATAACATGAAAATAGGAGATGAGTTACATGGGAAGAACATATTTGCTTATAGACAGGATCTAGATTTGTGAATAAGAGGACTAATTGGAGTGGGAGAAGGGACCAGAGAGGACAATGGGGGCAAATATGAGTAAAGTTCCACATATCTACACAGCATATGCATATGAGCAAATATGTGTGAAACCCATCATTTTGTAAGTGGTCCTAGTCTCATCTGCATCACGGTGATAAAGTACCAGACAAAATGCAACTCCAGGGAGAGAGGGTTTGTTTTAGGTCCCGTATCAAGGCAGTAAGTTGAGGTAGCTAGTCACATCCACAACTGAGCGCAGAGTGTGGATGAACACACACATGCTTACCACCCAGCTAACGCTCTCTACCCTTACATAATTTAGAATGTAAACCCAGGGAATGGTGCTGCCCATTTTCAGGCTAGGTATTCCTACAATAATTAACATAAGGAAGGCAATCTCCCAAAGTCAGCCCACAGGCCAACCCGACCTAGACCAAGCTTAATTATACTCTTTCCAGGATCATTCTAGATGGTGTCAAGTTGACAATTAAAATTAGCTATCATGTATAATAACTAAAACAGTAGTAAAGAAAAAGAACTTATGCCGGGCGGTGGTGGCGCACGCCTTTAATCCCAGCACTCGGGAGGCAGAGCCAGGCGGATCTCTGTGAGTTCGAGGCCAGCCTGGGCTACCAAGTGAGTTCCAGGAAAGGCGCAAAGCTACACAGAGAAACCCTGTCTCGGAAAAAAAACCAAAAACAAAAAAACAAACAAACCAAAAAAAAAAAAACAAAAAAAGAAAAAGAACTTAGGCTGGCTACCTTGGAATAGGAGAGGGCAGCTTACAGAGTGCTTGTGCATCTGTCTGTTTTTTCATTGCTATAATGAAATGTCAGAAGTAGGTATTTAGGTATTTGATATAGAAAAGAGGCTTTTTTAAAATTTAAAATCTCACAGTTTTAGAGGATGAAAATCCAGTGTTAGGGGACTACATCTGGTGATGGTTTGTCTGCTGGTGCAACCACATGGTGACAGGCGGAGGAGAGTGTACATATTCTGTTTCTCTCCTCTCATAAAGCCAGTAGGATCCAAACACGAAATGCTACTAGAATAACTGTATCTAATTCTAACTGCCTCCTAAAGGCCATATCTCTAAATATCATGGTTGGATTGACAGTACTAGATGTGAATAATCTTCTGTACAGCAGAAACCAAATCAAATCAAATAAAAAAGTGGTTACTCCCACAACAGTATTTGCCACAATATTTAACCAGTAGAGACATTGGGTTAGTCAGGGTTCTATCACTGTGAGGAGACACTATGGCCATGGCATATCTTATAAAAGAAAGCATTTAATTGGAGACTGGCTTACAGTTTCAGAGGTTTAGGCCATTACCAGCATGTGGGCATGCTGGCAAACATGGTAATTGGAAAAGGGGCTGAGAGTTCTACATCCAGATCTGCACTCAGCAGGAAGAAGGAGAGGAGGAGGGAGAGAGGGAGAGAGGGAGAGAGGGAGAGAGGGAGAGAGAGAGAGAGAGAGAGAGAGAGAGAGAGAGAGAGAGAGAGAGAGAGAGAGAGAGAGTGAGTGTCTCTGAGCCTGGCCGGGGCTGCTGAAAACCCCAAAGCCCATCCCTAGTGACACACTTCCTCCAACAAGGCCATACCTACCTCAACAAGGCTACACCTCCTAATATATCTCAAGTAACTTCACTCCCTAATGACCAAGCATTTAAATATATGTGCTTATGGGGCCATTCCTATTCAAACCACCACATTCTACTCCCTGATCCCCTTAGGCTTTTAACCATATTATAATGCAAATATGCATTCAGCCCAACTTCAAAAGTCCCCATGGTCTATAACAATCTCAACACTATTTAAAAGTCCAAAATTCAAAATCTCTTCTGAGACTCATAGGAATCTCTTAACTATAACCCTTGTAAAATAAAAAAGCAGATCACATACTTCCAACATACAGTGGCATAGAATATACATTTCTATTCCAAAAAGGAGGAAAGGAAGAAAAGTGAAGAAATACTGGACAAAAGCAAGACCTAAAACTATCAGAACAAACTCCAAACTCTGTATCTCCATGTCTGATGTCAAAGTGCTCTTCAGATCTTTAACTCCTTTTAACTTTGTTGACTGCAACACACTTCTTTCTCTTGGGCTGGTTCTCCAACCTGTTAACAGCTTTCCTAGGCAGGTATTCCATAACTCTGGCATCTCCAACATCTTGTGGTTTTCAAGGCAATCCAGGATTCACCTTTACCGTTTCATAAAATGGCTTCTCAGAGCCTCCATGCACCCCTGACATACGTTTGGCCTCACCAGCTTTCCTTAACCATCGAGGAAGATTCTGTAACCCCTTTATTGTATCTTTGACTCTAAAGCCAGAACCATGTGGTCTAAGCTGCCATGTTCTGCTGCTTGCTGGGGCTGGATCATGGCTCCTTTGGTTCAATTATATCTGCATTAACTTTCTATTGTTGATCATTTCCTTCACTGCTTAAATATTTCTTTAATTATTTTTCACAAAAGTAATTAAATTGGAAGCTTAGCTGGTGGGGCCTTGCCCTGAGGTCACCATTTCTTTCCTTCTATTTATCATCAGGCTTTTTTTTTTTTTTTTTAGCTTTTTGAGCACTGGACTTAGCTCCATTACACTTCTTTGTGCACCTTTTCTCTTCAAACTGTACATTTTGTATTTTTCCTTGGTCAGCTTGCTTCTTTTCATTACAGATCTGCTTAAGAGTGGCCACTAATAACCAAGCAGCAGTTAATTCTATAATTCTAGGTTGTCTTGGAATCTCATCTGCCAATACTGTTAATCCAAAACTCTTCAATTTAGCTTCAGGCAAATTTTTTTTGGACAAGGAAAGAAAGCAGCCACATTCTTCACCAAAATATCACAAGAATGGTCTCTAGGCCACTTACTAATATTCTTCTCCTCTGAAACCTCTTGAACCAGGCTGTCATAATCTGTATTTCTCTCTTCACCACTGTCTTCTACACTCCTACTAGTATGGCCAACTAAGACCCACTTAACCTGTTCAACTGATTTACTAATCCAAAGTCCACATTCCACCAACAAGCAGCATGGTAAGGCCTGTCACAGCAATACCCCACTCCTGGTACCAACTTCTGCCTTTGTCAGTGTTCTATAGCTGTGCAGAGACACCATGGCCACAACAGCTCCTATGAAGGAAAACATTTAATTGGGGCTTGCTTATAGTTTCAGAGATCTAGTCCATTATCGTCATGGTGGGGAGCATGGTAGCACACAGGCAGACATGGCACTGGAGCAGTAGCTGAGAGCTACATTCTGATCTATAGGCAGAGAGATAACCTGGGTCTAGCATGGGCTTTTGAAACCTCAAAGCTCACACTAAGTGGCACACTTTCTCTAACAAGGCCACACCTCCTAGTCTTTCTAACCCTGTCAAAGAGTTCCACTTCCTGGTGATTAAACTTTAAAATGTGTACCTCTAGGAGAAATTCTTATTCAAAACACCACAGCTGCTAAAAATATTTAAAAAATTTTAAAAAGATTTAATTTAAGTGTGTGTGTGCGTGCGTGCGTGCATGCGTGTGTGTGTGTGTGTGTGTGTGTGTGTGTGTGTGTTTGTGTGTGTGTCTCATGCAAATATCTGCAGAAGCCAGCAAAGGGCATCAGATACCCTGGAGTTGGAGTCACAGGTGGTTGTGAGGCACCTGATGTCGGTGCTAGGAACTGAACTCAGGTCTTTTGGGAGAGAAGGAAGAGGTCTTAATTGCTGAGCTATCTCACCAGCCTCCCAATTGTCTGTCTGTCTGTCTCTCCCTCCCTTCTCTCTCTCCCCTCTCTCTCTGCCTTCCTTCCTTCCTTCCTTCCTTCCTTCCTTCCTTCCTTCCTTCCTTCCTTCCTTCTTTCTTTCTTTCTTTCGACAGGGTCATACTATGTAGCCCTGGCTGGCCCCAAACTTGATAAGTAGGTCAGGCTGGCCTTGAACTCATAGTAATCTGCCTGCCCCTGTCTCCTGCATGCTGGTATTTAAACTTTATTTACATAATTATTGTTATTTGATTATTATTATCTTCTCTGTGTGTGGGCCACACATATGCCATGATGCACATGTAGAGGTCAGAGGAAGACTTGTGTGAGTCCGTTCTCCCCTACAGTGGGTCCTGAGATCAAACATCAGGTTGTCAAGCCTGAGCAGCAAGTGCTCTTGCCTACTGAGTCATTTTGCCAGCCCTAAAAATACTTTCATACCATTAATTTATGTGTGACATTTGGAATCTGCTGTTGATCCCTTGAGTGGGGAGAATTTTATGGAAGAACTGATGAATATTTCTTGAAATAGGATAGAATAATAACTTTTACTCTGGCTTAATTTGGTATTCCTCACACATAGTTAACCTTTCATGCTTATTTAATGTCTCCTATGATCATCATTAAAGGTACAGCAATGTTAGGTTTTAATTCACTTACTTGAAGAATTCACTGTGTCTTAGAGAGGCACACATATATTCTCCTTACCTCATACTCCCTGTTGCTCACAGACAGAAATGAGTCACTTTGTAGGCCTCTTTCTGGGTGGAAAGAATCCTTAGAGATGCCTCCTGCATCTCTGAAATAGTTCTGTGATGGCAGAAACATTTAAAAAGACTATACTTACTTTTTTTTTAAATTTCTCATCCTTAAAATGAAGTATTGTTGACTAGGGAGATAGGTCAGTCTGGTAGAGTGCCTACAGCTCAAGCTTAAGGATCTGGGTTCAGATGGCCAGCATCCATATAAAAAGCTGGTGTGGCGCTCATCTATTATCCAAGCTCTGGAGAGTCAATGGATGCCTCTAGTTCATTGGCCAGCCAACCTAGTCTAATTGGAGAGATTCATGTTCAGTGAGAGACCCTGTATCAAAGATAGGGTGGAAAGAAACTGAGGAAAGACACCTGGAATCAACCTTTGGCTTCTGCATGGATGAGCACACATTGTGTGTACACAGGCCCCAAATCACCACACCAGTGCTTGGCTGGGGGCTGTTAAAGTTCTCATGTATCCACAAATTCTACACTGTAACGTAAGTCAGCTGGTGGTGAGGGAAAAGTTTCACAAGGAAAACACAGGGTACCACTTACCAGGAAGCTCTTTTATGACCACATACACAACACTGTGCACTTTAATTCACGTGGGAATTCTTTGTCATTTGAGCACACAGCAATTTTATATAATTGTCTGACTGAAATGACTTGAAGTTTTGTATCATAATCGATAACTATTTCATAAACTCATGTTACTTGGAGAATACACAGACTGACAGATAGAAATCTGGGTAAAACTGGTGGCTTTTATTTTATAGCTATCAGATGTTGTGCACTACTGTATTATGCATGACTTAGGATATAATCGTGACAATATAAAGGTTGACCGCAGTGGTAAGCTGGAAGACCATCTATGGTAGACTTCTGGGAGAGTTTTTCTTTTATTCTGCTTGGCTTTATTTTGATTTTCATTGAGACTGAATTTTTTTTAACTTCTTTTCCTACAGTCTCTTTGTAAAGACTATATTAGGGGCTTTAAAAATAGCACAATAGACCATGAGAAATGATGAGACATCATGACAAGATGTTTTAGTTTTCAAATTTGTTGAGGAGACCAGGCAGGTCATGACTAATTAATTTTATTGGGGCTTGCTCATTACACTGGCACCGTTTCGAGTCAAAAGCAGCAACAAAACTAAGTAAGAAAATGTTAGAAGGAAACGGTGTAAACCAAAAAATAAAATAAAAATGAGAGAAAACAATAGTCTTATAGGTTTCAAATGACAGTGTCAATTTGTAAGATGTTTGAGAGACGCCAGTGAGGCTGAAGATGAAAGCTGATGCACATTGCAGTGTGCTTTCCCATGCCCTGACAGGAAGTGATGACAGGAGACTAAAGAGTAAGAAGACCTCATCCTGGTAAACACTTGCCCAGAACCACCTCCTCACCTCCCTGCAGACTCAAGAAAAATTGCCAGCACGGACAGTTCCTATCTGAAACCACAGAGGCAGAGCTAAGGCCAGAAAAGAATCCACTGGCCCCCAAACCCTGGTATGCCCTTTCTCCCACTCAAGCCCTACAAAACCCTAAGCCCTGAGTGCTACTGTGTGTAGTCTCCACTTCTTCGGAGAGACGGTGGCCATTCAGCTGTTCTGCTTAAAAGAACAACTCTAGGCTCTGTTTTGTTTTTTATTTTGTGCTTGTTTCACTACAAGTCTTACATGCAGTCCAGGCTGCTCTTCAGCCATCCATCCCCCTGCTTCAGCATCCTGAGTGCAGGGAATATGGGCATGTGTAAGCATGTATGGCCTCAATTGTGGATTGTCTCACTGGATTCTGCTAACTTTACCAATTATCATCAGAAGCCTTAATGGTTTTCTATAATTTTTGAAAGTTCTTTCTTTTTTTTTTTTTTAATGGCAATAAGTTGGGTAAAGTAGTACATACCTGTCAACATAGTACTTGGGAGGATGAGGCAGGAGAAGGATGGGTTTAAGGACAGCCTTAACTCTAAATCACGAGACCTTGTCTCAGAACAAAAAACATGCAAAAGCAGAAACCCACACCACATCCTCCCTGTGGCTACAAAACAAAACACAAATGAGTGAAACATAAATCCACAACAAAGAAACCTGGCAGTGGACTGTTCTGATGCATTGATGCATTAAAAATTTCTATAAACATCTACTGTTTAGGTCTGTGGTTATGGCTAAGGGAAAGCGCTGAAAAATGCTCCGCTTTTGTGGACCTTATACTCCTACCACCAGTGAATTCGCACAGAAAGCCAATGAGTGGGCTATGTACTGTGCTGTGTGGGGGTCACAGCTAAGAAGACACAGTGAGACTGGGCACAGCCGTGGCCCAGACAAGGTCTCGCTAGGGAAATGGTAACAGTGATAAGACACCAGAGAGGTTGGGTCTGTAGAGTCGACACGTGGTTTACTTGTATTTGGAAATCGCGTTTGTCATTCTGAGCCCCTTTGCACCGAATCAGGGAGCCTAGCCAATCATGAGAGTGATGGATTTTAGGGATTTGCTTACGGTCACATAGCCAGTTACAGGTCAAACTGGACTCAAAACTTAACAGAAAGCTCTGATCGTAATGGTTTCTACCGCACAAACTCTACTATAAGCCGTGGCTGAACCTCTTCATGGGGTTCATAGAAACCAGGATGAACACTTCAGCAATTCAGCTCAGTAACTTAGCATTTTAATTAAAGATGTAGAAATCACAGCCTTTGGACATGTTGATCACATTTAGAGCGCATTCAGTTGCTAAATTTGGTACAATGAATTGCTTTAGTAACGCGCATCTTTTTCCAACTTAAATTCAATTCTTTAAATCTTCTTATGAACCTCTATGTGCTCACAAAACTGTTCCGTTGGCGAACAATAGAAAAAAAAATACTAAAAAGCTAGTATAATGAGATAAGCCCACAAAAAGGTCATTAATCATTTTCTGGTTGTGACAGACAAGGCCCTTTAGTTTCTCATTTGGGGCTCTAGTTCTGGCTATGGCATAAAGGATGTAGGCCATTTTATTACTTATTATCTCTTTAGGTATAGTGTAGGCTTGGTCCTTTTAACTAAAATTCTGTGTTGGCATTTGAAGTCATTTCATTACTCAGGGTGCTTTGCTGCAGTTCATCTCCTTGCTGTGCTCTATTGACCAGCTTCCGCCACTCTTTCCGGCCTTCTCCCACTTCCCAGACAGTCAATCCCACTGTGTCTTCATGTCACATCTACTGCGTTATCCTCTCTCCTCACCCCTCCCTTTGGACCGTTTCCCCCTCTCCGATGGTTTTCTTTCTACTTTCAGGTCACGTATAAATTGAAAGACAGATCCCCCATCTTAGGGGTGACTTCTATTGCTTTTCTTTCTGAGACTGGATATTTGGTTTAACATGATGGTTTTCCATTCTATCTGTTTTCCTGCAAATACCATAATTTCATTTTTTTTTACAGTGGAATAAAATTCCATTGTGTACATATGTGCCACGCTTTATCCATCTGTTAATGGGCATCTAGCCTGGTCCAATTTCTTGGTTATTGAGAATAGTACAGCAATAAACATGGGTGCCCAAATACCTCTGTGATATGCCAACATAGAGCCCTTCAGGCTGTACCCAGGAGGAGTATAACAGGGTAATATGGTAGACCTATTTTTAGGTGTTTGAAGAATCTCCAGACTCATGTCCACAGTGACTGAAACAGTTTACATTGCTGCCAATAATGTATAAAGGTTTCTCTTTCTTCACTTCCTCATCAGGATTTACTGTCCTTTATTTTGTTTATGATAGCCATTTCTGCGTGGAGTAAACTAAGATTTCAAAGCAGTTTTGATTTGCATTTCCCTGGTGCCTAAAGATGATGAGCAGTTTTTCAAATACTTATTGGCCATTTGCGATTCCTCTATTGGAGAACTTTCTGTTTAGTTCATTAGTCCATTTGTTAACTAGACAGTTTTCCTGTTTTATTCTTAGAATTCAATTTCATAGGTTCTAGACGTTAACTCCTTGTCTGATGCATGTTGGCCAAGAGTTTTCCCATTATTTCCCTATAAATGGACCCTTCATTCTGGTTGATTGTTTCCTGGGCTGTGCAGAAGAACAATGTTAATTTCCTGGAACACTGTTTATCAACTTGGGGGATTATTTCCTTTGAGGTAAGGGAACTTTGTGGGGAAGCCTTGGCCTTTGTTTAGACACAGGAGTGCTTTTGCATGTTTTCTTCTAGTAGCTTCAATTTCATCTCTTAAATTAAGATCTTTGACCCGTGTTCAATTGATTTTTTTTTTTGTACAGGTGGGAGATGTGGATCTAGTTTCATTTTTCTACATGCAGAAATCTAGTTTCCCCAGCATCATTTGTTGAAGAACCCTGTTTTTGTTGGAAACTTGGCACCTTTGTGAATATTAGGTATCTGAAGCTCTCTAGGTTTATTTCTGGGCCTTCTGTTTTATTCCATGCTCAGCATTTCTGCCTCTGTGCCAGTATTGTATTGTTTTTATTACTATGGCTCTGTGTATAATTTGAGACCAAATACTGTAAATGCTCCAGTATTACCCTTTCTGCTTGATGTTGCTTTAGCCATCTGAAGTCTTCTGTGATCCTATATGAATTCTAGAATTGTTTTACTATTTTTGTGAAAAATGTCATTGGAATTCTGATGGAAGTCTGTAGCCGGAAGGGTTCTCTGGTCCTGCCAGGCTCCACAGTCCCACAGCCGCTTATAAAATAATCACTCAGAAGTTTATATTAATTATAACTACTTGGCCATTAGCTCAGGCTTATTACTGACTAGCTCTTACACTTAAATTAACCCATAATTCTTGCCTATGTTTATCCACTTGGCTTGGTACCTTTTCTCAGTTTTGCCTTGTGATCTTGCTTCCTCTGTGTTTGGCTAGTAACTCCTGACTCTGTCTTTTCTCTTCCCAGCATTCTCCTCATCTGCTCGCCCCGCCTATACTTCCTGCCTGGCTACTGGCCAATCAGTGTTTTATTAAACCAATGTACAAGAGCATTATCCTACAGCAGAAGTCACATTCAGTTTGTAGATAACATTTTGTAATAATAGACACTTTCACAATATTAAGTCTATTGACCCATGAGGATGAAAGGCTTTCAATCTTACAGTGTCTTTTGTTGGTCCTTCTAGTTCATCCTTATAAGGGTCTCTTAATTCCTTGGAAATGTATATTCCCAAGCATTAAAAAAAAAAGTTGCTGATGATTTTTTTCCTGGTTTCTTTCTTCACATGTTCATTATCGATAATGAACGGTAATGAAAGGCAATTGATTTTCATATGCTGATTTTGTATCCTGCTACTTTGCTAAAATATTTATCAATCTAAGATTTTTTTTGTAGAATCTCTAGGATCTCTGTCATGCAAATATGGATAATTTGGCTTCTCCCTTTTCTGTTCATTCCTCTTTTATTTCTTTCTCTTGCCTTACTGCTCTAGTGAAGACAGTGAATAAAAACAGAGAAAGTGGATAACTTTGTCCCATTCCTGAGTTTAGAGGAAATGCTTTCTATTTTCCCTAGTTAGTACACCATTGGTTATATGTTCATTGCACATAGACTTTATTACGTTGAAATAGTTTCTTTTCATTGCTAGCTTCTCTTAAGCCTTTTATCATGAAAGGATGTTTAATTTTGTTAAAGGCCTCTTCCGTCTCTTGTGATATTTGTGTAATTTCTGCCCTACAGTCTATTTATATACCATATTACATTTATTGATGTGTATTGAAACAACCTTACATCCCTAGGCTGAAATCAACTTAGTCATGGTGTATACTTGCTGGGGATGTCTTTCTGTATGCTATGAATGTGTTGCTCTGATTGATTGATAAATAAAATGCTGATTAGCCAGTAGCCAGGCAGGAAGTATAGTGTAGGCAGGATAAGGAGAGAGGAGAATTCTGGGAAGTGGAAGGCTGAGTCAGGGTTCGCCAGCCAGACACAGAGGAAGTGAGATGTAAAAGTACTAGTAAGCCACAAGCCATGTAGCAACTTATAGATTAATAGAAATGGGCTAATTAAGATATAAGAACTAGATAACAAGAAGCCTGCCATGGTCATACAGTTTATAAGTAATATAAGTCTCTGTGTGTTTACTTGGGTCCAAGTGGCTGGAGGACTGGCAGGTGAGAGAGATTTGTTCTGACCTTAGGCCCGAGTAGGACTAGAGAAAACTCCAGCTACATATATTCTCTCAGTTTACGAATTCAGTTTGCCAGTATTTTATTCACATATCTTTATCTGTATTCATCAAAGAACTTGGTCTGTAGTTTGGTCTTTGTGGTATCCTTATCTGGTTTTGATGTTAGGTTAATACTGTTTTCATGGAATGAATTGGGCAGTGTTCTAGTCTCCTGAACACTATGAGGATCTTTGGGTCAGTTTTTCTTTAAAGGTTTGACAGAATCTAAAAGTGAATCCATATAATCCTGGACATTATTTTTTGCTGGAAAATGTTTTATCATCACTTCGTCTCCTTGTTTGTTACATATCTAAGTTGTTTATATACACTTGATTTAATTTTGGTGGGTCACATGTTCATAGCAAACTGTCCATTTCTTCTGCATTTTTATCCTTTAAAATATAAATTTTCAGAGTTTTTTTTTTTATATTCTTTTGGATTTCATTGGAACCTGTTCCCTTTGGAACTCTAATTTTATTACTTTGAGTCTTCTCTATTTTTCTGTTAGTTTGTCAAAGGTTTGTCAAATTTGTTTATCTTATCAAAAAACTATAATTTTGTTTGATTGATTCTATATATTGTTTCTATTTTATGGCATTATTTATTATTTCCAGCTGTTAACTTCTTTTGTATTTGATTTGTTCTTGTTTTGTATTAGGTTGTTTAGTTGAAATATCTCCATTTTTTTCATTTCTTTCTCATAGCTACAAATTTTTCTCCTAGAACTGTCTTAGCCATAAACCAGAGATTCTGAAAAGGGGTGCTATTATTTTAGTAATTTAAAATTTCAGTTTTGATGTCTTTAATGACCTGCTTTCTACTTTTTTTTTTCTGAAACAGGATTTCTTTGTGTAGCCCTGGCTGTCTCGGAACTTACTCTGTAGCTCAGGCTGGCCTCAAACTCAGAAATCTGCCTGCTTCTGCTTCCCCAGTGCTGGGATTAAAGTGTGAGTCACTACTGCTCATGACCTCCTTTCATTGAAGTATGTGCTATTCACTTTCCAAGTATTCTTATACTTCTGTTGTTTTTCTTGCTATTAATGTCTAGCTTTATTTTTCTATGATCTGATAAAACACAAAATTATTTTGATTATCTTGTATTTGTTAAGACTTGGTTTGTGACCTAGGAACTGATTTATTTTAGATAAAGTACCATCGTTTTCTTGGAAGAATATGTATTTTGTATCTGTTGGATGGAATATTTAATCATCTGTTTAATCCAACTGACATATGATATTAACTTTGGAGACTCTAGGTTGAATTTTTTTAGCTTGCCTTTTCTGGAAAATTTGGTCTTGAAATCTCCCAGTCTCATTGTATTGGGCCTATATGACATTTCATGCCCTTTTGACCATGTTTAATGGAGTTAGGAGCCCCATCATTTAATGTGTATGTATTTTCAATTATTGTTTCTTCTTGATGAATTGTTGCTTTTATTACTAATGGCCTTTCTGTGTTCTAATTTTGATTTGAAATATACTTTATCATATACTGGAGTAGCTATGCTGATTTTTGTTTCTACTACCTTAATAAGCTATTTTTAAAAAAATTTCAGGGCACAGTTGAGTAAGTGTCCTTGAGGTAAAGTTAAGCATACTTTGGGTATATGTCCAAGAGTGGTATCACTGGGTCTTGAGGTAGATTAGTCTCCAATTTTCTGGAAAATTGCCATACGGATTTCCAAAGTGGCTGTACAAGTTTGCACTCCCACCAGCAGTGGAGGAATGTTCCCCTTACTCCACATCCTGTCCACCATAGGCTGTCAGTGTTTTTGATCTTGGCCATTCTGGCAGGTATAAGAGGGTACCTGAACTGGTCTTCACCTGTAATCAGATTGGTGACTATCCTAATTGTCATCATAGATCCTTCATCCAGTAACTGATGGAAGTATATGCAGAGATCCACAGCCAAGTACTGGACTGAGCTCTGGGAGTCCAGTTGAAGAGAGGGTGGAGGGATTATATGAGAAAGGAGGTGTCAGAAACAAAGCTTTCCCAAAGAAAGCTTGTAGGAGCTCACAGACTCTAGATGGACAGATAGGGAGCCAGCATGGGACCCACCTAGGCCCTCTGCATCTGTATGACAATTTGTGTAGCTTGATTTTTTGTGAGGCCCCTAGCAGTGGGACTAGGACCTGTCCCTGATGCATGAGCTGGCTCTTTGGAACCTATTCTCTATGGTGGGATGCCTTGTTCAGCCTTGATGCAGGGGAGAGGAGCTTGGTCCTGCCACAACTTGATATGCCATGCTTTGTGGATTCCCAAGAGAGCCCTTACCCTATCTGAATGAAGGAGAAGGAGTGTATGGGGGAGGTAGAAAGGAGGTGGGGAGATGGAATGGGAGGGGAGGAGGGAGGGGAAACTGTGGTTGGTACATAAAATAAAATAAATAAAAAAATTTCAGGGAGTATCATTGCCAGTGAGTCATAAAGATAAGAGATTGTTGGATCTTGCATTTTATCTAGTCAACTAGTTTGTGTCTTTTAATTGACATCGAGGACATTTGCATGTAAGATTATTATTGAGGGACTTTAGTAATTCCAATGCTTTGGGAGTTTTTTTTTCCGGTTGGATGTATTAGTGTTTGTTCTGTTCATTAAACTCTATTAATATGGATGGTTAGCTGTTTTCTACACTGGTGAATTTTTCTTAGTTCATCTATTTCTTGCATTAAATTTTTTTTTGCTATGTTATCAATACTGTTATTTTTCCTCTTCCATAGATAAGGCACATTTTCTGTAGTGCTGTCTTGATTGTCTGGACCTGTCTTAGTTTGTATTTGTCTTTCAATATCCTTTATTTTTCTACTAATTTTAAATGCAATCTCTGTGTCTTGTATTGTTGGTTGGTAATGGTAGCAAATTAATTTAAAGGCTTGGAATTTATCACCCCATTCTTTCCCGGACTCTAGGATTCCTGAGGAGAAATCTGGCATCATTTTTATATATCTGCCTTTTAAAGATGAGTTTGTGTTTCCTTGCAGTTTTTAATGTTGTTCCTTTTCTTTGTACCTTTGACATTTTGACTATGATATGATTTGAGATGTTCTTCTTTGATCATGTCTATTTGAAGATTCTTTTTTTTGTTTGGGTGGCTGTTTCTTTCACCAAATTTAGGAAATTTCTGATGTAAACTCATTGAATAGATGCTCTATGCCTTTAGTTTTTATTTCATCTCCTTTGTATACCTTATGGATTCTTATGCTTGGTCTACTGAATTTACTCCAGAGGTCTTGGACATATAGTCATGCTCACCCAGTCCTCTATTGCTGATATTCAGTGATAGTCAGCAATATTCCTCTATTGCTGATAACCTTTCTTCTGTTTGGCATTGTGTCAACAAAAGATGATGCTTCTGTTGGTATTTATTTATTTATTTATTTATTTATTTATTTATTTATTTATTTATTTATTTATTTGAGACAGGGTTTCTCTGTGTTGCCTTAGCTGTCCTGGATCTCACTCTGTAGACCAGGCTGGCCTTGAACTCACAGAGATCTGCCTGCCTCTGCCTTCCAAGTGCTGGGATTAAATGTCTGCACTGCTCAGCTGTCCAGCTGTTGGTGCTCATTTTTATTTGATAGATTGCCTCACTTCACGAATTATAGCTTTATTCTTTTTCTTTTTTTGTAAGTAGATTTCTTACATGCAATATATTCTGATTATGGTTTCCCCTCCCCTTACTCTTCCCATTTCCTCTCTACCTTCTACCCACCCACACCCACATCCTTTCTGTCTCTTGTTAGAAAACAAACAGGCATCTAAGGAATAATAATAAAATAAAATAAGACAAAAACAAATACATTGTGATAGGACAAGCCAACCAAACAAGCCAAAGAAAAAGCACAAGATACACATATTTCCCACAGGAATCCCATAAAAACACAAAACTGGAAGCCATAATATACACATAAAGGGCCTGTAAGGTTTTTTTCTTTTTTCTTTCTTTTCTTTTCCTTTCCTTTCCTTTTTTTTTTTAAATAAAGCCCCAATTTAATATTATGTGACAACCTCCAAAGATGCTGTTGAGTTTATGTGTGTTGGCCATCCGCTGTTGGGCATGGCGCCTACCTTTTAGAGATGGAGAAAAAGAAAGGACAGTCATAAATTATTATTCAGGCAAAATGCAAGCTAAAACAAAAGGAACAAGATAAATGCAAATATGTAAAATAAAGAGGAGGAAATAAAATGAAATAGAAGATGGTTTAACTGGTCTTTGCACCCTGAAGGCCTCTCCCCTGACTCAGCAAACTGAATTAGAGCGAATTAGGGAAAAGCCCAGGTTTAATGGGTAAAGGGGCCCCACAGAGAGGAGACAGGGACATGAGACTGGAAGAGCCATGTGTCTATTTTCTGGGATGCAGCTTATATCCCCTGTGGGAATGGTCTTGAGCCTCTCTGGGGGAGGAGCTGTGTTTGGCAGGCTTTAAAGGGGCAGATTTAGGGAAAGAGATGGGGAGGGGAGTTGAGGTGGATCTTCCACCAGACTCCTACCAAATATTCCAGACTCTTTGGGTATAGGGATGCCAGGGTGCCAGGGGTTGAGGCGGAGCTCCCACCCAAACATTAGCATCATTCAGCATTTCCTCCTTACCAGTGAGATGTGTTTTTCCCACCTCCCTTTTGTCTTGTGTCGTTGAGTGTGTAGTGGGCAGCTGTCAGTCTACGTGGAACTCAGTGTTCTACAGAGTTTCCCACTCTGAGACACCCACCTGCTGGCTACCACCTCTAGGGATTTTAGTGTCTGGGGCCTGGAGGGTGAGTGGAAGGTGCTGCTGTTCTCGTGGTTACTTTTTCTGGCTGCGTGTTCTCTCCCTACCTGGGTTCTGACTGTTTTCTTCACCAGTGTCCCAGTGGGTACCTGAGAATGCTTGAATCTGTGAGGCTCTATCAGGTTCAGCACAGTTTTGTTCCCATGCTGTCATTCCTGGGATGACTGTTCTTGGTTGTTACCTTGACTACCTCTGGAATTAACTAAAACCTAAGCAGATGGGCACGTCTGGGAAGGGGTTTTTCTTAATTGGATCATTTGATACCTTAAATCCAGATCCTTTGAGGTCAGAAGACCCAACCTAAGTCTGGGACATAACTTCTGGTGGCAGCCTATATAAAGGACATGGATGAAGGAAGCTTTTGTGTTTTTGCCTGTTTGCCCTCACTCTCGATGGCAAGTTCCTTCATTGGAATTATTAGGGCCTACTTCTTCAGGATTCTGATGTACACTGAAGACCAGCTGAGATATCCAGCCATGTGGATCAAACACTATTTCCTTCAAGAGACAGCTGTTTCTGGAGTAGCTGGACTGTAGGTCACTGTAATCAATCCCATGTGTGCCTGTGTGTTTTCATTTGATCAGTTCTGTTTCTAGAGAACCCTGTGTTCGTCAGGCTTGTCACTCTAGGGCACTTTTGGAAATTCTCAGACCTTGGCTTCCATTGCGTTTCTGCCACAGTAGCACTGACAGCACCCCGCCCCCATTCCCCCCCCCCCCCCGCCAGCCACCTCTCTGTCGGTGGTGTACCCCTTCCTCAGTTTTTATTTGGAAAATCAGAGCTATGGATGTGATTAGCTTTCTCTCTGCCAACGTTTTTTCTTAAGATGAGAGGAAAACAGTGCTCATAAAGATATTCTCCCACCTTTTTAAACCCAGAGGGTAAGCAACAATGACTGATCTTGTTTAATGAGAAGAATGAGAAATGTAGCTACAGTGTTCTTTCCATGGTGCCAAGAATTTAATGGAGGTTCTTTGTTTCTGAAGTGGCCAGGACCTCCTGGAGTTGCATGCCACTCGGAATTTTGTGGTGCTAAATTGTCAGCAGGTTGGCAGTGGTTTGCCAAAGGCAAGATTGGTACCATGTTTATCCTGCGGTCAGCACCTAGCCCGCAGGGACATAGGCTAGGAATCCTAGGAAATAATCATTTGACTATTTTCTTGTAGTCAAGGTTGCTACAAATTGTTTTCAGAGAACTCTTTGAAAAACAGCCATTTTCTTAGGCAACAGACATGATCATGGCCACCTGTACCTCCTTTGGGTTTCCTGCCTCCTCCCAACAGAGTAATTTTCTCTCAATGTGCACACTCTTGTCACTGTTTATGGAATTAGTTTCCAGCTTGGTAATAGGTCTCCTGCATATATTGCAGCCACAAGTGGTTCTCCACACTCAGTGGCTACTGTTCCTATGGCAACAGATGCATTTAAATTCACAACATTATTCAACTGTCTTCGCCCCCCACCCCTTATCTGCAATTTGGGAACAAGAAGAGGGGATGTTTGAAAAGGAAAGATGTTGCCACGAAAGAGATGGGAAAAGAAAGAGAATTTTTAATTATAGGCATTAATGAAATATGCAATAAAGCAGAAAATGTTTGCTTTCAGCAGAAAGTAGTGAATGAAGGGAGGGTGGTGACTTTGTGATAGGCACTAAAACGTTGTAAAATCAGGAATTATTCAGCTTTCAACATAGAGTAAAATGCCTTTATTATAAAGGTAAGGACTGGTCCAAATTCAATTGCAGGAAAAAGATGTATGAAGACCGGCAGTGGTTCGAAGTCCCTCATATCCTTCTATAAACTGTTTTTCTGTCTTCCCAAATATAACACTTTTGAGTGGACCAGGAACTTTGCAGAAACACATTGTTTAGAACTGATATGATCCAAACACTGGAACACTGGGAGGCAGGATGAGCATGGCTCCGTGAGACTTCACAGGGGCTGGTTTTTAGATGCTCTTTCAGTGCTGTCTTGCAAGCTGCGTTTTGGCTGTAAATATCCAGGAGTTTGAAGGAAGGATTGGTCATGCCTTGAATCTGAAGCCTTTCTAGTAATTTAAACCTGGAAATGTAGAGAGCCACTTTTATTTATTATTTGTTTACTTATTTATTTTTACATCCTGACTGCAGTTTCCTCTCCCTCCTCTCCTGCCAGTCCTCTCTCCTCCCCTCTGCTCCCCCCACATCCACCCCTCCTCTGTTCCATTCAGAAAGGGGTAGGCCTCCCATGGATATCAACCAAACATGGCATATCAAGTTGTAGTAGTCTTCTATGACAAGACCATTATAGTACAACGTGGTTTGATGTCTACATATGGGGTAACAGAACCTATATCTTAGCAGAAATATCCCTTTGATCTTTCTAGCATATCTAATTTCTCTGACAATTTCCCCTGTCATCAAGACAGAATCTTGATAACTATATTAGTCAGTATGATAGTTTGAATGTAACTGGCACCCTTAAGCTCATGGGGAATGGCACTACTAGGAGGTGTTGCTTTGTTGGAATGGATGTGGCCTCATTGGAAGAAGTGTGTCATATATGCTCAAGCCACACCCAGTGTCTCAGTTCACTTCCTGTTGCATGCGTATCAAGATGTAAAATCCTCAGCTCCTTCTCCAGCACCATGTCTGCCTGCGTACCACCATGTCCCACCATGATAATTGTAGCCAGAAGTTTTCTCCAGTCCTGCCCGGCCCCTGCGGTTCTGTAGCTGCTTATAAAATAATCACCCAGAAGCTTATATTAATTATAACTGCTTGGCCATTAGCTCAGGCTTATTACTGACTAGCTCTTACACTTAAATTAACCCATAATTCTTAATCTATGTTTTGCCACATGTTCTGTGGCTTACCAGTCTGCTGGCATGTTGTTCCTTTGGTGGCAGCTGGTGTCTTTCTCCTCTCCTTTCTTCTTCCTGTCTATCTGCTTGTATTTCCTGTTTCCCTCTAAGCTGCCTTGCCATAGGCCAGTCAAAGCAACATATATTCACAGTATACAGAAAGACATCCCACAGCACTCCCCCTTTTCTGTCTAATCAAAGAGGAAGGTTTTAACTTTAACATAGTAAAATTACATATCATAGAACAGTTATCAAGTAAGAATTGCAGTTGCAATATCTAGTCTCTTTGTATTTGGCAAAATTAAAGAAAATACTCCATCATCTATCTTATATTTTTGAGTCTAAAGTTTCATATATAATTAAACTTTTATCATAACTAAGGAAAATTATAACTATCTAGTCTTCAACTACATCAAAGACCCCAGAATGATATAATATTACCTAAGTAAAAAGGAAATGCATTGTAAGTAACTTCCAAAAATTTAGAATGATAAAGACAGCTGCCTGCCTGTACAGTCACCCTAAGTTCCTCTGTAATGTTGGGGCATCCATCTTCAGCTGATAGTTCTAGAATCTCTCAGTCACTTCTCTCTGTGTCCTGTAGAATGTCTGGCAGTCTCCTCTGCAAAGCAGAAACCTGAAGGACCATTTCACCTTGTTTTGGCAAATTCAGTGGTCATTTTTCCATGGGTCCTGCATGTCCAGTGAATACAACATTTTGTCAAGCAGTCCAGGCAAGAACAGTTTCTTGCCCAAATGGCTAACTTTTGCCAAGAAGAAGATAAACTCCGCATGGAGTGTCTTCAATGCCCATCTTCCTCTGTGAAGTGAATCAGTGCTTCCAGGAGCAGGTGTATCTCATTGTTCAGGAAGACTAAGTTTTTAAAACATTTTAAATGCCATATTCTGTAGGTCTTTGAAGTGTTTGAAGATCACCTCCCTAATTGAAATATATCTATGTATACCTAGAAAACTTAGCTAACATGACTATAAGTTTGATTATCATAGATGACTAATTATCAATTATTTGTATTTCTCAACTATACACTACAATTATTTCAAATGAGTTGCACAAACAAAATACTTTAAACAAGAGTAGAAATATACATATAGTATGACAAAATTAACTTTAAATTTGTAATAAACTAAAATCTATAGTAATGTAAAACATTTTAAGCAAGTTGTTGCTCTTGAAAAGTAGATTCAATTATCTACACTTTCATCCTATCATATCTATATTCTATCCCCCTTTTTTTTATAAAGATATTGACTATGACCAATAACAATTTGTAACTAATCTCTAAACAAAGAAAATATCTATAATCCACTTTTTTGGGAATGTGGGTGTAATGTTCTAGGCTAATTCCTCCTAATTGTGGGCAAAGGCATCTTTAAGGGATTCTGAAAAGAAAAATTTTGGATTAATTGTGAAGTTCTAGGAAAGGTAGCTATATCATTTGTTATCTAGTTTCTGCATAATGCCCAAGTTCAGAGCTTATCTCAAGTCCTTGTTCAAGTAGTCTGTGAAACTGGATCATCTCAGCTAGCCATCTCAAAATTGTTCTGAGCAGTTTGTAGTTCAAAGCTGATCTTTGGGTGATGTCTGTCAGCTTAGTGGTATTATTATTGTCCATGTGCAATCATTGTTGTGGGGCCCCATTATCTTTCTGGAGACTTTAAATTCAATGTTAGGCTTGGTTGTGATTCCCTGCAGAAAACTGAGAAAGACTTGAACACAAAATCATGTATAGGCAGCTAATTGAAGCCTTTTTTTTTCTAGAATTAGTTAGTACTCTATATGACCATTAATATCATAATGAAAGTTTAATATATATATAAATCTTATAAATTTTGATATAAAATTCATACCTTAAGAAAAGTTTAAAGAATCAAAATAGAACCAAAGAATTGAGATTAGTAGCAATAGAATAGTCCATTAATTTTTTCATTTCCTTCTGCCCCATATCAGAAGATGGCTCTTTCTTCTGGCATGATACAGAGATTTTGCATTTTCCTTTTAACAACATGCTTGGGTTTAAAAAGGAGAGAGCCATTCTCCAACTCCAAAGCCAGCTTTAAATTTTAATTGTACTGAGACTACAAAAAGACCATTTGTGTTAAGTGTCTGTGGAGAAGAGCAGAAACAAACATTTAGGAAGACTTATAAAATTTTATATGTGATATATCAATAGGCCAATTTACTTTTTTCTTGGGACATTTTTTCTAGATGATTTGCCCCTTTTCCTCAGATGCCTTATTTGTACAGTGTTCTTCAGATTCCTTAGCCTTCATTCTCCTGAAAGACAAAAACTAAACAAAGACTAACTTTGGGGAGGTTCCCTTTTCGCAAGTTATATCTGATTAAATGAAAAGCATTTGTTCTTGGTATAAGTTAGTTTAAACTGGATGGTCATGCTGGTTGATGAACTATCACCTCTTCTAATTAAGAGGTCTCTCTTATTCAAAAGGAACCTTTATCAATTTTGATGGTATCCACAGCTTATTTTCTCCTGTAGAAACAAAAGCAAAACCTTGTCTCCAATGTAACACATATCCTGGTTTCTATTCTGAGGTCAGCACATCCTTAAAGTATATAGGCTGATTTAATTCTGTAGTTTTTTTCTACTATCCAATGTCTCTCTGCAGCTGTCCTCTTTGGTAAATGGGCTAATCTATTAAACAATAGTTTAAATCATAGTAGGTTATCTTTTGTTTTCAATTCTGTGACTTCAATATAAAATATTTAATTCAATGCAATTACTTGGGCCTATCATTTACTTCTTCAGCTCCCTTAAAATCAAGCTGGTGTCTTCTGTAATAAGTCTACAGTGTCAAACACTACACATATTTACTAGTACATTTGCAATTATGAGGATCACAGAATGCTGTAAGTGCAGAAATGTAAGCAACATACTGTATATAGCATAAAGCATACTGCACGACAAAGCTCTGAACTGTAAGCCACCCAATGAAATGTTTTCCTTCATAAGAGTTGCTGTGGTTATGGTGTCTCTTCACAGCAATAGAAACCCTAACTAAGACAGTCAGGTTTCTCTAGAGTCACAGAATTTATGGGATGAACCTTTCTCTCTCTCTCTCTCTCTCTCTCTCTCTCTCTCTCTCTCTCTCTCTCTCTCTCTCTCTCTCTCTCTCTCCCCCCACCCCCCCACGTGTGTGTGTGTGTGTGTGTGTGTGCGCACACACACACACATGCACACACACAAGTTTATTGGAATGACTTACAGGCTGCAGTCCAACAGTGGATAGCTGTGAATGGAAAGTCCAAGAATCTAGTAGTTGCTCAGTCCCCTGAGGCTGGGTGTCTTAGCTGTATATGCTAGAAATCCAAAGGAATGGATGTGCTGACCGGGGAGGGCAAGTAGGCAAAGAATGAATGAACCCTTCCTTCTTCCAGTGTCTTTTTATAGGCTTCCAGCAAAAGATGTGGCCCAGATTAAAGGTGTGCCTTCCCACCTCAAGATCTGGATTAAAGGCATGTGTCATACTGACTCAAGATCTGGATCAAAGGTATGTTGTCTTCCTGCCTCAAGATCTGGATCACAGGTGTGCCCTCCATTTCTGGATTGTAGTTCATTCTAGATATAGTCAAGTTGACAACCAAGAGTATCCATCACAATAGCTAAAACTTCTTGTTCACAGGCAATGTCATGGGTATCTAATGGGCCCAGAATGGGCATGTGTGGTGGAACTGGCACAGAAATTGGAATTTGGTTTAAGTACCAGTTGAGGTATGCACAGCATGACTCCATGAAGTCAAATATTAAGAGAAGAAAAAGGAATTGTTATGGAGAAATATGGAGGCAAAGTTAGAACAAGGAGGTGACCAAGGTTATTGGGATTTTTGGCCTGATCCCTGTCCCTTATTATGTTAGTCTTCATTTCTTGTTCTTTGGTTTTATAAAATGCCCTAGTCCATCGAAGTCATCTAATTTCTATGCTTGGTTGAAACAGATTTTATTAGTTGAAATCGATATTCTTAAATGGCTGCTTGAAAAATCCCTGAAAAAGAGGATATATAACATATTTACTGTTAACTTGATTGCTTCTGTAAACATGAGGAGCAATGGAGGAAGGTAAGTAATGGAGAAGGAAGGTGGGTCAAGGGCTCAAACTGAACAGAAGCGTTATTAGGAGCTCCCTTTGAGACAAAGCTTCAGGACCCTCAAATGAAATACATTAGAATGTATTTATTTGCAAGCAAGCATGGTGCAGACTGGGTGGAATGAGGTCAAGCATTCACGGAACAGTTCTGCTGTCTCATTTAAAATAAAACTGGGACAAGCAGCGATTAATGTTCCAATGCCATTATGAAACATAATGAAACTGTTGGCCACAGACAGAAAAATGACAAAACCATTACTTGGTTGACTGTAGTGAGTTACAAACAACATTTGTGCGAACAGTTTTGTTATTTGAAGGAAAAGCCAGTGGCTACCACCAAGTATGCTCCTATGTGTGTTTGAAAAGAAGAGGTTTACCTCCCGGAGTGGGGAGCCCTACCTGGTTTCCAAACACTGTAAACAACAAGGCAGAGTCAACCTCAAAGGGATGCATTTGCCAGGATGACTCTCCCCATTGGTGGAAAAATGTCAGATTTTGCTGTGGATGAAAAAGAGGCTCAAACAAAATCCAAATAGCATTTACTGTGAAAGAAACTGTCTTCTATGCATTTGGCCAAATAAAGGAAGGCAGGAGAGGCGTAACTCTTCCTTTTATTGTTGGCAGATAAAAGGGTCATTTTAGAAAGTGGAGCCAGACAAAGGTAGTTCGCTATGGTGTAGCCTCTATGCTTAAGTCTTCCTCCTCATCCATCCTCTTCCTCCTCCTCCTCCTCCTTCTTCAGGTTTTTCCCCCCTAAAATGTAAATGAAAAACAAGACATTCTACCAATATGAAGATTTCTTAGCTAGTAGCAGATTTTAAGGGAAGCATGTCTTTCACATATGGAGATTGAACAGGAAAGTAGGAAATGAAAGCATCTTAGGCTGTGTGAATCCCACAAATAGACAGTAAATCTCTTTGTAAATATTCGTTCACATAGCTTGATAAACCAGATATTAGTATGAAATAAGTAGGAGAGACAGTTAGCTATCATTTTCGTGAATATTTCTAGGGAAAAGTTAAAATTTATTGATAGTACCTTTTAGGTAGACCTTCTTTAAAGCAACTCTCAGACTTCATGCTCAAGTATCCCAAGTGCACTTACCTAATACAAGGAAAACGTCTTCATTTGAACAAATTAGACATTGGATGGCACAGTGCTTTAGTATAAAGTAATGAGAGCGGGGACGACACTATTGCTCTGTCTTTTGCAGTGTGACTCTGAGTGCTAGTGAGGTAAAGGTGAACATGATAACCAGAAAATTGATATTTTTAAGCAATTGATATTTTTAGGAAGTTTGCTGACATAGGTCTCAGACTCGGAATTTTCCCTTGCTTCATTCCTGAGTAGTGGATGCTAAACAGATTTTTGCCTATATTTGTATTCATTTTTGGTTGGGGGAAAACAATTCACTGGAATAGATGGATACCTTGTTGAGCTGGGAGGAAGTCAGAAGAGAAAATGAATGTCAAAAGTATTAATGAATTTATGAAATAAAAATTAGTATATAACTGACACATAATGGAAAATAGCTATGGATTTTCTTTTTTATTGTGAACTTTTGAGACCATATGAAGTCAGATTTTAGTGACTTTTCTTGTTGCTCTTAGTTGTGTTTTCTGTTGTCACCTTCCTGGGGAACCATTATACTGATTTCCATAGTGATTGTACAAATTTATACTTTTCACTAGTAATGGATGAGTGTTCCCCCTACTCCATATCTTCACCAGCATGAGCTGTCATTTGTTTTATTGATCTTGGTCACTCTGACTGATGTAAGATGGAATCTCAAAGTGTCTTGATTTGCATTTACCTGGTGACTAAAGATGTTGAACATGTCTTTAAGTGCTCCTCAGCCATTTGTATTGTTTCCTCTTGTGAGAATACTATGTTTAGATCTGTACCCTGTTTTTAATTTTTTTATGTCCAGTTGTTTTTAGTTCTTTATATATTTTAGATACTAGCTCCCCTCTGTTGGATGTTTAGTTAGCGAGAATTTTTTCCCATTCTGTAGCCTTCCTCTTTGTCCAAATGATGGTGTCTTTTGCTATACAGAAGCTTTATTTGGAAACATAAAGAAATCCAGGGGCTGGAGAGATGGCTCAGAGGTTAAGAGCACTGACTGCTCTTCCAGAGGTCCTGAGTTCAATTCCCAGCAACCACATGGTGGCTCACAACCATCTGTAATGAGATCTGGTGCCCTCTTCTGGCCTGCAGTCATATATGCTGTATACAAAATAAATAAATAAATCTTAAAAAAAAAAAAAAAGAAATCCAGGATAGCTAAAACAATTTTGAATAATAAAAAAACTGCTGGAGGTATCATCAGCTCCAATTTTAAATTATACTATAGAGCTATAGTAATAAAGACAGTGTGGTATTGGTGTAAAAACAGATGGGTAGATCAATGGAGTTGAATTGAAGACCCAGATAGAAGTCCTCACATATATGGACACCTGATTTTTGATAAAGAGGCCAGAGATACACAATGTTTAAAAAAAAAAACACACCAAAAACCTAAAGGAAACAAAAAGCAGCTTCCTCAACAAATGGTGCTTTTCAATTGTATGACTGACTGCATGTAGAAAATTGAAAAAAGGTTCATAAGTATCACTTTGCACAAAACTGAACAAAATGGACCAAAGACCTCAACATAAGGTCAAACACACTGAGTATGATAGAAAAGAAAGTGAGAACCAGCTTAAGTTGTGCTGGGATAAAAAATGGGCCTTGGCGGTTTGTGTTTCTGGAGTTGTATCCATGCCAGTGGATGCCCACACGCTCCAGAAGAGAATTGGAAATCGATGCTGCCGTTGTTGCTGTTATAGCAGTGGCGGCCACTATTGCTACTGTTTCTGGGATTACCATTTCATAATTGGTTACTACAGCGAGCACAGTGAAGACCCTGGCAGCAAAAGTAGCTACCACAGTTAGTTAATCTTTCATTCTATTGGGCATGATAAATTTAATTCAATAGTTATATACAGTTTGATTGGCTTGAAAATTATAAATTTATAGACTCAAGATCCATTTGCTTTTGGGATACCATCTTACAAGTACTCCAATTTGCAATAAGGCTTGTTAAGGAAGGGAATGGCTCAGTTGCCTTTAGCCTACTGGCTATGGGTGGGTTAGGACTTCTGTTGGTCTTTTCTGTGTCAAACACACAGATTGCAAGCCCAGCGCCACTTTGAGATCTTTGGCAGCAGTTAACTCTGCACCTCACACACAATTGAGCCTGTATGATAATGAGTATTCAGAGATGGGTAATGCCTGGGGGGTGCTCACCAACCTAAGACAGAGCACCTGTGTGGCCTGGGCAGGCATCTCCATGATGGGTAAGGTGACCTGCTGACATCCCACACAACCTAAGTCAGAAGCTCATTTTGTAGTAAAAGGGGGACCTGTAGGGTCCTGGCCCCTGTTTTGGGTAACTGTTGCCTTGCTTGCTGACCTTGACCTTGATATCCTTCCCTATGTTAATTCCCTGCCGGGTTCCACCCTCCTGAATGCTTAAGGGAAGTTCCTTGTCTATGTATCCTGCATAATGGGCATTAAGAGCTTAGATGCAAGATTGTAAAACATCAGTAGCGAACTTCTGCTCTCTGGGGTTCTCCCATTGTGCTGTAAGCCTGTATTTAAGACCTCCTCCCTCCTTCAATAAACAGAATTCAGCAAAAAATAAAATAAAATAAGAAACAAAACAACAACCAAAAAAAAAAAAAACAAAGGAAAGAAAAGAAAGTGAGAAATAGTCTTGAACTCATTGGCACAGGGAAAGACTTTCTGAACAGAAAGCTGTTAGTAGAAGCTCTAAGATGAATCATTGATAAATTTGACCTCATGAAACTAAACAATCTCAAACTTTTAAAAGATATATCTTTTGATATTCAACTTGAAATAATCCAAAATGAAGTCTGTACTTAATATTTTATTGAATTAAGTATTTATATTATTCCACATCTTAACTGTCATTTACACAATGAAAAAAAGAATTCTCACAGCTAGAAGAAATGAACCAAAAAAATCCAAATATATTGCTTAATACACAAAGTCCTATCTTTTTGCAAAGTACCCACATTAATTATAAAAATCCAGGTTTTTGGTAAATATTACACAGCCTATTTCTGTTGCCCATGGTCACCCCTGACCAGAGGTAGAAGAAAATATCTATTGTGGAAGACACATTTACATTCTACCAGCAGTGAATGAAGGACCTTATATCCTCACATCCTCATTAGCATTTATTGCCATTTTTTTGATGATAGCTATTTTGACTGGAGTGAGATAGAAAACAAACACTCCACAACATATTAGAGTTAAAATGGTAGAAACACAGAGCAAAAGTTTTTAAAGGTGCAAGAGAAAAGAGCCAGTCATTTTCAAGGCCAAGCCAATTAGATAATACCTAATCATTTGATCAAAATGTTGAAGGGCCTGAAAAGAGATATTTTATGTCTTGAGAGATTAAATCTGTCAACTTTGATACAATATCCAGAAAAAATTCTATTAAAATTGAAAAAGAACTAAAAACTTTTTGTAATAAAAACATATTAGAGGAATTCATGACTTTCAAGTCAGCTCTACAGATGATCTATAAGGAATAATTTGATCTGTAGAAAAGGATAAACATACTCAAGAGGACATAGACAATAAAAAAAAATGATAGGACAGGTAGTCAAAACAGACTTGAGAATTAATGTCAGGGTCTTCAGTTTGGTTCCATTGGTCCACATATTGGTTTTTATGTCAGTACCAAGCTGTTTTTATTACTGTAGCTCTATAGTAGAGCTTGAAGTCAGGGATTGTGATGCCTCCAGAGGTTGTTTTATTGTACAGGATTCTTTTGGCTATCCTAGGTTTTTTGTTTTTCCATATGAAGTTGAGTATTGTTCTTTCCAGGTCTGTAAAGAATTGTGTTGAGATTTTGATGGGGATTTCATTGCATCTGTAGATTGCTTTTGGTAAGATAGCCATTTTTACTATGTTAATCCTACCTATACATGAGCATGGGAGATCTTTTCATTTTCTGACATGTAGCTAGAGTTTTCCTGCCTTGCCCAGTCAGGACAAATCCTTGTCACCCGCCAGTCCCACAGTCGCTCAGACCCAACCAAGTAAACACAGAGACTTATATTGCTTACAAACTGTATGGCTGTGGTAGGCTTCTTGCTAACTGTTCTTAAAGCTTAAATTAATCCATTTCCATAAATCTATACCTTGCCACGCGGCTCATGGCTTACCGGCATCTTTTCATGCTGCTTGTCAGGGTGGCGGCTAGCAGTGACTCCTTCTGCCTTCCTGTTCTTTTATTTCTCCTCTCTGTTAGTCCCGCCTATACTTCCTGCCTAGCCATGGGCCAATCAGTGTTTTATTTATTGACCAATCAGAGCAACTTGACATACAGACCATCCCACAGCACAGCCAAGTGCAGACCATCTCAGACACCTGCACTCAGGCCCGTGGTCCTAATCATCCTCTATGCGGACCTGCTGGGTAAAGCCACAAGGAACCAGAGAACAGGCTCCCACAGGACATACAGAACATCCCACAGCACTGTCATCTTCAATTTCTTTCTTCAGGGATTTAAAGTTCTTGTCATACAGGTCCTTCGCTTGCTTAGTTAGAGTTACCCCAAGGTATTTTATATCATTTGTGGCTATTGTAAAGGGTGATGTATCTCTGATTTCTTTCTCAACCTGTTTGTCATTTGTACATAGGAGGACTACTGATTTTTTGAGTTAACCTTGTATCCTGCTACATTGCTGAATGTGTTTATAAGCTGTATGAGTTGCTTGGCTGAAATTTTGGGGCCACTCATGTATACTATCATGTCATCTGTAAATAGTGAAAGCTTGTGCATCTGAGCTGGCTTTTTGGAACCTAGGACCTATGCTGAGACACTTTGCTCAGCCTTGGTGTAGGGAGTGGGGGGGGACTGGACCTTCCTCAACTGAATCTACCAGGCTGGGCTGATTCCCCAGGGGAGACCTTGACTTGGAAGAGGTGGGAATGGGGGGGGATTGTGGGGGGGGAAGGCTGGGTTTGGAGGAGGGAGGACAGGGGAATCTGTGGCTGATATGTAAAATTAAATTAATTATAAAATAAAAATATCTAAAAAAAGAGACTTGAGAAAATACCACAAAAAAACCCAAAACCAAAACCAAAAAAACAAAAACCACACACAATAAAATGACAGGGACTAATATATATCTTTCAGCAGTAACTGAATATCCCAGGTTTCAATTCTCTAGTATAAAGACACAGGCTAATAGATTGAATTAGTAAACATGATTGATCTTTGAAAGGAGATCAGTGTCTCCTCAAAACATACCCCATCATCAGTGGTAGACACCATTTCTGGTTAAAAGGATGAAGAAAGGTATTCATTACAAGCAAATGCCACTAAGAAAGAAGCAGATGACCTACAGCTCTAGAGAGGCTAGCTAACAGGAAAGACCCTGGGAGGGACACATGAATGGCCCAGCAAAGAAGTGGATGAGATCTACATGAGGGGACTGGGAGTGGGGGCGGGGCATGGCGGAGGGCGAGGAGTAGAGGATGAGAACATAGGGAAATGGGAGGGTCGAGCTGGAACAGAGACAGAGTGGGTGGATAGGGAGGGCGATACCATGATAGATGAGGACATCATGGGAATAGGAAGAGGCAGGGTGCTGGGGAGGTTCTCAGGAATCCACAAGGATGACCCTACCTGGGAGTGCTGGCAGTGGTCTAGAGGGTGCCTGGACTGGTCTACTCTGGTGACCAGTCTAGTGAATACCCTAACCGCCATCATAGAGCCTTTGTCCAGTGACTGATGGAGGCAGATGCAGAAATCCACGGCCAGGTGCCAGGCTGAGCTCCGGGAATCCAATCGATGAGAGAGAGGAGGGATTCTGCAGGCAGGGGACCTCGAGACCATGATGGAAAGATGTGCAGAGATGACCAGCCACACTGGTGGAAGCCCATGAATTGTAGACTAGTGGTTGTGGAGCCCCCATGGGACTAGACTAGACCTTCTGCATAAGGAAGACGGTTGTTTGGCTGGAACTGTTTGGGAGTTACCCAGACAGGGGGATCGGGATCCGTCCCTGGTGCATGGGCAGGCTTTTGGGAGCCCAGTGAGAGTGGTGTGACGCCTTGCGCAGCCTTGGTGCAGTAGAGAGGGGCTTGGACCTGCCTAGGCTCAGTGTGCTGGGCTCTGCTGACTCCCCATGGGAGACCTTGATTTGGGGGATGTGGGGATGTGGGGTGGCTTGGGAGGGAGGGCTAGGGGGTGGGAAGAGGGAGGAGACGGGATCTGTGGGTAGTATGTAGAGTGAGTAGAAAATTTCTTAATAAAGAAAAATAAAAAATACAATTTAACCAAATTAATACCACTAAAAAAGCAAGAAAGAAGCAGATGTAGATAATCTAATATCTGATAAAACAGACTTTAAAACAAAATAAGAGATCAGAAAGGGATCAGAAACACTTCATATTCATTAAAGGAAAAAAACCGCTGAAATGATATAAAATTCTAAATGTATGTGCACCAAAACAGGAACACCCAATTTCATTAAAAATACTAACTCTAAAACTACACATCAACCCCAACACTGTGACAATGGGTGATTCCAATACCTCACTTTCACCCATAGACAGTTTATCAGGAAAACAAAAATAAAAAGAGGAAGTCATGAGTTAAATGACATCACAAACCAAATGGACCCGAATGTGTCGCTGGAACTCTCCATCCAAACACTAAGGAATACACATGTTTGTTTTAAGTGTGAAAGAAGAGCTCGTTTAAGACTTACAATAAATGTTTATAACTAAAAGTTTTACCAGCAGGTCGAATACTTGATTTCTGAATTAGAAGAAAATAGGTTCATTCTGACTGAATTAAAACTACTAAATCTGTAAAATTTATTACTTTAGGAATGTACATTTTCCAGAACAATGTTTACAATTGCCAGTAATTCCTTACTGTATTAGTACCTTTGCACATTTAAAATTATAAATATTATAGATTGTAAAATACATTTTAAAGATATTAGATTGCATATCTCCATGATAAAAGTGAATAGTACTCATGAACATCTGCTATATTTTTTTTCTCTTAAATCTCATCCAAGTTTGAGGTTATTCTAGGCTTCATAGCCAGATTTTGTCTCAAAACAAACAAAAAATCCAACCAACTAAATAAAAACAGAATGCAAAGGCTGGGGATAGGACTCAGTAATTAAGAGAACTGACTGCTCTTCCCGAGGACCCAGATTTGATTCCCAGGAACCACATGGCACTCACAAACATCTCATCTGTTATTGTTGGTTAGCTTAAAGCCTATTGAGAGACAATTACTTGATCACTATTTAAATCATCATCCTTAGAATGATGAAGTCATGGCCATTGTTGATGGATGCTTTTCTCTGTCCTGTCCGATTCCACAACAGCTTATAAAATAATCACTCAGAGGCTTAATATTAATTACAAACTGTTTGGCCTATGGCTCAGGCTTATTGGCTAGCTAGCTCTTAAATCTTAAAGCAACCTATTTCTAATAATCTATGTATTGCTGTGTGGCTGGTGGATTACTGGTACTTTCACATTTTGCTTCTTGGATGGCTCACTGGCTTCTCCTCAACTCCGCCCTCTTCTCCGTGTATCTCTGCTTGAATTCCTGCCTGGCTATATTCTGCCTTGCTATAGGCCAAAGCAGCTTCTTTATTAACCAATGGTAGTAAAACATATTCACAGTGTACACAAAAACATCCAAAGCATTATTTGACTATTATGTAGATCCATAAAATGCATTGATTCTTGTATGTCTTGGCAAAAACAGAAATGGCTATCTGCTCATTTACCAAACCTGCTCCAACATGGGTTGTTGATAGTTACTGAGAAACAATTGATTGTAGGAAATACTTTTTTGTAAGTGGCAAACATAGACAATTTAGTGTCTCAATTTCTGTTTGACAAATAAGATAATAATCCTGCCAAGTGGAAGAAAAAAATTCTAGGGAATACTTTGTTTTAGAAAGGCAAGAGAGGGCTAGAGAGATGGCTCAGTGGTTATGAGCACTTGGTAGTCAATAATGAGAACTGGAGTTTAGATCACATCACCCACACTGAGTAGCTCAAAAACACCTGAACTGTATTTCCAAGGTTTATGACACCCTATTCTCACCTCCAGGGGCACCCTTGCTAGATGTTAAAATATTACTACTGAAAACACCATACACCTCTGTAGCTAGAGTTTTCCTGCTTTGCCCACAGTCAGGACAAATCTTTGTCACCCGCCAGTCCCACAGCCGCTCAGACCCAACCAAGTAAACACAGAGACTTATATCGCTTACAAACTGTATGGCCGTGGCAGGCTTCTTGCTAACTGTTCTTATAGCTTAAATTAATCCATTTCTACAAATCTATACCCTGCCACGTGGCTTGTGACTTACCGGAGTCTTCACATGCTGCTTGTCATGGTGGCGGCTGGCAGTGTCTCTCTGCCTCAGCCTTCTGCTTCCCAGAACTCTCCTCTCTCCTTGTCCCACCTACTTCCTGCCTGGCCACTGGCCAATCAGTGTTTTAATTATTGACCAGTCAGAGCAATTTGCCATACAGACCATCCCACAGCACACCTTAGTGACAGAAATATAGAAATATAGGAAAGCCAGCTGGGCAGTGGTGGCACATGCCTTTAATCCCAGCACTTGGGAGGCAGAGGCAGGCAGATCTCTGTGAGTTTGAGGCCAGCCTGGGCTACAGAGTGAGTTCCAGGACAGGCTCCAAAGCTACACAGAGAAACCCTGTCTCAAAAAAACCAAACCAAAGCAAAAACAAAAGCAAAGCAAAACAAAAAGAAACATAGAAAAACCAAGCAGGAACCAGGTTGGAAGCTTCCTACATGCTAGTGAGCTTTCATAGTGCCAGAAGATGCTGTATAGGCTGTTGAGGAAGAATTTATTATCAATAGCTTTACTTACCTGTGGTCCCTGGGTCAAACAATATCTACTAACCTGGCAAGATAAACCCAGTGGTGCTAAAGTGGAAAGTATTTTATGGGGATGTGATGGTTTGAATGAGAATGGCCCCCACAGGCACACAGATTTGAATGTTTGGTCATCAGGGAGTGGCACTATTTGAAAAGACTAGGAGGTGTGGCCTTGTTGGAGGAAGTGTATTACTGGGGGTAAGCGTTGAGGTTTTCAAAAGCCCAAGCCAGGCCCAGTGGCTTTTTTTTCTTGTTGCCTGCAGATCTGGATGTAGGTCTCTCAGCTACTTCTCCAGAACCATGTCTGCCTGCATGCCACCATGCTCCCTATCATGATGAAAGTGGACTAAACCTCTGAAACTGTAAGCAAGCTCCAAATTAATGCTTTCTTTTTATAAGAATTGCCATGGTCATGGTGTCTCTTCACAGCAATAGAATACTGACTCAAACAGGGTGTAACTAACCACTTTCTGATTATATTTGATGTTCTCTGTACAGGAGGGATGGATACAAATGGCATTTTAAACACAGTCAAAAGCCCATATCTAGGGATGTCATCAACCCTAGTTAAAAAAAATTACTGTTAAAGTAAAAATAAAATAAAATAATAAAAATAACTTTTTTAAAAAGGAAAAACACACATCATAAAAACTCTTATATTGTGTGTGTGTGTGTGTATGTGTGTGTGTGTGTGTGTGTGTGTGTGTGTGTGTGTGTGTTTGTTTGTATGTGTGTGTGTGTTTGGAGACAGGGCATCAAGTTGCCAAGGCTAGCCTTGAACTCACCGTGTAGCTAATGATAACCTTGAACTCTTTTTTTTTTTTTTTTCAAGACAGGGTTTCTCTGTGTAGTTTTGGTGCCTGTCCTGAATCTTGCTCTGTAGACCAGGCTGGCCTCGAACTCACAGAGATCCACCTGCCTCTGCCTCCCGAGTGCTGGGATTAAAGGCGTGTGCCACCACCACCCAGCCTAATCTTGAACTCTTATTGAACCTCTTGCCTGTACCTCCTGGTTACTGGGATTAAAGGTTTGCAAATAAATATGTTTGAATAATATATATCTCTGTTCTTCAAAATAAGAACTCAAACAGGAAATGGGACATAGAACACTGCTTTGCCCATGAAGGCTGTTGCTAACCTTTGTTTAGCAAGCATTGCAATAAGCTGTGGCAGATACAACAGCAGGAACAAGAAGCTGAGAGATCACATCTTCAACCACAAACACAAAGTAGAGGAAACAGATAGGAAGAGGATCAAGGCTATAAACTCTTCTACTTTTCTCTATTTCTTTCTATCTATCTATCTATCTATCTATCTATCTATCTATCTATCTATCTATCTATCTATCTATCTATCTATCTTACCTTGACCACAGTTTTCTCTCCCTCCTTTCCTCCCAGTTCCTATCCTCACCTCCCTTCTGCCTCCCCTGTCATCCATTCCTCCTCCATTTCTATTCAGAAAAGGGCAGGCCTCCCATGGATATCGACAGAACATGGCATATCAAGTTATAGTAAGACTAGGCACCTCCCCTTGTATTAAGGTTGGGCAAGGCAACCCAGTATGAAGAATAGGGTCTCAAAAGCCAGCCAAAGAGCCAGAGACAGGCCCTGCTCCTTCTGTTATGAGTCCCATAAGAACCTGCTCCCAGTGATGTCCTTCCTTCAGCAACATTGCATCTCCTCATTATCTCTTCAAACAGCATTGCTGACTGGGGACCGAGTAAGTAAGTCTTCAAATACCTGAGCCTACTAGGGGAATTCTTAGTCAAACAATCACAATTGTTTAGTGAATTTCCAGATTGTTTTCCAAAGTAGCTATACTATTTTACATTCCCACCAGTAGTACATAAAAGTTTCAGTTTTCCACCATTTTGTTAAAATGTGCTGACTTTTTGATTTTTTAAAATTTTAGTCATTAAGTGGGTATATGTAGTATATCATTGTGGTTTGTTTTGTTTTCAACTGATCAATGTTTATCTTCATTCTAAGTTGTATTTTCTGTTTCTGTATATGCTTTTTTGTGTTTTTTTGATGTCAGATATTTTGATTTTCATATTGTTGTCTGGGAAGATTTTTTTGTCCCTTTATTATTGTACTCTATTCTGGGATGCTATTAATTTCCTTGAAGACCATGTGATCCTGTTGGGTCTTGTCATTCACATCTGGCAGTACCACAGCTATAACTAGAGCTAGTCTCCACAGCTAAGGCAAAGTCCTGTGCTAATCCCAAGAGACAGAATGTGAATTAAACAAAAAATGGCCTTAGTCATCAAAATAACTGTGCAACCCAGCAGGAGAGAAAGCAGAGAGAATAAGAAATTAAAATAGCATAAAAGCACAGAACTTCTGTTTCAGACCTAACAATGAACAATCTAGTTGGGGAGCGGTGAGAGGTAGTGGTGTTCCAAGCAGGAAAAATGAAGTTGAGGAGGAACTCAAAGCTGGAATGTGCACCGTGGTTTCAGAGAGCATATAAGGTGGAAATGGTAAGTGCTTAGAATAGGTTCTAATAATCAGGCACAAGCAGGTAGCTCCTGGGGAGTCCAGCAAAAAGCAAGGGGATTACACTTTATTCTGTGCTCACTGGAAATCTTTAAGCAAAATGAATTTCATCAGAGTTGCTATTGTTGACTACCGAAAAATCTGATGCTATTTTCTATTTCCCAATAAATGTATGTGTACTTACCTACTTATACTTCACTTGAAAAACAAATTTGATATATCTAAAATATTTAGTTGCAAAACAATATATAAAATTAGCATATTTATACTTTCAGGGGAAGTTTTGAAGGTACCAGGGAGTGAACCATGTTGATGCTAAAATCAAGAACTTCATACAGTAGTGGCACATTTCATGTCAGAGAGGGAGAGAGACACATAGATTGATAGATGATAGATGATAGATAGAGAACACATATGATAATCTTGAAGTGTGTTGAAGTTCTTTTTTTTATTTTTGAAAAAATGCACTCAAACTCTGTCTTCATTTTGTGAGGGAACATTACTCTTTATTTCTTTTGGACAATTCTTCTACAGCACCAACATAGTCATTAACCTCCCTCAAGCAACAGCATAAATAAAAATAAATGCACATACATAATAAGAGATGTATGATTTTTTTTACCTTGCAGAATTATTCTTCAGAAGAGGTGTTTTCAGAGGCAAATAAGGAAATAAATATAAATAAATAATTGACGTATGACATCACCTGAAGGACATCCTCGTTACTACAGATTAGTACTAAAATGTTTCCACAATGTAGATTACAGACAAATGAAGGCATCTCACTTCCCCTTAGGAGAAGGCAGGATATAAAGAGAAAGAAAAAACAAAAGAACCATGATGGGGGTGAACCACAACAAACTTTATTCTAAAGGGCAGCAAAGCCTTCACCTTCAGAGAAATAGCCCAGTGCCCACAATCCTAGTGTGAGTGAATTTATTCTTTTTTAAAGTTTAAAACACAGGAGGAAGCTGAGTCTTATGAAATTAAGATAAGGAAAACCAGAGAGAAAAAATATAGGTGGCCCGAAAACCGGTTCAGAAGTAATATAGATGATATCTGAATTACATATAACATTTAGCAGTTGGTCAAAATGTCAATAGATTGTATTTCACAGAGTTTAAACTAAAAATTGGTTATTCATAGTGATAATAAATAGTGATTATCAAAACATTTAAAAGGTTTTATATTTAGTTTTAAATGTGTTATAGCTGTGTGTGGTTATGTGCACATAAGTCCAGGTGGCTGCAGATGCCAGATGTCATCAGATCCCTTGGAGTTAGAGTTCCAGGTGGTTGTGAGCCACCAAACATGGGTTCTAGAAACTGAGCACCAGTTCTCTACAAAACTATCATGCACTTTCAACCTCTAAGCCAGGCACAAAATGGTGCCTTGAAAGTAGGCAGTTAACACTAAGATTTTGAAATCTATTTCTTCACCAAGTTACTTTTCAAGTTGTTAATATACTTGAATTACAGAAGAACATTGTTTTATGTAAACATAAGGTCAAACATTCTATGGCAATACATAAGGGAAAAATTTCTTGTCTCTGCTTCTTGATTCTGTTCAAATGATAAATGGTGGAAAGGTACCATTTTCTTTCAAATCGGAAATCCAATACAGAAATATCAAATTCACACATGGTTTATATCAATCAGTCTTTTACCTAGTAGAGAGGGACAGCTGAATTTGTAAACATAGATGAAAACAAACCATATTGAATTTTTGAAGGCTCATTTTCACTAATAGAATATTTATCTGGAATAAATAATGAACATGGCCACTTGTTTTAAAACAATTATAGCAAAAATAAATAATGTTTGAAACATTAAATAATAATTAGATAGCAGATCAAAGAAACATACCATCTTGAACAAAGTTTTTCTCTTAAGATGTCTTACAAGTCTATCAAGAATGTTGAGGAATACTCACCTACACTACTTGGAATATGCTAAGCACCACTAAGAGAATGCATGTACTGAGAATAGATAGAAAGGAAAACTCCATATACAGAGGATCAGGTAGATAATTAAGCTTTCCAGGAGTCCTTGAAAGGATGTAAAATAGTTTCAGGATGAAAGGTTAATGGGAGTTCTGAGTGTGTCAGGAGATGCAAAATAGCATTTCTGTTGAAGAAAGGGTGTGGATGGGGTACATGGAGAAGACAATTCCTGAGGAAGCAACAGGATCACATTTGGGAGAACCAAGCTGAGGAAAACATCTTAGCTGATTCCCAGACACTTAAGAGTTTTAAGATGTTTTATATACATACACAAACACACATACTAACACACACACACACACACACTACGTTTATTATGACATTTTTGGATGCACATAAGGAATTTGGAGCAAAGCCACTATATTATGAAGAGCAGCAATGCACATTGATGAGCAAGTGTCTCTGTAGTAGGATGTAGAGTCCTTTGTGTACATGCCCAAGAGTGGTATAGCTGAATCTTGAGGTAGACCTAGTCTCAGCTTCCTAAGTAACTACTACTGTGATTTTCACAGTAGCTGTACAAATTTGCACTACCACCAGTGTTGTGGGATATTGTACACTGTATGAAGATGTATTTGCTGTGATTGGTGTAAAAAAAAGCTGACTGGCCAATAGCCAGGCATTGCATAGATGTTTAGAATTGCAATATCCTCTTGTTAGGTTTCTCCTTAGTATGTAGTGTCCTTCACACTCTCTTCTGACTAGTTTTGGTATGAAGTCTATTTTGTCAGATATTAGGATAGCTAAATGTGCTCACTCTTTGGGTCATTTGCTTGGAATGCCATTTTCTACCCTTTTACTTTGAGGTGATGTCTATTCTTGATGGCCAAGTGTGTTTCTTGAATGCAGTAGAAAGCTTCATCCTATTTTCACATCCATTATATTTATGTGTGTTGTTTTATTAGGGAGTTCAGACCATTGGTATTGAGAATTATCAATGAGCAGTATTTATTTTGTTAGTCCAGTGTGGGTTTTCCTTTCTCTTTTGATTTACCATTCAGGGGAATTATTCATCCCTTGTGTCATCTTGCATGCTATTAACCTCTTCAGATTGATGATTTTCTTCTAGTGCCATTTGTATAGTGAGGTTGATAGACAGATACTGCTTAAATTTGGTTTTATTGTGCAATATTTTTCTTCTCTGTCAATTGTGATTGATAGTTTTGCTGGGTATAGTAGTCTAGGCTGGCATCTTTATCTCTCAGAGTTTGTAGACCATCTGTCTAGGCCCTTCTGGCTTTTTGGGTCTTCATTGAGAACTCAGGTGTTATTCTGATGGATCTGTCTTTATATGTTTTTTTTTTAATTGCAGCTTTTAATATTCTTTCTTTGTTATGCATATTTAATGTTTTGATTACTGTATGTCATGGGGGATTTCTTCTATGGTACCATCTATTTGTTGTTCTTTATGTTTGTTGTACCTTGATAGGCACCTCCTCCTTTTGGTTGGGGAAATTTTCTTCAATGAATACGTTGAAAATATTTTCTATATCTTTACCTGGGTTTCTTCTCCTTCCTCTATTCATATTATTTGTAGATTTGATCTTTTCATAGTGTTCCAGATTTCCTGGATGCTTAGTGCCTGGATTTTTTTAAGACTTAACATTTCCTTTGACTGAGGTATTAATTTCTTCTACCTTGTCTTTGAAGCACAATGTTCTCTCTCCCATGTCTTGTACTCTCTTGGTGGGGACCACCTCTGAGGTTTTTGACTTCCCCAGATTTTCACTTCCAGTTTTATTTCTGTTTAGGTTTTCTTTTGTGATTTTATTTCTGTTTTCATGTCTTGAACTGCTTTAATTATCTCATTCCACAGTTCATGTCACAGACTTGACTATGTGATTTATCAATATCCTCTTTAAAGTTCTTGTACATATTCATAGTTGCTATTTTGAAGTTTTTTTTCTATGCTTCAGGTATATTAAATTTCTCAAGGCCTACTTTTGTATGGTTACTGAGTTCTGGTGGAGGTAAATTATCTTGGGCATTAATGTTGGTCTTTTGGCACTAGCAACTGAGTATGTGGAATCACGATGATTGGGATGTTGATGTCTGATATTGCCTTTGTTGGGTGAGTGTTCCATTCCTTGGTTTCTGTTGCACTCCCTGGACCTTAGGAAAGTGTAGTGTCTATAGGTTGTCTGGTAGAGAGTGTTTTTGCTGGTTGGTGGGTGGCAGAGAAGAACAGAGATGGCCTAAGAGAAAAGGCTGAGAGCAGTTGTGCAAAAGAGCTAAGGGAATCCTGACCACACCAAGAGCTGGGGTCCCCAGGCAGTTGGTGGTGTGGTGTGGGGAAGGTGCAAGTGGGTTGCAGTAAGACAAAGAATATGTCTGAAGAGACAAGGATGAAAGGACTGGGGAGGGGGACTCTTGGTCTGTACCAAGAGTTGTGTTCTCCAGTGAGTGGAGTTGAGGAGGGAGGAGGGGCACCCGTCAGCAGGATGCTGCAGGGCTGGGGGGCAAGATAGATGAGACTGCAAAGGAGGACAGGGAGAAGAGTGAATTGCCTTCCCGAGTTCCAACTCAATGTGGCCACTGGGAGTCATAGGTGGAAGGTGTTTCTAGTTATTGGTGGCTGTTTTAGTTTAGAGTTTCTATTGCTGAGATGAGACACCATGATCAAAAAGCAAGTTGGGGAGGAAGAGGCTTATTTGGCTTGTACTTATGCATTGCTGTTCGTCACCAAAGGAAGTCAGGACAGAACTTGGAGGCAGGAGCTGATACAGAGGCCATGGAGAGATGCTGCTTACTGGCTTGTTCCTCACAGCTTCTTCAGTCTGCATTATTATAGAACCCAGGACCACCAGCCCAGGATGGCACCACCCACCATGGGCTGGGCCCTCCCTCATCAACCACTAATTAAGAAAATGCCTTTATGATCTTATGGAGGCATTTTTTTCAGTTGAGGTTCCCTTCTTTCAGATGACTCTAGCTTGTGTCAAGTTGATGTAAACTAGCCAGGACAGTGGCTGAAACAAAGGAATTTGGATGGATTGGAAGGTTGGTTGAACAGTTCATTTGAGTCCCCAAGGAGTGGAGGTAGGGTGAGTAGAGGGGCACCTGCAGGCAGGCTGCTACAAGACTTGGGATGAAACAGGGGAGATTGTAATGGAGAACAGGAAGGAGAGTGAAAATTGCCCGAGTCCCAGCCTGGTGTTGCCACTGGGAGTCCCAGACAGACAGTGTTTCTAGGTAGACATGGCTGACATAAAGGAATAGGAATAGGCTAGCTCTGGTTATTTGATGTAGGTACTTAGAGCTATAAATTTCCCTTGTAGGACTGCTTTCAATGTGTCTTAGAGGTTTTTGTTTGTTGTGTTCTCATTTTAATTTAGTTCCAGGAAGACTTTTTTATTTCTTTCTTGATTTATTCCTTAACCCATTCATTATCAGTAATTGGTTGTTTAATATTCATGAGTTTATGTATTTATTAGAAGGTTTTTGTTTTGTTTTGCTGTCAATTTTAAGTTTAATTGCATTGTGGTTAGATAAGATAGACAGAGTGGGTTCAGTCTTTTTGAATTTATAAAGATTTATTTTTGTCCCAGGATGTGGTCTATTTTAGAGAAAATTTTGTATGTTGCTGAGTATTCTTGTGTATTCTATGTATATTCTTTGGTGCTTGGGTAGAATATTCTGTAGATACCTGCTATTCTCATTTGATGTATGATGTCAATTAATTCTGATGTTTTTCTGTTTATTTTTTGCCTAGATGATGTGTCTATTGGAGAAAGTTGGTTTTGAAATCACCTACTACTAATGGATTGATGTTAATATTTTTCACATCACTTTGTCTCCTCATTTTTTGTACTTGGATAATTATATTTCAAGGTGGTAAGAACATATATGAGACATCCAAGGATAGATCTAGTTTTCTTATCTCTCTATTAGCTTATCCAATCTTTATAATTATTATGAATGAAAATAAACTAATATGAGGAAATTTAAAAACTTGATATCATATATGATGAAAACATTTTCAAGCATTGTATAGTTGAGTTCTATTCCAAATGTACATCACCACAGTCTAGTGCTCTAATGGTTAAGTTGATCTGTACAGTGTTAGATTTAGGGTCACAGTGAATTATGAGCTTTAAACAGGACAAAAATGTTGATATTTCCAAGCAAACAGGTACAGCAGTTAAGGATTTTTCATTACAAGTTGAGCCATCTCGGCAGGTTTTCAAGATTAGGGCATCAATAAAATTGTGTACAAAGCTATAAAAAATGGCCCTTTAGAGATACACCCTTTTCCAGAAATCAATTTTGCCCACAGCATGCCTCTAAATCATATTATAAAAGATAAAATCCCAAGATTTGAAGGGAACAAAGGAGGGCATCTATTCAACTAATCGGTCTGCTGATAGGACCATGCACAATCCTATTTGAAATATGATATTATTTTGTTTCGTAAGACTCCCAGTAAAAGAGAAAAATAGAATTTCTTAGAATTCCCAATTAATGTTGAACTGTCTATGAGGTAGAAAACCTTTCACTCTGTCTTGTTGGTTGGCTGTCCTTACTTCCGTTTCCTTCCCCTTCTCTTTACCATACTGAAGTGTTGGCTCACAAAGAAATGGTATTGGGAAGTTGGTTTTGGGGAACTAATCAGCCTGTGAAAATTGCTGGTTTCATTATGAGATCTATGCTGTAACAAAAGGGACTCTCAATGCCTTCATAGGAAGATGCATGAAAAGGGTGATTTCAAATGTGGAAGACTCCTTATTAGAGTCTGACCATGCGGAAGCCCTAAATTCAGAATTCCAGCCTCCAAAATTCTGAGATAGAAATATTATGGGCTGTTTTTAAAGTGGCTCAGCCTACGGGTATGTGTTACAGCAGCCAAAGTGGACTATAACAAATGCCCTTAATGTCTTTGAAGAAGAACGTTATATTTGTCCACAGACTTTTGTTTCCCTCCTGAATAAGCACAGTTTTCTAATATTTCCTTGTAGATGTCATTTTCCTGTAGATATTCTTTAAACACTTTTGTGTTTGGAATAAATCATTTCTAAATTTCATGCATTATTGATTCTCTGTGAAGCTCAGAATAGTGTATCCTCCTGTGGAGGGCAAGGGTATACCTAAGGACTTGGAGAGTGTGGAGCCTTGACGGAGAAGGAGAAAAAACCAGCAAGCATGGTTTTTCATTTTTATTTTTTAGACCCCTTCCATTCTCACATTGTGGTTTTTTGGAATACCTTGTTTGCTGCCCATAGACATAAGGGTAAAATGCAATGTTGGGACTGGACAGAAGAATGTGGCCTGAGGTGGAAAACAGAACAGTAGGCATTTCATTCCCTCTGCCTTATTTGCTCAGGGTCATCAGGGACAACATGAGCTATACCAAACTGTGTGCTTTTAGTAAGGCAGTGATAGCTCCTTCTCCGTGAAGTCCCTGCGAGCTAATAATTTCTGGATACACTGAGAAGCCTATGCCCTTATTCTCTGTTTTATGCAAAACACATAATACTGTTCATGAACTTTGTTACAAGACTGTGATTTAGACCCATGCTTGAAGGCCATCTGGCCTCAGTGTAGGGTTTATGTTTATGCCTCTGCATAACTTTAACTTACATTGAATAAAAATATAGTTGAATTGCAAAAAACTTGTCCTCTTAATCCATTCAGACTCACATTGAATGAAAATATGGGTACAGAGTGACTTCTGGGTGAAAAAGTCATAAATGGACAAGGCGATGAATTATTGCTGACATGTTGGAGATAAGCTTAAAGAAGAAAAAAATTTATTGTGAAAAAGTCATTTAATTCATAACAGAGAAAAGGGGAACAAAATGCAGAACAAAGTTCAGACCTGCAGTGAGCAAAGGAGGCGTGAGCAGGACAGTCTATAAAAGCTCTTCAGCACATTCCGGTCCTGACTTGCCCCATTATAATTTGACTGTGAATTGACCGCCATGAGCTTTTGTGTTTTAACACTTGGTCCCCAGCTGGTGCTCCTGTTTTGGGAGACTGTAGACAAGGCGAGTCTAATCCATTTGGTCATGTACTGGAAATGGACTGACAGCCTTCCTTTTGGAGTCTAAACTTTGTAAGTTCATGGGTGAGCTCAAGGAAGATCAAGCTTACAGAAGTGTCTGCCTCTACCAATGTAACCTGAGACCATGGCTAGACTTGGGGTGACCAATGCCTGTCTTCACAATCTGCTTGTGTGTATGTGTGCAAATGGAGGCAGTTAGCCCCAAAAAGCTTATTACCCTCTGTTTTTCTTTAGGCTATGCTAAGAAGGAGATTCTGTGAAGTGAATATAGGTGGGTCTGAATTCCTGCAAGGAAACATCTTGTGGAATACTGGGGTCATGCTTCCTGGAAAAAGAAAGGGGTTTTTGTTTGAGTATAGATGATTTAATTCTGCCTAGAGTTTGGGAAGGCAACTGAGTGGTGACTTTCTTGGAACCAGTGTGTCCCATGAGACGGAGAAGAGACAGTGAAATCTTAAGCTACGTTGCCATCTTTCTACCCTCATTCTGTCGTTTGCCAGGTGGACATCTCCAGCCTGTTGGTGGTGAGCAGCTAGTGTGGTTTGGTCTGTCCTGAGGACTAAGTGTTGCGATTTCCACAACTTACTGACACTTCAGTGCCCCACCATCCCCCATTCCTCCATTTTGTATTTCAAGAGCCTCAAAATTATTTGCTTAGGATGAAAGAGAGAATCCTTGAGTCTGGGTTACTCTCTCCTTACCCTCATTCCCTAGTCCACCAGATGGGCATGTCTAGCTTGACACTGGTGAGCAGCTAGTGTGGGATTACCTGTCCTGAGGAGAAGTTAGAGTAAGTAGTGAGATTTCTTTTTTTTTTTTTTTTTTGGTTTTTTCGAGACAGGGTTTCTCTGTGTAGCTTTGCGCCTTTCCTGGAGCTCACTTGGTAGCCCAGGCTGGCCTCGAACTCACAAAGATCCGCCTGGCTCTGCCTCCCGAGTGCTGGGATTAAAGGCATGCGCCACCACGCCCGGCTTAAGAGATTTCTACACCTTATCCCCCAACCTTCTCCCAGTTTCCTCCTTTAGAACAAACCAGAAGCCCCATTCACCTGTGCAATAAATAGGTGCTGCTCTGCTCCAGCCTCATATGATTTAGAGATCACTTATAGAACTCCATAGCTGCTGTCATTGGTGGTCATCCCATGGTCCTGGCATTTCCTGTAGCTTTTATGCCACCAAAGTCAGCATCATGTGGGAGAATCTTCCATATTACCAAGTTTAACTGCCAGCAGGAGATGCATCCTTGGCAATCTCTGGATGACAACCTCTGTGCACTAACCCTGAAGAAACACTTCCCAGAAGATTTACCTCAGTGATATTTCTCTCTTACTAATCATATCTGGTTCTTCAGCCTCAGATTACCAGTATCCATTGTCCCAGTAAATTTAAGGGTACACCTTAGTGGTCCTAGTTTCTTCTATTAAGAATTATACAGCTGCTTCTTTGGTCCCATATGACCAGAACCATAGATCACGTGAAAGGCCCTGGTAGAGCCTTTAAGGGACTTTCAAATTTCTCTCTGAACTTTCACAAGCCAGGCCTACTGGTACATTTTCAGACACACCTAACAGGCAGCCCATGGGTTTGCCTCTGGTACTCACCACATTCCTTTCTAGCTCCCAGATAAGCAGGCTAGAGTCCTTTAGAGGGATACAACCACAGTTTAAGTGAGCTTCACATCTGTGACTTAGCCTCACATCCAGTGTCATCCATCAGACTGGAGATGACCAGAGCCAATCTTCTACAAGGCCAGCAGAGAGCTCTGTATAAACAATAAGGGGGTCGAGTGTGTGTAGGCTGGCAAAGGAGTGTCTTTGTGAAGAGGTCATTTGTTGTCTGTCCTGCAGTCCAGCTAATGAAGACTCCTTGTCTGCCACCTCGGCCCTTGCCTCAGAGTTCACATATGGTGTGCTGGCTAGTTTTATGTCCATTTGACACAAGCTTTAGTCATCAGAGAAGAGGGAGCCTCAACTGAGGAAATGCCTCCATAAGATAGGGCTGCAGGCAAGACTAAATTAGCGATTGATGAGGGAGGGTCCGGTCCACTGTGGGTGGTGCCATCCTTGGGATGTGGTCCTGGGTTCTATAAGAAATTGGGCTGAGCAAGTCATGGAGAGCAAGCCAGTAAGCAGCACTCCTCCATGGCCTCTGCATCAGCTCCTGCCTCCAGGTTTCTGCCTTGTTGGAGTTCCTGTCCTGACTTCCTTCATTGATGGACTATGATATAGAAATGTAAGCCAAATAGACCCTTTCCTACCCATTGCTTTTGGTAATGATCTTTCATCATGGCACTTGTACCCTGATTAAGACAGATGGTGACAACTCCTTGAGGCAGAACATTTTTACCCCTCCTCTTGAAAGCTCCAAGGAAAAGCAGAGGCAAGCCTCTAGCAGCCACGTAGCTTCTAGAAAACCAGACAAAGCCCCCAGTGATGCCTGTGCCAAATGAAGCTTTCCCATGCAGAGACAGAACTGCCCTCATACCTCAGTCATAGCCTCCATTTGAATTTGAGCAAGTCGGAAAATTTTAAGACCACTTCAGGTTCTGCTTACATGCTGTAAGAGCTTGGGAAACATACAAGGGAACTGAGCAAGTCTTCCCTTCCAGCAGCCAGCCTGCTCCCAGCTGCCTCTGCTTAGCTATTCACAGCTTAGAGGGCAGGTAGAAGGTGAGGAAGCTGTTGTACAGAGTGTTTGTTTCAATGGATCTTTTTCCAGTGTACTGAGTGGGAACTCTTGGTTTTTTGTTTGTTTGTTTTTGCTTTTTGTTTTTTTTTTCAGTGTGGTTTGTTCTGTCTCTTTACTTTGGAGTGGCAGCCAAAGCCATGTCCTGGTTATTAAAAGAGAAATTTCATTTTAAGCATCAAAACTTAAAAGCACTCTGATCTGTCATAGCCCACGCCCCTACTGTCTCTGTTCCCAGTGAGGTGGGGACTAACTGGGTTTCCTACTATGTTAATCTGTGGTTGGAGTGTCTTCTCCCTTGATAGGGGCTATGGGGTACTGGCTAAGTCACGACCACTTCAAAGTCCTTCTCCATGAATTTCAGTCAGGCAAATGACCTTGAGTTGAAGTTTTCTTAAATCCTTGACCAGAGATCCCAAGAAATGTAAGTGGGATGTTGGTCGTTGTCTAGTGGAATGCTGAGTTCATTCTCTGGCTCAAACAAGGACATGAGCACTTGAGAAAGGCAGAAGAACAAGCCACCAAGAAGAGAAAAGGACCAGCTTTATACATTTGGCATGGAAGATGCCTAAGGCTGAAAGTCCCTTAAACAGATGTTGGCTTGGGTGTTTTTTAAATATGGGTGTTTCATAGTTTATTCTCTTTCCCTATTGGTCCTGTCTATATCCTCGCCCCTGTGTATTCCTGAAATTTCTCCTTTCAGAGTCTTTTGGGAACAAGAATCCACCATTCCAGGGAGGCTGCCTTAGGTTTTTTTGTTTGTTTGTTTTGTGTCCACCTACATTCAACTAACCTCAATTCAGGTTGGGCCCCATAAACACTGTCTTCTTACTTGGACTTCTTTGTCACTTCCTGAAAGAAGAAAAACCCTAGGATGGCAGAGACTGTGTTTCTATTTGCTTGTGATGATGTAACAGTGTGAATGCCATATGCCAGACAATGACTCAGAGTCACAGGTATGTATGAACAGTTGTTGATGAAAGTTCAATGAAACTCACATCATGGTGACAAGATTTCCAAAATCACCTTTACAGAATAGACCTAAATGTGTATAATAAGTCAAAGTTCTCTAAAGGAACAGGTGACTCTGTGTGTGTGTGTGTGTGTGTGTGTGTGTGTGTGTGTGTGTGTGTGTATGTGCGTATATGTGTGTGTCTATGACTTATCAGAGTAGCTTATAGGCTGTGGTCTGAGTAGTCCAGCAATAGATTTCTCCTGACAGAAAGGTCAAAGATCCTATAGTTGTTCAGTTTGTGAGAATGGATGACTCAGCAGTGATAATCAGATGTTAGCATCTCTGGGACGTCCTAGAGATCTGCTGGTCTCAGTCTATGTTGGAATCCCAAAGAAGGAAGCTCTAACTCCAGTGGAGTGCTAAGTCAGGGACTTTCCAGTGATAGCGAGGGCAAGCAGCCAAAATGCAAAAGCTAGCTTCTTCCATGTCCTTTATGTAGGCTGTCACCAGAAAGTGTGTCCCAGATTTAGGTTGGGTCTTCAAGTGATCCAGTCAAGAAAATTCAGCCAGGCGTGGTGGTACACACCTTTAATTCCAACACTCAGAAGGCAGAGACAGGTGGATCTTGGCTAGCCTGATCTTCAAAGTTCAAGGACAGCTAGGGCTATACAAAGAAACGATGTCTTGAAAACAAAACAATAACAACAAAAAGAAAAGCCTTCATAGGCCTGTCCAGCTCCTTTGTTTTTAGTTAATTCCAGATGTAGTAAAGTTGACAATCAAGATTAGCCATTGCGTGTCCAACACTTGTCAGTTTAACACACAATCACATCTCATGATGTCATGTTTAATTCCCAAACGGAAACATCCCTAGAAAGATATTCTTTTAGTGCCTCCTAACTTAAATCTGAAAACCACTGATATTATCCAAATTGATGTTGTGGTACATGATAAAGAAATAGAGGAAAGATAAATGCAGACATCCTTAAAGTATGTCTATATATGAACAAACACCTTTGTAATAAAATAGGATAGAAACACTCTTGTCAGTTGTAACTTACATTTCTGCAACTAGTCACGTGGCCTTTGTTGGTACTTACAACTACATTCTTCTACCCAATCTATACTTGACTTCAGCTAGAATATCAGCAGGGGTTCCTGGAGGCATGACCCTTTTGTTTTCTGATAGGAGTGTTCCCCTATCTGCACCTAAAATTTCTAAATTAGCAGAATTTAAGTTCAAAGGATCAGGGAACAAAAAATTTCCTAGTGGATCAGTAGGGGTGACAGAGAGCAGAACCGCTCCCATTTCCACATCTTGATTACTGAGCCTGTGAATTTATGGGATGTGCCATATACTGGATGCTGATTCAAAGCATATTCTGCTTTCTAGGGAACCCTGCCCAACGCCTCCAGGCTTCTGCTGTCTAATTGGCTCTGTAACCCTGTCTTCAAAAGACAATTCCATCATGGTAACAAGCCAGCTGATGAAAGATTGGAGAGAGCATGGTAAGATCAGTGGATTCCATGTGCATGGGCCTGCTGGGGCACTTCTTTGCCTGTGAGGTCCTTGGTCAGAAGCAAAGCTGTGTGGAATACAATGGCAGTGGATAAGGAATACTGAAAGTTCATGGAAGGTAGTTTTGGCAGAAGCACTATGTTCAGGAAAGGCAAATTCACAACCAGAATAAACATCCATTCCAGTAAGGGCATGGTGTTTCCCTTTGTGCGAAGGATTTGGTCCAGTGTAGTCAACCAACCATCAAGCCACTAACTGGTCATCCTGAGTTATGGCAGCATTTTAGGGGCTCGATATTGTTTTATGCTGTGAACAGATTTAGCACTTAGCAGTAGTAGTGGCCATGCCTGCTTTGGCAAGTTAATGTCCATGTTGTCATGCCCATGCTTAACCTCTATCTCTGCCATCATGGCATGGGCACACTGGGTGATGTCAGAAATGGCTGGGGAAAGAAGCTGACTCTCCAAAGAATGGGGCATCTTATCTACTTGGTTAATACACCCCTCCTCGTCTGAAGCCACTTTTTGATGAGTATTTACATAGGACACAAGTATCTCCACATCCTTGTCCACATACTTCTTCTCCAGATATCTTTCTCACCAATTCTCCAACAATGCCCTTTCCAAGTTCCTGGACACCCAAGTAATCCACTGACTGCAGAGCATGAATCAGTAAATAGCACATATATCCATTTATCATTCTAAGCAAAATGTAAGACCATGTATACCGACCAAAATTCTGCACACTAAAGATTTCCATTCACTGGTGTCTTTTACGATTGTCCTAGAACAGGACTCTAATGATGCAGCTGCCCACTTCTGGGTGGTGACTAAAGAATGTATAGAACTATCAGTAAACTGAGCCCTAGCGTTCCCTTCCTCAATCAGTGGCTCATAGGACACACCCAATGAAGCTATAGATGAAGCTTGTTAACAGAAGGTATTATAACATGAGTAGAAACTGTTACATTTGGACAACTTCTTCATGTAACTTGCTTATGTCCCTAGAACCTGCTCTAGGACAACCAGGTATTATTACTTTCATATGATAATAGATTGCTGCTGTACACATCCGCTCTTGGGCTTGATGGGTCAGATAAAACTCAGATCAGGATGGGCAGCTCAGGTTGCATGGTAACTTGGTGGCCTATTGTCAAACATTTAGTTTTCCACCAAGGCCCAATAGCAGGCCAAGAGCTGTCTCTCAAAGGGAGAATAGTTGTCAGATGATGGCAGAGTTTTGCTCCAAAGTCCCAAGAGGATCCTCTGGGATTCACCTATAGTGGTTTGACCAAGGCACCAGACAGCATCCCTATCTCCTATTGACACCTCAAGTGCCAATGAGTTTATGGGATCATATGGTTCAAGTGGTAGAGCAGCCTGCACAGCAGCCTGGACCTGTTGAAGAAATACATATTCTGGTCTTTTGCCCTGATTTGGGCATTAGCAATCTATTTTGAGTGTTTTCCTATTCTGGAAATGTATACTGAACAGTCACTTTCATTCAGAGAGTAGCAGGTAAAGGGACAGTCACCCTTAAAATAAGAGGCTTTTATCTTGGAGTTGTTCCCATGCTTCATTCAGTGACTTTAAGCATGAGCTGGTGGCAATGCATTATTACTTTAAACGTTCCTCAAGGCATCATTGTTTGAACCATTTAGCATTAACATGTTGTTACAGAAATGGGGATTTGTATTACAATAAGAATTTACTTATTCCTTTATTTTAGTGTCCATGTTCATAAATTATTTGAATTTATAAATGCCATTGAAAAGTTTGAGAGAAAGTATCTTCAGTGAATGAATTCTCTCTGTCTAGGTTATCTCATATTAAGTTAAACAAAATCTTTATTATCCTTTTGGTTTTGTTTGACTAGAGAGGCTCCTATGGCCCTTGTTACTTTTCCTGCCTCTGAGACAGATGTACTATGTTCAGTGTAACATATTATTTTATGTGAGTATATCCTTAACATACAAATCCTGGGGGCTGGGGGGAGAGCCTGTGTAAGAAAGCTGTGAACTTACTGTGAATTATAGGTGTGGCAAGAGTGTAGAATGTTTTTCTCACAGGGAATGAAGGGGATGCCCTGGTAAGGACACACTGTCTCTGTGAGAAAGGCAAAGGCCTGGGAGGAATTGTTTTAGTTCCTTTTCAGATGACCAAAGATGGTAAGATGTAACCAAGATGTAAGCAAGGGCTCCACTTGTATTTGCTGAAGCTAATGGTGAGCATCACCTCATGTTTTGCTTTCATTCATGATAAAAATGAGAAGGGCTTTGAGCCCAAATACCTGGAGTACCCTGGTACCCTACCAAGGTCTTTGGCACATCCTTTGCTCCACAGAAACGTAAATGGGGCAGGTGGACAAGTGGCACCCAGCATGGGGCTTGAATAGCAGGGTAGAGATTCCCCCAAATATGGAAATCCTACCTAGGTTGAGTACCAAGGTAGTCAGGGAAGCCAAGATGGGGCAAAATTGCCATGAAAGTGCAGAAGTTAAGCTTGAGAATTATCTTAAATTGTTAAGGGCTTTGCTTAAGACTTTTGGAGTATGATCCTCTGGGGCAAACTTACTCCAAAGAAATACATTAAAGTCTGTTATTGGCTCCACAAAGGACATTAAGGGAAAAATACTGGATAGAGGTGGTGGGACTTTCAGACACACTCGCCACAAGGGAGAGGTCATTCCCTGCACATTTGGTCTCTTGGTGATTCGATGTCTTTATGTCTGCAGAGGCTCCCCTCCTCAGCAGCCTCAGAGTTGGAGACACCACTAATGAAAGTAAAACCGAGAAAAGAAGCAAGGTATCTAGGAAACAGAAAATGGAGGAGCTTGAGCTGAAATCAGATGAGAGTTTGCTGAGGAGTACTTTGAGATTCCACCCAAAGAAAATACTGCTGTTAAGATGATTTCTGTATTTGCTACAGGGATCAGAGCAGCTTACAGGGAAAGGAGATTGGATGAGAATGGAGAGGCAACTCTGGTATGATGACTTAGAAATAAATCGAGTCCATTTTTGTTGCACTACAGCTTGGGAAAAATTACTGCACCAAAAAAGATCCATCTTCCCTTAGCAAGATTAGGCAGGGCAATTCAGAACCTTATGTGGACTTTGTGGCTAAACTGTCTGAAAAAAATATAAGGAAAACTGTATCTCAAGCCAAACTCAGTGATATGTTCATAAATATTCTTGAAGCATTATTCTAATTAGTCTTAACAATAAAAGACCTAAGTCAGATAATGAGAGTGGGAGCTGAAAGATCAGAGAAGCAAAGCAGCCAGCTGCCAGAAACTTCTTACCTCTATGAAATCTCAGAATGAATGGGCAGTCTTGTCTCTACAAATCCTCAGACTGAATGGAGGATCGTGTCTCTATGAATCCTCAGATTGAATAGGCCCAAGACCCTGTCTTCGCCCACCTTGTATTCCTGTTTCCACCTCCCTAGTGCTGGGATCAAAGGTATGCACCACCACCACCCGGCTCTGTTTCTCTTTTAGACTGGGTCAATCTCATGTCGTCCAGAGTGGCCTTGAACTCCTGTTCTTCCTGCTTCTAAGTGCTGGGATTAAATATGTGTGCCACCACTGCCCAGCCTCTATGGTTAACTAGTGACTAGCTCTGCCCTCTGATCTCTAGGCAAACATTATTTGTCAGAACACAAACAAAATATCATACCACATATTCTGGCTTTTGATAATGCTGATTCAGAATGTCAAAGGGTTATGCACCCTCTATGGGCTGCAGGGAGATCTCTGGAAGAAGATATCAGGGCCTGCACAGATATGGGTTCCCCCACTTATAATGCACTTGTCTTAGGGTTAGGGTTTCAATTGTTATGAAGAGACACCATGACCACAGCAACTCTTGTAAAGGGTTAATTGGGTGGCCACCACACTTAATTGGGTGGCCTGAAGTTCAGAGGTTCAGTCCATTCATCCCAGAGGTACAACTACTTCTTCCCAATAGGATCCCCATGGGTACTGCTGGAAGAGGACCAAAGTTCAGAGGTTCATCCCATCATGGTAGGATATGGCAGCATGCAGGCAGACATGGTGCAGGAAGAGCTGAGAGAGGAGAAGGAGCTGCATCTTAATCAGCAGGCAACAGGAAGTGATCTGACACATGGGGCGTGGCTTGAGCATATATAAAACCTCAAACCCACCCCTACAGTGACACACTTCCTCCAACATGGCCACACCTACTCCAACAAAGCACACCTAATAGTGCCACTCCCTATGAGCTTATGGGGGCCAATTGCTTTCAAACCACCACAGCACTGTTCTAGTTGCTGTTTTCAACCAGAAAGAAAAACAAATACAATTCTTTAATTGTGGCAAAATGGGTCACATAAAAACAGATTGGAGAGAGAGAGAGAGAGAGAGAGAGAGAGAGAGAGAGAGAGAGAGAGAGAGAGAGAGAATAATGTAAAAAAGCACCAAGATCTGGCCTCCACTGTAAAAAAGGAAGGCATTGGGTAATCAATGTCATTCTAAATTTGATAAACAAGGCAAGCCTCTAACTGATCTAGAAAACTTGTTGACAGGTCCCTTCCAAAGGACCTGGCCAACAGTGCAGGGAAATCAACAGATTTTAAATGAGGAGGTCTTGCAGTGATTTTTGGCAATACAGCTGCTGATTTAAAAATGATATAAGTTTAATTTTAACTCATGACTAAAATGTCCAAATTATACAAACTGGTATATTTGGTCCTCTTCCAGCAATACCCATGGGGATCCTATTGGAAAGAAGTAGTTGTACCCTTAAAGGGTTAAATATCCATCAAAGATTCAAATTATACAGGTCGACTTGGCATCAGTAGATAAAGTGGTCCATTTACCTGCTAAATAGAAAGAATTATGCAACTGCTTCTATTGCCTATATAAGTTCTAACACCATGCTGTACTTATGGACCAGAACTTTGGCAATACTAACACTTAAATTTGGTATAATACTTTGATTTCTGAACAGAAACCTGAGTGTAAGGTGTTGATAAAAGAATGTCAACTTCAAGATTTATTAGATGCTGGTACAACTAGGGCTCCAATGAGAAACTTCTTTTTAAACCTACAATGGACATTGAACATTAATGAATTGTTACAAGGCAACTTAATGGACCTTGTGTGTGAGAACAGCTTTTTATACTCTGATAGGAGATGATATTAGCCATTCAGCAGATGTGGTGGCCCCTCAATGGATGATACTATCATTTGCCCATAGTATCCACGACTCTTTTCAGCCACTGCCTATAAATATATATATATATATATATATAAATTTAAAATTAAATGCCCAAATACTTCCATAAAGTTCAGAAATAATAATGTAAAATGCATAAACGAAATATTTGATGTAAGTTGCTGGCTGTGTAGAAGAGCTCATTTGATTTTAAAATTCTGTTACACTATTTGGGATTAAAAAAAAACAAGTAAAGAGAACTCAGTATTTCCAAATGAATGTTTTATTTATTACATCCTAAGACAAACTGTCCCAAGTTTTCTCCAAAAAAATGTGGCACGATGCCTCCCTTTGTTCTATATTGAAGTGGGAACAGCAGACAATGGGCTTTGTGCTTCCTCCTTTCAAGGGCCTCCCATCAAGGCTTCCTGTTCCATTGTGCTTCCTGTTCATGCCGCTGTCTAATTCCTGTGACTTGCCCTTTGTTTATTGTAAATATTCTTTTTTTAGATTTTTGATAAACCCAACATCGTCTTACTATTTCACTACTGATCTCCTCCAGTTCCTGAGGAGAAATTATTTATAGTAAGTTCAAGGCTCACAGACAAACTTCATTGCCCAGAAATACTGAAAAAAAGTAAAAGTCACGAGTTTGTTAAATAAATGACAATAGAAATCCATTTTATCACTAAGTTCCATAAAAGGGAATCCATTATAAAGCTGAAATGTTGTAACATGCACACAAACACATTGTGTCTTTTATAGCTTAAGGAAATGTACAGATCCAGCATTAAATGCTAATTGTTATGAATTAACTCTGGGATACACTTTACTATACTGGCAATTTGTGGCCATCACCTGGCACGATAGCCAGAGAGTTACTCTGAATCTGAGGGTTGGGGCAGGGCTTCACACCCCTACCCTCTACACTAGTTTAAGGATAAAGTGTAATTTTATACATTTTATGTTGAAATCCTTCATCAAAATGTTGCAAAGTAGTTTTCAGACATTCTTCACCAGACACAGTGGTGTTCCAGCCAAAGTGGAGAGTCCTATATCCTCTTGCCCTGTGCCTTAGTTTAGATTTTTCTTTTATTTCTACATTCCCCCCATCATTTCTCCAATGGTTGAAGTATTGCTGAAAACCTGAAGTACCATTTCTTCCTCTTCTTCATTTCCAGAAAATTGTTTTATCTTCTTGTCATAGTTATCTGTGTTCTTACTTCTCATAGTATTGTAAGTTCTTTCATGGGAGAAGCTGGTTTGTAGCATCCTATATGCCCCATACCTAGTGACTGTCAAATAAATGTATACAAATAATACCAATTTTTTATTCAAATTTATTATTTGAGTTTTATTTTGTAACATTATTTGTAAGGATTAATGAAATTATGATTGAATAATAAAAAGCTTTGGTATATTGTTCTTTAGTGAGGGACACTGAGGTAAGGGGCCATGTGGTGGTATTCTAATTGTACTGAAATGTGATTTTGATTGTATGTTAATAAATAAAGTTGCCCGGGGGTCAGAGCTATTAGAGCCCTAGAAAGAGCATGGCGGTGGTGGCGCACGCCTTTAATCCCATAGATCTCTGTGTATTCAGGGATATAGCCAGCATTGGAGACATACACCTTTAAGACCTAGAGGGCTGTACATACAGACAGTGATGAGGCAGTCAAGTGTTTAGGTTTACAACCAATGAGAAGGCAGAACAAAATACTATGAAAGGACAGACACACAGGAAATAGATCTCTTTTGGGAAGCTAGGACCACCGCAGGAGGAAGGGTGAGATTTTAGCTCTGAGCTCTGATCTCTTGGCTTTCTCTTTTACATTGGTTCTGTGTTTCTTATTTAATAAGACGATTGGTTACATCTACAGGGCCAGGTAAGATTTATTAAGGAATGGGATCTATAAGGTACACTCATGATGTAGAACAAGGTAGATGCTGCTGCTGATCTAACTGTTGTCCTGCCGTTCTGCCCATGGGCAATGAGAACCAAGCTGCAAGCCATGCTTCTCCGTGGCTTACTCTATTCTGACCACTCAAAAGAGCTTATAACCTCTGCCTCACAGTTTTTAAGGTGTCATGTATCCTCAGAGCAGACCACACCCATAAGACCAAAATGCTCCATCCAATTGGTCATTGAGCCAAATGATGGAATTCCCACAATATTTCCCCTTTTTTGTCTGAAATGAAAAGGAAGGTTCTAATCCTAACCTAGTAAAAACTATAACAATAAGAACTATTAACATGGATTGTCCAGAGGGATGGAGAGGTAATAATCCTAACAAAAACTAAAACTACACACAACAATAACAGTTATCAAGTAAGAAACACATCCTAGACATCCAGATCATAGGTAATAGACAATTTTTAAGAGATAACTCCAATAGTTGTCTTTTCCTGAAGAATCTGAGTTTTGTACCTAATCTGTCCCTAGCTAAGATTCAGGAGCATTGTAACTGTATCTACCTAGTCTTCGACTCCATCAGAGACTTGAGAAGGAAAATAATATTACCTGAGTAAGCAGGGAGTGCAAGCAAGTGACTTGCAAAAAATACGAGGAATGACAGAAGCAGTTGACTGCCTGGATAGTCACCCAAGGTTTCTCTGCAACACTGGGGCTACAAACTTTGGCTTAGAGGCTTAGAATATCTGACAGACCCTTTCCAGAAGCAGGAAATTTTGAAGGACAGTCCTATCCTGTCTTTGCAAAGTTCAGCAGTTGCTTTTCTTTTTTTCCTGCTTGTCCATATTGGATAGTGTGCTTACTGTCAGCAGTTGAGGCAAGGGCAGTTTCTTGCCCAATAGGCCAGTTTACTAAAAGGAAACAAACTCCATGTGTAATGTTTTTGCTGTCCAACATTCTCTTGGGAGTAGATCAGTGCTGTCAGGAGTGGACATGTCTCATGTCAAAGAATTCTAGGTTATTAAAATATTTTAATTGCCATATTCTGTAGGTCTTTGAAGTGTTTGAAGATGGCCTATCTATCTGAAATATATCTCTGTATGATCTTGAAAACCTAACTAACATGACTATAAGTCTGACAAACATGGGTGATTATTAACCTGTAATTCTTATTAAACTATGTAGCATAAGAAACAAAGATTCACATTTTAAAAATAAACAAGCTGTAGAGGTAATACCTTATGCAAAAATAGAAACAGATGTGCAGTATAAGGACAATAACCTTGCAATTATGACAATATGCAAAAACATCTTAACCAGAGATAAAAATGTAAAATATAACATGACAAAATAACTTTAATTTGCATCAACATACAAAAATATTCCAACAGAAGTAGAAACATGTGACAAAAATAACTTTGAATTTATATAAATATACAAGAATCCATACCAATGTAAATTATTTAAAACTGATAGTCTACCTTTTAATCCTATCATTCCTATCCCCCTTTTTTTTTCTATTCCAAAGGAGAGCTCCGAGTTTAATCTCTATTGTTCCACCTCCAACCCTATAACAACTTGTTACCAACCACCTACAGATGACAATTTTCCGTAACCCTGAGAAAAACCCAAAAATCACTCGCCCCACCTATAGGGAAAGTGGGAGTTATGTTCTTAGAATTACTTCCTGCTGTCAGGGTGGAGGGGGAGGCAATGGTAAACCTACTAGGTAGAGTATTTTTGAATTTCTGAATCTTTTGTTTGTGTAGTAATTCTGTTTGCTTTTAAGAGCATTTCAACATTAATAATTCTTATAGATGGCAACACTTAAATATATTATTTATTAAGGGTAATAACTTCAAAAGATATAGAGGTTTAATACCAATTAAAAACTAGCTTCACAATGGAAATGTTATTTTTGCCATTGATTAAACATAGATAGTATAATTTAAGACATGATGAAAAATTTTAAAAGTGATTTTGGAATATATTAATTAAAATCTCATGAAAACATCATAAAGTTATTCATAAATTTGTTTGATCATCCTATTCCTCTCAGAAAGGATTACTTATATTACAACTTGAGCTTTTCTTTCTATTTTGCTAAGTTCTGGATCATTTTTAATTAAGTGCTACTTTACAATTTTTTGAGGGTAGCAGAATTTTTTAAATGTGTTTCTGAATAAAGTGAGTTTATTGGAAGGCTTGGCAGCTTTTATTGTTTTTTTTTCCTCTTTGAGCTAAAAGCTTTTTTACTTATACAGCAAAATTGTACAAACATATTGTCATTAAAATATTTCTCAGTGGAAGCGACTAATGAGTATCTAATGAAATTAGATATTGTAGTTACTGTAACATCTGTATGACTTTTTTGGTTGTTAGATTTTAAGTGTTATAATAGTAAAGTTGGAAGAAACTCTGTAGGGATTTTGCTGTAGTAGTCTCCCAGTGCTGGGAATCTGTTTACCTCTTCAGTTATGCAGCCTATGTTCTGATATGTGTGTTGGCCTTCCCTTTAGAATGGTTTATGTCTAGAGGTGCCCACCCTTTTAAACATTTTAGTGCTTTTAGTCCATTTTGTATTTGAAACCATGCTGTTTGGACTCCCCTCTTTGCTACCAGCCTTTCAGATAGCAAAGGTAGCTCCTTTTGCTTTTTCATGTCCAGTCTTTAGTCACCTCAGTCTCACGTTTGCACAGATCTCTTCTCAGAAGGTCTACTCAAGGTCGAATATAAAATTCTAGATGTCTTCTAGGCAGGAGAGACTCAGCAGGGTCATGACTTTATGGCGCATAATGGTTATTCAGTCGGCATTGTTGAATTAGTGATCAATGCTGTCCATGTCCTTTTTTTTTAATGTTAACTATGTGATACTTTATTGGCTTTGATGTTAAATAGCTACAATTATTGGTTTCTGAATTATAGATTTTTAAAGCCTGAATTTAGAAGCTAATCAAATCTTTCTATTCCTATTAAATTTTTTTATTATTAAGAAATTTTCTATTTATTTTACATACCAACACAGATCCCCCTCTTCTTCTCCTCCCATGCCCCAGCCTTCCCCCACAACTCATCCCCCCTTCCCACCTCCTCCAAGGCAAGACCCTATTTAAATTTTTTGAGATCAGGTCTTAATATGTAGACCTAGCTGGCCTAGAACTCATTATATAGACCAGCTTGGCCTTGAACTCAAAGATATCTATCTGTTTCTGACTCCCAGGTACTGGGGTTAAAGGCATGTGTTTCCATACCTGGCTCAAACTGATTTGAATTTTGATTTTGCCATGTTCCTTCCAAATCTGAATCAATAATTTTTTAACATATATGTTGCGCATATTCTTAACAATGTTATTAATAAAATCGCATACATGTGAGTTCATTTAAACTGTCTTTTCGATGATCTATCTGAATTTCCTTCATTTAAGGCTTACCTATGTGCTCTTTGGAGTGGGACCTGGGAGTAGTGAGGAGAACCGGCTCTTTATATCTTGAAATTTGACTTGCGATCTGGTTCCACCAGCAAGGTTTGTGATGCTTGGCAGCCTTTTTCACTTCTCTTGCTTTATTATCCTGGAAAGTAGGACAGATGATCGCACCTAATAAATTTAATATGAAAATCAGAAGAGGGACAACAAAATGGCTCAGCCGATAATGGCACTTACTCTGTAAGCCCAGTGACCTGAGTTTGAGCTCCAGAATCCATGTAAAGGTGAAGGACACACAGTGCGGTGGTATTTTATTTGTGAGTAACTAGGCTGACAGAGTCTCACCTCTCAATGGTAGACTGGCATTTAATAAAGGAGATGAAGCCATGGGATGTGGAGAAGAATGGGATGCCGTGATGAAACCACTCACAAGCTAAGAGGCATGGGATATGGAGAGGAATAGGATGCCGAGATGAAGCCATCCACAAGCAGAGGAGAATGGGCAGCCGAATTCCCAAAACGCCAGAAATTTCCAGAATTTAAAATCCTGTATCATGACAGGACACTGGTGGAATTCAGGTTTATCTGGTACATGGAATACTCGCACTGAATGTGAGGTTGAGCTGTAGGCCTTGTGTACATCCTACTTCACAAATGAGTCTATCAGATACACTAAGCCTGTAGGCTGAAGATGATGCCCCAACATGCAGAGAAACCTCGGGTTACTGTCCAGGCAGCTGGCTCTTTCTGTCATAACTTTTTTTTTTTTGGAAGTCACTTGCTTGCACTTCCTGTTTTACTAGGTAATATTATTTCCTTCTTGGATCTCTGAGGGATTTGAAGATTAGATAGTTGTAGTTACAGTTTTCCTTGTTAAGAAATTTCAGAAAAGAAACTCACTAAGGAAGTGTAAAGTGTATAGATTTCAAAGACATTATAAGATAGCTTTCTGTTGGTAATACAAATTAGTATTAGGACAGAAAGTAAATTAGGTACAATTTGGACTTACCAAAATAGAATAGATAATGGAATATTTCCTCTGAATTTGTCAAATGCAAATGGACTAGACATTGTTGATGTATTTATTGCTCCTATATATTATACATAGTTATTGTACTTAATGTATATAGTTTTTCTTATATTAATTATAACTTTTTAAAAATTTTTATTATACAAAAAAGGGGAGATGTGGTGATATTTTATTTGTATGTTAATAAATAAAGTTTTCCAGGAGATCAAAGGAAATAGTAAGCCATTTTAAGTAAACACAAAAGTCAGGCAGTGGTAGCACACACACTTAATCCAATCACTTGGCAGGCAGGGTCTCTGTGTGTTCAAGGCCATACTGAGGATCAGAGCCAAGTGTGGTGACACACGCCTTTAATCCCAGAACCAACCATAGAGACCTGGAGGTCTGTACAGACAGGCAGTGACAAGGAAGTGAGGTAGCTGGGCTAAGAGCCAATGAGAGGGCAGAACAGCAAGTCAATAAATAAAAGGCACAGGTAGACAGGAAGTAGCTCACTTTGGAAGCTGTGTTGTGGTGAGGTAAGGTTAACTGGTGGCTATCCCTATTTCCTTGATCTCTAAGGCTTTCATCCCTATATTTGGCTCTGTGTTTTTTATTTAATAAGACCACTTGGAAATTCATCTACAACACATCCTTCAGGAATGAAGGTGTAGGTCACTCCTCCAGGAAAAGAACCAACAAGACCTGAAGTGGTGCTTACTAGGGTGGAGGAAATACAGAATGGGGAGTAGAGGAAGGTAATTATGAATCCCAGCTAAGGCCACATGACCAGCTGCAGAAATGAGGATCATAACTGACATGAGTGTTTCTGTCATATTTTGTTAAGAATGTGTTTGCACAGATATTTGTGCTTTCATTCCTTGATTTATTTATCATGTAATGTAACATTGATTAAGAGAATATCAGTTGTTATCATATTTAAGTTTGAAATACTAAAAGAATGTCCCTCAAGGGACATTGCCACCTATTCTAAATTTTATAATACATTTGTGGTTGTACAAGGGAGAGTGATATCATGGTAGGTGCAATAATGAACTCCTTACATTACAAAAATGTTAATTTTGGTGGTCAGATATTTATAGAATAAATTCTACCTTTGAGAGAAAGAGAGAGAGACACGTATGTTTCTGAGTTCTTTCAAGGATCCCCAATTGCTTGTGTTATCCACACACTTCCGGAAGGCCTAGCTTAGGTTGAGTACCCTAAGCATCAGCCCATCCTGGTGAGTTCCCCAGAACCTTACCTACTCCTGTGGTTCCCATACTTTGAAGCCTAGCTGGCATTGCCCAGTCTAGCCAGATAAGTGCCCCAGATCATCACTCCACACCATCATTCATGAGTACCTGCTCAGCCTGGTGAGTTATCTAGACCCTGATCCTCTACAACACTGGCCTAATTAAGATCATGTGACCTGAGCATGAGGGAGCCTCTCAGATCCCCACCCACCTGCATCATCCTTACATTCCCAGGTCTAGCTTGGGTAGCACAATTTGTATACCAGATAATCTGTCCCATTCACATGCTTTCTTGGTGACCACTAAATTGGAATGAGCCCATTCCTCCAATCAAAATTCAACGTGAGTATCTGATAGACTGACCTATCAACTCTTCATACCTAATTTGAAATTGACCAAGGTTGAGCAACAGCAAAAAGAGAACTAAACTAAACTTCCATTCAACAGAGGCAGGCTCAAATCTTATCTCCGATATACCACCAGTGAAAGAAGTCCAAATGCATATTCCCCCAATACCTCCCCACCTTTCCTCTTATGACCCCGCCCTACTTTTGCTAATTTGTATTCATCTAGGAAGTTTCAATTCTACTTCCACTTGGCCCAAAGTTTTAAGATTGTGAAGGAGACAGACTCAGTGGAGGTAGAAATGGAGGCTAAGCTTTATTCCTGATTTTGATAGAAGCAGCCTCCGAGTCCTTTGAACAGAGGGAAGGTCTGAAAACATAGGAAGCAAATAGATCACTCAGCAACAGAAAGTAAACAACAATATTGTGAGGGAATATTGAAAATTCCAAAGAAAAGCCCAAGAAGTTTGACAGAAAAAGGGAGGAAAGGGCAGTTATGCTTAGAATTGAAATACCTGGGGATGAGGTTGCCACAGATACTTCTAGGGGTTTGTCGGCAAGACAGAGGGGAAATGGGCCCCATGGAGAGGGCTGTTTACTGAGACCTGGGAAGAACTTGGTGTCTTGTCAAGTCCCTCTCTTTGAATCTGTCCTCTGGGAGCTGCTGCAGGCACTAAATAGGAGGCTTCTTTTATTAACTTATTCATATCTTTAAATATTTCATTAGTGTATAATTATTATGCAAAATGGATTTGATTTTGGTATTTTCATTCATGTACATCGTGTACTTTACATGATCATACTCCTGACCACCTCCCCTTTCCCTTCGACTCTCTCCCTTTGGGTCTCTTCCTCTTCTCAAGAACTTACCCTGTTGTTTTCACGTCTTATTTATACATCTTTTGAATATCTAGGTTTTTTTTGTATGAGAGACAAGATGCAACATTTATCTTCCTGAGTCTGGCTTATTTTGTTAAACATGATTATCTCCAGTTCCATACATTTCTTTTTGAAAACTTACATAATTTCATTGTTCTTTTCAGCTGACTACAATGCCATTGTGCAACAGCACTCTTGAATCTCTTGTCTTTAGATGATATCAGATGATTCCATAACTATTATGGATTGTGCTGCCCAAAGCACATAGGATTGAGTATCTCTGTGGTTTGCTGACATAGGGTCCTTGACTACATACCCAGGACTGGTGTAGCTGGACTGCCTGAAAATGTTACTTTTAGTGTTTTTGAGGAGGTAAACGCTTCTTTTACAATTTGCCCCCAATCTGTGGTCTATTGTTAGAGTCGAATGCTGCTATAATATACAAGCAAAGCTTCTAATGCTGGTGTAGCCAACTGGGATAAAATTTGAGGCTTTTGGTTCCTGGCTTCTTTGAGTGTCTGGCTGGATCTTGGCATTATCATTTCCCAGTAGAGCCCCAGGTGGTACTTACTTGTTAATGAACTGTGCAAAATTCCTTTGATAGAGGTTTTACCAGATGAAAATCAGTGTTAGAGAAATCCTGCTTTAAATAGATACTTTTTATAACTTACCCACTATTAAAATTATACCATGCCTCTATATCTGTCTCCAAGGTAGAAGAAATTGGAGAATATTCTGAAATTTTTCTTTCTTTTTTTTTTTTTTGCTAGTGACTTTCTTCCTAATACAAATATGACTGCACTCATACCTAACCAATAGTGTCTTCTCTTTATTTATTTCATACATAGTTCTTCAAGGTTTAATAGTGTTCTGATATTTGGTAAACCAATGAACATAATCATGTATTACTAATGCCAGGATGTGCAGTACGACACTCATGGTATGGTAACTCATACTGTACCTCTCCTGGCAAGATTGAACCACATCATGCTTCATGTTCAGTAGGAGGTATTTTGGAGCCTCTCTTGGGGTATGTTGTTTTATTGATGTTTATTGTTGTCATCTTTATTCTAAGAAATATTAAAAATTATACTTCAACTCATAAAAGGGAATGGATTTTTGTTGAGGATCTTCAGAGATATTTAAAACTATTTGTCTAGTTGCTAGTTCCTGTGATATGTAAGCAAAGCCTAAAAAACTAGAAAGGAGATGAAGTGATAATATATAAAATATTATATAACATTATTATAATATAAATAAAATAAAATATAGATAATAGATAATGAGGAAGGATGAGGAGCTGGACAAAGGACATCTGGGATATGAAAGATGAGAGAGATTAGGGTAAGGGAAGGTACACAAGGAAAGAGTGCTTTTAGGAGTATGAGGGAGATACAGGGGAATCACCAAAACATACTTTGTCCAAAGTGTCATGATATCTAGCATCTTAGATGCTAATTTAAAGAATTTAAAAAGTTTAACTTACTCTTCTTCAGTCAACCATGTTCTTTTATATAAAAATTCTTGTTAGTTACTAAGTTTTGGTATTCTTTCATGGTATTTCAAAGAACAATTTATATAATAAGTACATACATTGTGTTTTCTCTATTCCAGGTGGTGTCCTAAATATATTAGAAAAATTAACTCATTGGAGTTCTGATTAAAATGCTGTGGGGCAATCTTTCTGTATGCTGTGAATATATGTTGCTCCCATTGGTTAATAAATTAAACTGCTTTGGCCTATGGTAAGGCAGGGTAAGAGCCAGGTGGGAAATCCAAGCAGGGAGACAGGGGGAAGGAGGATGGAGTCAGGGCAGGTGCCATGCAGATGTATTGGGATTAATCCACAGAATCTATTTAATGATCAAAGGAATTTATTTAAGGGTAAACTCACAACTATGAGAGATTTATTGTAGGGTCCAGGAAAGCTCGGCTATGTCCCATGCTAAACAGCTTGGTCCATGATCTCAGGATCCAGAACCACAAGGTAGCCAAGAAGAGAGGGCGAATGTGCATGCCAAGTCTTAAGACTCCCTGGTAGCCATGCCCCAGGGGCTGGTACCTCAAGGTCATAGGCAGGTATAATCTGTCATAGGTGGTGCTTCAGGACATGGCTCAAACAGCTACCCACTACACAGATGCCCAAGGAATAAGATGCCAGCAGGTCAGTAATGCCATGGTCAAGTGGCAAAATATAGATGAATAGAAATGGGTTAATTTTAGATGTCAGAGCTAGCTAGCAACAAGCCTGAGCCGTAGACAAAACAGTTCGTAATTAATAATAAGCCTCTAACTGGATATTTGGGAACAGGTGTGTGGGAGAGATTTGTCCAACTACACTAAAAGGTATAAATATGTATATCCTTCTGGGTTGAATGACTCATTTAATATTAACATATTCTTGGTTCTATTCTATTCTAAGTACTAATAATATTTTCATTAAAAACATGTTGAAAAGCATAATGCAACACTAATACATAACATTTTTCAGAGATGTAAAATTATCACTTATCTGTCTAGTTATTTGCTGAATCATCTACATATCCAGTCTTCCATCTGCCTATTCATACATATATAACAAGATTAACGATTTAGAACAATCAACTTTTTACTTCAAAATAGGTTTTAATGGTTTGCAGTGTTTGGATATCTGAAAGGACAAGTGGCTTTCACAGAATAATAGGCATGGTGAGATATTATTGCGGAAATCAAATACTTGTACTAGAATCTAGAGAGAGAGAGTCACCAAGACAAAGCCACATATATGTATTTTTATGTTCTTTACTTTTCCCCCAAACCAACACAGGATAAATGATGTTTTTAGAGATATTAAAAATTCAAATATGAGTTTGTCTGGAAATACAGGTTTTTTTTTTTTTCCTAAATTCCAAGAGGAAAAAAATTGGATGGCTATGTTAGTGTGGTTTCTGGAGCCATGAAACAACCCAAAGCAGCTCACAGAAGAAGCCGGTGATGATAGCTGACAGTTACAGGCCTTCATTGTGGGACAGTCAGGGCGGAGGAGTCATTTGTCACGCTGCATGCACAGCCAAGAGAGAAGCGAGCACTCTAGTGCCCGTCAGCTCTCTCCTTTTCATCCAGTTCGGGACCCCAGGCCCAGAGAGTGGTGGTGTCTCAGTGATAAGGTCTTCCTACATCAGTTAATCCAGTTAAGATAATTTCTCAAAAACATATGCAGAGGCCATTTTAGGAGATTCTACACTGCCAAGTTGATAATCAAAACTAAACATCACAACTCTACTTTCAGGTACAAGGACAGAATCTCTAGTTAGTGGAAAAATACAGACCCCCCCCCCCCCCCCAATAAGACAGGGAACTAGATCATCTTACAGTCAGGTTGCCTAGCAACAGGACATTGAGTCAGATCCCTTGACCCTTTCACCCTGTAAACATCCTACATAAACATCCTGTTAGCCTGCCCCACCCTATGCAGATAACAGCTTCCTGCTCCCCCTACCCTGCAGGAACTATATAAACCCTCCTGGAGAAAAATAAAGTTGCACCTTGATCAGAATCTTGACTTGGTGTATTTCCTTTGTGTCTCCTGTCCCTATCGTTCCGTCCTTAGGGTGGTCGAGAACCCATTGAAGCCCTGCTGGCCGGGGCACTCTACCCCTTGTCAACTCAATATACAAACAAATCACTTTGTTGTTTGTTTATTTATTGTTTTTACATCCCAGGCAGTTTCCCCTCCCTTCCCTCTCCCCAGTTCCTCCCCACCTCACACCCTACCCACTCCTCCTCCACTGTTTCTCTTCAGATAACAGGCAGGCCTCCCATGGATATCAGTCAGTCATGGCATATCAAGTTATAGTGAGACTGAGCACCTCCTCTTCTTTTAAGGCTGGATGAGGCAATCCAGTAGGAGGAATGGGTCTCCAAAGTAGGTAACAGACTGACAGCTCCTGTTAGGTATCTCACAGGAAAACCAAGTCACACAACTGTGACATATATGCAGAGGGCCTAGGTCAGTCCATGCAGGCTGCCTGGTTTTCTGTTCTGTCTTCATGAACTCCTATGAGCCTAGGTTAGTTGGCTCTGTGGGTTCTCCTGTGGTGTCCTAGATCCCCTGGGTCCTACAATCCTTCCTCCCTTTCTTCTGAATGATTCCCCAAGATTTGCCTAATGTTGGGCTATGGGTCTCTGTTTCTATCAGTTGCTGGATGAAGCCTCTCTGATGACAGTTGAGCTAGGCATCAGTCTGTGAGTATAGCAGAATATCGTTAGGAATCATTTCATTGACTTTTTTTTTTTTTTTGCCATTCATGTTTGGTCTCTGGGGTATCTGGTTTCTGGGTCCTGTCCCTCAGGGATGAACTCCCTATCTGAGTATGGGTCTCTAGCTGGACTAGTCATTAGCTGGTCACTACCACAATTTCGGTGCCATTTTCACCCCAGCACATCTTGTAGGCAGGACAAATTGTAGGTGGAAGCTTTTGTGGCTGGGTTGGTGTCCCAATCCCTCCACTGGAATTCTTTCCTGGTTAAAGGAGATGATTTGGTTCAAGTTCTGCATCCCTTACTGCTAGGAATCTTAGCTAGGGTCACTTTCAGAGATTCCTGGGAATTTCCATTGCTCTAGGTTTCTAGCTCATCCCAGAGATGTCTCCAGATTCCAGTGGTCTCTCCCAGTACTCTCTCCCCTCCTATTCCTATCTCCATGTCCCCTTCCAGCAATGTCTAGTCTATTTTTATCTTCACAGTGAGAATCATACATCTTCTCCTGAGCCTTCCTTGTTACTTAGTTTCTCTGGGTCGGTGGGTTGTAGCATGGTTCTCCTTTACTTTATGGCTAATATTCACTTATGAGTGAGTACATACCATGTTTGTCTTTCTGGGTTTGGGTTATCCCACTCAGGATGATCTTTTCTGGTTCTATCCATTTGCCAGCAAATTTCCTGATGTCATTGTTTTTAACAGATGAGTAATCCTCCATTGTGTAAATGTACCACATTCTCTTTATCCATTCTTTGGTTGAGGGGCATTTAGGTTGTTTCCAGTTTCCAGCTATTACAAATAAAGCTGCTATGAAGATAGCTGTGGAAACGTCCTTGTGGTATGGTGGAACATTCTTTGTTTATATGCCTAGGAGTGTTATAGTGGGTCTTCACATAGATTGATTCCCAGTTTTCTTAGAAAGCATTATATTGACTTCCAAAGTGACTGTTCAAGTTTGCACTCCCACCAGCAATGGAGGAGTGTCCCCTTCATTCTATATCCTCTTCAGCATGAGTTGTGTTTTTGATCTTAGCCATTCTGACAGGCATTAGATGAAATCTCAGTGTTGTTTTGATTTGAATTTCCCAGATGGCTAAGAATGTTGAACATTTTAAAAGTGCTTCTTGGCCATTTGAAATTCCTCTGTTGAGAATTCTCTCTTTAGATCTGTACCCCATTTTAAAAATTGATTTATTTGTTTTTTTGATGTCTAGTTTCTTGAGTTCTTTATATAGTTTGGATATTAGCCCTCTGTCAGATGTGGGTTTGGTGAAGATCTTTTCCCATTCTGTAGGCTGCTGTTTTGTCCTTTTGACAGCGTCCTTTGACTTTCAGAAGATTTTCAATTTGAAGTTCTATTTATTGATTGTCAATCTCAGTGCCTGTGAAATTGGTGTTCTATTCAGGAAGTTGTCTCCTGTGCCAATGCATTCAAGGCTAATCCCCATTTTCTTCTCTAGTTAAGTGTATCTGGCTTTATTTTGAGGTATTTGATCCATTTGAACTTGAGTTTTGTGCAGGGTGATAGATAGGAATCTATTTGCATTCTTTTACATGCTGACATCCAGGTATGCCAGCACCATTTGTTGAAGATGCTTTCTTTTTTCCATTGTATAATTTTGGCATTTTTTGGGGGGGTCAAAAATCAAGTGTCCATAGGTGTGTGGATTTACTTCTGGGTTTTCAATTCGATTCCATTGATTAATGTGTTTATTTTTTATTACTATTGTTCTGTAGCTTGAAACCAGGGATAATGATACCTCCAGAAATTCTTTTATTGTGCAGATTGTTTTAGCTATCTTTTTTTTTTTCCATAAGAAGTTGAGTACTGTTCTTTCAGGGTCTGTAGAGAATTGTGTTGTAATTTTGATGGGGATTGCATTGAATCTGTAAATTGCTTTTGGTAAAATGGCCATCTTTACTACATTAATCCTACTGATCCATGAGCAAGGGAGATCTTTCCATCTTCTGATATCTTCTTAAACTTCTTTCTTCAAAGACTTGAAGTTCTTGTCATACAGGTCTTTCTCTTGCTTGATTAGAGTTACTCCAAGATATTTTATATTATTTGTGGCTATTGTGAATGGTGTTGCTTCCCTGTCTTCTCTCTCAACCTGTTTATCATTTGTATATAGCAGAGCTACTGATTTTTTTTTGAGTTAATCTTGTATCCAGCCACTTTGCTGCAGGTGTTTATCAGCTGTAAGAGTTCCCAGGTAGAATTTTTGAGGTCACTTATGTATCCTATCCTATCATTTGCAAATAGCGATATTTTAGCTTCTTCCTTTCCAATTTGTATCCCCTTGATCTTCTTAAGTTGTCTTATTGCTCTAGCTAAAACTTCACATACGATATTGAATAGATATGGAGAGAGTGGACAGCTTTGTCTTGGCCCTGATTTTAGTGGAATCTCTTTGAGTTTCTTGGGGGAGATAGTCTTATTCAAGCCCAGGAATGAGTAAATGAGGGAGAATTTATGCCTTCAGGAAAATGTTCCCAGATTTTGAAAGGGGAAATAGTCTCAGAGTTTTCAATGGGACCATGGATGGAAGATTCTCCTACTTGGAGAAGTTTTTGTTCTGTAAATTCTCTGAATGACAGAGACCAACTCATTCTTTTCTCCTTTGAAATTCCTCAGGTCCAATTGTCTATGTCTCTAATAACATATAATTTTTGGAGTGAAAAGTAATAATAAGCAAAGGAAGAGGTGAGTATTGCTGGATGTGTCTTCATGGAATTAAGCACTAGGAAAGAGGGATTAGTTTTTCAAGTGAGGATAGTGACTGGCAATGACAGAAAGATCTGACAGGGCTTTGTTGATATTATACGTCAAATCCCTCCAAAGAAATGGCTTCCTTCCTGATGGAGCATGAATTCTTCTTGGTAATCTCTCTCTCCATCCATCCATCCATCCATCCATCCATCCATCCATCCATCCATCCATCCACCCACCCACTCACCCCCCCTTACAGTTTCCCTATGAAACATTGTCTCATTGAACTCACTGAGATCCACCAACCTCTTCCTCTAAAGTGCTAACATTAAAGGCGTGTGGCAACATGCCTGGATGTTTTTACTTTCTTGCAATAGTTTTTAATTCTGTAATTTTATAGTATTTTCTTATTCATCACTTTGTCTCTAGTATCTGACACACAAACAATATTCCATGTTTATTTCTCAGATAAATAAATGAGATAATTAGTTTAGCACTCACTGTTATTTGCATTTGTACCATTTTTTATGGAGACCAGTAGAAATTAAGATAATGCTCTCAAGTATATTGAGTTGTAGGCAGCTACTTTCCAGATCTTGTGTTATTAGTAAAATAAAATTCACTTAGAAGGCTGTTCTGTTCTGTTGTATTTTGACCAAGTTTCAGTTCCTTGATTTTACAACATCAGAGAACTGGAAAGGAGGAAGTAGGCAACTGATCTACAGTCTAAAATTCAGTCCACATCAGAAAGAGGAAAGTCTATATTTGACTACAGCATTCAATTTGGAGATTTTTGGAAGGGAGAAAGGAGACAAGTCTGAACATTTAGAGATTTGCTGTAGGTAAGTTCCAGTACTGCAGCATTAAATGTCTTCAGAGTGAAGGGAACCCAGTTGTGAAGACAGACTTCAGCTGGCATGGAATTTACATCGTTGGGTGCAGTTGAAAGTTTACTCAGGTCCTGCTGGGCCCCATGCGGTCCAGACAAATCTCTCTCACCCACAGTCCTGCACCTGCTTGGACCCAAGTAAACACACAGAGGCTTATATTATTTATAACTTCTCAGCCATTAGCTCAGGCTTATTACTGACTAGCTCTTACACTTAAATTAACCCATAATTCTTATCTATATTTAGCCCTGTGGCTTGGTAATGTTTCTCAGTGCTGCCTTGTCATCTTGCTTCCTCTGTGTCTTGCTGGCGACTCCTCACTCCATCCCCTTCCTCTTCCCAGCATTCTTGTAGTCTGCTTGCTCCACCTATACTTCCTGCCTGGCTACTGACCAATCAGTGTTTAATTAAACCAGTGTACAAGAACATTATCCCACAGCAGTTGGAAGAAAAAAAATTCTCCATAACCAAGGGATGTGTCATCCCTTTATATATATATAAAAATACCCTTCCCCAGGTGGTATAGGCTAACATTAGTAAATACAGTCACAGTGTTTTAATGTACCTTCTCTTAAAAGAAACCAGTTTTTTATTAAATTTACTCCTCAAACTGGGATTGTTAGGGATTTGACTGTCTTTTCCTTTATTTGTTTTTGTGAGTTGATTTTTTTTTTAATAAGTAACGTCTAATGTATCCAAGGCTGGTCTCAAACTGACTATATAGCCAAGAATGATTTTGAATTTATGGTCCTCCTGGTATCTGAGTGCTAGAATTTGCATGATGGGATTACAGGCATGTGCCACCATACCCAATCTATGCTTTGCTGGTGATCAAACCCAGGACTTGATGTATGCTAGGTTAGTAACTCTCTCAATTTAGGTAAATCCCCTGGCCCAAACTTATTCCACATAAAGAACATTAGACAGATATTCTGTTTGCAATCATCCTAAAAGTATATTAGGCCAAACAAAGTCATTTAAGTTTTAACATGTGTGCCATCACCACTGTTTGTTTCCATACCTTTAATTTTTAGACACATTTTCAGATGCAATGAATTGGCAAGGCAGATAGGTAACTTCCTTACAGTTTCTTGTTTAAATTAGATTGTGTATTGTGTCTGATAATCTTCCCCTTTGGTTTAACTCAATGGGATAGATTTTACTTTGGTTCTGACATGGCAGACCTGGTGAAGATCCTGTCGCAGCTGATTTTCCACTTCTTTATGTACTGAAACCTCAGTTCTTCTACATTCAGCCCAAAACTTTGGAAGATACTGCTATCTGGGTCATTATGCCCCTAGACCTGTCTATTTCAGAAGAAACTGGCTTCTAAAAATCCTTATGGAAGGTATAGCATCTAAGCAGTGTTCTTATTCTTTAGATATTAGTTTTATATTTATATATCAGGTGACATCTTCATGAAGTAAAGATTACTGGTGGCCAGTGGCCAAGTCAGAGGAGCAGTAGGTGGCAACTGAAGTTCAAGGTGTCAGCCCATCAGGAGGCAACTCCCTGATGGGTGAATCTCAGATAGGCAAGGCCCTGAGACCCCAGACCCCAGAATGTCTTTTTTTGTTGTTTAATAATTTTTTTATTCATTTTACATACCAACTACATATCCCCTTCTCATTCCTCTTCCTGCTCCCCCCTGCCTGTTCTCTAACCCCCATGCCCTCCTCCGAAAGGGTAAGGCCTCCCATGGGAGTCAGCAAAGCTTGGTACATTCAGTTGAGGCAGGACCAAGCCCCTCTCCCCTGTATCAAGACTGAGCAAGGAATCCCACTACAGGTAATGGACTCCAAAAGCCAGCTCACGTACCAGGGATAGATCCTGACCCCACTGCCAGGGGCCCCTCAAACAGACCAAGCAACACAACTGTCTCCTGTATGCAGAGGGCCTAGTCTGGTCCCATGCAGTTTCCATAGCTGTGGTCTAAAGTTCGTGAATTCCTACGAGCTTGGTTCAGTTGTCTCTGTAGATTTCCCCACCATGATCTTGACCCTGCCCCCCTTGCTAATATAATCCCTTTTCTCTCTCTTCAACTGGGATCCCAGAGCTCAGCCTGGTGCTTGGCTATGGATCTCTGCATCTGCTTCCATCAGCTATTGGATGAAGGCTCTATGACGACGGTTATGGTATTCACCAATCTGATTACCGGGGTAGGCCAATTCAGGCACCCTCTCCACTATTGCTAGTAGTCTAACTGGGGTCATCCTTGTGGATTCCTGGAAAATTTCTTAACACCAGTTTTCTCCCTAACCCTATAATGTCTCTCTCTATCAAAACACCTCTTTCATTGCTCTCTCATTCTACCCCTCCCCCAGCTTGACCATCCTGTTTCCTCATCCCCCATGCCTTCCTCTCTATTGCCCCCCTTACCCCCAGTTTACTCCAGAGATCTCATTTATTTCCCCTTCCCAGGGCAATCCATATGTCCCTCTTGGAGTCCTCCTTGTTTACTAGCTTCTCTGGAGCTGTGGATTGTAGTCTGATTATCTTTTGCTTTACATCTGGTATCTACTTATGAGTGAGTACATACCATGTTTGTCTTTCTGGGTCTGGGTTACCTCACTTAGGATGATATTTTCTAATTATATCCATTTGTCTGTGAATTTTATGATGTCATTGCTTTTTTATAGCTGAGTAATCCTCCATTGTGTATATATACCACATTTTCTTTATTCATTCTTTGGTTGAGGGGCATCTAGGTTGTTTCCAGGTTCTGGCTATTATGAATAATGCTGCTATGAACATAGTTGAGCAAGTGTCTTTGTGGTATTATTGAGCATGCCTTGGGTATATGCCCAAGAGAAGTATCACTGGATCTTGGAGTAGATTGATTCCCATTTTTCTGAGAAGTCACCATACTGATTTCCAAAGTGGCTGTACCAGTTTGTGCTCCTACCAACAGTGGAGGAGTGTTCCTCTTGCTCCACATCCTCTCCAACATAAGCTGTCTTCAATGTTTTTGATCTTAACCATTCTGACAGGTGTAAGATGATATTTCAGAGTAATTTTGATTCATATTTTCCTGATGACTAAGGATGTTGAGCAGTTCCTTAAATGTCTTTCAGCCATTTGAGACTCTTCTGTTGAGAATTCTCTGTTTAGATGTGTAGCTCATTTTTTAATTGGATTGTTTGGTATTTTGCTGTCTAGTTTCTTGAGTTCTTTATATATTTTGGAGATCAGCCCTCTGTCAGATGTGGGGTTGGTTAAGATCTTTTCCCATTCTGTAGGCTATTGTTTTGTCTTATTTACCATGTCTTTTGCCTTACAGAAGCTTCTCAGTTTCAGGAGGTCCTATTTATTAATTGTTGCTCTCAGTGTCTGTGCTACTAGTGTTATATTTAGGAAGAGGTCTCCTGTGCCAATGCGTTCTAAGCTACTTCCTACTTTCTCTTCTATCAGGTTCAGGTTCAGTGTAACTGGATTTATGTTTAGGTCTTTGATCCACTTGGACTTGAGTTTTGTGCATGGTGATGGATAGAAATCTATTTGCAATCTTCTACATGTTGACATCCAGTTATGCCAGCACCATTTGTTGAAGATGCCTCTTTTCCCCCCATTGTACAGTTTTGGCTTCTCTTTGTCAAAAGTCGATTGTTCATAGGTGTGTGGATTAATGTCAGGGTCTTCATTTCTATTTCATTGGTCCACATGTTGGGGTTTATGCCAATACCAAGCTGTTTTTATTACTATAGCTCTATAGTAGAGCTTGAAGTCAGGGATGGTGATGCCTTCAGAAGTTGCTTTATTGTACAGAATTGTTTTAGCTGTTCTAGATTTTTTTGTTTTTCCATATAAAGTTTAGTATTATTCTTTCTAGGTCCGTGAAGAATTGTGTTGGGATTTTGATGGGGATTGCATTGAATCTGTAGATTGGTTTTTAGTAAGATTGCCATTTTTATTATGTTGGTTTTACTTATCCATGAGCATGGGAGATCTTTCCATTTTCTGATATCTTCTTTCCATTTTTTGATATCTTCTTCAATTTCTTTCTGCATAATGTCTGTCCAGGACCTTCTGGCTTTCAGAGTCTCCACTGAGAAGTCGAGTGCTAGATAAGCCCCAAGAGATAATGGCAAGACCAGATACAAATCAACAGCAAGGCCTAGATTTTTTTTTTATGTCACTGGTTATGACACAAAGTTACTAGTATTTAAAAAGAAACATTTCACATGAAATTTTGAGCTTTTGGCTTCCCTTTAAATGGTTAGCCCAATCTCTAGGCCTTAGGTCCCAAGGCACAACTTGTGCCTCCCTACTCCCACCCAATGCACTCTGGCATTGCCAATAATGATACTTCTGAGTTTTGGTTAAATAAAAAAGCCAAGAAACTAGAATTAGAAAATGTAGAAAGTTTAAAATGAGAACATGGTTAAATTGAACTCATGGGTATTTTGAAAGAGGAAATTTGTGTTTGAAACATGCTCAAAGCAGCACCATCCACTGATGATCTAGTGCTGATGTACAGGCTACCCAACAGGAATGGATGAAGAGTTCCAGCAGTGATACCTGTCATTTGCACAGAACATGAAGACGACATCATGCAGATCATGTACATTAACTTCAAGTTGGGAACTTCTGTGTGCACTTTAGTGGAATGCTGATGATCAAAGAGAATGGCCTGAGTTACATAAAGAGAATAAATGTGGTCAAAGAATGAAGATTATCAAAGAGCAAACAGTTTCAAATATGCACCAAAGAAAGCATTAACAAAGTCTATCCTAGTTAGGGTTATCATTGCTGTGACGAAACACTATAACAAAAGCAAGAGGGGGAGGAAAGGGCTTATACCAAATAAATAAATCACTGTTCATCATTGAAGGAAGTCAGGACAGGCACCAAAACAGCAGGAACCTGGAGAAGGAGCTGATGCAAATGTGTGGAGCAGTTCTACTTACTGGCTTGCTCATCATGGCTTGCTCAGTCTGCTTCGGCTCTTCCCAATTTGCAGATTAGTGCCGAGGACAATTTCAAGAGCCATGCATATTGCCTGCCTGAGTTAAGTTTCTGTTGTCCAGTATTGAGCCCCTAATCAGAAACTTTTGACATGCCTGGACAAGTCCTGAGTTATTAGAAAATAACTTAACATTTCCTTATCTTTCTGCTACAGTGATCACTAGTAACAATGTTTTGTGGTTAGGTTGCTTGGTTGGGTTGCTTGGCACCTCAACAGTCCCCTGATCTTTTCCCAAAGAAAGTTTCCTGGTCTGCTTACAATAAAACCCACCTGAGAAAAATAAAATTTTGCAGCTTGATCAGAATATTGTTTTGCTGTCAATTCTTTGTGTCTCTTGTCCCTTCATTCACCATTCCTCCTTCTAGGGTCTCTCCTGAAGATCCCGCTGGCCGGGACAGATTAGCTTCTGCAATTTGAGTTAATTTTCATGAGAAGATTAAAAATTGAATTGTTTCCATAGTGGTTAGCTTTAATGAAATTAATTATGGCATTAAAATTACTTTAGGCATTTTGATTTCATAAACCAAGTAATTTCAAACTAAACACAAAGAAAATAACAATAAATTACTGAAATACAGCAGTTGAAGGATATGTTGTCTTCTGGAAAACTATAGATCAGGATCTATTATCTTACAAGTAGCATTAAAACTTTAGTTTCTCTATTTTATTGGAATAGTAATTGGGAAGTAGATGATGGGCTGTTTTATTTGGGGTTATCATCATCACAGGAAGGCATGCTAGGTCTATTTGTACTTGAGAACTATTTTAAAGGCACTACACACTTTTTTATCAGTAACATCTGGTTTTCACATCAGTGATTTGAAATTGTAGAGATTTATTTGTACTATCTTCACAAAGCAGCTTGGTATCACTAGGAAGTCTATAGTTGTCCCCACGGGAAGGAAGATATTCTACAGAGACATTTAGGTCCCGCCCCCTTGGGCTGGAGGATGGCTGAAACAAAGGATCTCAGGAAATTGGAACTGCTCCAGGAGTCTCATGCTGGGAGGAAGAACACATTGGGACATTTTGTCATATGGAGAGGAAGCTAATTTCTCTCAACGAAATTTATCATCGTTCTCGCAACTTGCTAGATTGTCTTGCAGGAGAAACTGATGTTGAGTCTTGAGCATGACTGCTTAGTTATGTGTCTTCCCTTCTATTTAAACCTAAACTTCATGTCAAGAACCTAAAGACTTACTCGGGTGAGCAGTGGCCATTAAACCTCTTTCTCTCCCTTCTCTATAATGTGACACTTAAGTCCATCTTTGTCTGTCTATCTGTCTGTCCAGCTCTCTGCTTTTCATCATTATTTGTCAACTTCCATTGGCTAACAGAGGACAAGTGGCCAAGCCTAGAGTTTTAGGGCTGCCAAGGCCTACTCTCTGACTCTAACAATGGTGGTAACAGGTAGAGTGCTCAGGATTAGAAAGATGGCTTTGCAGTTAAGAAATATGCCTGACTGCTCTTCTATAGGACTCTGGTTCTATTCTCAGCATCCACATGGCATAAAAAACACTTTCTATAAAATTATATATAAAAACCTCCCAAATCTTGAGAAACACATTCCTACCCAGGTTGTGCTGGTCACTTTTTTTTTTTTTTTTTTTTTTTTTGTCAACTCAGCATAAGCTAGGACCATCTGGGAAGAGAGGACCTCAACTGAGAAAACACCCCAATCAGATCAGCTTGAGGCAAGCCCATAGGGCATTTGCTTGATTAATGATTGATGTGGAAGGGCTCTGCTCACTATGGCGGTACTGTAAGTTGGAGTGTATAAGAAAGCAGGTCGGGGAGCAAGCCAGTAAGCAGCACCCATCCCTGCATGGTCTCTGTATCAGTTCCTGCCTCTAGGTTCTCGTGTTGAGTTCCTATCCTGACTTCCTTTTATGATGGACTGTGATCAGAACACCAAAGCCAAAGAGTCCTTTTCCTTTTCAGGTTGCTTTTGGTCATGATGTTTTATCACAAACAATAGAAAGTAAACTGTGGCAGGAGGGGGACAAGTACTCATGAAACTATTTGATAGAAATTAAGTTGGGGCTGGGAAAGCAGTATTATAGGAAGCACATTTCTACTATATATTTTTCTTTATATAAAACTGCTGTAACAAGAAATGTATTCACAGTCTACATTTGATAGATTAAAATATTTTGATTTGTATAGATAACCTTAAATAAGGACACCATCCAGGAGAGTAGAAAGGGATTATGTAGGCAGGGAAAAGAAGGTTTCAAGAGAAGGAGATAGTAGGAAATAAATGGTTGCAATGAAGGGCAATAGAAGGAAATGGGAGAGAGATAAAAGAAGAGGGGAATGAAAGGTCAATACAGAGAGAGAGAGAGAGGGAGAGAGAGAGAGAGAGAGAGAGAGAGGAGAGGGAGGAGGAGGAGGAGAGATTGTTAACACTAAGGATATTACTCAGGGAAACATTGTTTTATCAACTAATAATAAAACACATTGTATTGGCAGGGCTCCATTCATATTACATATTAAAGCCCCAAGTGGTAGGCTATTCCTTCCTGGAGAGGTGTGAATCCTTCCTTATAAATGAGCTTTAATTTTCTCTGTGTAATTTTCAATCTGTTCTATTACACTAGTCTATTTGTAATTATATGTTGATCACCTGGCTAATATGGTATCCATGATATTTCTATTAAACACATTAACATAAGCGTAAATAGATATCAGACAAACCTGGTTTAAGGAAATTTCCCTTTAAAGCGTCTATGTAAAGAAATTTTTAAAAAAGTTGTCTATGTAAGGAGATTTTTTTTTTTTAAATGGTGACTAAAGAGGCTTGGCCATGAAAAGCCAGACATGATCCAGGATATAAAAATGTAAAGGTCCCCAAGACAAGGAGTAGTTTTTTCATTGCTTTACATGTGAAGATTCATATTTTTAAAGATTCCAGTTCTTTTGATTGTCACCTGAACAGAGAAACACTAACAATTCCGCAGGTAATCAAATTCAGTGTTACTTCTGGATTCCTAATTTTTGCTTGAGCTGTCAGAAAAGATTTCATTGTGATGTAACATTGAAATGTAAAGTTACGTGTGTATAGAAGATTGCCTTTCATATGCTAAGGAATTAAAAACAAACAAACAAACAAACAAACAAACAAACAAACAAACAAAACAAAACAACAAATCAACCCTCAGCCTAAGTCTCTAAGATTAGGACATGAGACTGTTTAAAGTAGGGAAGGCTGAAGTGGCTGATTGAAATGTCATAAAGAAGGTGATTGATATGTCATAAAGAAGGTGATTGATATGTCATAAAGAAGGTGCAAATAAATGTCAAGAGCTTACAGATGATTAACAAGAGAAATATCTGTCTTCTGTTGATCTACAATGTGAATAGGGATTTAAAAAAATCTGAGATAAACTAATATGAGTGTCAGGAGGAACCAGCCAATTATAATTCTTCAGTGTACCTTTTTGGCAAACCAAAGGTGATAAAGAAGTAAAAAAAATAGGAGTTACCCTAACAATGGAAATCTGTAGTCTTCATGGAGCTTTGTAGCTGGGGTTCTAGGGCAAAACCCATTGTTCCAGCAGTAAAAACAGGCTAGACTTGACTTTGACAGTTTATAAGAACTGACTTGTTAATAGTTTCAAATACACCACAGAAGAGAATTGAAAGCAAACTCATGCCTTTTGTGCATTAATGCAAATCATGATGCGATGAAACAGATCAGATTTCCTATCTCTGTGGCTAGTCTTTTGGAGGCATTATGTGGGCCTTTAAAAGGTGAAAGCAGCTTTCCTGTAAAATGACTGATTATTCAGTTCTCAATTCTAATTAGTTACAACTCCTGCATTTCATCTCGGCATGGTTAAGATAAGAAACTTGAATAACTTATTTTTGAAAAGAGGCTGCAGCAGAAAAAGAGAGGGAGTGATAGGGGCAATAGACCTGTATTTTATAAATGAAAAATTATTACACACACACACACACACACACACACACACACACACACACACACGCATACAGCATGTAGATGCATTTAAAATGTGTTATGTTGTGAATAGCAAATTCAACATGCAATGTATTTTTTTAAAAGTGAAGAAATGAAGTAGTTCCAGATTTGCTAGTAAATTATTCTCAGGAATTATGAAAGTAAATAAAAGTTTTTCTCATCTTGATTTAATATAAAATTATATATATAAATACACTAATTCAGAGTATATTACAAAAATCACCATACATTTAGGAAACTCTTGTCAGCTGAAAGTCTCTGTAGGGATCATCATTATGACCGACTGAGTACTTCCCAAGGTTACATCAAGTAAAACTGATAACCCTAATATCTTTGTTTCTCTGTGTATCTTTTATCTCTTCCCTGTCATTACATAAATCACTTAGATTCATAAACCTATCACATCTTAAAAGAAATTGATAAGGAAAATGGGGATAATTTATAGTTTAATGAAATCAGGGAGAGAAGATTCCTGGTTTCTCTATACTTTTCTACAGTATTGTTATAATTTTACACACACACACACACACACACACACACACACACACACACACACACACAGAGACATGGGGGGAGAGAGAGAGGGAGAATATGTAAATTTTAGTTTATATAGAAATATGTTAATTTTAGTTTTTACTCTGGCAAGTATCCAATAGACATTCTCCAATGCCCTCCCAACTCCCCAGCATGGGATTCCAAAGGAAAGTTGGTTCTCTGGGAACCATTGTTTCAGTAGTCTGATAGAAAAGGAAAAGATACATGTCTCTTTTTAGAATATTCCCTCATCTAAACGGGTTGTTACACTGCTAGTTGTTGACACAAAATTACGAAGTATAAGTTTCCCTAAGAGAACAGCAGACTCACAAGGAATTAAAAAGAACCCTAAAGGCAGAAATTCGGATGATTCCAAAAGAGGTCAAATATCTCAAAAGAGCCTCAAACTGGTGTTGACAGGGCAATGCAACTCTCCCTTCAAAGAAAATAAGACAGTTTTTTATTTTTTCTGGAATCAAGTATGCATGATCAAAGACCAGGTCACCCTAAATGCCGATGTGGTAACAGTCTGATGGAGTTTTTATAGTCACAGAACCAACATAGTTACAAATAAACTTACTTTCAAATGCATTGGTAGGACTATCAGTTAAGTGGAAGTCATAGGAAGAAGTCTCTGCTATAGGGTTCAGATCCCATCCAATCACATTTTTAGCCTTTTGCTTGATGGAAGCTCATGGTATTATTATGGGGAGCCCACGAGAGATGACTACTCAGACACAGTTTTTAACCAACTGAAAGTCTTTTTTCCAGATGGCTGGGACTATACTTAGGTTTTTTTTGGCCCCAGTATAGCACTGAGTGTCCAGAGCACAGGGTTTTTAAAGGCAGAATCTATGTCCTGGCATCTACTCAGCAGCTTGCAGCAGTTGGAGGGTTTTGTGTAAGCAAGCAATTTTTTTTTTTTCGAGACAGGGTTTCTCTTGTAGCTTTGTGCCTTTCCTGGAACTTGCTTTGGAGACCAGGCTGGCCTCGAACTCACAGAGATCCACCTGCCTCTGCCTCCGGAGTGCTGGGATTAAAGGCATGCGCCACCACCGCCCCGTGTAAGCAAGCAATTTAACAGAAGCCCAGATAAGCAGTTAGCTGGAGGGGGTGATTTGCACAAGCAAGCAATTTAACAGAAGTCAAGATAAATTTTCTAGGGTATCTTGACCTCAGAGTAGAATTGGGTAGTTTCCCATGAGATTCTCCATTAAGGAAATCAAATTCTAGTTAAACCTGAAACAGCCTCAGCAAGAATACAAGATGGCTGCAAATTTCTTTTTTTTATTAATATCTTTTTTAAAATTTGATAATCTGATTTAATTTTACATATCAGCCACAGATTCTCCTGTCCTCCCTCCTCCCATCTCCCACCCTCCTCCCAGCCCACTCCGCATTCCCATCTCTTCCAGGGCAAGGACTCCCCTGGGGATTCAGCTCAGCCTGGTAGATTCAGTCCAGGCAGGCCCAGTCCCCTTCTCCCAGGCTGAAAAAGAAATTTGCAGTCATATGGATGGAACTAGAAAAAAAAATATCCTGAATGAGGTAACCCAGACCCAGAAAGACAAACACAGAATGCACTCATTCAAAAGTGGTGTATTAGATGTAAAGCAAAGAATAACCAGACTACAATCCACAGCCCCAGAGAAGCTAGTTAGCAAGGAAGCCACTAGGAGGGACATGCATGGACTGCCCTATGAAGGGAAAGAGATAAGATCTCCTGGGTAAACTGGGAGGGAGGAAGAAAACTCAAGGAAATGGGATAACTTGGGGGAAGGACAGAAGGAGAACAAAGGAAGAGATGAAAAATTAGTAATAAAAAAATACAAGATGGAGGAACCTCTGCACTGTCTTGCCCTGCCACAGTATGTTAATACATTCCAAAAGATTTCACTTGTTAGTTATGTCAACACAAAACACACAGCTCTTACAAGTTTATCCTGGAGCCAAATTTGAGTGATCATGTTCTAGGAAATCAGAGCTATATTTCCCCATTTTCCATGTTCCCATGTGAAAGAAGTTTCATAAAGTTTTATAGCAACATAATAAAGACAATCATAACTAAACAACTTAAAAATGCATCACTGGGTACATCAGAAAGGCAGTCACACACACACACACACACACACACACACACACACACACACACACACACGAAGCTCTCCTATAGGCATTAGGTGCTGTCTGATGACATTCTTAGCTTTTGAGTTGGTGGAAGCTAGTGGTCTGCTAAGTTAACACATTCCAAAACATTTTAATCACTAGTAGCAGGATGTTAGTTTTGACACTGAGATGGTTAAGGAATGACCATCTAGGGAGCTAAGGCTAGGCTGAGATAAGGTAATAAAGCTCTGGACCTGCAACATTCTGATCTTACCATAGCACCTCAGTTACACCCACAGCTTCTTTCCAATTCTCCTTCATGGTCACAAAATTGTTTGTTCAGACACAGAGGTGGGCAAGAAATGGGTAAGGGGTTAAAGATATCCCAAGATAAACTGAAATTATGCCCTGGGCTTGAAACATTCTAATCTTTCAAGAAATACTGCTTCCAAATCAGCCAATCAGCTTTGCAGGTTTAGTGTAAGGTGAAGTTTTTTCTAAGAACGTTTGTTTACACTGACAGGGAAAAGGAAGGGCAAGGTCTTTAGTACATTAACGGGATGATTTCCCCGGGGGTCAGACTTCAGGAACTGTAGACTCCAAACACTCATTCCTTCGCCTTATGGAACAGTTGTAGAACACAGTGAATGCTTGTCCCACCGTCCCTGTTTGATCACTCAGTCTTTTCTCTCCATCCAGGATCAACGTGCTCTAAGTAGATGATGTTCAAAAGGCCATTCCCTCGATCCCACCGGAATATTTGTAGCAAGTTTTAAGACAGATCTCATGCCACTGGCGGTTCCAACAGGCTAGTCTAGGCAACTTTGCAGATACACCAATTCAAGAAATGAGTAGTGGTGAAAAGCAGGCAGATGGGATTAATTTAAATATATCAACCTCTTGTAGAGGAAGACATAAAGGGACCCAGTAGTCTGTGGTAGTTTGAATAAGAAATGGGCTCCTTTTTTATGTTGTATTTTTTAAATTTTATAATTTAATTTAATTTTACATATCAGCCACGGATTCCCTTGTCCTCCCCCCCCTCCCGCCGCCCCCCCTGCCTTCCCCCCAGCCCACCCCCCATTCCCATCTCCTCCAGGGCAAAGACTCCCCTGGGGATTGAGTTAAAAAAAAAATGGGCTCCTATAGGTGCATGTATCTGATCACATGTTCCATAGTTTGTGGCATTGTGTTGAAAGATTATGAATGTTTGGGAGATGGAGCCTTGCTAAGGAAAGTACATCCCTGGAAGTGGGATTTGATGATTAGAGCCTTCCTCCACCCCCTGCTCATTTTCCCTGCTTCCTGAGTGTGGATTGAGTGTGAGCTGCCAGCTCTCTGCCTCAGCATCATACTTTTCTTACCTGTTACATATTTTTCCGTGATGATGGCCTCTATCTCTTTGGAACTATAAGCTAAAACAAACTGTTTTCCTCTCTAAGGTGCTTTTATTCATGTTGTTTTTAACATAGCAACAGGAAAGTAATACAGAAATTGGTACCAGGCATGGAATATTGATATGCCAAACCTACCCATGTGTCTTTATGTTCCGGACTATTTTGTGGGTGAGGTTGAAATTTTAATATGGAAATAGTGTTAAATATTGGAAGCAGAACTTAATGGGCCATTCTAGTGAGAAATTAGAAGATAAAAATGCTGAGAGAAGCCAGGCGGTGGTGGCACACATCTTTAATACCAGTACTCAGGAGGCAGAACCAAGGCAGATCTTTGTGAGTTTGAGGCCAGCCTGGTCTACAGAGTAAGATACAGGACAGGCACCAAAACCACACAGAGAAACCCTGTCTTGAAAAAACAAAACAAAACAAAAATTGCTGAGAGAAATGTGGTAGGTAGAAGCCTAGGTTCTGAGGTTTCAGAGAGGGGAAAGGATTGTATCAGAAGCAGGGTTAATGGTCATTTATGTGATGTTGTAGCAGAGAATATGGTTGCATTCTATCCATGTGCTGAGAACTTGCATAAAGTTGAATTTAAAATGGTGGGCTAGTTTTTGGGAAGAGGAAATTTGAAGAGAGCCTATATAGATTGTTGGTCTGATAATATCTGCCACAGACTTAAACAAACCTTGATCCAAAATCTGTGCATCTATAAACATGGCTGTCAATGTATAAAACAAAATGTAGAATAATTAAAATTTTAAGACTGAAAATACTTTAGTGCTGACTAAATTTGTGTTTGGCTATCCTCATTAGTGTATGATTCTCATTTTTCTAGGTTGATGGGTTGAAGTATCCAACAGTGTTCATGGTAATGGCTTGATGCCTGTGGATCCTGGATACCTTCCTTGGAAAACAGAAGTTCTACAAACCAGGCCAGGTGACCAGAATTATGTTTGTTGCATCTGTACTAGTTTATCTCTATATCTACCTGATATTTCATTTGTCCTCATAATTAATGTTGCTTTGCATTTAAATAGCTAATGAATATTCCAGCCTTGTGCATAGATGCTGATCAACAACAAAAGCTTAGCAAATGTGTATACTTGAAACAAATGAACCTGGGACTCGTAATGGACTCATAAGTCATTCTGCTTTGAGCTAGCTCCAGTAGACTTCTGTCAAGACATTTTGTAAACTCTTGGGGCAGGACACCAGTGTGCTTTCCCAGAACTCCTTCATTCTACCTTATTGTACAATTCTCTGAGTTTATCTTGCATGCCTTATATTTCTCCTTTACACTAGACTCTAAGTTCCTGGAAGAAAAAAAAATAATGTGTTCTTGAGAGCACACAGCACAATTTTGGTATATAATAAATGCTGAAAAACTGTGGATTCAATTTGGGTAATTCCAAGTAATTTTATTTTCAAAATATTTCACGCTTGGAATGGCACTTATTTCGTTAAATGAATTGTTCTGCTGATGCATGTGAAGTAAGCCAGAAGGAATGGAAAATTTTAGGCATTGCATCACACTTCATTTGGTGTTTAACTGGCTCAGCACAGTGCAGCAGAATGCATGGGTGCTTGGCAGTGCTTGTCACTATTGGATCATGTTTGCCACCAGAGAGTGAGATCTTCACTTCACAGGTGCATTCTAAGAACATGATGACAGAGCAGTAACACAAAATGTAACCTGTTGTCAAAGGACGTCTACAAAGCATTTTGTTGAGTATAGGTACAAAGTTTAAGATAAAAATGCATGACTATTTATTAGGAATATCTATTGCTCTCTCCCTTGAGGGCTTTCTAATAATGAGCCAAGAATCCACAAAGAGCATAGGTGTTTAAAATGCCACAAATCGTTTGTACACAAAGATTTTGCAAGCAAAACCAAAAGTGTTGATGTAACCAACAGTCTTATTAAATAAGAAACACAGAAACAATGTAAAAGAGAAAGCCAAGAGGTCAGAGCTCAGAGCTAAAATCTCACCCTTCCGCCTGTGGTGTCCCAGCTTCCCGAAAGAGAGCTATATCCTGTCTGTTCGCTTTTTTTTTTAATAGTATGTTGTTCTGCCTTCTCATTGGTTGTAAACCCAAACACATGACTGCCTCGTCACTGTCTGAATGTACAGCCCCCTAGGTCTTAAAGGCATATGTCTCCAATGCTGGCTGTATCCCTGAACACACAGAGATCTATGGGATTAAAGGCGTGTGCCACCACCGCCACACTCTGTCTATGGCTCTAATAGCTCTGACCCCCGGGCAACTTTATTTATTAACATACAATCAAAATCACATTTCAGTACAATTAGAATACCACCACACAAAAGCATGTAAAAGCTAAGGAGTTCCAGCAAGAATAACTGCACTTGTTGAATTTTCAGAAGAAGTGTTTACTTACTTAACTGGGGTTTGGAGCAACTGTCTACAGCAGGAGACAAGGTGGGAAGGACAGCAAGAGTGGCATTGTTATGCCATTGAGGACAACCTTCTGTACATGATAGGCTGAAAAAGCAGACAGAGGACTATTTTAAAAAAAGTTGTTTTCAGAAGTTTTTCTTTTAAGTGACTCTACCAGCCAATGTCTAGGTGCTAGGAAAACCTATCTTAATTTTATTCTAAGATTGATGATTGGTTTGTTTGTTCAGAGAGGGTTGAGACTAGTTGGTGGAAGCAGGTTGTTGAGTGTATGTCTTTAAAGATGATGATTGCCATTGTCTTATTCCAGTCCAGGCAATATGAAGTCTCTTCCACCTGCTGCTCCTGGCACATGAGCCACTCTCTACCTTCCCCAGAATGATGGACAATAATCCTTTGAAACCATAAGCCCATGCTAACCTTCCTCCTTTAAGAAAAGTAATAGATACAAAGTTGGAAAAGAGCTAAACTGCATTACATTCAATCTCTCTCATCCAAACATGTGCCAGTTTCCTGATGGTCAGGAAACACCCAGCATAGATCATCCTCTGCAGCCAATTACTCTAGACTGAAATAATGGAGGGCTATAGTAACAGGTCTAAATATATGCAGTTTCCCAAGGCTCAGAACTTAAATAACAGTACGAAGCAATCTCTTTAAATAGCAGGGATCCAGGTGTCTTCCTGAGGAAATTTTCGAGAGAAACTCTGTGAATGAATTTTGTGGATAAAATCAACTCCATCTTGGAAAAAAATAACCTATATAGTTCACTCTACTCTATTGATTATCTCAAAAATTTTTTTTGATGCAAACACACAGTTCACCAGGCAGTACAGTAATAGGACATCCATGGTGACCACACCAAGAGAAAACAAGTTTTGTGTTGCTAAGGATCAAAAGCTGAGCCTACAAATACCAATGAACCACACCCAAGTCCATTGAAATTCTTACATTATTCTTAGGAATATGAATACTATTCTTAGGAATGTTATGAGTATGACACTCTATCTCACTATCCATTTTCTTCCTCCTTCTCTTCTTAAGAATCATTTTATATATAACCATATTGTAGAAATGAAGAAAAACAGTTATTGATGTCATACCTTTTCATTTCTATCTCCTATCTACAATAATTTGTGCTGCCCATTTCTAACAAATAAGTGGGCCTTGAGCTTATTAGGCTATTTCATTTGTGCCTGTAAGACCCTTAATGTCGGGACTAGAGAACAGAAACTATGAGAGGCTGAATGCTGATCATTGATACAACAAATGTCCAAATGGTATTTAGAGAAAGTGTCAAAAAAGCTTTGGTCTAACACCAAGGAAGGAAGGCATGCATGAAGAAAGGTAGGGCTCTTAAGTTTTTCAGGTAGCAGAAACTATGGATGTGAATAGTTGCTATTTAAATTGAGGCTTTGGGGGAATTTGGAAAGTTTTGTTCTGTAATGTGCAAAACAATTTCAATGTTCATGTGAACTACAATAAGGGGATAAAGCTGGATCTCTTTTGGGTGAAAGAACAATCACCCCCTTGCTGTGGGATGTTCTGTATGGCAAATGTGTTGCTCTGATTGGTTAGTAAATAAAACACTGATTGGCCCGTGGCTAGGAAGGAACTATAGGCGGGGCTAACAGAGAGGAGAAAAGAAAGAACAGGAAGGCAGAAGGAGTCACTGCCAGCCTCTGCCAGGATAAGCAGCATGTGAAGATGCCAGTAAGCCACGAGCCACGTGGCAAGGTATAGATTTATGGAAATGGATTAATTTAAGATATAAGAACAGTTAGCAAGAAGCCTGCCATGGCCATATAGTTTGTAAGCAATATAAGTCTCTGTGTTTACTTGGTTGGGTCTGAGCAGCTGTGGGACTGGCGGGTGAGAGAGATTTGTCCTGACTTTGGGCCAGGCAGGAAAACTCTAGCTACACCCCCTTTTTGTGTATATTACATTTACCAGATCCTTTTTGTGTGTATCATAGCTACCAGACACACTAGTTTTTCTACTGGGAGGTGCAACATTGTACAGGCAGGTGTGACTGAAATGTTTGTAGAATGACTATTATCAAGCAACTGGACTTGATTCTTACTGAGCTTATTGATCCTTCCTGTCAAACAATTATAAAATATGTTGAGTAAATTATTATGCTTAAAGGTCAGAAAAATGTTCTACTTTGAACAAGTTGAGGGCAAGTGAAATGCACCATCACTTTTAATTGTATTTTGTGACACCAAAAGTTCCTGTGATGTACTATGGTCATTCACCGTCATTTATGGTTCTAGGGCATGGGAGTATCTTCAGTCATGTGGTTACTACTGTTTACCTGAGGATTGTCTATTAAGAATGTATTTTCTCACTAAGTTGTAATGCCTTCAATATCTTTCCTGAAAGTTAAAATTTATAGATGCTTAAGCCTTCATATTTATCCTATTTTTCCCAAATGTGTTAGCTGCAAGAGCAGACCATGAAATTAGTCCAACTTTTCCCCTTTAGTACATCAACCATAATAGCCAGTTCGTTTAACTCTCAACTTCTAACAGAACCATATTTTAATTTAGTAATTCTGAATAAGTCATTACCTGGTCTATTCAGGTTCTCAGGTTTGCTATTCCCTCCCACAATACCTCTTATTGTACTTTTTTAGGCCTGCTTTTCCATTTTTTTTCAGGTAATATTCCAGTGATTTTTGAGTTATACACTCCATTCCTTTCCTCTCCTCTTCTGCACAGGTCACTAAGAGATTGAGGCTGTTCCTTCTACATGACTCCTGTTTGCCATCACATTTTTAGCCTCTACTTTTATGCCTCCTAGGATCTTGTTCTACATATTGTACCTACCTCTTTGTTTTTACCTTAGTTCTAAATTTGTTTCATTTAACTTATTTTTCTCCTTTTAATATGCTTGCTGAAGTCTTCAAGAAAAATGATTAATTTAAGAATTTCTGGGACCATGAATGTTTTGTGTATTGGGTATTTTGGGAGGTTTGTGTGCAACTTGGTTGACTTCCCCTTGGGTCAGAGAAGCATCAGGAGTCCTGGATGAATTGAAATTGGTGTGAGTATCTGTGGCCACTAGTGTTGTTAACTTGACAGAAGCTAGAATCAACTGAGGGATGGGCCTCTGAGCATTTCTTCTGGGCATTATCTTGATTATACTCATTGAAGTGGAAAGACCTGCCCACGGCGGGTGGGACCATTCCCTCAGCAGGAGGATCCTGGACTGTAGAAGGTGAAGAAGTGTAGCATGAATCTTAAAAGTTCTTATTAATAAAATCAAACCTGAACCAGGTATTGGGGTGAACTGGAAGATCAGAGAACCAGAACAAGCCACAGCTACTTCACCTCGCCGGATCCTCAGCTGGTCTTGTTTCCTCAGACTGGAGGCCTCTGAGTCCACATCCAGAATGGGTCTCAGCTGAACTGTGCTGCTCAAAACCTAAAAGCTTAACCAGCCAAAATGCTTAACCAGCCAAATGCTTCTAGTTTCTGGTCCTCACACTTTATATACCTTCCTGCTTTCTACCATCACTCCCTGGGATTAAAGGCTCACTCTCTGTGATTAAAAGCGTGAGTCACCATGCTTGGCTGTATCCTTGAACAAATGGATTTCTGGAATGCTAGGATTAAATGTGCTACCACTGTCTATCCTAAGTATCTAGTGGCTTTTCTGTTCTCTAACCCCAGATAAGTTTATTAGGATACACAATATTTTGGGGAACACAATACCACCACAAAGAAGCTGTGCACTAGATGAATTCTTTTCTTTTGATTGTAGACGCAGTTTGACCAAGCGCTTCAACCCCCTTCTGCCTTGACTTCCCCACCATGATGAACTATACCATACATTGTGAGATGAAATAACCCCTTCCTTCCTTACACTGCTTTTATTATTCAAATGAGATAGATTCTTTGCATTGGTGGACCTACTGAGGCCTGGGACAAAGTTCACTTAGCGCTACTTCTCTTGAGAAGCTTGGACGATCACTTTCTTCTGATAATCTCCATAACTCAGTGTCTTTGCTGCCTGACATTATGAAACTTTTCTTATCTGAGGCGAACAAATGCTGTTATGTAAAGCGACGTTGAACACTGTCAATCCTGCAAGTCCTTGCTCTCCTGATATAGGTAAATCTTAAAAGAGTGCAGCAATGATTCACTGAGCCCAAATGGGTGGCATAAATTGACTTTTGTCAGAAACAGCTTAAAAGAAGAGAGTCGATTAATTGAAGGCTGGCTATCTCATCTGAAGTCTCCATATATGGTAGGAATATACACTATCCCCCCACCCCGCCCCCAGAAGTTAAATGCCATTGAGCAGAGGAAAATAAAAACACATAGTTTATATTGGAGAGCTTGCTTTGAAGATTGGCCCACAAAAGACGGGAGTGACACTTTAGGGATGAACTGACTCATGCTCCCAGCCCTGACTAAGAGCTATTAGTCTTCCATTTTCAGAAAGCCGTTAACATTGTCAAAGAAATTCAGCATAATTATGCATGTTGGGTAATGCAATTGAATAAGAAGATAACTCCTTGGGAGCATCCTGTTGCTGTCATCCAGAGATCTGGAAACTTGCCTCACTCTCATCCTTATATATCAGACATCTTTTCCAGTCTGCAGCAGCCCTGGAGCTGGGGTTCACCTCCTGCCAGATGTAAAGCAGAATCTACTGTTTTCTTGTTCTGCTTAGACCTGATCAATAAATCCCGGGTTTATAATTGAAACATACTTTGGGGTACCTTTTCTCTGATTAAGTCTTTCATTCTTCTTGTTTTCCTAAACATTTCCACTGTGACATTTGTATTCTAGACAGATGGTCAGAAGCCTTAAACAGCCTCAGATGTTTCTAAATGTTTGCCCCAATTTCCCGTGGCATCTCAAAGGTATCAGGGATTGCTCATCTAGTCACATGACACTCATCTCTAGGTCAGATCATGGCCATCTTCAGGTTGCTAATTCCCAGGCCAACTACTTTGGAAGGGTTTCTTTTCTTCATCCAAGATCCTCCCTATTCATGAATGTGACTTGTCCCTTTTGTCCTTAAAGCCCCAGGACATACATTTATTGAAATGTGTATTTCATGTTGTCATATATAACTGATTAGCATAACTATTATTTTTATGATTTGACTCTTCAGTATCAACCTTAGGTCATGTATTGTTCCTATAACTATTTCCAAACCTTCCTTTCAAGACCCAATAACCTAATCTCTTTATTCTGAACTACTCATGATTTGAGCTTGATATCTTTCTGCCTGGCACAGTTATTTAGATTCTCAGTTACTTAGATTCAGTATGTGGGGAAAGCTCTTCTGAATCTTCTTCCTAAATTAATAGTGTTCTTCTTTTTTACCCTCTTCTTTTCATTAAGTCATGTCTGTAATTTGCCAAGTATTTAGAATTGTAACCAAGAAGTTCTGTCTATGGACAACTCATTTTCCTATTAGAAAGTCCGAGTGTTGGACTTGGAAGATAACTCAGTGGCTAAGAGCCTTTGCTATAACAAGTGTAAGAACCCAAGTTCAAGTGCCTATCACCCAAATTAATATAATTAATTAATTAAAAAGCCAAGCATAGCTGTGCACGTTAATAACTTCAGCACTAGGAGATGAAAAATGGGTAGATCCCATAAGCTTGCTGTCCAGTCAGTCTAGCCCAAACAACAAAATTGTGGTTCAGTGAGAGACTCTGTTTCAAGAGAATAAGGAAGAATGAAAAGAGAAGACACCCCTCTTCCTGTTCTGGCCTCTACATATGTGCTCACAGGCACACACACCTGCATACACATGTGTACTCATGTCCATCCTCTTCTGATGTCTACACATGTATGCATGGCCCTACACACAAAAAGAAGGCAGTCCAAGTTCATCATAGTTTGTTCCTCGTGTTGTGTGGTGATCACCTAGCTCCCTTACTCATCGTTTGTTGCTCCTCACACTGCCAGTTTTTATGTTCTACTCACAACCAGCAATTTTGAAATTCCTAGGAACTCTGCCCAGTCAGTGTTCACTGCTGGGTACTGCTTGTGTTAGTTACTTATCATCACTGTGACAAGACACTTGAGGGAATTTACGAGCTATGCATTTTAGTTCACGGTTTCAGAAGTCTCTGTTCATGACCAGCTGGCTCTGTTGTTTAAAGGCCAGTGAAAAGGTAGGAACAGTTTAGTAGAAGAGCATGGTAGAGGAAAACTACTCAGCTCATGGCAACCAGGAAGCAGATATATGTCAGTCATGGACAAAGGCACACACTCAGCCACCCACCTCCCACCATCAGGTGGCTCCCACCTCCTGATAAACATATTCAGTATAAACACATAATTGGATTAGTCTCTTGAAGAAATGGATACCCTGTCAAACTATCACTTCTCAAGGGTACTGCCAGATGGTGAACAAGTATTCAGTGAATGGGCTAATTTGGGGAGACAAGTCACATTCACACCATGACACCGTTATAGTTGGACATTGTCTTAGACCTTCTTGTTCTGCACTCTCAGCTAAGACACACATTCTACTGGCTGAGATCTCTCCTAGACCAGGTTAGGCCTTCCTGTTACACAGTATATTAAAATGCTGCCACATTCAGGATTGATACATATTTTCTACTTGCAGACTAAGCTTCAATTTGGTAGGATCTGGATCTGTTGAGTTTACCTGTGTAGTTTAAAAATATTCGTAGGGCTGGAGAGATGGCTCAGTCGTTAAGAACACTTGTTTTTACAGAGGTCCAGGGTCCCAACTGTCTTTAGCTCTAGTTCCAGGGGGATCCAACAACCTCTTCTGACATCTGCCTGCACCAAGCACATTTGTTACAAAGACAAGCATGCAACTAAACACTCATATTCATAAAATAAAAGAAATCAATACTTCTCAGGCTCCTACCACTCGATTTCATTCCTCTTCTGCCACATCTAACCTCCGTGTCCTGTCAGGTCCTGTGTATCTTCCACCAGGTCCCATCCAGGTGAGTCTCCCTGATCTTTCCTTCCACATACTATCCCCAATCCCTAGATCTATCCTGGGTCCCACATCCACTGGCCCTAACCTGTTGTGATCAACCCCATCCATGCTGTTCCCAATCTTAGATTTGGACAAGGACACAAAACTCTCATGCCAACCTAGTCCCCTGAATACAACTGACTTTATCCTGCCTGTACCATATCCAACTTTCAGACTCAATCCTGTCAGCACATATGATGGTTTGAATAGGAATGCCCCCATAGACTTAGGTGTTTGAATACTTCTTCCATAGAGAATGGCACTATTAGGAGGCGTGGCCTTGTTGGAGTAGGTGTGACTTTGTTGGAGGAAGTGTGTCACTGTGGGAGTAGGCTTTGAGGTCTCAGAAGCTCAAGCCAGTTCACTTTTGCTGCCTTTGGACCACAATGTAGGACTCTCAGTTCCTTGGATTGTTTTAATTTTGAGAACTGAGTCTGTCTTTAACACATACTTAGATCAAAGCTGATACAAATATAAGAGAAATTAATTTCTCATCTCAATGACAAAAACATAAAGTGAGTTCATCTTTTTAGGAAGTTCCAGTTTAAAGGCACCAATGTAAAGCCAGAAGCAAATTTCTGTGTCCACAGCTATCAGACATTCTTATAGAACATCTGCTAGTAGTGACATTTTATGACTATCTTAAGATCTGAGAAGATTTTAGGTTTTGTTAAACATACTGTTTTATGTTTTCTGCTTTTTGTGTTTCACACTTTGGCTACTTTGGAAATTGTATTAACAAAGCCAGGGTTCATTTAAGAATTGATCTTTGTTAAAGTCTTTTCAACAACTTCTCTGCAAGTAATTATTGTAAAGTGATTTTTTTTTTAGCACATTTAATGCTCAATGTATCTGTGACTAGATAGGTGTATAGATGGGTATATAGAATACAGATTTACAAAGTTAAATGCGTGTAAGGTTTATAAAAGTAATGAACCAGTACCGTTGCTCAATGCAGTGATTTCTTAGCAGCCGGGCATGACTGAAGGAGAGACAATACAGAGCCTGCCTGAGCAATGGGCACATCGGGCCAGAGTATCACCCCACTTCCACTTGTTCCTAGACTAGGTTGAAAAGCTTAGTGAACTCCATTGAGGTTAAAAAATACAAGAAAGACCCATGTTAGCATCCAAGTTGAGGAAGAGACAGTCTATGAGACTGTGGTTTATGGAGGCTTAAGAAAATTGTTCCCACTCACACAGATGCACCTCCGCCGACCTTGCTCTTTTAAAGGAACAACTCATGGAATATTTCCTTACACACTGTATTATTTGCTCTTGAACGTTGTGTTTCTGAACCAACCACCAAATGGTTAATCAACAGTGTCATCAAAGAATTCTGTTCAGTGCCACGGGGAGGAGATACCAGAATGTAGGTTTATAAGTGAGTCCTCACTCAATTTAATGAACCTTTAAAAAAATTCCAGTACCCTGCTGGTTTCCTTACTATAGCTCTGTAGTATAACTTGAAATCTGGAATGATGAGGCCTCCAGTGATTTTGGTGTTGATGTTGTTTAGTATGATTTTGTCTATCCTACATATTTGGTAATCACATATAAAATATAGCATTGATATTTTTCAATTTCTGAGAATAATTACATTGGGATTTTGATGTATCATGCATTGAAAATGTAGATTGCTTTTGGTAGGATGGCTATCTTTACATTAAACCTGCCAATCTGTGAGCATGGTAGGTTTTTCCATGTTATGATAATTTCTCTTTTTTTTCCAGTGTTTTAAAGTTTCATTTAACTTCTTTGGTTAGCTATATTCCAAGATTTATTTTTTTTAAGTGACTGGGTGTATTTTTTCTCAATGGGTTCTCACTTGTATATATGAAGGCTATTGGTTTTGAGGGTTAACTTTGTATCCTGCTATGTTGATGAATGTATTTATTAGATGTAGTATTTTTCTGGTTGAGTTTTTCAGGCTCCTTCATATAAAGAATCATATTACCCACAAACAAAGATGCTTTGTTGCTACCTTTCCTGTCTGATTCCTGTAACACGAATCTTAAAAGGTCTTTTAATAATAATAATAATAATAATAATAATAATAATAATAATAATACCCAGAGCCAGATATTGGGGTGAAAACTGAAAGATCAGAGAAACAGAACAACCAGCCACTAGCTTACCTCTACAAAATCCTCATCCTCAAGAGAGAGACTTCCTGTTTACTCACACCTTATATACCTTTCTGTGCCCTGCCATCTTCCTTCCTTCCTAGTGCTGGGATTAAAGGCATGGGCCACTATGCCTGGCTCTGTTCCCAGAGTGGCCTTGAACTCACTCACTGATCTCTGCTTCCTGAATGTTAGGATTAAAGGTGTGTGCTACCACTACCTGACCTCTATGTTTAATATAGTGGCTGGCTTTGGCTTTGTCCTCTGACCCCTAGGCAAGCTTTTTTGGGGTGTACAATATATCACCACAATGTCTACTTCATTTCCTTTGTCTTATTGCTCTGGCTACGATTTTAAGTCCTTTGTTGAACACTAATGAGAAGAGTGGACAACTTTGTCTTGTTTCTAATTTTAATGGAAATGTTTTGAGTTTTTCTCCATTTAAGATGATGTTGGCTGTGGGCTTCCTGTATTTTACTTTTATTGTATTAAGACATATCTCCTGTATCTCTAGTCTCTCTGAGACTTTTTGTCATGAATGGACGTTAGGTTTTAATAAAAGGCTTTTATGTATCTACTGAGAAAAATCATGTGATTTCTGTCCTTTAGTCTATATGTGAAATTTATGTGTGTTGAATAATCCTTCATCTCTGGGATGAAGCTGACTTGATCATTTCAGATAATCTTTTTGATGAGTTCTTGAATACAGTTTGCAAATATTTTATTTAGAACTTTTTTGCCTATGATCATGAGAGATAATGTCCTGTAGGTTTTTTTTTTTTTTAGGTTCATTATCTTGTTTTGTATCAGAGCCATATTGACTTCCTAAAATAATTTGTGAAGGTCTCTTCCTTTTTCTGTTTCACAGACCAGTTTGAGCCATGTTGATATTAGTTCTTCTTTGGGTGTCTGAGAGAATTTTGCATTGAATTGTCACCTGTCTTGGTCAGGTTTTATTGGGAGATTTTTAATTACTACTTCTATCTCACTAGGTCTATTTAAATTATTTACTTCATGATTTAACTTTAGTAGGTTGTCTGTGTCAAGAAATTCATCCATTCTTTTTAGATTTTGCAGTTTGGTGGGATACAGATTTTAAAAGTATGTCCTTATGATTCTTTGAATTTCTTCCATATCTATTGTAAGTCTCCCTTTTCATCTCTGATTTGAATTTTAGATTGTCTCTTTCTTTTGATTAGTTTGGCTAGAGTTTGTCAAGCATGCTAATCTTTTCAAAGTACCAACTACTTCATCCATTATTTTTTTCTTCAAAGACTTTTTTCCCATACAAAAATTTTGATCACGTTTTCCCTTCCTTGAACTTCTCTCAGGTCCTCCCCACTTCCCTACCCACTCAACTTCACACTCTTTCTTCCTTCCATCTCTATTTCATTCATTTCAGCCCAGGGTTTGATTTTTCTCTTCCCATCTATATTATTGGGAGTTGATTGTTCTTATTTTTCTAAGACCTTCATGAGCACAATTAAGTTATTAATTTGAGGTCTCTCATTTTTTTTCAAAAAAATGTAGACACATAGTGCTATAAACTTTTTAGTAATGCCTGCTTTTATTTTGGTATGTTATGTTTTCATTTTCATTCCATTCTAGGAATTTAAAAATTTTTATTTTTGGCTAGCAGTACTGTTTACTGTCTGTGAGCTTATGTGCTTCATGTCTTTTTTTTGTGTGTGTTGATATCCAGCTTTGATCCATTGTGATCAGACAGAATGCAGGATGCGATTTCTATTGTCCTAAATTTGTTGAGACTTTCTTTGTTTCCTAACATGTGGTCTATCTTATTCGATCTATGGAAGAGTATAAATTAAGAAGCAAAAAGAAGAGAGTATAAGGGTAAGAGTTTGCTGTGAGATCATGCATCCTAGTAATGTCAGATCCCACACACATCAAGTCTCTCCAACATGACTGCCCAAATGTGAACTGAACAAGGATGATGTTATTGGACATGCCAAAGTGGAAAGAGAAAAGCCCAGGAGGCCTCAGCACTACACCAAGGACTACAGGCAACTGAGGAATATCGACAGCGAGAGAAATAGTCTGCCCTAGGGAAGAGTACACCAATTGTTTATCCAATACCAAATGGTCAGCCCTAAAAATCATGCATACGAGTAACATTATATGTACTGAACAGGTTATATTTAGGTATATGTATGCATATATATGTATACATTTATGGATGTAATAGCATGTGATGAGAAAAGAGGCCATGAATTTGAAAGGAGGAGTATATGGAAGTAATTGGAGGGAGGAAAGGGAAGAAAGGAAGGGATGTTGTAAATATATTATAAAACTCAAAAATTAAAAAAAAATGATGCCTTATGTAGACTGGTCAGAGAAACAATTATTGCAAGACCTAACTGCAAATTAAAAAAAAAAAACAAAAACAAAAAAACAAGAGACATGTATGCAAGAGTGGAGAGTAAGTTGTAGACTCTGAGAGATAAAATGAACACTATAGGGGCTTGTTTCTGGCCCAGCTGCCTGAACTGTATGATATAGCTCCCAAATGCCTCTGGCTCTTACAGCAGGAGGGGTCAGTGGGAGCAATTGATCTCTGTACCTCCTATATTTCATATGCTTCTAGACTAGGATGCAGGAAAAGTTGTAAGTCTTCTCCTGGTAGTCCTTCTGACCCCTGGATTCTCTAGACTTTACGTCTTTTCCTGCAGGCACAGTGTTATTATTTCCCTTGAAGTTTCTACTGCTCTCCCTGAGGAAGCTTGATTTGTCCAGAGTGGGGCCAGTGACCTTCCAGCTGGGCTCCAATTCTCAGCTTTGCCACCAACTGTCCTGTGGAAACACACCCCTCCCCCACCCCACCTCCACTCCCACTTAACATTCATCTCTAGACCTCATATTTCACAGAAATCTATATGTTTTCTTACTGCATACTTTGAATACTTCCCTTGTGGCCCTCTTTTGTAGTTGCCACTTTGTTTGCTTCTCCAATGAGGACAAAATAGCAGTGAGAAAGAGAAAGACGATCGATGTTAAGATGTTTGTATATTGTGTTAGTGATGATAGTGAAACCAGGAAAAAATATGATACCAGAGAGGGAATGGATTAAAACGTGATAGCATATAAGGCATATAGGTTTTAAAATGGTTATTACAATAAAGAAAATGAATAATTTCTCATCTCACATAGTTCCAAACTACTTATTTATCAAGACTCTCTCTTTACCTACAGTTTTATCTATAGTGTTATACTGTGCACTGGAGCTCCAGATCTGCTCATTCTGCATACCTGCTACTTTATACTCTGAGGTCTACGCCTCCCCATTTCCTGTATCTTACATCATAATTCTCATCTGCTGCATCAACTCATTCCCATTATGACAGCTGTGATCAAAAAGATAAGTGTTGGGAACTCTGGTACACTGTTGGTGGGATGTAGGCTGGTGAAGCTTCTATAGAAAAGAGAACAGAGTTTCTTAAGAAATTAAAAAATAGAATTGCCATATGACTCAGTAATCTGTCTTCTGGGTATATACGCAAAGAAGGTTATATCCTCAGCTCCTAAAATATCTGCCCTCCCCATGTTCATTTCAGTACTAGCCACGCAAGCCAAAGCATGGAAACAATCTAAGAGTCAGTTGAGAATAAATAAGTAAAGAATGTTTGGTACATATACAATAAGGAGTTATTTTTAATGCAATGTGTCATAATTTATTGTGTTAAACCCCTATTGTAATGGGCCTTCTAGAAGTTAGTATTTCATATAGCATTTTATATAGTACTTCATATAGTATTTCTATATGTTGGGAGTGAAAAATGGGTCAATCCTAGGAGCACTGACAGTGTAAGGAAAGAATGATTGTCAAGCTCTGGTTACTGGTCTACAGCTAAATGAAAAAATATGTATATGATGAATATGTTTTATATTTTTGTAAGTTGTACCTTTTGCTATAGGCAAACTAGACACAGATTTGAACTTATCAGAAAAGATATGACTATCAAATACATCTAAAGTCAATTCAATTAATGATAGAATTCCAATTTTGTGGCAAAGTTGTGACTATAATACTGCTATTACTATAGTTGCATTTAAATTGTAATTAAAATGTGCCACAGCCAGGGCAGCCATGTTCATCACAGACACCTGGTGTATTACTTAGCTTTCCTATTGCTGTGAAGAGACACCATGACCACAGCAACTCTTATAAGCAAAACATATAATTGGGGTGGCTTGCTTACAATTTCAGAGATTCAGTCCATTATCATCATGGCGGGGAGCATGGCGGCATGCAGGCAGACATGATGCTGTTAGCTGTAGCTGTAGCTGAGAGTCCTACATCTTGTAGGCAACAGGAAGTTGACTGATTCACTGGGTGGTATCCTGAGCATAGGAAACCTCAAAGCCTGCCCCCACAGTGACACACTTCCTCCAACAAGGCCATAACAACTCCAACAAAGCCACACATCCTAATAGAGCCACTACCTATGAGATTATATTACATTCAAACTACATATCTGGAAAGGAGGATAATAGTAGACAGAGACACAAGACTCTGGGTTCACTTCAAGAATGAACAATTTTTATTTCTCCCACTGCTGATTATATTATTTATCTAGATACTAGGGATAGCATGGGAAGGAGAGCTTGATCAAACAGAATCTTTGACACCCCCCTACCATCTGAGTTCTTTATTCCATACTTCCATGCCCCTTTGGTTCTGTTTTGCCTTAGAGGACAGGTCTCCACAGTCATGGGTCACATTTGGGTCAAGATTTGTGCTTGAGAAAGAAAGAACTGCAGATCATTTGGACCACAGCACCTCCCCCATTCTGATTTTGTAGCATTGATAATATAATCAGCTTTTTCTTGGGTAAAAAATCTTCTCTGGATTCTTTGGATACAGAAATGGACTATTAAAAAGCAATAAATACCTAATTTATTAGGATTTTATTATCTTGATCATGTGAAATATTAAACCAAATTGAGACTTTGTAAGGTGCTTGGTAATTCACCTGCAAACTATTGGCAAACTGCTGATTAATGAGACTGTTCAAACAAATACAATTGTCCAAGGTCAACAGTTGTGTTGAGACCATACTCCAGTGAGATGGCTCTTAACCAATTTTCTTGGATATTTAGATTTATTATAAGGGAGGGTTGTTTTAATATCATAAAAGTAGAGTTGAAGGTATTAATGCATTGAATACTGCAAGAAGTCCATGAAATAAGATCCCAGGGACTCTGAAATGAAAAGAAGTTTGGTAACTGGCATAAGAATTAGAAGTGATGTGACAGTCTATGTGCAGTTGGAATTCAGGAAAGGGTCCCTCTTTCGTTACCAGGTTGTTGTCTTCTGGTGTCAGTTCACTGTTTGGCATTACCGGTCCTCTTGAAATCCAGAGGAAGCCTATTGGAAAGTGCAGACATGAGGTCTAAGCTCCAAGTTATGAAGGAAATGGGCCCCAGACCTTGGTTGGGTCCTTGAGGGAGCTTATACAAAACCATGAGTTTCAATAAAACTTTTTGTTTCTTGGGATGCTTTACTGTAGATGTCAGGATAAAACTGAGAGGGAACATTTTTAAAATTTTAAAGTACAAGTTGCTGTGGTGGCTTGAAAGAAAATGGCTCCCAAAGGGAGTGGCACTATTAGGAGGTGACTTTGTTGGAGTAGGTGTGGTCTTGTTGGAGGAAGTGTGTCATTGTGGAGGTGGGCTTTGAGGTCTCTATATGCTCAAGTCACACCCAGAGAGTCAATCTCCTTCCTGTTGCCTTCATATCAACGTGTAGCAGCTCCGTCTTCAGCACTATGCCTGCCTACATGCTGCCACATCACACCATGATGATAATGGACTGAACCTCTGAAACTGTAAGCCACCTCAATTAAATATTTTCTTTGTAAGAGAAGTGGTCATGGTGTCTCTTCACAGCAAAAGAAATCCTAACTAAGACAGTTGCTTTGGCATGTTGTTCCTGAGTAGTTAATCATCATCACCCCCTTTTTTGTTTATATATTTAATTTTTTTAGTAATAAATGAGCTTGTTCAATTATGATTTGTCTTTGGGGGTTATAAAAAATGCCGTGAGAGACATGAATTTCCCAAAGTTGGTAAAAGGAAATACAAGTTTTATTGGTATCCACAGGATGCTGTCTATTTTAACCTGTTTTGAGATCCTCACAACAAAAACAGCAGTTCAATGAGTTTCTGTAAACAGCTCAATCAGACTCATAGGTTTAAGTGGCAGCAAAAATAAGGCTTGGATACGGTCAACAAGGCAAAGTGACAGCCTACAGAATGGGAAAAGATCTTCACCAACCCCACACCTGACAGAGGACTGATATCCAGAATATATAAGGAACTCAAGGAATTAGACATCAAAAGGACCAATAGTCCAATTGAGAAATGGGCTTTAGAACTAAACAGAGAATTCTCAACAGAGGAATCCCAAATGGCTGAAAGACATTTAAGGAATTGCTCAACTTCCCTAATAATCAGGGAAATGCAAATCAAGACAACTCTGAGATACCACCTTACGCCTGTCAGAGTGGCTAAGATCAAAAACACTGAAGACACTTTATGCTGGAGAGGATGTGGAACTAGGGGAACTCTCCTCCACTGCTGGTGGGAATGCAAGCTTGTACAACCACTCTGGAAATCAATATGGCGCTTTCTTAGAAAATTGGGAATCAATCTCCCCCAAGATCCAGCTATACCACTCCTGGGCATATACCCAAGAAATGCTCAATCATACCACAAGAGCACTTGCTCAGCTATGTTCATATCAGCATTGTTTGTAATAGCCAAAACCTGGAAACAACCTAGATGCCCTTCAACTGAAGAATGGATAAATAAATTGTGGCACATATACACAATGGAATACTACTCAGCAGAGAAAAACAATGACATTACATGGTTTGCAGGCAAATGGATGGATCTAGAAAAAATCATCCTGAGTGAGGTAACCCAGACTCAGAAAGACAAATATGGTATGTACTCACTCATAGGAAGATGCTAGATGTGGAACAAGGATGACTAGACTGCTACCCACATCACCAGTGAGGCTACCTGGAAAACGGGACCCCAAAAAAAGACACGGAGAAATGGACGAGATCTACATGAATAGACTGGTCATGAGTGGGCACAATGAAGGGCGACAGTCGAGGGAAAGAGTGGGAGATCCTAACTGGATCAAGAAAAGAGAGGGAGAACAAGGAATAGGAGACCATGGTAAATGAAGACCACATGAGAAGGTGAGAAGGGGAGGAAGCAGAGAGCTAGGGAGGCCCACGGAGATCCACAAAGATACCCCCTCAAAAGACTGCTGGCAATGGTCGCGAGACGGCAGGAACTGACCTACTCTGGTGATGGGATGGCCAGACACCCAGATAGTGGTGCCATAAACCCCATCCAAGGACTGAGGAATCTGAAGGCAGACATCCACGGCTGGGCCCCTGGTGGAGCACTGGGAGTCTAATTAGTGAGTAAGAAGAGGGTTTATATGAGCGAGAATTGTTGAAACCAAGGTTGGATAAAGCACCGGGACAAATAACCAAATGAATGGAAGCACAGGATCTATGAACCAAAAGCTGAGGGGCCCCCAACTGGGTCAGGCCCCCTGAACGGGTGAGACAGTCATTTGGCTTGATCTGTTTGGGAGGCAGCTGTGCATTGGTGCCAGGTCCTGGGCTCGTTGCATAAGTTGGCTGTTTGAATCCTGGGACTTATGCAGGGACACTTGGCTCGGTCTGGGAGGGGGGAATGGACCTGCCTGGACTGAGTCTACCAGGTCAACCCCGGTCCTCGGGGGAGACCTTGATCTGGAGGAGGTGGGAATGGGGGGTGGGCTAGGGGGAGGGGTGGGCGAGAGGGGGAGAACAGGGGATTCTGTGGCTATTATGTTGAACTGAATGGTGTTGTAAAATAATAATAATAATAATAATTAAAAAAAAGGAAAAAAAGAAAAAAGAAATAAAACTAGAACTGTAATGTAAAAAAAAAAAACAAACAAACAAAAAAAAAAAAAATAAGGCTTGGAAAGTTGTCAACCTAACTCGAACAAGGGAGATTTAAACTTTTGAGCCTTTATCTATTATGATTTTAATTACTTTTGTAAAGCATTACTAGCCAGTTCTTATTAACTGTTACCAAGAGTCGGCTAGTAAGTTATAAGAACTTCATTAATTTAAGTAGAGATTTAACATAAATATGCTAAACATTGAAGTTTTAATATTATATCTATCATCTTTAAGTCTTAACTTTTATATACCTTGAATCACTTAACTAACACCCTCAAAACTTCTATAAACCTTCTTTTCCTTTCCATTCTGGAAACATCCAGTCATTTTAACCTCTATTACAACTTCTCAAACTATATATGTGAGATGTATGTATGTCCATATATATATATATATACATGGACATACAATACATCCATTTAAACCAGTGGTTCTCAACCTTTTTAATGCTGTGACGCTTTAATACAGCTCCTCACATTGTGGTGACCCCAACCATAACATTATTTTGTTGCTACTTCATAGCTGTAATTTTGTGATTGCTATGAATCATAATGTAAATATCTGACATGGAGGATATCTGATATGTGATCCCCAAAGGGGTCTTGACCCACAGGTTGAGAACCACTCATTTAAACGTCCATATATAAATCCTTTCTCATTAAAAAATCTTTAATATTTCATATCCATTTAACCTTTTTAGTTACTGTTTCTTTTCCCTTAATATCATGAGACATAGGTGTTTGATCATTGAAATTAGTCCTTGAAAAAGTAAGTCTTTTTAAAAATCACCAATAGAGCACAAAGGAATAGTAAAAAGCAATTTTTAAGTCTGTAATAACAGCATGGTAATTTTGAGTGTTCTTTTTCCCCCTCAAATCTGTTTATGAGCTTACTTATCACAGTAGGAAGCCCGTTAGCTCTAGGAAAAGGCAAGGTCTCATTTTTACATTTGAAACACTTAGAGGCCTCACCAGAATTTATCTTTTCATAAGCCAACAGAACAAATAAGGTGACAGCAATCTGTTTACTATCTGGTTCCTGGCAGGCAACTTAGATTTGCTTCTCAGGGTCTCCAAAGCAACTGTAACAGCATGCCAAATGCTAAAGGATTTCACAGGCCTTAATTCACCTTGCTCATGTTTCTGTTTTACATTTTTTTTTTTTTAATTTTCTGCCAATCTCAGGATCTCAAACTCCCTTTTCTAGAAACCAGGTATTATGCTCTGTACTAGTGACTGAACTTTGATCTAAGTCACCCTCATTAATTTTAACTTCTCTTAACTTCAACATATAATTAAGCAAAGAGACATAATGTTTCCAAAGGGTTTTCAGAATTCCTCATGTTCTTGGGTACTAATAGGTCATGAATCAGTGCGTTTCCCAAGCTTACATACTCTTTGTCTAAACCTAAACGGTTTTGCATTTTGAGTGGATGAACATCCTTCAAGCCCCATGTTAGGGCCACTTTCCATGGCCGGTGCAGCCCTGGGCACCACAGGGACCTCCTGGAAAGAAGGGTAATAGTAGGCAAAGACAAAAGGCTCTGGCTCGCTTCCAGAATGAACAACTCTTATTTTTCCCACTGTCGCTTATGTTTTGTTTAGCTAGACACCAGAAGCAGCGTGGCCAGCAGAGCTTGATTAAACAGTATCTTCGACCTCCTTATCTGAATTTTTCCTTTTGCACTCCCTGCCCTTGTGGCCTGGCTTTACACTGGAGGACATTCCTTCTAGGCTGTATTTCATTCCTGAAATTTCCCACCATCGGGGCCACATCTGCAACAGGGTTTGTGCTTGAGAAAGAACTCCACACCCTCTGGACTCTGAGAAAAATGAAGTGTCTAGTCCCAGCACATTGGAGAAATAAAATGCTCTTAAAATTATAAGGAACTAATTTATCTGGACAATCGTTGGTCCTTAAGATAATCTAAATTATTTTGAATTATATGGACTAAATTATCGTCCACAAAGTAACTGTTGTTATTAGGTCACAATATAACAAAAGTGGTAGAATTAGAATAACTTGAAGAAATACCATGATGATAGTGGAAATGGTCCAACACAAGGTTCTGGGTCAACTGGTGTCAATAAGTAAGTTCTTTGGTTGTAAAACTCTGTTAATATTTCTGTAAAGAATTCCTTATCTTAGCTGGCTGGTGGTGGCGCAGGCCTTTAATCCCAGCACTTGGGAGGCAGAGGCAGGTGGATCTCTGTGAGTTTGAGGCCAGCTTGGTCTACAAAGTGAGTTCTAGGACAGGCTCCAAAGCCTAACAGAGAAACCTTGTCTTGAAAAACCAAAACAAACAAACAAACAAACAAACAAAACAAACAAACAAACAAAAAAACCAACTTTTTCTTTTTTCTCATGGTTTCTGCACAGATTCAGATGAGGCACAAGGGCAGACAGACCAGACACACACAGCAGACAAGAAGCAGAGACAGGACAGTAACCACAGACTACAGAGAGAGGAAAGACACTGGTCAAGATGTAGAGGATTCAAATATGGGCTCACTCTTGGCCAACCTAATCTGAGAGGAATTTGCTTTGTTTTAATTCCTTCATGTGACATTGATGCAGTGACTAATTATTTAATATTTAGACTGATCTCTTTTCAATTTTTGCTGTTTAGTTTCTCGTCTTTTTTTTAAAAAAAGTAAGTGCTTTTAAAATATGAAACAAATGTAAAAGATGTACAGTTAAGCTTAAGTCGTGCAGTTCACACGCATGGAGAAAGCAAGCAGCGTTCTGAAAGTCGGAATTCACCCAAGACTTGCCACCAAGTGGGTTCTCCTGCAGAGCATTGGCTCTTAGGTCCCAGAGCTGGGCACAGAAGCAAGAGGCACAGACTTCTCTTCCCTAGGTTCTCTTGGAAATCTGTGCCCACATTCTTTGTATTCTCAAGATTCCAGAGAGACCAGAGGTGCAGAGTCATTTTCAGCTAATGTTGGCCAGCTTGAGCTACAGGAGACTTATGACCGTCACCTTCTCCATTGAGGTAAAGCAGCCTCCCTTCAAGGTTTGCTTCAAAGGAATTAGTTCTCTGTGGTCCGATTGACCCTAGTCTTCCCTGATACCATGAGACTTGACAACCGCCCAGCTTTTATTTTTTGGAGAGAACACAACATCCCTCTTCTTTTTATTTGTCTTCAGGGTTTGGAATGAAGGTTTGATGACCCAAAAGCCTCAGGTGGACAGGAAAGCTGACTTGACAGACAACATTTGTGAAAACTTCTAATCAGTAGAGTCATATAGTAAACCAGCTGGGATCAGCCACTTTCCCACTGCAGGGGAACTGACCTGCAGATGGACTCTGCTAGCCCCACATTTCCCCCTTTTCCATCCTATAAAACCCCAACACCACCACGCCACATGTGCATCATCTTCCTTCCATAGAGAGACTCTGGCTTTTCAGTCATTCTGACTAAAGGACAATTCTGCTTCCGGAAATGACTGTCTGCTTTTATTTCCATACCACCTCCATCAGAAACAATTGTACTGGCTGGTTTTATGTGTCAACTTGACACAAGCTAGAGTCATCAGAGAGGAAGGAGCCTCAGCTGAGGAAATGCCTCCTTGGGATTCAGCTGCAAAGCATTTTCTCATTTAGTGACCAATGAGGGAGGGCTCAGCCCATGGTGGGTAGTGGCATCCCTGGGCTTCTGGTTCTGGGTTCAACAAGGAGGTAGGCTGAGCAAGTCATGGGAAGCAAGCCAATAAGCAATACCCCTACATGGCCTCTGCATCAGCTTCTGCCTCCAGGATCCTGCCCTGTTTGAATTTCTGTTCTTCCTTCCGTGATGAACAGCAATGCTGAAGTGTAAGCCTAATAAACCCTTTCCTCTCCAACTTGCTTTGTGGTTATTGTGTTTTTTTTTGCAGCAGTAGAAACCCTAAGACACCAGTCTAACATCCTCTAGTTCTTAGAGGTCTCCCCCTGACCCCACTAATGTTTAGGGAGGACTGGGAGGTTAAGTGGGCACACAAGCACAGTCTTCTTGCCTTAGAAGCAGGTTCTAGATTAGATTTTTTAAGGAAATAATCTGTAAGGCATTTTGTGAAAGCTTCTGGGTAATTTCTGGGATCTGATCCTGTCTTGAGAGACACCCTGGATCAGAAAGGCAAGGCACAAAAGTGGGGCACAAGCACCAGATCAGGGAGTAGTCAAGATGATCCTACTTAGGGTTGGTAGAAGAGGCTGCCTTCTTTCCAGAGGTGTGTAGTAGACATCCTGGATATGGAGAGTCTGCAAAAGCTAGTGTCTAGATGTGGGTTTTTCATTCTAGCATGGTAGAGGAGCAAATAACATCAATGTTCTTGAAAGACAGATTATAGGGGTGTGAGGCGTGCTGCAATGCCTTGGTGTGTTGCCCCAGGACCACCATCAAATCATTCTACAATCTGGGAAAGGTCAGAGAGGGAGAAAGGAGTGTGAGCGTGAAGCATACCCTTGACTATTACAACCTTGTTAAGGATAACTTCCTGTTTAAATAGGAAAGTCTGTAGAAACCCGAGAATTGAATGTTGTTTTTAATAATATATTTTATTAATCCCTTGAGAATTTTATACAATATATTTTGATCGTATTCACACCCATTCCTCCTCCCAGCTCCTCATAGGCCCAGCCCCTATTGTCCTCTCTCCCTCCTTTTTAATTAAAAAAAATTTTTTTAGAAGAGACTGTCCTGCAAGATGTGAGGCTTTTTTTAATTCATCTCTCATATATTACATTCTGACTGCACTTTCCTCTCCCTCCACTTCTCCCAGTCACCCCCACCACCTACCCCTCCTCCCCATCAGATCCACTCCTCCTCCATTTCCTCTCAGAAAAAAGCGGGCCTCCCAGGGATATCAACTGAACCCAGCAAAACAAGTCACAATAGGACTAAGCACCTAACCCTCCTATCAAGGCTGGATGAGGAGATCCAGTAGAAAGAAAAGAGTCCCAAGTAGGCAAAAGAGTCAGAGATACCACCTACTCCCATTATTAGGAGTCCCACAAGAAGACCAAGCTACACAACTATAACATATATGCAGAGGACCTAGTGCTGACCCAAACTGGCTCTCTGATTGTCAGTTCAGTCTCTGTGAGCCCCTCTGAGTGCTGGTTAGTTGGTTAAGTAGGTCATGTTCTCATAGTATCCTTATCACCTCTGGCCCCTATTCCTCCCCCTCTTCTGCAGGGTTCCCCTGGCTCTGCCTAGTCTTTGGCTGTGGGGCTCTGCATCTGCTATCATCAGTTGCTAGGTGGTACCTCTCTGATGACAACTGGGCCAGGCACCAATCTATGAGTATAGCAGAATGTCATTAGGAGTCATTTCCTTTCCTTTTTTTTTTTTTTTTTTTTTTTTTTGCCAGTTGTGTTTGGTTCTATCCAAGGTCTCTGGACTATCCAGCCTCTGGTTCCTGGTCATCCAGGTAGTGTGAGGCATGGGCTCCCTCTCATGGCATAGGCCTCAAGTTGGACCAATCATTGGTTGGCCACTCCGACAAGTTCTATGCCACCATTACCCCAGTACCTCCTGCAGGCAGGACAAATTGCAGGGTGAAGGTTTTGTGGCTGAGTTGGTGTCCCAGTTACAGAAGTTGGTGCCTGGTTACAGAAGATGGCCAGTTCAGGCTCCATATCTCCTATTATCTTTGTTAGGGTCACCATCATAGATCCATGGGGTTCCCACTGTACTAGTTCCACATTGCCCCTCAAATTCTAGTCAATTCTCTCCATACCCTCACCTCCCTATCTGATCCCTCCTGTTCCCATCTCCACCTTCCCCCAGTCCACCCACAAGAATCTATTCTATTTCCCCTTCCCAGGGAGATCCAATCGTGTTCCAAAATGGAAAATCTATGTAAACAAATAAGAATTGAGTTTTTGAGAAAGTGGCAGGAGGTTAGGAGAATAGAGAGGCCATGAGAAGGAGTAGGGTAGGGGACCAAGCTGGTTTTCCAAAGCCCCTGCAAGAGGAAATCTACTATAGGATCAGCTTGGAATCATTGGTGGGACTGGAGGAGCAGGGCAGAGGGTAAATACATGGAATCCATTTTTTGTGTCTGTCAGAGTAGGGTCAAAATTCAAATTATTTTACTTTTCACAGAGTTCCATCTGTTCTGCTACCACTTAGCTCATTTAAGATTCATTTAAAAGGTTGTAATTAAGCTTATAGGGCATCCATAAACACATTTAAAGAGGCAGAACTGTACATCACAGAACCTTCCTATGGAAATCCAGAAGTTTAAACAATACTTATTAAGGCTTATATAGAAAATACAGAAAAGGGGTTGCAAAGACCGAAATAAGAAAATTAAAATGGAACAGTGGCTAACTGGGTACCTGGATTTGATTTCATTCAGCACACTGCACAGTTTTTAAACCAATCTTTCTCTTTCTTTCTTTTCTTTTTTTCCTTCCTTCCTTCCTCCCTCCCCCCTCGCTTCCTCCCTCTCTCTCTCATTTGTTGGTCAGATCAGGGTTGTCTAGTTCTTTGCCATTTGATGCACACAGACATTGATCTTCTGACTTTCAAAACCATTTATGGCATCTGTGGGTTTTAGCCATTACCGGTGGGGGTGGTGCTGGTTACACAGTGGTACACATTAACTAACCGCTAGGTCAGCCAGGCACAGTTGATTTTCATTTGCAAGTGAGAGTCTGATGATTTATCCATTTATTTATCTTCTTGCATTTCATTGTCTGTTTAATGAACCCCCCTGGCAAAGCACAAGGTTGTAACATGTATGTGTACCTGATGGTGAAAGACCTAGATTTGAAACCCAACTCCAACTACGTGACCTTGGGTTTTCATTTCACTTCTCGATTGCGATTACCGTCTTTGTTAAATGAAAGTGAGGAACTGTTTTAGAGATTAAGGAAAGTGTATGTGAAAGTATTTTGAAGTATGTACTCCCATAGTTCGTGACTTGTGTAGGCTAAAAGCTCAGACTTGAATATAGTTCAAAGTTTAGAGCGATGTCGTTCTCTGTCATTAACTACTGTGTATCAACACAACTTTCTCTCACTTTTTAAAATGGTCATCATATCATATTTAAAGTTTTATACAGAGTAGGAGTAAGGTATGTCATCAAACTTGATTCATGACTTATGTTCTGTTTTTTTCAGGCACTATCACCAATGAAAATAACCTGGATTTAAATTCTTGTTGATTCGAACTTTCAGCGCTAGCCTCTAGTTAAGGAAGTTCTATGGTTTCACTTGTGTTTTACCTTACTATTTACTAAGCAATAGTGTTTGCCTTTGTGTTTCCTGGTGGCTCCATTCAGACAGACCACGTGCATTGTGAGTGACACTTGCTGGAGCTGCACAATCTGGTGGCCCTTTTGTGTAAGGTAAACATTTTATTAGTGTATATGTGGAAATTTATTTTAAAAAGATACTTCCCCAGAGAACCAACTGAGTACACTAAAGTGTGGTGATCTATTGCATATCAAATAAAGCTTGCCTGAAGATCAAAGGACAGACCAAACCACTAGATTAAACACAGAAACCAGGCAGTGGTGGCCCACACCTTTAATCCTAGCACTTGGGAGGCAGAGATCCGTCTGGATCTCTATGAGTTCAAAATCACCCTGGGCTACATGAGATTGACTCAGTCTAGGAGGGAAACAGAGGCAGGCAGTGGTGACACACACCTTTAATCCCAGCACTTGAGATCTCACACCTTTAATCCCAGTATGTGGGACGTCATACACCTTCAGTTCCAGCAATAGGAATAAATAATATGGTGGGGGGAGAAAGGTGTATAAGACATGAGGAGACAGGAACTAAAGTTTTTTAGGCTGGGGAGTCCTAGAGGTAAGAGGTGGCTCATCTGTTGTCTCTCTCATCTTTCAGCATTTATACCAATATTTGGTACCTTTTTTTTTTTTTTTATTAAAAGACCATCTAGGAATTCGTGTTACATCAAAGCCTTTCTCCTTATTAATCAGACTCATTAAACACATTAATGATGGCAATTGATTTTTGTTACTAAAATTTATGGTCATTTTAGAATTGGATGATTATTTTTAATTTCAAGAAAAGCATATTTTAAAATATTGTCAGCTGCAGTGACAGCCAGGGAAACTTACCCATGCCATTTGGGGTTTCTGTCCAGATTTTTTTTTATTTTGTTTCCTGTTGTTTCATCATCAAGCATGTCTTTCAAGTCCTACCACATTTCTACAGCTGCCCATTCTTCTGAGCTAAGCACAGAAGCCATTTTTCTGTGTCTCTGGACGTTCGTAGCAGAAGGCTTTCATGCCAGGTCAGAGTTTTCTTTGTTGGGTTACTGATGTTGGAGCCCACTTCAAGCTTTCTAGACCAATGTTCTATGACTGAGCTACATTCCAAAATCCCGGAAACCATTCCGTCAACCTGTTATATTTGTCTCTCAGTAAAATGCGCTTTGTTAAGAGGCACTTACGATGGCGCAGAAGTGGGCTGCGCTTATCTGTCCCCTTCACTGAGTAGTAAAGGCAGCCGGAAACTATGCTCAATTCACATTCAAGAAAAGCTTCATATTTATCTTGCAAAAATTAAATCTGGAAAAGGGATTTCGTTAGTAACAGATAAAGTTATTTATAATCACTTTATTTCTTTTTTAAAATACATATGAAACAGTAAAATTATATTTCAAGTGCTTTTCCATTTCTTTTACAAAAGTAATTATGAGCTATCCTTCATAACAGCTTTGAGGTTTCTTTGTTACATAATTCATCTGATCCTGACAAATACGTTCATACACTCTAAAGAGGACACAGTAAAAATACCAAAATACAATGTGTAACATCTTTCAGAGGGTTTACAGAAACATCTGCTCTAAGTAATATGATTATAAGATGTCAAGGTTCGCAAATGACTGGTCACCATGTACAAAAGTCAGAGACGCAAATTTCAAGACTTCAATTTCTCTTCTATAATGTAGAAGTCAAAGATACTGTCTTAAACAATGGCGAAGTATTAAATCACAAACTTCACTTGAAAAGTTACATTAAGAACAATGACTTAAAGGTATTCAAAATAGATGAGCTATGACATATTCAAATTGCCTGAGGCTCTGTGGGAAGAAGAACATCAGCAGTTCCTATCAGTACACATGGACTAGTAAGGGAATTAGAGGAAACACCATGCTTATGATGGGAGCCAGTTCTTTTCTAGTTTGACTTATCTTAGTTCTGAATTCACAGTGTTCTGTGGTTCCTCCATATTTGAATGTGAACCCAGTCATTGCTTTGTTGGGTTAATAGCAGCTAATGTTGACAATTTGCACGTTGTACTCTTTGTTTAAGGAATGAGCTAGAAGTGCAAATATTTTACATATTGGAGTTTCACCTGCTTCTCCTTTACGCAGTGAGCTGTTCACATTATTACTACTACATTCTTTAAATGCAAAGCTTAAAGGACTTTACAAGAAAAACAGCAAATCTTAATGAAACCTATGAGATAATTTACATAAGTATTTATAGAGAATGATTATTTTGTTGTTTTATATAATTGGGGTGTGTGTGACAGTTATTTGCAGTGTGCAAAATTTTCAGCAAGTCATGGAAAGATAGAATTCCCTGTCTTAATGTTCAGATGAAGCACACAAGAAGCAATATGGAAAGTCTCAGTGAACCTAACCATTTCATGCATTAACTTTGCAACCTCAAAACTTATTCTTAGTGAGTTTTGACTTATATCGGTAAATTACATCAATACAATAGTCAGTAAATTATTTTCAGGAAACACAATCCTCATGATATTGAATAATTAAAACTCAATCTCATGTTCAAGAAGTAGGGCATTCTGTGCACAGTAGATGTGACTCAACAGAATGTCAGAAGACAATGGGTTATTCTTACCCTCTGTGATGAAATCAGACATAGTTTCACTGTTTGGAAAGGGTCTCATGGTCTGCATAAAAAATTATTGTTGGCTTGAGATTAAAACATTTCCATATAAATATATCAAGAGCAACTCATATTTCTTGTCACCATAGAGATAAAAATAGGATTTATATAAATAGTTCCCCCTTGGAGGAGTGTATTTAATCATCTCAGACATACAAAATACTATCATTTCTCTTAAACATTTTTTACCTATTTTTTCAGTCACTATTTTTTAGTATTCAAATATTTTCATTAAGTAAATCATTAAGGCTTACCTTGGTCCTTAACTGAATGGTTTTCTCTATCTCTTTAGCACAGTACTATCATGCTACCAAATCAAACTTCATTTAGTTACATGATAGACACAATGAAAGGAAAATAATAATTTAACTGCATTTTGATCAAATACGCAATGCCACTGTTCAAATGCATATCTTTTTGATTAACTGTTAATGGTAGATGATAAGTAATTACCTTAATCTTAATGGACAGATTATTGGATAAATACTGATCTTCTTGGCTAATAGAATACCTAGAAGATAAAGTTTTGTAAATAGCATTTTATTTGATTAATTTTTTTCCTGTGTAAAATATTAAATTCATTTTCTCCTAAATATTAGGTCCTTACAGCAGGTTCAGATAAATCGTATCCTGAGTCATGTCTCTGAGTAACGATTGAATGCTGAGTCATGGACTTTAGAACATTATTTGAGAATTTATTGCCACTAAGACTTAAAATACAAAGAGTTCCCTTTTTTTGATATCTCAACATCTTTATTTGCTCTGTTTTAATATCTTTTCCATTAACTATATGGTTTCTTTAAGTTATTTTATTTTCAGGTTTTTAAAAATCTACTTGTTGATAGCAGAACACTTTTAGTCTAAAAACCACAAGCACTGAAACCAACTAGGCTGGCTCAGAAAAACTGCAATTGTTACAAGACCGAGTTGTGACACAAGGTGTCACTTTCTTTATGTTTAACAAAAAGGCCGAATGGCTTCTCAAGGCCATGCCAACCCAGTTCTGTAACTGTTTGCAATTAAACTGGTTGGTAATATCACAGCCGTTATGACAAAAATCAGACAAATTCTGCTCAAGAGTAATATCAAGTAGTCTTTTTGAAGAGGTAGAAAGAAATTGATTTGTGTTCAATGCTATGATTTTATGTTCCTTTATTGTAATAATCCCTGGCTGCTCGGACATCTCATTCTGGAGTAAATTATTTTTTGTTTTATAGATAGTAGAGTTGGCATGGAATGGAATTTTGACTTTTTTACTTTCGAAGTAGCCATTAAAGGAAAGCTTCAAGAGATGGAGAGTTTTTTTTAATTGAGCCTGGAAACTTTGAAAAGAATAAACACTACAGGAGACCAAGTGCAGTTGTAAATATCAATTAAATATCACAACCAAATAGTTCAAATACATCTGCTCTAATATAAACCCTGAGTCAGTATCGATCGTTTGTGAGCTCCCTGCAGTAACTAGCGTTGTGCACACACCACAAAACCACATGAAGGTACATGATGGGCTCCACTTCCTCCCACTACTTCCCAGGCATTTGTCCTAACATTTGTTCCTGAACTGAGTGTGTATGGATATGGTGAGTTTTACATAGGAAGTACCAGCAACACAGGGTAGCCTGAGGAAAAAAAAGTAACTCTTGAGAAAAGTGCATCAGGAAGCCAGTGATCATGCCTGGAGCTTTGGACTAAAATCAAATGGAGGACACCCATGAGGAACATATCAAAACCCCAAACGAATCAACTGCTGGTTTTGTTAAATGATTGTGCACTAGACACATCCTGGTGTCTTTCATATCCAGTGTACTTAGCAACTGTGCTGTTATGCCCACAAAGCAACACTGAACCTTATTTCCTAGATGCATATATTGGTAAGTCCCTGAATGTGTCCCTGAAATCAGGAGTTTATTGTATACCTAAATTACAGCTTCATGCTGCATTGACCTGCATTAGTACATGCCATCCCACAAGTTTAGTGGAGGGCATCTGGAACACTGAACCATATTTTAAATACTGAGAAACTAACAGTACCTCACAAGCAGAGAGAAGTTTCTGTGTGTAGATGGGTAAAATGAGGGGGGGGGATGATATGTAAGGTGCATAAGGAATGCATTTTCTCAGCATGAACTGTTCTAATGAATTTATTTATTACTCTGAGAGAAAACTCTCACATATTAGCTGAAAGTTGTGAATTTTCCCTCTTTAATCTCTTTCATAGGTTTAGCAAATGCTTTGACGTAATTCTCATGAGAAATAAATGACTTTAATCTTGTGTAATTTTGGCTTTTAAATTTTTTTCCAATCTAATTTTCATCTACTCGCCTCCTATTTAAAATATTCTGGTTATCTGACAGCTCCCTTTTGTTCCTCAGAAGGTTTAGCCTGTTCTCTTTAGGAAATAAGCTGTAATTTTAAAAGGAGTAAGTCTGTAAGATCTCGTTTTGAGTGAAAATGCATACTCTCCTGACTTAAGAAATGTCACAGCTATATCTACTGATAAAATATTTCCCTAAATGTTACCACACTAAGATTATAAGTTTTTTCTTTCCACCTAGTAGCTTGCATTTTACAGTATAACAAAGACGTTCAGATTAGTTTTCTTCTTGACTCTCTCTCTAATGAGTAGGGTTTGTTGTTGGTTTTTTGGCTTGACGGGATAGTCAAGTGTTTTCAGACAGATTTATTTTTAATGAGAAAAAGTTTAGTAGTATATTTTCATTAGCTTGACATAGGCATTTTAGGCAGAACTGAGTTTACACTGAAAATTTAATGTGAGACATGCTTATACTGGTTAACAGTAACTGAATCTTTATGAGAGAAATTTCAAGACTTTTAAAATATATTTCCTAATATTTGAAGTAAGGGATTTTTACAAATATAAAAATTCATTACTTGTCAAAAACTTTCTCATCCCAATGAACTTGTTTTAAAATTCCAAATATAAATTTTCTTCCCTTTAAAAAACCTTATTGTGGAATAAACTTTAAATACGTACACCTCAAAAGTAAGGTTAGAAAAATTCCACATAGATTCCTTCCAATGGGGTCTTAAAATGAGACAATAAAAAGCTGATGTGATTTCAAAGAAAGTTCTCTCTTGTAAAAAAAAAAGCATTTGCATAGTTTTTACCTCTAATGGTTTGATCATTAATCTCTTTGAAGGTCAATGCCTTTTATTAAAGGACTAGATGTTTCGTCCCTTGGAATGTATTTGTTTTTATTATGTGTGAAAGTTGTACTGTTTACAACATGCATCTGTAATTTGGTGAGCAACAAGTCCAGCTTTCCTGGAGACTCTCCAGCTCTGGTAATGAGCTCCTGAGAGGGTGGAGGAGTCATCACCTGCCTGTCTAAGCACAACGGCACAGAGAGCTTGGCTAGACCTTTGGTTTCTGTGAAATGTGATCCATCAAAACCATAGGAGCCACATGATAGCTCCAAGTCACGGAACAGACACACCACAGTACTGGAGAACCTTGAAAGACAAAGTTATGACTGTAGCTACTTAGGGATACCAATGCTACACTTGAGGTGAAGACTACTAGAAATTTTAAAACTACCAGCTAAGCATTACAGCAGGTGCCTGAACTAATGTGGACAGTAAGACATTGTAAGCTGGTAGCCTTGTTTACCAGCTACTCAATGTCACTTTGTACATTTATATTCAAAATGCCTTTTCATTTTGTAGCTTAGCTGAGTGTCCCAAAAAAGAAGCTTGAGGGACGAACCTCAATGACAAAAATGCTGATTATGAAGGAAAAACTATTATCAGACAAGTATTTGAAGGAGTTGAACCTATGGAACTAATTTAAATATGTTCACTAAAGTTTACATAGAACTGTGTGTACAGTTGGAAATGACACATTTTACTATTTCATACAACATAGGAATAAACTATACTTAATATTACACACATGTAGATTCTCTTGTCAAATACTTATTTCTTTGCTTAAGCAAGGAATTAAAACATATTAAAACACTGTGCTCATAGATGATATGAAATATAGGACACCTTATGTAACTAAGGACTATTAGTACTCAGGTAAAATGTATTGATATGCCCAAAGTTAAAAACAAAAATAAACCAAGAGGTAAAACAAAAAGAAATTATACATCAAGTTATTCCTTATCATGGGTATATTTTAAATGAAGTCAAATGTTCTGTGTTTGTGTGTGTGTGTCTGATTCGATGAGCACATGATTCTAGGTCTTTCTGTGACATGGTCTTATCTGGAGGCTTTATGGTGTGGATGGTGGCCTTGGAGATGAACAGGATCCTTGACTATCAAAGCTGGTTGCCCGGCCAGGTAACTGAAAGAGAAGAATTTCAGAATATCTGATCCAATGATGAAAAAGCATATAATGACAATCATGTCTCTCTGTGATTAGTGGATATTCAAGCACAATTTGCAAATTTCTGAAGAGAAGGTTTATATAACCTCCACACTCTTCCAAACTCATCTCCCAAGGCAGTGAGAGAAAACACAAATATTTCCTGTAAAACACAGTGCTTGGAACATAAAAGGTACACAGAATAATGTCCGATGGCAACTTTTATGTCTTTAGAAGAGTCCCACACTTTATGGGAGATGTTTAGGTTTTTTTTTCCCCTATAATATGACTTACCATAGTGCAGGGTAAGAACAACAGGAAGTTATAGACATAAGATACTTAGGACAGTTTGCATGAGAAATCAGTCCCATCGGCTGATATATTTGAGGACTGTTTGGGAGGCTTATGGAACCTTTGGAAGGTATAGCCTTGTTGGGCGGGCTTTGAGGGTTTACAGCCTCAATGCCTCTCTTCAAGTTTGTTCTGTTTCCTGTATGTGGATAAAAATGTGCTCTCTCTGCTTCCTCCTCTGGCCTCCTGCCACTGTGCTTCTTGATGGTGTGGATATCCCAAAAGACCAAAATGACCGTAAGCCCAAAAGAAGCTCTTTTCCAGAGGTCACTTTTGGTCTTGGTGTCTTATTACAGCAACAAATTGTAGCTAATTCAAGGCTGTCTTCCCTTTGCTTTGTCAGGAAGGGATTTTCATCTGGGAAATTCATAAACGGAAAAGGCCAGTTTATGAGGTGGGAACCCCAAGTGATAAGAGTGATTCTCATGATCCTTATGTATCTGTATCTTGAGAGTTTAATGGAGTTTAATTAATGAATTTGAAGTAAGTGGATTTTTCTAAATGAGGCCTTCATCTCTGCCGACCAACTTATTCAGTTCTTGAATAACTATTACTTTCTCATTTATTCTTTCTCTAACAAGAAAAATATAATTTCACTCTTAATTTTTCCTATAATGCTAAATTCAGGCTGTGCATATGTCTGTGGTCCATATAATCTGTTTGTCCACTGAGTAGAGACAAAGGGGATGAGAAAAAGATATTTGCAGAGGAAAGTACATTCATCCTTTAATACCAGTTGTCCCTGATCCAGTTATTAGAAAACTACGTGTGATCTAATGGCATATTATGGCCTGAAAGGAGACTGAAAAGGGTTCTTTTATTCTTGTTCTTGATACAAACAATGCCTATGGTTCTTCAACAGACAAACAGTTCCATGTTTATATATAATATATGTGTATATATATATAGTTAATATACTTCAGACTGTATGCTTTTCTTTAGAATTGTTTAAATCTTGCTCATATGCCCCCATTTCTCCTGGACCATCTCATTGGCATGGAAGGGCACTCAGCTTCTCCAAGATCAGATATCAGAGGGACAAGAACCCAAGTCCACATCTCTACTCAGCATGGCTCCCCATGTAGCAAAGCTTTCTTTCCCTTTCTATATTCTGGAGCTTAGGCTCCATTTTCAAGCTAAAAAATGAGACCCAGGGGAAAAAGAGCACAATTATATAACAAGCGCTAAAGTGTGTTTTAGACAATACTTACCACTGAGACCAAATAAAATGTACTTTAGTAGGTGTTGAGCTATCCAGCAAATACAGTTGTCTCTGCTTCTGAAAGATTTCAGGGGAATACCCTGTATGATTGTGTACATATGTGCATATATGGATTTTTGTGCGTATATGTGAATGTGTTTTCATTTATGTGTATATATGTGTGTGTGAGTGTCTATATGTTTCTGTAGATCTATGCCTGTGTGTATGTGTTTATGTGTCTGTGTATTGTATGCATGAGTGTGTCTGTGTATGTGTGTCAGTGTATACCCATGTCTGTGTGCACATGTCTGTTTGTAGGTGGTGCTTGTCTGTGCCTACATATGTGTGTGTATGTCTGTGTGTGTGTGTGTGTGTGCATGCATCTTGTGTGTGTTTATGTGTCTATGTATGTGTGTGTCTGTGTGCATATGTATTTGTGTCTGTATATGTGTATATGTGTGTGGTGGTTTGAATGAAAATGGGCCCCATAGGCTCGTATATTTGAATGCTTGTTTCCAAGTAGGTGGACTGTTTAGGAAGGATTAGGAGGTGCTTCCTTGTTGGAGAAGATGTGCCACAACTTTGAGGCTTCAAAAGCCCACACCAGGTTACTCCAGTCTCTCTCTGCTGTGCTCATGGATCAGAAGTAAGCTTTCAGCTTCCGCTCCAGCACCTTGCCTGCCTGTCTGCTTGTCTCCATGCTTCCCACACTGATAAGCATGGACTAATCCTCTGAACCTGTACATAAGACCCAATTAAGTGCTTCTTTTATAAGTTGCCTTGGTCATGGTATCTCTTCACAGCAATAGAAAAGAAACTAAAATAACACGTGAATGTATGTATGTCTGTGACACGTGAATGTATGTATGTCTGTGCGTTTATATGTGTGTGTATATGCGTTTATATGCTCTGTAAATATGTAGGTCTGTGTGTCTGTGGGTCTTTATATGTGTATGTCTGTGTATGTGTGTGTGTCTGTGGGTCTTTATATGTGTATGTCTGTATGTGTGTGCATATCTGCTGTATGTGTGTCTGTGTATGTCTGTGTCTGTATCTGTATTGTCTATATATGTGTATGTCTGTGTCTTATGATTTACATTAAATTATGAAGTCAAGTAGGGTGTTTGGACATTTATATATAAATGGGATCTGTGATGACAGTTTACTTCCATGGCCTGAGCATGACATGTTCACTCAGTTTCCACAAAATGTCTTGAATCGCTCAGTCATGGTCTCATTCTTGTAACTAAGCTGAGACTGAAACTCGGTCCTATTGATACATTCAGTCATTTACAGTGTGCAGTCTTTCTCCCATTTTAAAACCAAAGCTTAGTGTACCAAACCGCAACTTACCTCCCAGAAGGCTAAGTTATTATTTACTTATTTTGTGGCTATTATAAGCATTCATTTTATGGAAATTCACAAAGTCCTTCATCCTCCTGTGAACACATTATGTCTCAGTTTATGTTGTGGCTCTTGAAGAGGTTCCAGTAACTGTCTTTGTTGTAAAGAAAGGCATTCTGCCAAGCAATACTTAATATGTCCAGTAGACTAACTTTGACTTAAAGTTCTAGGCAAAAATGGTTACTCATCCTTCCTAACATAACTCAGGTGTGGACACAGCCGTTAAGACCTCATCTTGAGTCAATCTGTGCAACGCTCTGCTCATCATCATCACTTTAAGTTACTCCTATTGAACAGGCACAGCCAAAACTCAGAGAAGGTCAGGTCACTCACCAAAGCTTTATAATAAAAGCCACACAGCATGGCCAGGCCTTGAGCGCAGCTAAGTTGGTGCCTTGATTTTTTAATTTCTGTATATTCTTTCTGACCACAGCTGGATAGGACATATGTGTCCCTTATACAGATGTATCAGACAGCAGTGCTTTATGAAGGATTTAAAAATGGAAAGGGGCTTTAGGTAAAGTGGCTTTTTTTTTTTTCACAGAGAAGCAGTACCAGAGCTCAGTTCCCACTGAGTAATGAACTTAAGACAATGGCCCCTGGTCACCGACGTAAGCCTAAGGCTATGGAAGGAAATGACACACTTTTTTTCACAGGCTTACTGAATAAGAAACCCTAGACATCTAATCATTTTTTAAATCCCCGAGGCAGACAGAACTTTGAATAGACGATGCGAGAGACTCTGAAACAAAAGTGAAAGCATTTTTTTTGAAAGGTGAATAAGTGAAATGTCAAATGAAAGTTAGCAGATAAAAAATATTTAAGTAACATCAGTGTAACTGAGGGCAGAGGCAATATCCACATCCTTACCTCCAGCAAAGGGTGCCAGTGTGTGATTGGTTTCCGGTGGTATGCCAACATTTCGTTCCAGTGGTCTCGCCCAAGACCCTCGGCGTCTAGTCCAGTTCGACACACACCTATGACCTCATTGTGTCCCACCCTAGGATTGGTGGAATATCAAACTTTCATCGTCATAATTCAAAGGTAAGTGGAATGTTCCACATTTCAGTACAATTTTTAACACATCAAGAGCAATAAATTCCACATGCTATGGCAGTCTCCAGACCCAGATTTCACTTTATATACTTTCAGTGATCCATGGCCAATCACTGTCTGAAAATATCAAATGGAAAGTTCTAGAAACAAATAACACATCAATATTAAATATTGCTTTATAGAGTATATTGCTATAATGGTCCTATTTTATTATTTGTTATTGGTAATCTCTTCGCATGTACAATTTATAAGGTAGGCTTTATAAAGATCTGTACATGTAGGAAGATCAGTACATGTAGGAAGAACAGACTATCTGGGACTCACTACTGTTGGTTTCCATTATCTATGGAACATGATGGAACATGTTCCCTACAGAGAAGGGATTGTTATGTACCAGTTTTGATTAAATGGAAATTCCTAAATAAAAATTAACTAGGCCAGGTGTGGGGCATGGCTGAGAGGTGGAGACAGGAAAATCGGAAGTTCAAGTTCATCATTACCTACAGAGAAAGTTTTGAGGCCAGCCTGGGGTACGTGGTATCTTGTCTCAACACACACACACACACACATACACACACAGACAAAAAGGCTCACAGACAACTAAATAACATCAACACACAAAATAAATTTATATTAAAAACTCACAAAGCTATTCAGCTCTCTGCAATGTTGACAATGAAAGTGTGTGCATGGGGAACCAGCAGACCCCTCACTTGGGCGATGCTGCTCTCTGGGAGTGAGGCCTTCTAAACCCCCACACTGTAAAGACAGTCCCACTCTTTTCTGTAATGGTGGTTAGACTGTATGCCGAGAGGACAGTGCTCACTTTCTTGCATAATAGTCTCTATTTTACTGACTCTAAATTATATGGGTAAGTATGCTATTGCTGGCAATATAATTAAGTGGGGCAGGGTTGTGTTTAGTCTCACCACTATGATTTATCATTGCATAACAAAGCATACTGTTTGAGGTTACTATTTTATATGTATGCCCCATTTTTACTGCATCCAATAGAAATGATAGCTAATATTTATTTTTACTTTAAATTTTTTTGATATTAAAATACAATTACACCATAATCTCCTTTTCTCCCTCCAGACAGTCTCATAGACTGCTCTCCATTCTCCTTCACATTCATGGCCTCTTCTTTCATTAATTGCTATTGTATGCATATATGTATATGTATTCCTAAATATAAGCCCTTCAGTCTGTATAATGTTACTTGCATGTGTGTTTCCAGGGCTGACCATTTGGCATTGGACAACTTATTGGTGTGCTCTTCCCTAGAGAAGACCACCTCTTCTGCTCTCCAATTTCCTCAGTTGCCTATAGTTCTTGGTGTAGGGTTAGGGCCTAGTAGGCTCTTCTCTATCCTCTTTGGCAGGTCAGCTGGTATAGTCTGTGTTCGGCTCACATTTAGGCATCCATGTTGGTGATATTTCATGGGTGTGGCTTCTGACATTACTCGGAGGCAGTCTCCCAGCAAACTGCCTGGCCTCTGGCCCTTATGATCTTTCCACCTGCTCTTCTGTATTTCTTCCTGAGCCTTGGGTGTGGAAGTGTTCTGTCGATGTATCCACTGGGACTGGGGGTAACTAATACATTTGAGAATCTTCTATGTAAAGATAGTTTTTCAAGAATTTTGAGTTTAATGGCGTAATTAATCCCAAGTCCACTACTCTGGCTCTGGATAACATTACTAGCATCTCATTTCATTAACAAACAAATTAGATGCTCAGAAGAGTTCCTAGGAGTTAAAGGCAGAAGCTGGATCCCATCAGGAAAGTCAAAACAGCACCTGACAAGCAGGGCTTCTTTCTTTCTAATCTTTTTGAGACCAGGTCTTATGCAGCCCAGGCTGCCCTCAGACTCACTATGCAGCTGAGATGTGCCTCCTGCCTCTGCCTCCTGAATGTTCAGGTTACATGTCTCTGATCACAACTTCCTTCACAAGCTGGTTCTTGAAACAATGTAAGTCGAAAGAATCTGAAAGGCTTTCTACAGAGTCACTTGAATAGGCCTCACTGACGAGGCTTTGGGAGTGATTTTAGGATGCTCCAGTATGTTTTTCTGGTCTTCTCCTATGAAGTTTCCCAACAAAGATATTTGGAGAAATGATTTCTATCTTCCTGATTTAGGTGGCATTAAGATCGATTGCCGTAACATCCGGTCAATGGCATGCTTAGCTGTACCTACCCAAACTCACTGCTTTGAGGAGTCAATAGGGGTAGGTGCTAAAGCAAAACAGGGCCGTTCATGATAACATTAACAACATTTTAAAGATCTGAAGTGTGGGATAATTCAAGGTTTTTTCTACCACGGAAAAACCATCACAGGTGTTTTTCCTTTAGTATAAACTCAAATAGATCAGAAAATCATTTATTTGTTTATTTTTATTTCTAGGGGCTGACTTTGAGACACTGAATGGTACATTACTATCACTCCTCATAGTTCAGTGAGTGTTCTCTTAGGCAGTCTATACTCACATTCTACACAAGTGGTAGAGTTACCAACAGAGCAATGTAGAAGACCATTGAGCAGACGGCTATGACTTCCAATTCTGTCATCACCTGCGTCCCACAGCATGTTGACAGTTTCCCAGTGGAGAAAGTGATTCCCAGAGACTTGCTGGCCCTCCAAGCCAGTGCACTCTAGAGCTGGGGTGAGCACCCCTTTCCTTGTGTGGTAGCCCCTCTGTGAAGCCAGCTCTGGACTGCAGTATTGGTCATTCTGAAGAAAGACTTTTGTGTGTCATAAACTTCATACTACTTCCAGATTGACCCTTTCTTCAGCTGCAGGCGAATGTTAGGTTAGACTGCTTTGGAGATGAAACCAAAACAAAACTATAACTATAGATTCTCATGAATCATGGCCCTCTTGTTTAAGTTAGATCTGCTGTAACAGTGAGTAACCTGGAAAGCAGATGTGACCCGGCTATGACAACCTGAAGATCTGCATGGAGCAAGCAGCCTCTACCCACCTGTCATAATCCATGACCGCAATGCACAGGCTGACTTGGTCCACATTCTCTGGAGGGATGTCGAAAATGATGGCTTCATTGTACACAGGGTTGAGAGTGTTTTTCTTTGTAGTTGTTTTTCGTTTTTTAAGTCTTCGGCCCTCACACATCAAAGACACTTTGACATAAGGGTCTATGAGAAGGGAGGTAATTTTACTAAAATTAAAGCATCCAGGGGCTATGCACAAAACACTGTATTTCATTTTTACTAAATAAGAAAGTGTGTGAACCCTTCAGCACTAATAGTTTTAACATTAAATCACTTACTTTGGGACAACAGATTCTTGATCTTATTTTGTCTCTTCCTATAGTCATAACTTTTACTACCTTAGAATCAGATTTTAATTTGTTGGGCAAGTATGTACATTTTAAACTCTAGAAAAAATGTATCTGTATATTTCAAGGAACAAAAGGTATTTTCTTATGGGAATTGTGTACATACATGTAAGAAGGCAATGCTAATATCTAACCTGCTCAGAAATACTTTTTTTTTTTTAACACTTAGAAGACTATACTAAGGAAGACATTCTTTGAGTGAGCCACAGCATCTTAATAAGGAAATAAAATCTTGTTGCCCTCTGCTTCCCCCATCACATCTCTGATGATATTCTTTGTTTCTCACAAAATCAATGGCTCCTTGGTTGACACCTGTGCCTGCTGTGAGGTAGAAGGAGCCAATACTTCCAAACACAGACTCTTATGAGGAAAAGCTTCACATAACCTTCAAATTTTACAACAACTCTAACACTGCTCTGCTTGGCTTAAAATGTACCACAAAAGAACAGAATAAACAATAGCTTGTTGGGTGCCTTGTCGAGGTTCAACAATATGTACTGATCCAAAGTTTTTCACCAAAATAAATTTAATTTTTCTTCTACCTCTTTCTTCACTCTATAACTTGCAAACTTTTAAAAGGGAATAGGTAGCTCATGATGTAGTCCCCAAGTTAAGATGTCAGTGGAATATGCATAAAAAGCCTCCCCAATAATTGGTCCCTTCCTTCACCGCCTGCTGGTTTGCATTGTCTCAACATTCTTCAGGCAAATACTGCAACATAAGTTTATGTGCAAAATCGTACAAGGAAGGGAGAAGGAATCACTGGGTGTTTCACTCTTTGTCAAATTTCCCACAGGAGAAATTTCCCTCAAGAGTTTCCTGACATACTGTTTTTGTTAGTTTCTTGTAGTTTCTTTAGATGTTCCAAATTTTTACTGGAAAGGAGTCAAGAATGCAAACGCAAATGGCGAGCTTACATTTTATCTGTTTCTCTGCAGACAAGTAAAGGAAATCGATTCAGTTTACACATATCTTTGTTGTATGGACTTCATTCACAGCTGAAAGTCCAAGGACCTTCCCTTACAAGCAGACTAGCTGGGAGAACAAAGTAAATTAGGCATTTAGATAGACTAGGTCAGGGAAGAAAGGGAGAAAGAAAGAAAGGCAAAACCAAAGTTCAAAGTCAATCTATTGATAGTTTTCAAAAGATTTCACAATTTTAATGTTACCTTAAAAAGGTGATTTGTAACATTTTGATTTGTAATCTTTCTTTCTGCTTTTATTTTATCCCGTAGCAGAGAAATAATTAAAAGCCATATGGTTTTAGATATGCAAAATTAGTAGGGATGCGCCATTGACTGTGCTGTGTACTTACCCGATGACCCAGTAATGTCCATGGCCTTCAGATTTCTGCATTTGATCACCGTCAAAGTCATACGCCCAGCGGTTGGCAAATAGCAAAGGGAAAACATGATTTCGCCCAGGTCTATGCTTTCCTAGATTGGCAATTGGTAATGTTAGCAATTTCAAACAACAAACCGTGAAAGCAAAATGAAATGGAAGATAAGTGAAAAAAATTCATATTATTAGAATCTTATAAAGTTTGAAATAATTTCATTGAGGATTCAGATACATTGTAACAAGGTTTTTATGAATGGAATTAGTAAAAAGAGTATATCCCAGTTGCTCACTTACCATCTGGAACTTAGCAGAGAGAACCAGACTGCTGATTCCACCCACTGCCCACCTTAGTCTCAAGTTTGTCACAACGAACAAATGACAGCATGACTTACTCAGAGGCGGAAGCCAGACATAGTAGGCACCTGCTAGGAAAATGAGTCTTCATTTTCTCTTACCTCTGCATCCAACCAAGCCAGAGCAGGACTTCTCTACAGTACTGACAAAATATGTCATCTTTTATTGACTCTTTTGGGATCTACTGTGGCTGTTCAAGCAACTATCTCCCACCAGGATTGAATGGCTTCTAAAACTCATCTCTCCATTAATTAAGCTTCACATATCAAAGTGATCATTTATGAAATGAAAAGCAAATTTTACACACACACACACACACACACACACACACACACACACACACACACACACACACACATATAGACAGAGAGACAGAGACAGACAGACAGACAGACAGACAGAGAATGACTATAAGCTCTAATGTGCCTGTAAAGTTCTTGATTCACAGCTCTTAGTGTGACCATGAAGAGCTTCCCTCCCATGTATCTTCATTTAGACAACACACTGAAAAGCCCTATACTCAAACCCACATTGCTTGGATCCTACCTCTTTACTTCATCTCCAATGTACCAATGTACTGTTATAAGCACTATAGCCTCTTTCCCACAAATCATGTGATGCTTGCCTCTGCTTTTGAAGGCACTGCTTGGTGGAACTTAACCCTCTCTCATGTTCAGTTACTTGACTTCTTTTTCTTTCATTCCTGTGTTGTGTCTATCTGTCTGTCTGTCTCTCTCTCTCTGTGTGTGTGTGTGTGTGTGTGTGTGTGTGTGTGTGTGTTTCTGCACCTCTCTTGGTCTCTGTGTCCCCCCCCCCCCGCATACTTATCGCATGTGCACTTGTGTGTTCATGCATGTAGAGGCCAGAGATTGATGTTAGGAATCATTCTTTATTGATGTTCTACCCTAATCTTTAAGGCAGGGTCTCTCAATCAAACCCAGAACTCACCAGCATGATATAGCTAGTTTTGCAAGCTAGCTTTCCCTGGGAATCTGGTCACTGCCTTCCAAGGCTGGGACTTACTGGTGAACCACTACAACCACCTGCTGTTTATGTACATTCTAGGGATTTGAACTTAGGTCCTCACACTAAAACCAATGCAAGCACTTAAACCAATGAACTATATCCTCAGCTCTCAGCTGGTTGACTTCTCTGGGAGGTGGCTGCTTAGACACTCTTCAGGGAGACATCCTAAGGCAGCAGCTGCCTTGTCTTCTGTCCATGCCCCTCCCAGCTTCTTCACGGATTTCCATAACAACCACAGCATCATCTGGAATCATCTTCTAAAATCCCCCTTGGGTTTCTTTCTCTGTTGCTCATATGTAATGTCCAAGATAGCAGGGCTCTTATCTTGTTTTCAATATCCTAGAAAGGCATGGTGCATTGCTGACTGCTGGTACTTAAAAGAACATTGTAGTCCTGGAGATTGAACCCAGGATTCAAGCATGCTAGACAACCACTCTACCATAGCACTATAACCTTAACCATTTAGTACCATACTCTTTGAAGGAATTAATAAATGACTTAATTACTCTGGATACAAACTGACTTGTATTAAATTTCACTTGTATATTAGAAAGGTTCCTAGCATTCTGACATAGATTTGTATGCTGTCACCGCATGGATGGTGAACAAATGAAAACTGATTGTGCACAATGAGAATTAAGGATTTTGCTCTAAGGGTGGAGTAAAGGGTTCGATGAAATCATTCCTAAAGAAAAAAAAATTGAAGCTGATTTAATTTGTAGAAAATAAATTCCTAACCCAGTACTGAGGACCACAGAAGTAGGTTCTTAAAGGTTCCTTGTTTCTTGGGGCTGGAAAAATGCCTCTAAGCACGATGACTCGAGTTTAGTCTTTCAAACACATGCCACATGCTAGAGAGCAAGAACTGACTCCAGACTCCTTCAGGTTGTGGGCTGACATCTGACTGCCACAGTGCACGCTGGCATACACCTACCCATGCCCCCACACAAAATAAATCATAAGTATAAAATATTTTTAAAATCCCTATTTCTCTGAAGAATGTAGTCAGAAATTTGATTGCCATCACATTCAGCATTTGGTAGTATGGCAGCCTTTGTGGAATTGGTTTTTTTAGTCCATGAGCTTTGGAGGGCTTCCCACCTTCTTGTGTCTTTTTCTTTCTTTGATGTGTTAAAGGTTAATTGCAAAGATCTTTCCTTCCCTGGTTGTGCATATTCTTTCCCCCCTTTTAAATGGGAGTGTTTCCTTGATCTTTTTCTCAGCATGTTGCTCACTGGTATATTGGAAGGCCACTGACTTTTGTCTGTTAGTTTGTATCCTGCCACTTTCCTGAAAGTGTTTAGCTTTCTAAGGGTCTTTCAGGGCCTCTTATATACAGAATCCCAGCATCTACAAACAGGAATACTTGACATTCTTCTTTTCCACTTATCTCTTTCTCTTGTCTTACTGCTCACTAAGACCCAAGACTTTCAAGCACAATATTGAATAGCAGAGAAAGTGGACAGCCTTGTCTTGTTTCTGATTTTAGTAGAAATGCTTGGAGATTTTTCTCTATTTAGTATAATGGTGGCTACAGGTTTGTAGAAACACAAAAGATCCCATAGAGTGAAAACAATCTGGAGCAAAAAGAATAATTCAGGAGCAAAACAATACTAATTTTAAGTTATGCTGTAAACTATCTCCACCAAACAAGCACAGTGAGATCGGTGAGTAGAATGAAGGACCTGGATAAGACCCCACAGCAACAGCCACATTATGGCAACAATACACAGTGGAAGAGAAGCCTCTTTAACTAATGGTTCTGAGAAGAAACTGGATATGTACATCTAGAAGAATGAAATGAAATCCCTTTTTGTTATCCTGTATTTGATCAAATTCAAACAGATCAAAGACTGTAAACTCTGAAACTGTTAGAGAAAACAGTGGGGAAAACATTTCAAGATATTGGCACTGGAGAATTTTCTGAATAGAAATCCAGTCCCTTGGGAAATAAGACTGAAAGTGGACAAATGAGGCCTTATCACATTAAAAACCTTCAGCACAGCAGAGGAAACACTCAAGTGAAGAGACAGCATGTGAGAGTGGGAGAAATCTATGCTGCTTGCATATCAGATGGAGGATTAATATCTACAATATACAACAAATGCAAAAACTAAATAATAAAGCAAAGAACCCAATCAGTAGTTATACGAGTAAAACAAGCAGGAAGCTCTCAAAAGACAAATGGTCAGTATACATATAAAAAGATGCTCAACTTCACAAGCCATCAGAGAAATGCAAATTAAGGGCTAAGAAGATAGCTCAGTGGAGAAAGCACTTTCCAGAAAAGCATAAGATTTTGAGTTCAGATCCATAGAAGCATGGAAAGCTGGGCATAATGGTATGCATCTGCCATCTCAGTGTTCTGACAATGCCAAGAGGTGGAGTCTGAATATGACACCTGGAAACATACAGGCTAGCTGTTCTATACACAGGCACAAACAAGAGACACTGTCTCAAGGTGGAAGGCAAGGACCAACACCCAAGATTATCCTCTGATCTCCACACATGTACCATCGCACATGGGCATCTGCATTAACACATGTGAATGAACACACACACACACACACACACACACACACACACACACAACCTTGATTCTCTATCTCTCCCCAGTCAAAATTGCAGTAAGTATGAAACCAAATAACAGCCAAGGTTGTCAAGGACAGAGAGAAACGAGAAGCCTTACATAATGCTGGTGGGGATGTAAACTAGTCTAGTCACTGTGGCAATCAGTATGGTGGTTTCTCATAAAATTAAATATAGATCTACCAGTGATCCAGATGTACCACTCCTGGGTATTTAGCTGAAACTCAAAGGCAACATATCACAGAGACACTGCACAACAATGTGTACTTCAGCAGTGTTCACAATAGCTAGCATACAGAACTAACCTAGGCATCTAACAACAGAAGAATGTATAAAGGAAATGTAGGAAATATGCACAATGGAATTTTTTTTTTTAGCCATAAAGAAGAACAAAGTTATGTGATGTGTAGGAAAGTAGAGACAACTGAAGATAATCATATCAAGCAAATTAAGCCACTGTCAGAAAGACAGATATATCTTATACATAGCTGCTATATTTTATATAGGTACATAAAGACTATCTATACACACACATGCACACACACATTTTCTACTAGAGGAATATTTTGATGCCGATTGATCAACAGCCACAAAGATTGTAAACACTGAGTAAGATAATTTAAATAAAGCATAAGGAATTCAACATAGATCAGCAGATGATAGAGGATGCTGTCTTATTCGTTTTCACACCTTGGCAGTGAATGGCACATTAGCTTTCACATAATAAATGTTGTGTATCAAAAACCTGTAGCCAACATCATGCTATGTGGAGAAAACTTCAAAGCATTCCCACTAAGATCAGAAATAAGACAAGGATGCATATCTTCTTCGTTCCTACTCAATAGGAACTTAATAGGGCTTAAAGTCTTATCTGGAACAATAAAACAGAAGGAGGAAATAAAAGGGATCTAAATAAGAAGAGAAATCAAAGTCCTTCCATTTGTAGACAACATGATCTTATACATAAGAGACCCTAAGGATTCTATCAAAAGTCTCTGAGAACTAAAAAACAGCTTCAGAAAAGGAAGAACACAAAATTAACACACAAAAATAAGTAGCCTTCCTTCATATTAATGATAGTGAACTGAAAAAGAAATCAGTGAAACAATTCCATTCAAAATAGCCACTAAAACAATTAAATAACTGGTAATAAATCTAACAAAGAAAATGAAAGACTTCTTGTTGTAGGATGATCTTTTTGTACACTGTAAAGATATGTCTTTGCCTAAAGTGCCTGCTGATCAGTTTTATAAAAAGCTGAATGGCCAATAGCTAGGCAGGAGAGGATAAGCAGGACTTCCAGGCAGACAGAGGTGCTGGGAGGAGGAATCTACATATGCAGATTTTGCCAGCAGACTCACAGCAAGTCAGACATGCTGTATGGAAGAAAGGTAAAGAGCCACGTGGCAGAACATAGGTTAAAAACTAGGGGTTAATTAAATTATAAGAGCTGGTTGGAAACAAGCCTAAGCTTTCATAATGAATAATAAGTCTCTGTGTCATTATTTGTAGGCTGGTGGTACAAAGCAAGTCTGATGAAAAAGCTTTTTATAATAAAGTTTTATGAACAACTTCCATAACAAAGCTTTAAGACACCGAAGAAGGAAATTGGGGAAGACACTAAGAGGTGGAAAATCCTTCCTTACTCATGGATGGGAAGATTCAAAACAGTGAAAATAGCCATACTACTAAAAGTAATCTATATATTCAAAGAAATCACAATCAAGACCCCAGGGACATTCTTCATACACACACACACACACACACACACACACACACACACACACACACACAGACACACACATCTCTTAACACATGTATGGATGCAAAAAAAAAAAAAAAGACCAACAATAGCTAAAGCAGTCATTTGAAAAAATAGTATTATGTCAGGTAGCACTGTACCTGATTTCAAGTTATATGCACAGAGCCACAGGAATAAAAACAGCATGACGCTGGCAGCAAAAAAACCAAAAAACCAAAAATACATAAAACACATGGATCAGTGAAATCGAATAGAGGAACCAGATATATGTACAAATAATTGTGACTACTTTTTTTTTGTTTGTTTGTTTTTTGGTTTTATTTTATTTTATTTTTTCAAAGAATCCAAAAATATACATTAAAGGACAACATCTTCAATGAATGGTGCTGGAAATCTGGACATTAACAGGTAGAAGAATGAAACTACAATCATATTATCTTGCCCTGCACAAGACTTAATTCAGAATTGTTAAAGGCAAAAATAGGGATTACAATGTATATGCTAGATCCAAAGTGGGCTCCCAAACCCCAGAAATGGCAGTGCCATAGCAATGTCCTAAATGACAGTGTGGGCTCAGTTCAGGCTGGACTCTCACCAGGTAAACAGAAGGATGACTGCCTAAAACCAGCATTTCTCAGAAACCTTGACAAGTGGGTTTCTATTGGTCCGGAAAAGTCGTTACTTCCCTTATCTGTCCCCTACAGCCAACTACCTCCAGAATGGGCATCTAGTTCCCTTTTAACTCAAAGTCTTCAACAGATCAAAGCCCCACGCTAGTTTCCAGGCTGTTCCAGCTAACTCGTCTACCTCCTGCTGCAACATGACCCCTTATAACTGTCAAGAATCTCCCTATCATTTTCTATTCTCTCTGAATCCCAAGAGATAGTCCTGGCAGTTTGAATAAACTTTTCCTTTCCACCCGTGGAGGGGTCTAGCTAGTGATTTCACTGTAGCCTTGATTGCAATATAAATATAGGTAATGATTTTCTAAACAGGATTCCAGTAACATGGGAAGTAAGACCAATGGAACCTCATCAAACCAAAAACCTTCCAGTAACATGGGAAGTAAGACCAATGGAACCTCATCAAACCAAAAACCTTCTCTATAGCAAAGGGAACTGTTAAGGGAGCGAATGGAATGGGAGAAAAATCTTTTCTAGCTAGTTATATATCTGATACAGGATTAATAACTAGAATATACAAGAAATTCAAAAAACTAAATGCAAAGAAAACAACTGGACTGAAAAATGGGATTTTGGACTGAGCAGGAAGTTCTCAACAGAAGAATCACAAATGGTTAGGAAACATTAAAAAAGTAGTCAACATTCTTAGATATCAGGGGAAATGCAGACTAAAACTAGTCTAAGATTATATCTGATTCAAGGGTACTAATGATAACAAATGTTGGCATGGATATGGGCAAAAGAGAACTTTATGCACTGTTAGTGGGAATGCAAACTGCTACAGTCACTTTGGAAAGCAATCTGGAGGTTTCCCCAAAGACTGTAAGTGAATCTACTACATGGCTCAGCTGCACTAGTCCTTGGCATATACCCAATGACTCTATATCTTTTTTTTTTTGTTGTTGTTTTTGTTTTTGTTTTTTGGGACAGGGTTTCTCTGTGCAGCTTTGTGCCTTTCCTGGAGGAAAACTCACTCTATAGCCAAGGTTGGCCTCGAACTCACAGAGATCTACCTGTCTTTGCCTCCCGAGTGCTGGGACTAAAGGCGTGTGCCATCATCGCCTGGCTATGACTCTATATCTTAATACAGAGATATTTACTTTAGCATATCAATGTTTATTGCTACTCTATTCACAATAGACAGGAAATGGAATCAGCTCAGATGTCCAGATTAATAGAGAATGGAAATGTGACGAATATACACAGTGTAATTTTATTCACCTTTAAAGAAAAAATGAAACAAAAAATTATACTGAATGAGGTGAACTGCCTTCAGAAACAAAAATGCTCATGTTCTCTCTTCTATTCAGATCCTAGACTTGACTCTTCAATTGTGGGTGTTTAACTTGGAGTTCCTCTCAAAGCCAGGACACTAGAATAGAGATGACAGTTCTAGAGGTGTCTTGCCTTAAAGGAAGTCAGTGGTAGCACATAGTTGAAATAGCACATAGATAAAATGAAGGAGAGGAGACGGTAAATTGGATGCAGAAAGATTCAAACAAGGAGAGGGCTGGGAAGATGAGGATGTAGGGTAATGAGGTAAGGAGTAATTAAAATGAAATGAATATTAAAAACTAGCTGACATGATCAGGAGCATTCAGGATGGTATGGCAGGAAGGTCCTGTGAAGGCTGTTCAGGGAGAAAAGTCATGAACAATCTTAGCCAGCTGTGAACCCTGGCACCCCTTAGGTGACATAGTGGCATTAAGTCATGGGGATACTCAACATAATTTTTAAAATTAAATTTAAAGCCTGCTCCAAAAGAAGGAATTCCTCTTTGGTACTGTCATCCCTGGCTGGGGAAGCCATAGTCCCAAGGGGAGAAGCTACTACTAATATTTTGTTACACGAACACAAGAGTGCTTTCTAGAGGCACATGCTCTTAGCTCCATCTTTAGGCAGGGACCCTAGAATTGTGCTACCAACTTCACTCATCCCCAGAATCCAACTGCAGCCCCTCTCCAGGTAAGAGACCAGGACCCACACTAAGAATTATCCCCAAGCTCATGACCTGCCCGAGGACCATGTGTCTTGTGCTGCCTTCTTGCTTCCCTCCAGGTAGGGACCTCAGACTCCTGCTGTCAACTCCATGCATTCTCACTGAACACTCTTGGCATGGACTTATTATCTTAGTTAGTCGTGTTTATATTGTCGCCTTATACCATAGATTAGTGAAGTTCTTGCCTCTCATGAGAGAAACTTCTTATTGTAGTGGACAGAGGTTACTACAAAGACCCACAACTGGTCAAAATACAGAGAATAATTGAGTGTAAAGTGCCAGTCCTAAATGGAACATCTGCATCTTATTTCTTGTTCTAAAGCCTGTGGAACATCTTGGAAGAGGTGGTAAAAAAAATCTTTAAGATTTTTGTAATTAGGATATATTATGTGAGAAAAAAATATATCTTGTATAAAAGGAAAAAAATGAAAAGAGATGGGAGATAGAGAGGACTGTAGTAGTTGGAAAGGGAAGGGGGAATGGATGGGGAAATGTTCAGGAGGAGTAGAAGAGGTTAGTTGGCTGAAGGTATGCTCAAGATACAGTGTATATATGTACGAAATTGTCAAAGAATAATAGTTTGATAGCTATTCTTGGTTATTAACTTGACTCATCTGGAATTAACTAAAATTCAAGCAACTGGATACACCTGTGAGGGATTTTTCTTAGTTGAATTACTTGAAGTGGGAAGACCCACCATAAATTTGTATCTTTTAGGTAGGAAAACCCGCCTTAAATCTGGGCCACACCTCTGGTGGCAGCCTGTATAAAGGGCATGGAAGATGGAAGCTCTTGCTCTTTGCCTGCTTGCCCTCACTCTCTCTGGCAAATTCATTTCTTCATCAATATTAGAGCCTTCTTCAGGATTCTGAAGACCACCTGGGACACCTATCCTCATGGACTGAACAACTACTGGATTCTTGGCCTTTCCATTGAGAGACAGCCATTGTTGAAATAGAAGTCTTTCCATCCATTCAGACATTCTGGAGTCTGTTGGATGCTGGTTCACAATTGAGACTGATTCCAGGAGACTCAAAGATGCATTGAAGCCCTCCAGTTAAAGTAGGAGCCTATGGAGGTCAGGTGATTAATGAGGTTTTGGCTGATGTCCAACTCATAGTAGGTCCAGTGAGTCCCTGAAATCATATTGCAATTATTTCTCCAGTTCCAGAATGTGTAATTGGGAAAGATACACTTAGAAGTTGGCAGAATTCCCACATCGATTCCCTGACCTGTGGAGTTAGGGCTATTATGGATGAAAAGGCCAAATGGAAGTTTTTGGAGTTGCCAGGGAAAATAATGAATCAAAGACAACACCACATTGCTGTGGGGTGTCCAGTATACTGTAAATATATGTTGCTATGATTGATTGATAAATAAAATGCTGATTGGCCAGTAGCCAGGCAGGAAGTATAGGCAGGACTAACAGAGAGGAGAACTGGGGGAACAGGAAGGCGGAGTGAGAGAGAAACGTGGCCAGCCACCATGAGGAGAAGCATGATGTAAGACACCGGTAAGCCACGAGCCACGTGGCAAGGTATAGATTTATGGAAATGAGTTAATTGAAGATATAAGAACAGATAGTTTATAAGTAATATAAGAGTCTGAGTGATTATTTTATAATTTTATAACTGGGCTGTGGGACTGTGGGGGTTTGGAGGGACCAGGAGAGAAACTCTCCAGCTACACCACATCCCAGGAGGAATTACAGAAATTAGTGCAACCATCAAGGACTTGAAATATGCAGGGGTGGTACTTCCCATCCTATCTCCCTTGAACTCTTCTATCTGGCCAGTGCAGAAGACAGATGATTATGGAGAATGACAGATGACAGTCAAATCATGAATCAAGTAGTGACTCCAATTACAGCTGCTGCACCAGATGACAGCACATTCCTCACGTGAGCGTGTTACTCTGCCTCATGTACGAAGTGACTGGGAAAGCTGCCAGCTTTGAGTGGGGCCTGGAACAGGAGAAGGCTCTTTGAAAGTTCCAGGCTGCTGTGCAGGCTGCTTTACCACTTGGACCACATGATCCAGCAGACCCAATGGCACTTGAGGTGGCAGTGGCAGCTAGGGATGCTGTCTGGAGCCTTTGGCAGGCTCCTCTAGGTGAATCAGAGGAGATCTTTGGGATTTTGGAGCAAGACTCTACTGTCATCTGCAAGTAACAATTCTCCCTTTGAGAGACAGCTCTTGTCCCGCTATTGGGTTTTAGTTGAAACTGAATGTTTGACAATAGGTCAGCAAGGTGCCATGAGGCCATCAAGAGCTGTGAGTCATAATCTGGGTACTATCTGAACTACCATACCATAAAGTAGGACACACACAACAGTCATCTATTAGCAATTGGAAGTGGTATATATGTGATCAGGCTTGGGGAGGTCCTAAAGAGACAACCAAGTTACAAGAAGAAGTTGCCCAAATGCTTTCTATGGTTTCTACTCCTGTTACAATGCTGTCTGCTTCCAAGCATGCATCTGTAGTCTCATGGGTTATTCCATATGATCAGTTGACTGGGGAAGACAAGACTAGGGCATGGTTTACCAATGGTTCTGCACATTATATAGGCACCACCCAGAAGTGGACAGCTACAGCATTATAACCCCTTTCTGGGACAAGCCTGAAAGATACTATCAAAGGAAAATCTTCACAGTGGGCAGAACTTAAGGCAGTACACATGGTCTTACATTTTGTCTGGAAGAAGAACTTGTCAGATGTGTGATAGTTCACTTACTGATTACCTGTAGCCAAAGGATTGGTTGGATAGTCAGGGACTTGGAAAGGCTGTGATTGGAAAATTGGTGAGAAAGACATCTGGGGAAGAAGTATATGGATAGATTTCCTCAAATGAGTGAAGAATATGAAGATTCTTGTGCCCCATGTAAATGCTCATCAAAAGGTGACTTCAACTGAGGAGGAATTCAATAATCAAGTAGAAAGGATGACCAGTTCTGTGGACAGTCAGCCTATTTCCCTGGCCATCCCTGTCATTGCTTAATGGCCCCATGAACAAAGTGACCATGGTGGCAGGAATGGAGGTTATGCATGGACTTGACCACATGGACTGCCACTCACCAAGCTGACATGGCTACCACTGCTGCTGAGTGTCAGAGAGGCCAACAGCAGAGACCAACACTGAGACTCGGATATGACACCCTTCCCCAGGGTGAACGCTCAGTGACTGGGTGGCAGGTTGACTACACTGGACCCCTTCTTCTGTGGAAAGGACAATAATTTGTCCTTATTGGAGTAGATACTCATTCTGGTTATAGATTTGCCTTTCCTGCATGTAATGCTTCTGCCAAAACTACCATTTGTGGACTTACAGAATACCTTATTCACTGTCATGGTATTCCACACAGTATTGCTTCTGATCAAAGAATTCACTTCGCTGTCAAAGATGTGTGACAGTGAGTGTACCATGATCACAGTATCCACTGGTAATATCATGCTCCCCATCATCCCAAAGTAGATGACCTGATATAACAATAGAGTGGCCTTTTGAAGATATAATTACAGGGTCAATTAGGTAGCAGAAGCCTGGGTAGGGACCAGGGTTATCTAGAAGGTGGTATATGTTTTAAATCAGCATCCAATCCAATATATGGTATGGTTTTTTCCATAGTTGGGATCCATGGGCACAGAAATCAAGGGGTGGAAAAGGGAAGAGTTCCACTCACTATCACCCCTAGTGACCTACTAGAAAACTTTTTGCTTCTTGTCCCCACAGCCATAACTTATTCTGGCCTATATCAGGGAGCACTCCTGCCAGGAGACACAACAAACATTGAACTAGAAGTTTGGACTTCTCCCTAACCACTTGGTGCTTCTGGCGCCTTTAAACCAATAGGCTAACAAGGGAATAACAGTGTTAGGAGGGGTGAATGATTCAGATTACTGAGGGGAAATTGCTTCTCCACAATGGAGGTAAGAAAGATTATGTGTGGGGTGTGTGAGACCCTCGGGTGTTTCTTGGAGCTACCATGTCTTGTGATTAAAATCAACGAGGAACTACAATGACCCAATCCAGGCAACCATTGTTGTAATAGTTGGATCATAACCTGTAAAGTACTCTAATAAATCCTGTTGTGGAATATTAGTTTAAGATGTGCTATATTTGTTTATGCTGTAGAATATTTTTTTAGTGATGCAAAGATGTATTGCATTCTTCTATGTTGCATTTGTTTAACTCTGTAAAACTGTGTTGCTTTGCTTGTCTAAAACACCTGATTGGTCTAATGAAGAGCAGAATGGCCAATAGGTAGGCAGAGGAAGGATAGGTGGGGCTGCCAGGCAGAGAGAATAAATAAGAGGAGAAATCTAGGCTTGAGAGAAGAAGAGTGTGGAGTAAAAAAAAGGAGAGAGGATTCCAGGGGTCAGCCATCCAGCTATACAACTAGCCACAGAGTGAGAAGTAAAGAAAGAAATATAGAATAGAAAAAGGTAAAAGTCCAGAAGCAAAAGGTAGATGGGATAATTTAAGTTAAGAAAAACTGCCTAGAAATAAGCCAAGCTAAAGCCAGGCATTCATAAGTAAGAATAAGTCTCCATATATTTATTTAGGAGCTCAAGGGCAGGTCCCCCAAAAAGTAAAAAAAAGCCAACTAAAAAAATCCCCCCATATATATATACACACACATACACATTCTACCAGCTGTCTCTCTAGGCAACTATGACTAATACAAATATATCTGAAAAATAAATGATAAAAATTATAAAACCTGAATCATCTAAATAGTTTAATGAATAAACAATCACATGTCTAACTGATCATGTTCTTTTCTTTCATCACACAATCTATTAATTTTTCTACTTACTGGCTGGTGAATCTCATCATTCAATGGTTCATCTCATGGTTTCAAAAACAATATAATCTGGCTAACTGTCATTGACAGGTAAACATAGACATGAAACTGTTGAATTGGCCAAAGCACCCAGTGGCATACTCAGAAAGCAAAACACACAATGAATGTGCAGCTTCTAGAGGCTCTGAGTCACCATAGCGAAGCTCATGTCTTATGTCACAGAGTTCTACCTAAGTGCCTACACTCCATATGCTGAGGCATTTTAAGGGCAAATGAAGGAATGTAGTAGTAAAAACGATGTGGTGCGTATGCATAGCAATGCCACACAAGTTGAATCTCCCAAGAAAGGGTGTTTTTCGTTCAAGAAGCAAAGATATGAATGAATAAAATGCACAGTTATCAGTTATCTAGGAGACCACCATGGCTACAGTCACGAGAGATGAATCTAATGAGGGTGACCAGCCATATGGCCTCAGGCAGAGTTCCACAACATAGATGACCTAAGGCAGACCTGTGTATGCAGCTGTGATGTTCTGAGCTGCCCTGGGCACTAACTGAGCACCATACCCCGGCGCTCCTATGTTGTTAGCCCACCACAGTAAGCAGGAGGAGTTCCAATTACTGTCTCGTAGCGCTGTGGCTTTTAAAGCCCCATTTAAACCCTACCATGTGGTGTACAGTAAATAACCCTGAGTCAAGTTGAAAGAGCTTTAAAATTCAGTGTAAATACAGGAAACGTACATTACAGTTCTTTTCCCCGAGGAGGTCACAACTTCTTGTTAAAATACTTATTTATTGTTACTTTAGATAAAATTCTAACAAGAATGTTTATCTGCCATGTCAATCTACAACAGGTGAAAACTCACTTGAAATCTAAGGAGACAATTAATAGTAGAAATAAAAATAGTTGTAAAGAAATGAAAAGTACCTATAAAGACACAGTGTAGATAAAAAGAAGCAAATGTTCTAAAAATAACAATAATCTAGAGTCATTCTGGATCTGGTAATGAAGAAGGAGAAATAGCCCTAAATACATAGTAATTTATGTTCTTAACATTTTATTAGAAGCGTAAACAAAAATTAATACTAACTGATGACCTGTGTCATCAAGATAAGGAAGTGCATTTTGTGTATTCTATTTAGGTAGAGAATTATGCACTACTGTTGCAATTACTGTTCTCTAAAGTGCTTAAAATAGGCGGACTTCTGAGGGATGCCTGAAAATTTGCTCATGTTGTGCTACTCTCTGCAATATTATGGTAAGAGTTCCCCTTCTTAGAAATTTGCAAACTCTTATATCTCTGGGAAAACAACTATTTGAAAACTTACCGGAAAGTCTAATACTTGGCATTCCATAACTTTTCTTCTAAAGAGTATCTTTAACCAATTTAATCCATGCACACACTAACTTAGTTAGGTGTTTACTGGGACAGTACTCTAAGAACATAGTTGGGAAGTGAAGAGTATGAAGGAAGGCAACAATGATCAATGATGCAGATTTATGCACTTGATTTCTTTGTCTTGGCTACACCATCATTTTATACAGGTGTAAAGAATTAAAGTGATGAGACGTCACAAAGAGTAAAAACGATTATAGATATACATATGTATATATGTATATGTATTATATGTATTGTGATAAGTATTCAAAAATAAGCATGAGTAGTACACATGGGAAAAAGAGATGTCATGATATTCATTGAAGCTTAGGATAGGCAGCTGATGGCTTCTAAGGAAGCCAGAAACCAGAGGTGTTAGTGAGCTGGAAGAGCAGGAGCTTGGCAAAGTGGAAAGGATTCAAGCCCTGAGTCAGAAATGATGGAGATGAAATTGTAAATCTTCAGGATGAGTGAGGCTGGCCAATCACAATGTGCGCTTGCCATCCGAGGATAAGGACCTGCACCTAAAACATCTATGCAAAAGTTTGGTTGGGCAGTACACCACTGTAATCCCAGTTTTAGGGAAATAAAGACACGGGCATCTCTAGAGCTCACTGGCCAGACAGTCTTCTTAAACTGTTGAGCTCTAGCTTTTTAGTGAGTGACACTGTCTCAAAAATACCATGGAGAATGATCGAAGTGGATACCTGCCTCAAACTGTGGCCTTTCATGCATGCTAACATATATGCACGTCCATCCACACACGTATGGATATGCACACAGATATTAACAAATATCGTACATCTTCCATGTATTAATTCCCAAACAAAGCAAAAAACTTGATCTCCTTAAACTTGAGTTTAGTTGGAAGTAAAACGGGAATAATTTTTACCTTACAAGGTCAAGCAAGCACTTTATGTAAACAGATACAATAACAATAGCAATACTATTTGCAATACATCTTTATCTTTTTTGACCTAGGTTTGGAGGAAAAAGAGAGAAGAGGTAAATTAAGCAAAACAGGGATGGGGGTTGTTGCCTGAGAAAAAGTCTCTGAATTCAGGGATATATTAGGAAGTAGACTAATGAAGACTTATTGAAAAAAAACTTCAAAAAGCCACTGGTTGCTATGGTTACAGCAGTCATCACTTCTACTTAGCACCCTAAATGTAGCCTGCCTTCCACATTTCCTTGAGGGTAAGAAAACAAATGGTTTTCTGTAGTAGACTGCTAAAAGCAAGATGTGTTTGTTACTAAGTAGATCAAGTGAGCGCCTTCATCAAATTACTAGTCCTTTGTCCACATTCAAGGAAACGTATTTATAGTGAAAATCAGAATGGCGTACTGCATTCAAAGAACGATAAAATTCTTATTATGTTTTTATTAACACACCTCATGGAATTTAATCTTGAGCAATCTACCTACCCTAACTTGGCCTCTCTCTGTCCTTGGTATAAAATGAAGGTGTTCAGTGAGGTGAAATAATTTGTTTTCAAGCTCAGTGTTTATAATTGCAAGCACTAGTTAAAAACAAGGCCCACGAAAGCACGTTCAAGAATGTCTGAACCTGGGTTGGAGAGATGGCTCAGCAGGTTAGAGAAGTGGTTACTCTTCCAGAGGATCAGGGTTCAATTCCCATCACCCACCAGTATCTCACAATCACCCGCAATGCCAGTCTCAAAAGATTTCACACCCTGTTCTGACCACCCACAGATACCTGGCATGCACAGACATACATGCAGGCATAAAAAAAAATCCGTAAATATAAATACATCAAAATAAAAACAGTAATCTCAGAGCAACAGTCTCAAACTTGTTTGCTATAGCGGATGGAGAGTCAGAAAAGCCTGCAAAGGATCAATTGGCATTAATAGCTCAAATTTAAGAGAAGAAAATGTGGTCACAAAACATAGATATTGCTTCAATTGCTAGAAAATGTGCCTGATGAGGGAGGCAGTAATCCTCAAATCAGTCGGCATTTAGGTTCATTTAAGTGGAAATGAATGAGGAAAGCCTTAAAGGTTAAATGGATATACATGTTATTTAGATTGCGTGTGTATAGTTAGGATGTCTGGAAGGAATAAGGACATTCTAAGGAGACCAGGTGTTCCTCCTCATTCTAACAATCTGGACTATTGAAACAAGGTACCCAAGGGCTTGGGGTTTGTCTCCAAAAAATCTCACGCTGGGAAAAAGGAAAGGTTGAATCCTTGTGCCTTCCAGAGAGTGGAAGTTCACCTTGAAAAGGAGATGCCACACGTTAACAACAACTTTTAAGATTGCCTGGCAGGGGAGACAGATTGGGTCAATGTTGGGCAGAACCAAGACTACACAGTGATGCATCTGTCTCTTCCTTCATTTTAAAATTTACCCTCATGTCAGAACCCTGAAGATGGACTTGGCCAAGGGAGGGGAGGAGTGGAGTGATGGTGTCACTGGATGTTTTTATCCCTTTCCCCAGTGTGACCACCTTGAATCTGCCTTTACTGCTTTTTTTTTTACTATAGCCTGTCTGCTTGGTTGGTTTACTAAGTATAGTTGGCTGAATATGGCTTACTGGGGTCATCCAGTTACGGGCTCTGACCTTCAACAACTCCAGTAACACTGGGTTCTGCTAAAATCCTCAAAGGGATGTGGTGTGGGTCTTCTAGAGATCTTACAATACAAAGTCCAAACTTCATATCAGGACATATTATTATCATTACGAATTCCTTGTTTTTCTCTCACAACCCCCAAACTCTGATTCCAACCATATCAAATACCTTATCAGTCTTTAAAGATTTGTTCATCCATCACCATGCTCACATTTACTGAGAACACCCCCAAACACCTGGCACTTGGCTAGACATGGGGACACTAGTGAGCAAGATAAATGCTGTCTCCCAAGGTTCTTACAGCTGATTCTGAACAAGTATCTTGACCTTTCAAAATGTCACACAATTAATTAGGGGACAACACAGTATAAAAACACAGGTCTTTATCATCTTAAAGCATCTTAGGGGCTTGGGGGTTTAAATAATAGAACGAAGATTAAAAAAAAAACAACCTATCTAATTCATGCCAATGTTTCTAATTTTCAAAGGAAGGTGGCAAATAATCTGAGGAGAAGTAAAGTAGATTGCAGCGGTGAAAGCCTCCGCAGAGGCTCTGGGATGGTAGGATGGACAAGGACCAGGCCATGCAGCAAGCGTTTCCAGGACAATGTCTTTCAATGCAATTGGACATTGATAACACTAGCTGTATTTTAAATGGCCTGTCCTCTGAAGCTCCTAATGAACTTGGATTTTCTGGGGTTTGGTGGTGTTTGCCTGTTTTCCTGGTGTGTTAGACAGGGTCTCAGTCTGTTCTCTCTGTAGCAAAGAATGCCCTAGGACTTCTCATCCTTCTGCTTTTATTTCTCAGCTGGGATTACAGGTGCCGTGCCCCTACACTCAGTTATGCTGGAAATTAAATTTCAGGCTTTGCATACAAAGCAAACACCCAGCCAACTGAACTTTATCTCAACTTTAATTTTCTCTGCTGTCAAGATGAGTTCCAATTTTCACAGCTAATACAAATTAGTGGGAGGAAGGAGATTTTGCTAACCCACAGCCTGTGCCTGTAATACTGCCTACTGGTCTCCTGGTTAAGCAAAGAGACCAACACCCCAGTCACCAACCTTTCACCACCAAGGAAACCGGAATGTGGTCATTTTGAAAATTGTATCAGTGAGTATATCATCTCACAGTTAAAGTCCAGAAGAAAATTCATTAATAGCAAAATTTAAAAAATGGCATCATTGGATATGATTTAAAAATGGATCTTGTGATAGATCGAGTACAACTGAAAGCAAAATGAAGAATATAGCACCAGAAATGAGAAAAATCCATTTAAAAAGTTTTAAGTACTCAAAAAATTAATAAATAAACGATAAAATGTATTTATTTATATTCAACTGGAAGATCAGTGGGAGCATTCAGTACTCCAAATGGCTGGCCCTAGGAACAAGATACTCCTTTTAACTTTTCAAGCCAAGGTTGACTCTTCTACATAATACTTGGAAAATACTGAGTTAGAAAATGAATGTTAAGAAGTTGTGATGATGTACTGTGTAGCCTAATAACAGAGAACAGAACAAGCCACTAGATTAAACATAGAGGCCAGGCAATGGTGACACACACCTTTAATCCCAGCACTTGAGATCTCACACCTTTCATCCCAGTATGTGGGACATCACATGCCTTCAACCCCAACAGTAGGAAGTAAGTAACATGGTGGGTGGAGAAAGGTGTGTAAGGTATGAGGAGACAGGAACTAAAGCTTTCTGGCTGAGGAAGCTCATTCAGCTGAGGGCTTTTCAGTTGAGGAGTTGGTGAGGTAAGAGGTGGTAGCTGTGGCCTGTTCCTTTGTCTTTCTTATCTTTCAACATTTACCCCAATATCTGGTTCTGGATTTTTTATTAAAAGACCATTTAGCAATTCATGTTACATCTGGTGCCCATTATTATTTTAGACAAAAAAGGGGAAATGTGGTGATATATTGTGTATCAAATAAAGCTTGCCTGAAGATCAGAGGACAGAACAAGCCACTAGATTAAACATAGAAGCCAGGCAGTGGTGGTACACGCCTTTAATCCTAACACTCAGGAGGCAGAGATCTGTCTGGATCTCTGTGAGTTCAAAGTCACCCTGGACTACAGGAGATTGACTCAGTCTAGGAGGGAAACAGAGCCAGGCAGTGGTGGCACACACCTTTAATTCCAGTACTTGGGAATCACATGCCTTTAATCCTAGCACTAGAGAAGTTGAGACAGGAAGTGATATGGTGGGTGTCGAAAGGTATATAGGCATGAGGAGACAGGAACTAAAAGGCTTTTGGTAGAAGCAACCCTTTCAGCTAGAGAGTTTTTCAGGCTGAGGAGTTGGTGAGGTAAGAGGTGGTGGCTGTGGCTTGTTCCTTTGTCTCTCTGATCTTTCAGCATCTACCCCAATATCTATCTGGCTCTGGGTTTTTTAATTCAAAGACCATTTAGCAATTTGTGTTACAAGAAGTAATAAATATATGAAGGCAATCTGATGGTAAAAAGTAAAATGGTTGACTTTAAAATGAATAAACCAAAACAAGTTAATAATTTAACCTGAAAGCAATTCTCTAATTCCTCTTCTGTAATTCTGGGGCAGACACACGGCCTTATAAAAGTGAACTGAAAAAAACTCACTTTTTTAAAACAAAATTTATGCTTCATTGAAGTGTGTAACAAGAAAATGGTTAAGTAAATGGATAACATAGTTAGATATCATATATTATGTGGCCAATGATATTGTTCAGCAGGTAAAGGCCCTTGCAGTGTAAGCCTGGGAATCTAAATTTAATCCATGGGAATCCATGTAAGGGTAGAAAAGGACCAACTAACTCCACAGATGGGTCCTCTGACCTCCTCAATAAGTGTATGCCATGGTAAGTGTACCCACACATATTGTGCACGCGCGCGTGTGCGCGCACGCACACACACACACACACACACACACACACACACACACACACACACACCACATAGTTGAAAGCTTTAAAATGATAGAGATCATGCACTGAAACAAATTAGCATGGAACAAAATCAGTGTGAAAATAAAAGTTCAGAGTAATCACAATTATTTCAGTGTATCCAGAGCAGAAACAGGAAAGTAATACCCCAAACATTTACATAAGTGGTAGCGTTGTGGATTACTTTATTTCTATTGTGTTTTTACCGCTTTCAAAATTTTCTGTACTAGAGTTGATATCATTTTGTATTGGAAAATACATGTCATAAAAAATAATTCTAACATGGGGAATTATCTTTTGATCCTTTAGCATCCCATAGTACTGTAACCATGTGCATTCCATGGAAGCTTCTGTAGCCATGGGTTGTTTCAGATCAAACCATGTGACACATCAGTGTACATCTCAGGTTTGGCCTGTGAAACAAAATCACTTTAGAAAATGAAATTCAGCATCAACTATGGAGAAACTGGTATTGGGGACAGGTTACACGTAAGTATTTTGTGAAAGAAAGTCTTACAATTTGGAGTCATGTGTAAAAACTGCTTTGCTTTTACACCTGCTAATGTTCCCTATGCCGTATTAGGTTCACATGTTATATTGCTGTGGGATCAAATACCACCTTGGCAGGAACTTGGGGTTCAAGTTCTACAGCTTTATAGAGTTTACTCCAATAATGTGGGCAATGATTGCTCTTAAATAACAGCAGAGGTCAAAGAGAAGTTGGTGGATTTATTGCTTACCGTGGTAGCACAGTGGATATCTTTCCATACTGTGGCTTCCCTGGAGAGATCAGAGACTTCGAATAAGTTATCAAGAATCACTTCCCCAATCATGTCGTGTCTGGAAAATCTGTCAAAATCATATATGCTAAAGTGTAGTTTCCGGTTGCTTAGCTGATCGTAGGCCACTGGAAACTGAAATATCTCATCAAACAGAGGGTTTAGTGTCTTCCTGTGGACACGTGTCTGGAATTTCTTTTTCCTGTCTGGAAGAAGATACATCTTCACGTAAGGATCGGAAGTTCCTGTAAAATCTTTAGCTGGGAGATCTAAAGCTTTGATAATATTAACAACTAGGAGTTCGTTTTCATAATCATACTGGAGCGTAAAGTTAAGTTTCCCACAGGTTTTCACATCGTCTTTTCTGTTGCCCTCGGAGTCAACTGATTTCTGCTTATAGAGCTCTGGCTTTATCCTCCCAATGCTGGTCCTTGTTTCTCCTCTTTGTAAAACAGGCTCAGTGCCCATGCTAAAGTCAACACTGGAGACGTTCATTTGCCTTGGTAGGTGTCTCCTGAAGGAATTGTGGCTGTACACACACATACACACATACACAAAATCATTTTGGTTAGTCATTTCTGATGGTAGTTATCTATACACCCTCCCCACCAGCCAGGATCAGAAAAAAAATGCTATTGTCCACATGTAGGATTATTAGACCTATGTCTATATCAACAGTGTCCTACACTCAAATGCTGCTAGGAGCTACTTTGAAAAGCCAGAGTGATAATAGTCAAAGAAAAAGAAATCTAAAATTTGATAAATAATTGAAACACATAGATATACATTTTAGGGAGTTTCTGCCCTTTTTTTTCACTCATAAACACATCATTAAATGCCATTGTGAAGAAACAGCATTCTCAACAATGTTCTACTCCACAAACATCATGCATGTCTTCATTCATCACTCCCATCTAGACTGGAGAAAGTTATCCACTTGGTCATCTTCTTTACATCTGGATATTTCAGTTTCACGTTTTAGCAGCTCCCCTACTAAAACAAAACCCTATAAAAACATATTCTTACATGCCAATTATTTCTCATCTTCAAGATAACTAGATGAATATTTACTTTTAAAATTTATAGAGTTGTGACAACCCAAGTGAACATATCTCCCTTGTTTAACTTGGAGTGGGCCTCAAAACTTTAAGGACAAAATAAGAATTAACAATTTTAATGGGGCAAAAATAAGTCTTAAAAATTCCAACTGAATATATCATACTCATTATTATCCCTACACATTTCCAAATATTAAATATACTAATCTTGTGAGTGTCATGTACATATAACTTGAATTGAGATCCATTTCCCTTATACATCCTTTGTGATTTCTGTCTAGTATGAGCTAGGCCAGTCCGTGAGTCTCTTGCAGGCTTCATTCCAGGTCTTTTTCTCTTCAATCTAGCCATCAAAAAATTACAGTTTTGGATTATAATTCCTGGTTGAGTTGGAAAGTTCTGCAGATATGTCCCGGCTATATAAGATTCTACCCCCATGTCTCTAAAGCTCCAAGATTTCAAAACAGATGTCCCAATAACCCTCAAACTCAAGAAGATTCATGATTTCCTCCCTTTTGCTGCCACAGCAAATTCCTCTCCTACAATCTCTAGCAGCACCAAATAATGTGTTGTATTAAGTAACCATAAAAATGCTGAAAAAATATTCATATATACCTTATATAACATTTTCACTTAGACATTATATATAACATACTTGTATACACAAAACTTCAAAGCTTACTTGCTGGAAATACCTTAAGGTATAATTTTAGAGGTTTTGTTTTCACTTATTTAAATAGCTATCTGAAATTGGAATAGCATATGGACGCTGAATTTATAAGCCAAATCATGATGATTCCATGGTGTAAAAAAAATTCTAAGTATATTATTAAAGTATATTTTGTAATATGTTTATATATTCAAAATATATTTAAAACAGCAACATAAATATTGTAACAATTTATGCTATTATATAATAATAATGACTAAATTAAAATTTGACCATAATTGAAAGGTTATTATTATTATTATTATTATTATTTTTGGTTTTCTGAGGAAATAATATTTTTATACAAAGAAATATACTATAAATCTCAGGTCAGACTAAAAACTTATCTATTAAATTATAGTTAATTTAAAAATCAAAACTCCAGTTTCTGTAACTGAACATATAAATATATATATGAAAATATTTACTAAGACTTGACTGTAAATCCTGAAGCAATCTGTCTCCTTAGACCTATTCCATTATAATTCATTAGACATTCCATGTAATGAATATTGACCCTAAACTTATCCCCAAATAAAAGGTCAGAAGCCTGCATTATATGCAGAGTAAGGCCAGAGAGAATTTATGAGACAGCAGGAAAAATTTCCCACAGGCTCTATTGTTGTTATGAAGCATTGAAGTGTCCCACTATAATCCAATTTGCAAATCAAGTCGGGGTGCTAATCACTACTTAATGGGGCAACCCTTAGCTTCTTGAGAACAATGTTCCTATTAAAATCACTTTCACTGGTCCAACAATTTTGATTTGTACGAACAGAACCTGAAAGATGTTAATTACTGAATATTATCAGCTTATTTCATAATTTCAAAGACTTTCCAACATAATAATTTAATTCTCTGTGCTCTCAAAACTTGGAATTTTCTTCTTTATACCTCTGAATGTGATGTGCATGGTTGTAGAGCTACTGATGGGACTCACTCCTACAGGGTCCCTTCTAATGGGATAAAAACTGTAGTGTCACTTTTGTTCAAGGAGCATTGTCCTAACTGCAGGGTGAATGGTGCCCATTTCAAATCAGTTCAGCGAGTAGGTTAACAAGAGCACTCATTGCTACAGTGTTGAACTAGCACCATTGACAACACACAGCTTTCCTCTCTTCCCCCTTTTCTCCTTTTGAATGGCAGTGATTAGCAAAATTTCAAAGAAGGAAAATGTGAACCATTGCACCTCTTACCCCTCAAACTTCTGGAGGCTGGTATAAGCACTCTGGGAGAAGTGCTGGATTGTAAAGGACTACAACTGGATGTGTGTGTGTGTGTGTGTGTGTGTGTGTGTGTGTGTGTGTGTGTATGCATGTATGTATGTATGTATGTATGTATGTATGTATGTATAAAGGCTAACTGCACAAGCCATTGAGTGTATGAATTTTTTTTTAAACTTTATTGCTTGCTAGAAACCGAGTCTAGCCTTCTCATGTGGTTGCTGATGCTTTCTCTACATTTCTTATTCTACTGCTTCTTGGTCTGGAATACTCCATAGCTCTTGTCCCCCAAGTTCAGAAATAAAATGCCACTTCGCTGATTTGTCAGCTGAGCACTTCTTCATGGTAATCACTTGTTCTTAGTCCTGTATTGCTAATCAATCCATTCCCTTGAAACTACATTATTTTAGTCTCCTGGTTCCATATCACTTTGGACACTTCCATTCTAATTGTCACCATATACTTGCTTCTTCCCAAAGTTTGATCTCTAAGTTCAACGATCTGCTCCCCTACAGTGATATCTTATTTCTTAAACACTATCAAGCAAATAGTTAGATTCTGTCTTGTCATTAACTGGAAACTATTCCACAGCTCCAACTTTGAGCATACTTCTAATCAATATTTCCTACCTTTCCACGTTCTTTTGATACTGAAGAATTAACATCAAGAAAGGAGAATTAATGATGCAGAGTCAGAGAGGAGCATTTTTAAATGTTATGAAGGCGAAGAAGACATAGCAACAAGTGATGATCTGATAGGAGACCAAGGCATTGGTTGTTGTCTTAGGGAGGGTTTCCACTACTGTGATAAAACACCATGACCAAAAGCAACATGGAGAGGAAAGGGTTTATTTCATCTTACACTTCCCAGGAACAGTCTATTACTGACAGAATCCAGGGCAGGAATTCAAGGCAGGAACCTGGAGACGGGAAGGGGAGCAGAGCCATGGAGTAATGTTGCTTATTGGCTTGCTTCTTATGGCTTGCTCAGTTTGCTTTCTTATACAACCCAGGACCACCTTCCCGGGAGTTGCATCACCCAAAAGGCCTGGACCCTCCCACATCAATCATTAATCAAGAAAATTTCTTACAGATTTGCTATAGGTCGTCTGGATGGAGGCATTTGAAGGATTGAGGTTCCTCTTCCCTGATAACTCTAATTTGTGTCAAGTTGACACAAACAAACAAACAAACAACAAAAAACCTCATGACATTTGACTCTTTGAAACTTGGCACAAAAATACACCCCTATTCAATGATAAACATTTTTTTCTTGTTCAACTCTAATATCTGATATTAATACTACTATTACAATATCAAGCATAAATAACATTAGAAGTCCCACAGTCTTTAAAAATTCAAACATTTTAAAAGTTCAGTCTCTTGAAAAGACCTGAAATCTCTCAATTGTGGGCTCCTGTAACATATAAAAACAAGTCACATATTTTCTTATTCCAAGAATGAAGACCTAGGGGTAATCACAGTTAAATCAAACCAAAACTCATAGGTCTAAACTGAACTACAAAACTCAAAGCAAAGGAAGTCTCACAGGTAGAATGAATCAAGCCAAGGATAGACTATCAGGACTCATAGAAAAAGTAGAAGATCTAGGCTGAATAAGCAAGGAATATGAAAAAAATTTAAGCACAGAAATAAACATAAGGAAAATGTAGGACTCCATAAAAATACCAACTCACTGAACTATAGGCATAGATGACAGAGAAGAAACTGAAGCCAATGACATAGAACATACCATCAACAAAACCATAGAAGAAATCTTCTCTAAACTAAGAAAAAACATACACATACAGATAGAAGAAGCACACAAAACATCGAGTAGACAAGACCGGAAAAAAAATCCTTGTGGCCAGGCAGTGGTGGTGCACGCCTTTAATCCTGGCACTCGGGAGGCAGAGGCAGGCAGATCTCTGTGAGTTCGAGGCCAACCTGGGCTACAGAGTGAGTTTCAGGAAAGGTGCAAAGCTACACAGAGAAACCCTGTCTTGAAAAACCAAAAAACCAAAAAAAAAAAAAAAATCCTTGTGGCCTATCATAGTTATAATACTAAGTATACAGAGCAAAAGAAACCTGTGTTGAAAGTGACAAAGAGAAAAAAATGCAAGTCACATAGAAAGGAAAATTCATCAGAATAACAGAGGATTTCTCAATGGAAACTTTGAATGTAGGAAGAGCCTGGAGCAGGGCAGGGCATTAAGACCTGAAAGACCTTGATGGCCGAGCTTAATTAATATACTCAGCAAAATTACCTCTCATAGTTAAAGGAGAAAGGAAAACTTTCCATTATATTAACAGTTTGAAAACTATTTATATACATCAAGCCATGCCTAAAGATAGTACAGGAAGCAACATTTCGGGCTGAAAAGAGGAATGAGCATAATAGAGACCATGGAAAGAAATACAAAGTCATAATTACTAAACCATGAAATTCCACTGAGAACACAAACAGTAACATCAAAAATCAACAGTATGATGACTTCAACTAACACACACACTTCAATAATAACTTTAAATATTAATGGTCTCAGTTCTCCTATCAAAAGACATAAGCCATATATTACACAGCCATAGTAATAAAACAATATGTTACTAGCACCGAAATGGACACATTAGACCAATGTAACAAAATTGAAGATCCAAACATGAGTACAGATAACCTCAGTCACTCAATATTTGACAAAGATCCCAAAAACATAAGATGAAGAAAAGAACGCATCTTCAACAAATGGTTCTAGGAAAACTGGATGCTCACATGTAGAAGAATGAAATTAGACCCACATCTATCAACCTGCACAAAAACTAGCTGCAAATGGATCGGAGACTTAAATGTCAAGCCTGAGACACAGAAACTGCTAAATGATATTGGTGTAGGGAAGGATGTGATGAATAGGACTCCATTTGCCCAAGATATAAGGCCAAAAATGAGCAAGTGGGACCTCATAAAACTAAAAAGCTTCTGCACAGCTAAAAAAAAAAAAAAATCCCCCAATCAACCAGGTGAAGAGGAAGTACACCAAATGAGAGAAAAATCTTCATCTCTTCGTCAGCTACACATCTGGCAGAGTATGGATATCCAGAATATGCAAAGAGCTTTAAAAAAAAAAGAATCATACAACAAGTGACTCATTCAGAAAATGGGCCTGGGACCTGAATGGAAAGTTCTCAAAAGAAGATAAAAGAACAAGTAAGAAATATATAAAAAATGATTTCCCCCGCCTACCAATCAGGGGAATGAAAATCAAAACAACTCTGAGATTTAACTTTACCCCAGTCAGAATGATAAAGATCAACAGAAGAATTGACAAGGGGATACAGTGGTGGGGGGAGGGTGATGAAAACAACCCTCTTTCACTGTTGGGAGGACTGCTAACTGGTCCAGCCACTCTGGAAATCAGTGTGGAGAATTCTTTTTTAAAAGAATAATTTATTTAACTTTATTTCATGTGCATTGGTGTGAAGGTGTCAGATCTCCTGGGACTGGAGTTACAGACAATTGTGAGCTGCTGTGTGGGAGCTGGGAATTGAACCCCGGTCCTCTGGAAGAGCAACTAGTGCTCCTAACCCCTGAGCCATCTGTCCAGCCCCACAGTGTGGAGAATTCTTAAAAAAACAAAACAAAACAAAACAAAACAAAACAAAACAAAAACCTAAAAATAAATCTGCCATGTGACCCAGCTTTAATCATTTGTTGGCATATATGTGAAGGATTAGATTTTTTATTTCACAAATGTTTGCCATGTTCATTGGTTCTCTCTCTATTCACAACACCTGGGAAATGGAAACAATCTAAATGTCAGCAGACAAATGGATAATGAAAATGTGGCACACGTACATTATGTAATACTATTCAGCCACACAGAAAATGAAACCATGAAATTTGCTGGTAGATGGACAGAACTAGAAAAGATCATATGGAGTGAGTTAACCCTCCCAGGAAGATAAACATTGCATGTTCTTCTCAGGTTCCTAACTCCAGTTCCTCAGATGTGAGTACATATCCTGGAGTAACTACAAAAACCAGGAAAATCAAAAGGGACCATTGCCAGGGTGGAGGAGCAATAGAGAGAGGGAACTACCAGGGTACAAGTGATCTTAGGGGGAAATGGGGAAATCAGTGGGGCTCTACTTAGGGAGGAGGAGGGAGATAAACACAGAAGATGGAAGAGGGAAAAACAGAGTACTTACAATCAATATAAGCAAGTTTGTGCATCATACTGTAAGTTAAATTTTCCTATCTTGGTTGACAACGCTCCTTCCAAGAACCGAAGGCTGTCAAACAAAACCTCAACACCAGTCACCAGAAGACCCCTTTTGAGTCAGGGAGTAGTCCAAAAGACCCCTCAAACCTTATAGACTACTGTTGTTGCCTTTGGCTGTTCTCTTGTGATGGAAGTTCTTATTGCTGAAGAATCCATGCACTTGAGACACAAGGCCCAGAAGCCTTGAGATGCATATGACCTGAAAGCCCACTTATTCCCTGAGGACCAGCTTTTATGGTACCAGAAGCTGCCTTGTAAGCTTCCAAAGGAGGGAAGCAACTAGTGCACCTACCCAGCTATGGCACCTAAGAACCACAGCAATGACCAGCAGGATAACTCTGAAAGGTGCATTAGTGCCACCTTGGAGGCAATCAACAGTTCTCCAAGACTGAAGACTCACTCAACAAGTGGGAAACCATGCCTGGTTCCGGAAACCTAGCTAACTTAGGACTAGTGAAGTCATAAATCTTAGAGATCCTACAACTGCATTAGTATGCCAGCAAAAATCACTAAAATTTATAAATATTTGTCCTTATACCCACAGACAGGTGCAGTTCTCATCCCTCATCAAGGAACTTCTCTTTGCAACGGAGGAGACAGCTACAGAAAACCACAACCAACCAAAATGCATTGATGTGGGGCCCAATCCCAAATGATAAAACACTCCTGTACCTAAGGCTCAGGGAACACTGTGGAAGAGGAGGCAAAAAAAGATGCTGAGATCAAGGAGTTTGCTGTGAACAGTGTCTTCTAGAAATGTCAGAAGCTGTACCCAGAAAGCCTCACCAACATGACTGCCTAAACATGAGCTGAACAAGAAAACAATAGACATGCCAAAGTGCGTGGGGGAAGCCCAGGGGGCCTCAACCCTACACAAAGAACTACAGACAACTAATGAATGTTGAGAGCAAGAGAGATAGTCTTTCACAGGGAAGAGTACAACAAATAGTCAGCCCTGAAAAGATGTAACTTTACATAGACTGAGCAGGTTGTGTTTATAGGAATATATATGCATATAGACAATACATGTATAACAATAATGAATGAAAATAGAGTCCATGAATTTAAAAGAGAGCAAGTAAAGGTATATAGGAGGACTTGGAGGGAGGAGGGGGTAGGGATGAATGATGTAATTACATTAAAAACTCAAGGTAAAAAATATATCTTAAAAATTATCAATAACATGATTAATATAACAAATCTTAGATTCATTTTATATTATTTCTAGGACCTTCAAAAGTGTTCTGACCAAAAGTATTTTGGCCTTAAATTTCTGTGTTCAGTGTGCCAGTTCAGGCTTTCCCTTTATGGCAACACTCTTTTGACCGTCATGAGCCCTGCTCTTGGGTGAGCTGAGCTAGGTTCTGAAGAACAGATGTAATCCTGAGCTGAACTGACCTCCTATCTGCACCTTTCTGTCCCTCCCCTCCCTTGACCTCTGGCACAACATCCCTGGCCTATTGGAATTACCTCTTTTCTTTCCTGTCTGCCATTCTTCAGTACTTTATTAGACTGTGGTGTTCATAATATCAAAAATGGCCATTTACATAAATGATTTATGCTAGGGTCCTTGTGACAAAAACCATGAGACATGCTAGGACTCATCTGCATCATAAAGAAGCAGCCAGTCAACCTAAAATTAGCGTTAATTTTAATAGAAATTACTGTTTATTAGAACCAGAAAACTAAAATAGATTCAAACCTGAAGAATCTGTTTTCTGGTTGTTGTGTTTGGTACAGCCTCAAGGCAGGAAGTTACCCTTGGGGCTGGAGAGATGGCTCAGAGGTTAAGAGCACCGACTGCTCTTCCAGAGGTCCTGAGTTCAATTCCCAGCACCCACGTGGTGGCTCACAACCATCTGTAATGAGATCTGGCACATAATAAATAAATAAATGTTTAAAAAAAAGAAGTTACTCCATTTGAGAAAAGCAGCAGGTGCGCTCACCAACTACACCCCTTTTACAAGAGAGCTTGGGCACTGACTTCATGACCACATGACTCATGAACTTTCAGCTCAAGGAGACTGAACTTTGTTTTGCCTATTGTTCGGGGCAAACTTTGGTTCTTGATATCGTAGCTAGCTACATATTTTTCAAATGCTCCCTTTTATTATTATTATATCTCATTTTCTATTTCTTGCAATGACCTGGAATGAGTAATTTTAGTTTTTTTATTCTCTTTTGAAAGAAATTTAATTTATATAAAAAAAACCTTAGAGTAAATAAAATTACACAGTACTTACAGTTTTACATAATTTTTCGTTTTCCTTGTAACAAGGTACATTGAATTATTCTTTGTAAAATTGTGCATGGCCATTTCATGAATTGTTTTATAATCAGTCATAGCTAATTCTATCAGAACATGTAGTCAGAATTTATCTTATACATAGTTCCCCGCTTTTGTTCATGTTCGATTAGCTCTCTCGTGTTTTCTAATCATTTTGGTGGGTTGTAGTGGGTAGCCATTCCAGCTTTGATCTGGAAGTTCCAACCCCCATTGAGACTTTGGCAACTGTCACGCCTAGGAGGCGGGGCCAGGGGAGGCACCTGGAGACCCGAGAGCTGGATGGGCCTGCGCTCTCTCTGTGTGTTCTCTCTGTTCCGGGACCCTGAACGGTGGAGGTGGACCGAGCAGAGCTCCAGAGAACACCGCTGGACTGCGATACACCTTCCCCAGACCCTGTGACCTACCTATCCCTTAATTTGTGAGTTACACCATTAAATAAATATCCTTTTACCTACGTGGAGTGGCCATAATAATTTCACCAATAGTGGGTCCTTAGAATCCTCGAACAGTGATGAACCTATGTGACTATTCATTTAATCTCTATACCATTAATGAATGAACAGAAAATTGGTTTTCATACTCATCCTGTGAGCACATTACCATTAACCTCCTTCTAATTTGAGCACAGTGTCCCCTCACCACCTGATGTCTCGCACAATAAACTGAAATGAAGCAGTGATCTATCAATCAAAAACACCCCTTGACAATTGCCGTGTACCAACCTACACAGTGCTGGAAGACAGGAGGGTATGAAAGTAGGTTACACGTCCTTGTAGTTCGAGAATTTAGCATTTAGTTCTATGAGCTCAGTAGTGAGACACTATGCTAGATTATAATTTCCACTTTAAGTGGCAGGGATAGCAGCTTATGTCTGGGAAGAAAAGTAGACTCATACGTTTTCAGTAAAGATTTTAAAGTAAATAAAAAAGATCATCATTTGCTCATCGAACAACATGAGCAAAAATAGACAGGGAGGCTAAGGTTTTCAGAAGACTTAGAAGAGGCACCCTTCCTAGTATGTAACCATTTGGGTGGGCAAGACAAGGTGATGGAATTTATGCTTTGACTTTCAAATTTACTACATTGTGCAGAGTTTCTGCAGTGCATTCTCTACTACGAAAAGCAGAATAGAAGTTAATACATATCAGGGAAATGCACAGAGCTATCCATGCAGAAACATCCAGAATTTAGGTAAAGTTAGATTATAAAATTTTGCAGTTTCAAGTTTCTGAACACTCGAATGAGACAAATGATCACTAAATTATTACCCAAGTTTTGAAAAAAACTTCATGTTTCTTTCCTTTATGAATTTACTACATTAGTTTCAAAAGATACGTCATCCCTTAACAGTCTTCCCCATAAGCAGCTGCCCAGTTAATAATCCTGAAACAGAACTCTTGGAAACAAGTGATGTCTACTGAATATATATTTGAAAGGACAGCCTTTGAACATTTCAGCCATGATTTTAAGGCCTCATATACTCTGGTTCCAGCTGACTCAATCTTTTTTTTTTTTTTTTTTTTTTTTTTTTTTTAGCAGTACGTTGTATTCTATGACTTCGTGTAAGTGTTTCCATCAGCAGTACAGTTAAGTCCCCATGGGAAATTTATGGACTCCTGTTTGCCTCTGAGCTTAATGACACTTCTTCCTGACTCCACTGGAAACAACCTCTCCGTTCCCTGAAGTTCCCCTTCTCCACCACACAGGTGACATTTATAATTACTCAAGTTGAAGTTAATATTACACGATGTCAATTTCTTCACAGAGCCTCAGAGTCTTGGAGTGGATTGAGGACAGAACACATTTATTACATCCAGAAGTAAACACATAAGTGTTCTGAGTGAATGTAGGGCCAATGAGGAGGGGCATATGAGAATTTTGGTAACAAAGGAACATAAGTGAAGCTGAGTAGTTTGTCTGACAGCTGGAGGGGTCAAATGTCCAGGGATGTGAAAATGGGGATGAGAAATCGAAAAATTTCCCAGTGTCCAGCAATGCTGCTAATTTCTAGACTTGTCAGACTGTTATTTCAATAGAGAAATGGATAACTGAGCCTTGAAAGAACATGATGTCATCTTGTTTGAACTAATAAGATGTGGAAATGAAAAATTAAAGTTAAGTTTATTTTGGACACTTGTGCATGGATATGCATGTAGCTTTGATTTTGCCATGTCAGGCAAAATTGGCATTTGAGCTAGACAATTTGATTTATTAAAAAGCAATCTTCAAGTTGTGTCCAAGGCGACTGCAGAATAAACCCTGCACTCTCCTCTTCTACATATAAAGGGAACACACAACATGATGAAGGGATCGATGGAGATGAGGAATTTTGAGAAGTACGAGGGATGAAATTTTCTACAAGGCATTCACCCCCATGCCAAGCATATTTGGAATCCTGACCCCAGTCACTCACAGTAGCCATACCCAATTTCAGACTCTTAATTAAGTGGAACAAGCAGGAAGATACTTTTCAACTCCAAACTGCTTGTCTTCAGCTGACTTTGTAACTCAGTTTTCTTTGTATAAAACCCACATTATGTTTAAAAATTGAAATGTTCCATCCATCTAGATAAGCCTGAATTACCAGTCCTGGAAGCTTTCATTATGTCAGGCAAAATATTTAATTTCCCTGGGCTTTGGGTAATTCACAAATAATAGACACCATTCCTAATACTTTCTGGAGGAGAATGAAGGTACAGCAAGAAGGGTTTCCGTTTCCTCTCTCACAGCCTCCCATCTAGACAAGGACACTTCAAGAAGCAGATCAAACAGCAACATTCAGACCAAATCACTGATTTGTGCAGTCTTTCTTCACTTAGAAAATACCAGATGTGGACAACCTATTTTTATGTTTTCTAAGACTGAGTGAAGAGAAGTTTTCTGACTTAATTGCTGCTTTTTTTTCATATAGTTACTAAAAAATCTAAGATTAAATTATTTCTGTTGATTGCGAGATGCCATTTCATAGCCAAAGCTCAGCCTTCATATGTGTTTTCAGTATATAGTCTTTTATTCTCCCTTAACTAGGGATAATCAGATGGCCTCTTTATACTCAAAAGATAGTATTTTGGAGATACAATCTCACCTTTATGGTGTTTCCCAAAATAGAGCACCTGCCTTGTCTTCATCACCTGAGCTTATGTGGGGTACATACTTCTCAACTCAAGTTGACGAATTCTGAACACCATGTTGCCATTTATTCATAACTGTTAGGACAGTGGTTCCTCTGATCCTATTTTATGTTCTCTGGTCTTTGTCAACTGTTGTCTTGGTTACCAGTGGCCAACTAAGGGCTGGAAATACTGAATAGAAAATTCCAGAAGTAAACAATTCATAAATTTTAAAATGAATACTGTTCTGACTGGTGAGATGAATTATCGTTCACTTTGCTCTGTCTCCCAGGGGATGTGGCTCACTCTACTGCCCATCACATCCATGCCGTTCATGTAGCCTGCTTCTCAGTCACTAACATGTCATTTTGGTGGTCAGATACACTGCTGTATCTATGTACCACCATGCATATATTCAAGTTACTGTGATGTAAAAGTCCAATACTGTCACAGTACCTTCATCATTCATTACCCTTTATTGCATCATGGAGGGAACATCGTTCCATTTCATGACAAGAAGAAAGCTATTATATAGATAATAAAATACAATACTTTGAGACAAGAGGGCTGGGTTCATACAGTTTTAATTATCGCCATTCTATTTCACTATTAACCACTGTTGTTATCGCTTTACTATAGGTGTGTACACACAGGAAAATACAGCAACTATAGAGCTCGGTGCTTTCAGGAATCCACTGGGGTCTCAGAACACATCCTTGGTGGACAGGGGGATCTGCTCCTTTTAAAAACTGCTTTGTGGTTTTCAAGAATAATAGCATAACAGTCAAGGAGGCATATAGGATCATTTCATACATGTTCACAGTTTTAAATGACCATCAATGCTACTGGTTAAAAATGTTCTCAAAACAAGTAGCTAGCATCTGTGGCTTGATTATAAATTTTAACCAGCACAGGAGGCTAGCCTGGGGGACAGTTCTACTTGCTTTCCTTGTCCGAAGTTCCTTATCTCACTGGTTACAGTTTCTTACTCATCTCTCCAAAACACATTTCAGAAAGAGATTCATGCTGCATTGTATGCCTGTGACATTCAGGCTCCTGAAGAATTGCCTAGTATGAAGTTCCATCTACATGGGCTCAGATAAAGAATGCATTTTTATGTTTGCAGTTTAGGTGCTAACGAACTGCCGACTAAAAGCTATCCTCTGTTTTTACTGCGAGAGGCTCCATAGTCCGTGTGTGTGTGTGTGTGTGTGTGTGTGTGTGTGTGTGTGTGTGTGTGTGTAGTGTGTACTCACGCTTCTGTGATACACATTTTCAATGGCTTTTTGTACACTACTTATTAGTGAACAAAATGAAATTGAAAATTTGCAGGTGGCAGCTGTGGGCTGAGGACCTCTCAAGGGCAAAAGTTAAATAACTAGTGTGCTGTGATGTCACTGAGATAGCTCCAATACTACCAAGTCCTTTTCAGATGCCACTCCATGTCTGCTTCTTTGCCTTTCATTTTTCCTCTGTATCTCCTCTGCCTCCTCCCCTTTGTCTCTTGACTACCTTATATGCTTATAGGTTTCCTTCCCTCCCGTTTCTCCTTTCTTTCTTCTCCGGCCCCACCCCCCCAACCCCATTCTTGTTGATTTTTCCTGTTTCTTTTCTGTTCTCTCCTCCTACTCATGTGTTTGCTCCTCTGAAACCACACCCACGGGATCACAAGTGTGACCCTTCCTTACCGCGATGAAGACGTGGGCTCAGTGGTTTGTCTTTGCACACGAGCATGTTTAATTAAATGTTCCTTTAAAGCCGTCTGTACTTCCGCAGGGATATCAGGGGATGTGTGGCTGATTTTTATTGCAGGCTCAATAGCTTTGGGAGCTGGCTTTTCATTTTCTTCAACTTCTTTTTTCTCTTCGGCCTCAAAAACTTCGGTTGGAGCGCTCGAAATGCTCTGTGGGAGGGTGCTGGCGTTGGGCGCCACAAGCTTGCTCTTCCAGCAAGGCCAGCACAACTTCCAGAAGACGAAAAGAGAGACAACCAACAAGGCTAGGCCACAGAAGCTTACGACAACTGCCAACAGGCTGACTGAAACGTCTGGAAAAAAAATCATAACCGAAAGAAATGTCAGTAGACATCATAAATAAGAAGCACAAATGGTGATATGAATGGAAATGTATCAGCTGGATTCAGGGAACACATGCGCATCATACCCGAGCATACCACAAGGCATTCAAGATTTTGCAAGTGAAGGTGGCTACCTTGCCTCCTGCCACAAAGCCAGAAAGTTAAACTCTGAAGCTGTGTATAATAGAAACGATTGCTTCCTCTTCTACTTAACGATCTCCTTCCCCTGTCTGTGCAGAGAACATCATTAAGTACTGAGTCCTTCTTTCTGGACTGTAAGTGAGAATAACACCATGCCAGGAAAATATAATAAGGCTTTCAAACTCAGTAAATGTTTCCTAATAACTTTGTATATATGCCACTTTAAGCTAGTACACATATAATTCTAAGTCCTGAGTTAATAAATGAATTGGGCTACCATCTGAATGTCTGGGCCCTCCTAAAACTCTTGTGTTTAAATCCTAAATCCCAAGACAATGTCATCAGGATGTGATGGTTAACTTCAGTTATCTTGCCTGAATTTGGAACCACCTCAGAGATTATAAGGCACACCCCTGGGTATGTTTATGGGCATTTCCAGACAGGGTTAAGTGGCAGTGGGGATAAACTACCTAGAATGTGAATGAATGACATCATCCCATTGTCTAAAGACATAAATGAACAAACAGGAAAGAAAGAGAAAGTCAGGTGAGATTTGACATTCTTCTTCTCTGTCTCTTGTGCATCGTGATGAGCTGAAACACAAAGTAAAGCATTGATTTCCTCAAGTTGTTCTCTCAGATATTACACACACGACAATGCAAAGTGCTAACACATAGAAGATACAGCTTCCGGGGAGGGGACTAGGTCATGAAGGGAGAGCCTTCGTGAACAGGATTATAAGTGTTCTTTAACATAGGTCCAAGGGAGCTCTTTTGTCCTTCTACCACAGGAGATTACAGATAGTAGTCGCCACCTGTGAATCAAGATTAAGGCTCAACTACAACGTGTTTCCTCCAAAATGCATGGACTAGAACTCTAGTTCTTCAATGCCAGGTGCTGGGAGACAGGACCCCGTGGGAGGTGTGCAGGTGACAAGGATGGAATTTACCAGAGTTTTACCTCTTTGGGGACTAGACTAGCAGGTTTGATAGTGGATCATTAAAATCTCGAGGCTGTTCCTTGCTTTGCGACTTTAAATGTCTATTATGAGCCAAAGTGGTAAGAGGCCCTCAGTAGGTGGAGGTAGAGTTACCAGTCTTCAGAATGGTGAGCCAAAGTGAATCTCTTCCCTCCACAAATTATCCACTCTTAGGTGTTCTCCAGTGGTAAAAGAAAACAAAGACAGGCTCTCATGAGCTACTGACTCTGCCAGTAACTTAATCTTGAACTTCCCAGCCTGCAGACTCTGAGAAGCAAATTCCTGTTCTTTATATGCTGCTCAATTAATACTATTTTGCAATAGCAATCTGAATAGGCTAAAATATTATACTCAGGAATTAAAACATATTCCCATTAAAATAATTATAGTATGAATATATGTTTATTATGTAAAATGGTAGAAAGAAACAGGTTATAGGTTGAGGCTGAATAAACAGATAAATGAAAAACAGCAACGAAGTTCCCTTTAGAAGAATTCTAAGCAATTTTTGTATATATATGTCAACATATACAGGAGAAAGCATAACTCCTCACTTCTTTGGTGTGGACTGCACACCTTCATGGTGACATTCCCTCCAAGAATACTATTGGCAACGAAAGTGATGGAAGTCCACAGTAATGACATGTGGCCACAGCATGCAATCTTTTTTTTTTTTTTAAATAATTTATTTTTATTTTATGTGTGTTGGTGTTTTGTCCACATGTATGTCTGTGTGACAGCGTCAGATCCCCTGGAACTGGAGTTACAGACAGTCGTGAGCTGCCATGTGGGTGCTGGGAATTGAACCCAGGTCCTCCGGAAGAACAGACATTGCTCTTAACCGCTGAGCCATCTCTCCACCCACAGCATGCAATCTTGACATGGAATAATGTAAGCAGTCCTTTACATCTGTAGTCATCATGCCTCATACCAAGTCTAATCATGATAAAAAACACTAGGCAAATTCCAAAAAAACAGACATTCTAAAAACACCCAGCCAATACTCCTATAGATTATCAAGTCATCAACAAAAGTTCTGTGAAATGTCTCAGTCAAGAAGCCTAAGCAGGCTTAACCACCAAATGTAAATCATCTTGGATAGGGTCCTAGAATAGAAAAAGGCCATTAGCCAAAGGTGAAGGAAAGTTCAAAGAAAAAGGTGTGGGCTTTAGTTAATCTCCCAATACCAACATATGAATAATAACAAATGTGTCATTTCAATGTAAGGCATAAGTATTAGGAGAAACTGGATATGGATATGATAGGAGTCTCTACTATGTTGTTTTTCTATAGGTCTCAAACTGTTAGAAAACATGAAGTCTAAACAAATACAAATTAACCTTCCCATTCCCCATTTCTATCTTTCTTAAGTGACCCAAATTAGCCATATGGCATTATAGCATTATTAAAATTTTGAATGTCAAATAGATTCTCAATAAAGGACAATTTCTCTAGATTTGATTAACCTTATACTTTTCTACTACCAAATTTATTTGCCCTCAATATCAAATATAAATCCAATTTCCTTTGTTTGTTTTAAGTAAAATTGTTAGGAATATATCACAAACTGATCGTGTCCGTCTCTTATCCTTTTCTAAATTTATCTCTTGATGTAATCACAGTCAATATTTCAAAATATGACTATATTTGAGGAAAAACAACTTTTAGCAATTATGGTAAAATCAAGAAATGTGAACCAGTCTTACTTCATTGACACATTTAAAGAGGAGAAGAGTTGAGGACACAAATGCATACAGATAGAAGATCACAAAAAGACATAGGGACAGTCATTGCTGACTGTCTTAGGGTTTCTATTGCTGCAACAAAACACCATGACTAAAAATCAAGCTGGGCAGGACAAGGTTTATTCAGCTATTCTGTATCACTGTTCATCATCAAAGGAAGTCAGGCTAGGAACTCAAGCAAGGAGAAACCTGGAGGCAGGCGCTGATACAGAGGCCATGGAGAGGTGTGGCTTACTAGTTTGCTCATCATGGCTTGCTCGGCCTGCTTTCTTATAGAAGTGAGGACTACCTGCCCAGGGGTGTTCCACCCACCCAAAATGGGCTGGGTCCCCCATCAATCACTAGTTAAGGAAATGCTCTACAGGCTGACCCACAGCCCAATCTTATAGAGGTATTTTCTCGGTTGAGGTTCCCTCCTCTCAGATGACTATAGTTTGTGTCAAGTTGACATAAATCTAGCCAGCACACCGGACAAGGTCAGTAGTCTCAGAAGAACTCAATCCTGCAGTACCTTGACTCAACTCTAGCTTCCTGGATGGGGAAGTAAGTTCCTATTTATGACGTTCATTCTGGAGTACATTTTTATGGCAGTCCCAGTACACCAATGCTGAGTAATTCCAAATTCCTTTAAACACTGTTGTGGATACAGTATGCCACATTCTTTGGAATTAACCACTGATACTAACTGGATACATGTGTCTAAGCTTAGCACTTACATACAAAAATAAATCTTATAAAATCTTAAATATTTACAATTATATAATATTTTAATATAAATTGTTTACTGCATAATTCTTCCTTTAATTTTCTTTTTCCCCAGAATTGGGTTATAATTTCATGTTGATGTAATATTTTATAATAATTCATTAAGGTCTATAGCTTAAGTCCAATTTGGGAGTGTAACACAGCTACATTAAGCATCTTTGTATCTTTCTCCTTGTATGAATATTTGTGACTGATTTTCTAAAGCAAAGGTCTCAAAATAGAATTGCTTGGTCATAGATTATATACATTTTTAGTTTTACTAGATATTTTCGTAGTTCCAAAATGAGTTCCACACTTGTAAAGGAGATACCATATGGGTTTACAAAAGCTTCTACAATTTTAGAAAAATATTGTCTCTTAATTTTTCACTAATCTTCCAAAGCTTTGTTTTTTCCTGACTGAAATGGGAAGCCATTTTGAAATGAATAATTTTCCAATTTTTTTCTACTACCTAATTATGAAAATAGAATGTCTCTAACATGCTGTGATAGGCATTAATATTTCTCTTAAATTTCTTTATGCTTATTAGAGCAACTACTGAATGCTTCCTATTTGTAGCCTATTGATAAGGAAGGCTTTATTTAACATTTTAGTTTTTTTTTTTTTACTATTGTATTACATATTATCACCATAACTTGAGGAAAAGAGAAAAACCTGTGAGGATAATGTGCTTTCTGTCTATTAACTATATTTTACAAGATGAATAAAGATAATGACATGTCTGCTATGCTTCTAAAATATTTCCTAAAGTTTTTCTTTTGGAAGCATTATCACAAAAGCAGCAGGGCTGCAAAGTGGGGCTACATAAGAGGTGCTGTAGTCATGAGGACCCTGGTTCAGTGACGGGCTGACGTCATTCCAAGAGTGGGTTAGTAACTGAAGGGTAATTGCTAGGCTCGCGAATTCCGGCCCAGCACAAAGGCCCTTGATATCAGACTTCTTAGCTTTAGAACTATGAAGAAAGTCTTTATTTACCAACTGTGTAACCTGTGTTATTATGGGAGTAACATTGAAAACAGGTCCAACTCTGTGGTCTTAATGTATTTTCCGTACCATTAACCTTATATTATTCTGTATATTTAAAAGTTTTCAACAAGTTATTCTAACAAAGTTGGAGCCAAGAACCAAGATGTAGACCCGTAGGGTTATGTGGGATGGACATAGTTTTCAGTGGTCATTGGAAATATCTCTCTTTTTCCTAATGGCTAGAGGTTTGAGTGAAAAATCCTATAATAGCACTGTCCCAAAGAGATGGCTTTGGCATCCAAAGTATTCATTTTAGTTCAGAGCCCTGTGTAAACCTGAGTATATTTTCTATTTTTCTTTCTAAAATATCACATCATTTTGGAAGCCATCAAATATTTCTGCAAACCACCAGAACATTTCTGATAATGATAGGCTACGCTATCAGCACAAACGGGATAGCAGAAAGCAACAAGTCTTGTTCTTGCAGCTGAGATGTTTAGGTACTCTGCCTCTCTCAGTCTGTGTCCCTCCAGATAGATCCAAACTTCTTAGGACTTCTGTCAGCACCTGTGTGATTCTGCCTCTGGCTATGGTCCACTTTGCTTTTCAAGAAAGACATGATGGTCCTGAAAGCTGGTGTGATAATAGTCTTAGGACAGGAAAAGTAAAAAGTTCAACTCACAGTGATTTAAAATTTGAATGCATAAGTGTATTAATATTGAAAAAAAAGTAAAAAGTTCTTATTTAGAACTATTGTTTTTTTTCCAGTCAATTGTCAATCAATTTAGGATAGCCTATGGGAATTCAAGAGAGTGAAAAAAATAGAATCTATAAAGAAAGGATGGAGAAAACTATATAGAAAAGTACAGAATGGTTGTGCATACACCTGCTTGCTTCAGAAACCTGGAGGCCATGATTGCGTTGGTACAAGAGTCAGCTGGAGCTGTCCATGTCTCTGGCTTTTGCTTGTTTGCTCTTTTGGCTCCCTAGAAGAATGTGATAAACCCCAAGGGCATAAGTGCTTATATTTATGAAATGACACAGCCTAAGGGTGGGTCTGTCCTCAGTAAGGGGATTCATGCGAGGAGATAGGCTAATGGGTAGAGGTTTCCAAGTGAGAAGCCTGACTATGTGGTTGGAGAATTGGAATATTTGAATTTGTAGTCTGTGGCAGTGTTGTTCACCCCAGTGGTGTGAGTTTGGGCAAGATCGTTAAAGAAGAGAGGTAAGGAGGAGATGGGGAGACCGCTAAGCAAAGATGCCCAGCGTCTGTGCCCAGGTGACAGTCTGAGCACCTTGCCTTTGAATCAAGTTACCCACCACAATGGGCAAGCTTGAGGGGTAGGCTCTCCGGAGCTGAAATTTTCCAAGTCTCCAGACAATTTAAAAGATTTCATTATACAACTGTCATTGCATTATATCTTGATAGGATTGGCGGTAAATAACGTTTACAGGAATTAGGTTAGGCTGCCAGACAATTGGAGTAGAACTATTCAAACTGTGGTTTGAGTACATACATTTGCATAAGTATTGTCCTATCGCTATGCACATAGGCATGTCTGCGTGACTGTACACATTCTCTTCCTCTTTATCGTGTTTTAATACAGCAAAATAAGGCATCAGAGTTCTGAAAAGAGATGAAAGACCATCTAAGAAGGCATGGGTCTTCAGAAACTTCCAGATGAATGGAATCTTAGATGAAGACCAAGTGATTCAGTCTTCACATTTCAAAGTTCGGGATTCACTATGACTTGTGAATATGTCAGATCTGACTACCTTCAACCTACACAGCTGGTGTCAGTCACTTAGAAAAGCATACAATGAATGTCATGCCCTCAACTCAACAGCCTCTGCTTGGTTTATACTATTTCTACATGTGCCTTTCTGGATTATTTTAGTTTTTTAACGTTTTGGTGAGAACGTCATTTATGAGCAATGAATGCATCTACATCATCCCTGTCCCTCCCTCCCTTCCCATCTCCTACTATGTCTCTTCTCCCTCTCAAATTCATGACTTCTTATTTTAGCTTTTAATTTTAAAAATTATACTCAGTTTAGTTTTTCCAAATGTTTAAAAATGTGATTTTTAAAATTAATGAGCAACTCACAGACTCTAGATCACAGACCACACCTTTGTTTATTGCACCATACCAGAGAGTGATGGAGAAGAGAATAAAACTCAAATCAATGTGTTTTATTAAATGAAAAGACATTTGGGGATTACTGATGAAGTTAATTTATTTATAATATTCATTTGGTGTTCTCGTTGTAATAGTTAAGCCATAGTTCTGGTTTCTGTAACAAAGGACCAAGTTAATAGTGGCTTACACAGGAAGATTTTTCTCTCATTAAGGGAGAGAGACTGCAAACTTAAGCAGCCAAGGGCGGATTCAGCAATGTTAAGGAGTTTTTTGTTCCACTGGTCAGTTTTTCTTTCCCAGTTTTACACGAAAAGCTACCATGCCCACATCCCAGGTGTCTGAATGAAAATATCCAGGGGAAAGGAGGGTGAGGGGAGACCTCATCATGGTGTTGAAGAATACAGCCTTGATATTTGGAACATCATACTGTTGCTTACATTCTGATCTTCCCATCTTCACAATTTAGTCAGACGTTCTCATCACAACCTCAACTAAGCACAAGGAGTTCTATAACTATGAGGGAAAAGGGGATCTGACCACTGGCAAGCAATTACTGTTCTTCATTTCTACATTAGACATGTAATACAATCAGCATGCCCTTGCACAGTGCCTCTGAGGAGTTCCATTTTAATTTCATTTCCCCTTGCCCTTCCTCTGAGTTACAGTAAATGAAAAAAAGTTTGTATTAATATCATATATCATATTCATGATGATAAAATGTGTATTTTAAAATATCTCCCATTGCTGAGGTCACAATATATCAGTGATTCTCAACCTATGGGTCACAACCCCTTGGGGAGGTCACATATCAAATATCCTGCATATCAGATATTTTCATTATGATTCATAACAGTAGCAAATTTATGAGGTGGCAATAAAATAATTTTATGTTTGTGGGTCACCACAATGTAAAGAACTGTATTAAAGGGTCCCAGCACTAGAAAGGTTGAGAAACACTGCAATATTTATTACTAGCTATGGTTTTTTTAAAGTTTCTAATAGTCAGGAAGCTACTGTGGTGTAATCATGACTGCCCCAAAGCAAAAGTGTCTACATACAAATCCATGTAAGAATTTTAATGTGGAAAAAATGTACTTCAGGTAATATAGTACATAATCCTTATACACTAAGTTCTTAGTGTAAATTGGTAATAAATGTGATGAATAACATCTATTTGGCAATATTACTAACACTCAACATTTTGTACAGAAAGCTATATAGAACAATAACTAATGGATTTTTATGTTAATTTGAATTCTTTTTAGAAAGAAATGAAGCTCCAATTCTCTCCGTGACACAGTCTGAAAATGGCTAAAGAACAATTACAATATTGATTCTGAATTAAAAACCTACTCATAAGTGAAGGGTTTCCATACCCCGAAATTTGGTTTCTCTGCCAATGCAATAAATCAGAACAGGCCGAAATAATAAAACCAGGTTTAATCTGAGCAAAGCAACTCCTGGAGAAAGGAAGCAGGAGAAGTCACCTGGCAGATCTGGAGACCACGTCTTAAATACCTTGCAGGCATAGTCCTGTGCATCTCTTGGAGAGGATCCGACCCTTAGCAGGCTTTCTGAGGGGTGGGGTCTGGATAGGAGGAGTGGGGCTGGAGCAGAGATTCCCAACAATAAGAATTGGACTCAGTTTTAGCTTTGAAGCCTGAAGCTTAGTGGTAAGAGTCTACACAGGACCCTGGGTTCGATTCCCACACTGTAAAGGAAAATATAAAGAAGTTAAGTTTTAAAATTACTTCAATCTACTTATTTCTTTTGGATTTTTTCTTCTTAACATGTCTAGGAAAGTGATATGTGATTTAAAAAAAATCTGAGTTTAAAGGACACCTTTCTACATGTATGATATTAAAATTTCATGTGATAAGAAAACACTGAGTTACCACACCTAAGGCTCAGGAAACAATTCAGAAGATGGAGCAGAAGAGCCAGAACATTAGGGAGTTTGCTGTGAGACTGTGTCTCCTCAGAATGTCAGAAGTTACAGCCATAGAATCTTACCAACATGACTTCTTAAACACGAGCTAAGCAAGGTCAACACAATGGACATGTCAAAGCGGATAGGGAAAAGCCCAGGAGGCCTCATCCCTATAAAAACCAACCAACCAACCAACCAACCAACCAACCAACCAAACAAACAAACAAACAAACACACGAAAAACTACAGTCAACTGAAGAATGCCAGGAGTGGGAGAAACAGCCTTCTCCAGGGAATAGCATACCAATTAATTATCTAATACCAAATGGTTAGCCTAAAAACACACATACGAGTAACATATAGACTGAACAGGTTCTGTTTAGGAATATACATGTGTATATATACCTATACATATGTGCATGTAATAAAAAATGAAAAAAGAGGCCATGAATTTTAAAGAACACAAAGAGAGTGTTTAAAGCAGTGGTTCTCAACCTGTGGGTCGCGACCCCATTGAAGCTAAATGACCTTTTCACAGGGGTCGCCTAAGACCGTCAGAAAACAGAGATGTACTTTATAATTCATAACAGTAGCAAAATTACAGTTATGGAGTAGCAATAGAAATAATTTCATGATTGGGGGTCATCACAACATGAGGTACTGTATTCAAGGGTCGCAGCCTTAGGAAGGTTGAGAAGCACTCACTGGTTTAGAGGGAAGAGAGGGAAGGGTGAAATGATGCAAGTATATTATGAGCTCAAAAAGATAAAGATATAACTTTTTAAATAAATTAAATATAAAAGAAAGCATTGAATCTTACTTTATTGACAACATTCTCTTAGTTTTTTGGTGCCATATAAAGCATTTCACACAGTAAGAACTCACTACACACCTGAGTGAAAGCACAAGGCTAAAACTGTTTTTCGGATGTATTAACAACTCCCACTGCAAGAGACTAGAAATGACAATAAAATTGGAATATTTAGCCTATTGCTCCTATAATTCTGAGTTCTGAAACAGGACTAAGGGAAGACCAAGGAGGGGATGATGGTTAAACACTGGCAGTCATGTTTCTTATTCAACAATAACATAATTTATAAATGGTTCCGTTCTCCCTTCTATCCCGGGTGACTCTCTCCTTCTGACTACAGCACCATCATAGCACAGCTGAGCAGAGGAGAAGAAGGAGGGCTTAGAAAGGGTGGGAATTAACTACCCCACAGAACTGAGAGGAAAGGGTTCTCCAGATGCTCCATTCTCTACATAAAATGGGGTAGTACTGCCAGACCAGCACGCATCCTCCAGGGCACGTTGAATCACCCTTAGATTTCCTGCAGTACCTAACGTCATGTGAATGCTGTCTACGTAGATAGCCGCTGCGTAGTTCAAAGAGTAATGGCCAGGAAAGGAACCTGCACAGCCTAGGTGCAGTTGTGTTTCTGAGTGTTATTGATTCGCTGGTGCAGAGTCCATGGACTTATGGGGCTGACTTTGTACTAAGCACCCAAGTAATAGAATGTGTGCAAGCAGTTTTTCATGATCAACTATTGGACCCATATTCCTCTCAGTTCTCACAGCTCAGGGGGTCCTTACGATATATTCTATAAAGCAAAGGAAATCTATTGGTAGTAATAAAAAAAAAAAACTATACCTTCATACAGGGGTTAAATTTCTAAACTTGGTCAGAACAATTGGCACTGTACAATGAGAAATGAGAAAGTATAATTTACTGACCTTTATTAAAATACTCGTTATCAGGAAATCCAGTCTCTTCGGTGCATGAACTAATTATGTTTCAGAATCTTTGAGAAGAGGAATTTAGCTCCTTTGCATTGTCACAGAGTTTTCATTGTTTCACAAGAATAAATTTTAGTAATAATATAGATCGTTAGTTCCTAAATTTGGCAGGAAAATATACTAATCAGGATTTTTACTGATTTTTTTTAAAAAAATTACAAATTAGAAAAATAATTAATTTTGTTCTGACACCTTTCTCCATTATATATTTATCTATGAGCACTTAAAAAGAGCCACATGTGAAATTGTATGAGTTCAAAATTACATACATTGAACAATGCTTTATCTTGGGTTGGGAAGATTGCTCAGCAGAGGATCCAGCTTTGGTTTCTAGCACCCACATGGCAGCTGACCACCATTTATAATGCCAGTTCCAGAGGATCTGACATTCTGGCCTTTGTGGGTGCTGCCCACACATGGTTCACAGACTTATATGCAGGAAAAACATCCATATACACACAATAAAATTAATAATAATGTTTCACGTGGTCTCATTGTTAATATGAATCAATTCTATTTAGACCAGAATATGGGCAAACAAATAGTTGCATATACTTAGGCGCACATGAATGCATATGTTCAAGTATGACAAATGAATAACCCATGTTCTATTTGGGTAGTAGGAAATCTAACATAAAAAAAGATTCTGCCTTTGAGTTAATTGTAAGTGGGAAAATTTTGTTAGTATCTTCTCATAGTTATAGCGAACAGTACATAAATAGTTAAAATTCCACGTTTACCAGTATTTGCTGTAACAACTAGGATTTAAGAAGGCTGGAATTTAGCTGGGCGGTGGTGACGCGCGCCTTTAATCCCATCACTCGGGAGACAGAGGCAGGCGGATCTCCATGAATTTGAGGCCAGCCTGGGCTACAGAGTGAGTTCCAGGAAAGGCACAAAGCTACACAGAGAAACTCTGTCTTTAAAAACCAAAAAAAAAAAAAAAAAAAAAAAAGGCTGGAATTTAAGGCCGAGGCTCTTAAATACATTTATCAGTAACTAGTGATTTGTTATTGAAGTGTACACTCTTTTTTTTTTTTTTTGCTTCTGTTTTCATATCTACAAAACAATGACTCCTGGTTAATGATGTAATAACTAACAAAAGTTTTAATGGTGGATTTTTATTGCATCAAGTACTTTCTACTTAAGCAAAGCCGCATGCTTTCCTTTGCTACCGCAATCATTAAGGAAGCCATTTTGTTCATTCAACAAATTATCAGTCAAGTCTCCAGTATGCGCCCCGGATGTTTCCTGCACTGGGGATGTTACAGTAAACAAACCTCTGTCTTCAAAGACATAATATTCTAGTGATTTAAAGTGCACATTAATCTTATCAATGTAAATCTAAAGAGTCTTATTGTGCTTTCAAAATACAGACAAATGCCACCAAGTGGCTCCAATTCATGACTTTTTTTATTTTATAATGGTACAGGAGATAAGGTAGAGACCCTATTTTGAATTTGGAATGCTGGCCTTTTCTGAATTTAGCAATATTGGTTTAACCTTCTTGAGATGCTTGGCTGTAGGCTGAAGTAATGATTTGTGCTTATTTAGTATAGGTTAAGATAAAATGATCACAGTTTCTGCTCAGTAGGCTGCATTTACTAAGTGCACTTTAGACTTTTATTATCAGCTTCTAATTGGGACACAACCTCGTTATAACTCAAAGGGTAGCTCTTTTATACAGATATTCCTACTTAGCTAGAATTTCAATAAACTCAGTACACTTAGTTTATGATACTTTACTCACTCAGCAAATATTTATTGAGTCTTTAGAATGTACCCAGATTTTTCTAGGCATAGAATTATGGACTTAATGTGCACATTAATTGCATCAATGTCGATGAGAAAGAAAATTTTTGTTAAATATCTGCTCAATAATACATTTCTAGAGAGAGAACAGAACGAACTTGGAATAATTTGTCCATTTTTTTTAGAATCTATATTCCCATATTGAAATTGCACAAAACCAAATCTGAAACACTGATGGGTTAAATGCTCATTAAAATATTTATATTAAGGTTAGCCAACCACAGCTGTGATGTGAATGTGGCTGTGAACTTCAATGGTCTTGATTAGCTGTGGATTGGGAGCTCTGACTTTCAAGCAATACAAGTTTCTTAAACTCAATAAACGTCTAAGCAGCAATCAAAACTGTCCAGAAATGAGCCTAAAACCACTTTAAAATGATTATGCATATTATTATAGTATATTTTAGAAATAATACCCAAGACCAAGCTATTATTTTTTTTACATTTCCCATAAGCTTTCTTAATTATATCATGTTGTGCATTAAGTGAATTTGTAGGATAACATATCCATTTTGGGGAAGACAATCAATCGATCAGTGTTTTTTGTTGTTTTTAAACTTCTTCCACATCTAATTCTCTAAAACTTACACACGATGGACTTTGTAGTACTAGTAATGTTGATTCATATCGTGACTTTTACAAAGCATTTTAAAAGGGCAATTTAATTAGCATTAGCTGCTACCTAGGCTTGGTTGGCTGGACTGTGGGCCCTCAGGGGCCACATCTCTGTCTTAGTGATATACTCGAATTCTAACTCCCTTACTGTGGTAATGCCTTTTATCTGAGATTACATTATTCTCTCTCTTGCTATTACTACATGAAAGAATGAACAGGAATGCGATTTCCAATCTCAAGACTGTTACTGTAACATAAAATCAACACCATGAACTGGTCCCTTTCAAAGTGAACCGCTACTTTATCAATAAAAGTCATTGATGCTCGCCTACCTAAGATGTAGTCAACATCAACTATTGGAAGTGCTTTCGTGCAGGAACCTTAACAAAGGGAACACACTGTAAGAAAATCTACGAAACGACATGCATCTGAGTGCCTAACTGATGTAATTAAACATTTAGCAAATAATCATTGACTCTGCTTCAGTGATCCATTAATAGCGGAATGCCACTTTAAAATTAGAGCAGTTTGTTTTTAATTGTTTTGCAGTTTACAAAAGGAAAGAGCAGAGGAATCTTATCTTCATATGTCATATGCAATTTGGGGACTACTCCTCTCTACTGAGAGCTATTTTGTGTGTTCACATATTAGAATATCCCACTTTCATAGTTCATATTTTCCTTAAAGAGAGAAAAATATTCACACAATTGTTTTAGAGTCATTTTTCTTCATTTTCGTTTCCAAGTGAATGTCTTGCAGACTTAGGACTACAGTGATGCACTGTAGTGATTAGGAAAACCTCAGAACTCTTTCTCCAATTTATATACCGTGTTTTATCCTGAATTTACACAATTGCACATTGGGACAGTTTAGAACCAAGTCCTGTTTCAGTTTCCAATTGTCAAGCAATTTCTACATTGCTGGACAACGAGAGTTGGGACACCACTTCTTGGTGTGTGGTCACAAGGGCCAAGAAAGAATAAGAACTAGGAGATACAGCCTCAGCATCAAATGTCAGTGACCAAAACTCATGTCCTTGGAATTGAGTATTCTCGCTTCCTGCACTCTGAGCCTTGGCTCAATGGTGGCTTAAAGACATTGCAGAAGAGCTTGCTCACTTTCTTTACAGAGGTCTCTACAGTCTCAGCACTTAGGTTTTTATTATACCCTTAGCACATCACGCATATCACACATATACACACACACACACACACACACACACAAGCACATGTACACTGCTTAAACGGCCTCTTCCACTGTTCAGTTTCATTTAAGCATCTGACACCCACTAAACAACAGAAATGACATTGGGTTGTGTTTACACATTCAAAAAAAAAAAAAAAAAAAAAAGACTGCTTCCATCACACTGACAGCAGCAATAATGTATCATTCTGCTTCGTGAATCCCTCGTTCTGACAGGTCCAGACAGCTCCCGCCCCTTGCTTCTCTTGCCATCGGCAGAGCGTTTGAAAACCTCAGAGACAGTCCATGTAAACAACCCTAAGTGCCAGCTAAACGGAACCCATTCCCACCCCACAACACTTTCTCTTCCTTTGTTTAGCGATCAGGGTGAATGGTGGAGAAGGAACTGTGTTCTCCTTCTATCTTCGCGCCTCTCTTCTGAGCCTGACTTTGCGGTTGCATTTACCTGTTGCCCTGGTTATCCTCCCGCTCAAGCCAGAAATCCTTGCCCAGAGACCAAAATGACCGGAGAAAACAAAGTGAATGCGACAAGACCCTACTACATAAGGAAACAGGGCATCTCCTAATGACTCCAAGTGACCCTGGGGTCATTTGATCACATCTCCCGCCCCCCCCAACTCCGCTCCCCTCCCCCCTCGCCATTTGCTTCCACGGTTCTGGACGCCAGGAAGTAGTGTGGAAAAAGATTTAGCATCTCTTTTCCGTTTCCTTGACAAGTGGCCCGAGCGTCAGTTATCCATAATCCCTACCCTTCAATCACCGTTGCCAAGAAGCCCTAGAAAAATGACATATGCATTATGAAATGCCTTGGGAGCTTCGGAGAGCTCGACAGGTTGCATCTGAAAGTTACAGCTGAGGGATCCTTTCTGTCTTTAGGGCCGACCCAGCCCGACCTCTATGAACAGGTTCCTTAAGGCCAAGCGTAGATTCTCCCCTCAGGCTGGGTGGTCCAGCGGCGACCTGCAGGACAGGCCAGGGCACTGAGTCCCTGGGGCGCCAGAGCAGCAGGTGGGAGAGCGCGAGAGTCTCCTGGGAGCAGAGCCCCAGCAGGTGCTGGCGACAAACCAAGCGAGCAAGTCGCCGCGGCCGGGCGAGACGGGGGTGGGGGGGTGGGGGAGTGGGGGGTGGCAGCCAGGAAGGTTGCCCCGAAGATACCCCTTGTCCCGTGCAGCGCAGGTTGATCCCCTTACCTGTGCCACCTCCTCCCTGGCTGGCCCTGTCGGCGGGAAAGATGCCCGAGCACTTGTCCCACTCCACCTGGCCCGCGAAGCACAGCTCAGTGATGATGTGCAGTGCCTTTTGGCACAGGCTGCTCACGCCATCCTCCTTGCGGAAACTCATCTTGGCTTCTGTTTGCTGCTTCTTTGATTTCCCTTGGCCCGAGGCTGAGCCCTAGGAGTTGCGAGTTGGCCCCATGGCGGGCGGGCGAGGGCGCAGGAGGGCGGCGAGCGCCGACGGACGCTGCTGCCAGGTCTGCGCTTCTCCTCGGAGCGCTCGCTCGGAGACGCGCGGAGCCCAGCCGGCGGGGAGCGAGGGGCGGCGGCGCGCGGAGCGGCGCCTCCCGGCTGCTAGGCGGCTCGGCCAATAGCAGGCTCGCGCGGGGCAGCGGTGGCAGCGGCGACCCGGCCCTCCCGCGGGTCCCACACACCTACCTGAAGCCCTCTTCTCATCTCCCCCTTTCAATCCGACTTTCCCTGCTCTCTCCCAGACTATGCATCTCTTAAAAAGAAAAAAGAAAGAAAAATAATAAAAGAAAAAAGAAAAAAAAAAAAGCTCTTCCCCATTCTAGACTTGATGAAAATATTATTTTTTCCCTTTTAATAAAAGAGTAATCAAAGGACAGGTCCACGCACCACGCAGAGCAGAATGACACCTGTTTAAAATTTGTTTTCAAAGGACTTGGGACAATGATGATTTAGGGATAGGGAGCTTCCTAGGTGAGAGCACTTAATCAGCAGCAGTTTGGTCCCTCCAAAGCTGGTTTACCGGGCGCTGTGAACATGACATTTTTAATTCATTGCATTTAACCCTCTCAGGTAGATAACAGAACGAAGCATGCCACCCGTCAGGGTTTTATTTATTAAAATCATAACTGGTGACTGAGAAGCGCGGCTTGATCCCCCTTTCTCTTCTGCTACCGGCTTAAAGGGTGCAAAGACAAGACTTCCGCGTTAAAAGGAGGAGGGAAGGGGATCAGGTTAAGTGCAATCTACTACAGGCACACGCTTAACTGTAAAGTAATTGCTTCGAAGTCCTTTTCTCAGCCTGTTTAGAACAAAAGGCTTCAATTGGGGCATCATGAATTCCCCGGTCAGAATTTCTCTAATTCAAATGGGTGTAAGAGACAAACGAAGCTGAAGATACAAAATAAAATTAGGAAACAGTTGCCACAGTCTGTGATAAATGCAACTACCTAGTTTAAAAACCATTTTTCACACCGGCCAGTGAATCGGGTAGATCTTCACTCTTCCTCCCGTCTTCCAATTCTCCAGTCTTATCCCCAGCTGTGTAGCAAGACCACCCGCGGCTACCTCACCTCCCTCTGGGCCTCCTTCTGAGGGGATTAGGCAGAGCTTCTCCCACAGCCTTAGACCCTCACCCCACCCGTTTGTCTGAGCCTCCAAACTCCAGAGGCGCTCCCGGGACCCCTCTGGCTATACCAGCCTAGGAATCAGATAGACAGTCTTCACTTTCTTCCTATGCTCCAAACCTAATTACCCGGATTCATCCCCAGACCTGAAGCGGGCCACCTGCCAGGGCCTCACTTACCTCTCTGCCTCTTATCTCCAGGGGACTATTTAGAGCCTGCCAACAGACCCAGCTTCCCTCCCTCCAATGAACCTTCGCAGCCCCACTGCTCCTAGCCCATTCCCATTTCTTGGGTCAGGTCCCAATACCTGGAAACACTTTCTACCCCAGGAACCCCAGTGGCCATACCCGACAGGGTCTCACAACACACTCCCTACCAGGCACATCTTCTACTCTGTTCAATAGTGCCACTTCCTAGTGAGTAACCATTCAAATCTATGAGAGCATATGGGGCCATTCTCATTCAGACCACCCCAAGGGGGGCGGGTACTGGAATAGACTATCAAACAGGGAGGAGGAAGGAAGAGGGAGGAAAGAGAGGGAATACGGGGAGGGACACTTAAAACTAGGAGCTACTAGAGGGGTCACACAGAAACTTAATGCAGTAGAAGCTTCTAAAATACATACACATATGAAGGTCAGCTAACTGAAATGGCCAAACAATGGAGGAAACAGAGTGCCACCTGGACATCCCTTACCACCAAATGAAGTCTCCAGTTCCAGGAATAAGTTACAGCTAATAGAGTTGTTGTCCAAAAGGGTGACATGGAAACTTCCAAACAACCCAAGCTATTGCCGAGTTTATTTATTGGTGGCTCTCCACTAGCTGACAGTAGAGCCCCATTGATACGCACAATACATGGATACTACACAACTCATTGAACATGGAGAAGTGGAGCTATGGCCTACATAGTGCCTTCACCCCTATGAACTAGTGTTCATGGTATTGGAAGGTACTTTGCATGCTTCTGGAGAAAGATAAACTCCAAACCAGCTACAAACCCTTCCATCTACAACTGTGACCTGCCTGCAAGAGACACTGGGGTGGTAGTGGTACAAAAGTTGTGGGAATAACCAACCAATATCTGATTAGATGTATGTCTTACTCCAGGAGATGGAACTCCTCATACACAATGGTGCTTGGGTGGCCAAGAACCTAAGACTAGATAGACCAGGGCTCCTAATGACATTCTGCTATACTTATCTATCAGTGTCTCCTTGCTCAGCCACCACCAGAGAAGCTTCCTCCTGCAGTAGATGAGAATAAATACGATTCACAGCCAGACAATGGGCACAGAGTGAAAGACTTTGAAATATTTAGTCTTTAATGGGATGTTTCCATCAACTCCCTCCTCTCAGGGTGCAGAGAAACTTGCAGAAGAGGAGGCAAAAAGATTGTAAGAGCCAGAGTGGATGGAGGATACCAAGAAAACAGGGACCTCTAAACACAACAGGACCAACACATATATGAAGTCACAGAGAGGATGGTAGCACAGGTCTGGGGCGCATTGGGGGTCCTAGCGCTGAGAAGAGAAGTACACACACTCACCACCCCCTTCATTACCCAGAAGCTCTCTGTGATTGGTAACTGCTTGCAAAGGAAAATGTAGTTTCTCTAACAGAGTCTCACTGGGTATACAAACCACACTTAAGGCCGGGTCACATGCCCGGCAGTAGATGGTCAACACAAAATGAATTTTTTGGAGATTCTTTGACTCAGGGTTTTTTGTTTTAACCTTACAGTTCTTTGTGTATATATTATGGCCTATGGTTTTGTGTTTTGTGGGATTTATGTGTGCCTCTGCATCTATGTATATTTTTTATTGGCTCTTTTTTCTTCTGCTTGTCATAGCCCACTTCTTTATCTTTTACTTTACTTTATTATTAGTTTTTAGATGCCTGTTTGTTTTCTGACGAGAGAAAAAGAAAGGGCATAGATTTGTCTGGGAGAGGAGGTGGGGGAGGTAAAACCATAATCAGAATATATTATATGAATAAGAAATCCATTTCAATAAAAGGAGATAGAAGGAAATAAAACCATTTTCACGTGATTTATTCCCATATTGTAACCTGAGGGTTTGATTATCTATTATTAGGCAGGAGAGACATAATTTCTGAAAATGAAAATCCTGAACATGCTTGTTTGTCCATTCTGGCAAAATGTATAATTTTGTTTTAAACTATTAGTCAATCCATGGTTCGTGTCTGTTGGATGGACAATATGGTAAAGCTCACAGTAAGTACTAGGCACGGCTGTGCTGTGAGCAAGTATTCATTAGTTGAATCATTTTTACCTGATTCATAGGAAAATTGGGTGGTCTGAGACTATTTTTACCACAGACTAAGAGACACCCAAATCTGCAGGCTTCATGTGATTTTTTTTCTTTATTGCATAATGAGTGGTGGTTTCCAGATAAAAATAAAAATAATTTAATGGCTAATAGAGCCTTTCCTAATCGCCCTTGCCCTCCATTTATGTACAGTCTGGGCAGAACAGTGTGCAGTGCATTGTGCTTTTGAAAGCACTGGTGAGCAAAATGCTATGTGGAGGAACCAACAAATGAGTAATTCATCTTTTATACCACTTCCAGACTCCACTTGCTTGAGCAGAGTGATGCAAATCCCTCTAATAACCCTCTTCTGTTGGATCTCTGCTTCAGTATTAAGCAAACACATTCTGAAAGCAACTTGTTTACCATATCCTGAGCCCATTGCTACTCTCCTTGGTGTTTTTGTAACTTGGGTAAACTTCTCAGTGGTTCTCAACCTTCCTAATGCTGAGACTTAATGTAGTTCCTCGTGTTGTGGTAACCCCTCCCCAACCTTAAGATCTTTGCTAATTTGTAACTGTCATTTTGCTACTGTTATGAGTCCTAATGTAAATATCGGTGTTTTCCCTGGTCTCAGGCAAACTCCTGTGAAAGGGTCCTCCACCCTCAAGGGGTCTTGAAGCACAGATTGGGAACAGCTGATTCAAATGGCTATTCATTTGTTTGAAGCTATTTTTTTCCATCTAAAATGAATGCCCTAAGGTTCTGTCTTTTCTCTTAGTTGTTTGGCCCTTTCCACAAATCATTAACAAATGAGTCAAAACATCGTTACCTGTTGTGAGTGTACAGAGCAGTAGGAGTTTGGTGAAAGCACTACATTCAAGGTCCCCCCACTCCATCCCCACCCCTTGAAGGCAGAACAGTGTGCAGTGCATTGTGCTTTTGAAAGCACTGGTGAGCAAAATGCTATGTGGAGGAACAAACAAATGAGTAAGATGACAAGAATTTAGATTTGTAGTAGTCTTTATTACTATTATTTCTTGCCAATTATTCAGCCTAAAAAGCAAATGCAGCAGTACAGACATGACCTCATGTCCTGATCGACACACGTAGTGAAGGAAATCCTGAAGTAGCGAACTGTTTAGAGTGACAGCCATTGAGCACTGTTTGCTACAAGCACATTACTCAACACCATTAGTTTAAAAATGCTGCTTATGCCTAACATGGTGGCACTCATATCTGTGAATCGCAAGCCAGCCAGGTCTACAGAATGAGATCCTGTCAAACAACAGCAACAACAACAGCAGCAACAGCAACAACAACAACACAAACAACAACAACAACAGCAACAGCAACAGCAACAATAGCACACTACAAAACCATTCCTTTCAGTGACCTCTGTCACCACCTTTCAGTGGCTTTTGTACGATGTATAAGAGAAACTGGTTTGGAAATGAAGAGTCTAAGAGAAACCCTAGTGGTAATTTTGAACATTGAATACTGTGATTCCCCACCCCCTCTTTGCTCAAGCCTCTTCCATTTCCTTCTTTTCCCATTTTCAAGCCCTTTTCCAATCCTCAAGGAGAAAGAGTCATAAGATAAGGGATATGTAGAAATCATTGTCAAGACTAGATTTTCGGCTATTACTTGATCTCAGCACCCAGATGGACACTAAGAGGATGATTAGAAGAAACCTCAGCCTGAACGAAGATCAGAGTCAAGTGTTTAATTTTGTCTTAATATTTTCCTTTTCTATGTGCTACACCCAACTCAGAGTCATAACTTTCTTATTACTTTGTTTAAAATATCCTTTTGTTCTTTGAGGATGTCATACAGTGTGTTCTGACCATATTCACACCCTACTCCTCCCTGTAGCTCCTCCCAGATACACTCTTCCCTCACTACCCACTCTCAATTTCATGTTCTCTTTTGAACATTTTTAAGAAAATAACGCACCAAGTCCTATTTGTGCTGACCATATACTTCTGATGTTGAAGCCATACAATAGAGCTTGGATGATTTATCAAGGGCCTTTCCCTTAAAATGTCTCTTTCTCTCCCAGAAACTATTAACTGTCACTAGCTTCTCAGCTGAAGGAAAAGGATAACAAATCCTTGCTCCATTGTTAGAATGTTAACTAGCTGGATCTCTTGCAGGTCTTGTTCAGGCAACCACAGCTACTGTGAGTTCATGAGTATAGAGAGCAGTTTAGTCACATCTAGAAGACATGTTTTGATCAGTTGTCTCTGACCTCTAGTTCTTACCATCATTTTTGGTGTGTGTGTGTGTGTGTGTGTGTGTGTGTGAGAGAGAGAGAGAGAGAGAGAGAGAGAGAGAGAGAAAGAGAGAGAGAGAGAGAGAGAGAGAGAGAGAGAGAAGGAGAGGAAGAGGAAGATTTATTTATTTTGGGAGTAGTAGATGTCTCATTTGTGCCTAGAACTCCACTGTCACCCTTTTGCCCTTCCTTCCCTATTTGTGTCCCTTTTATTTCCTTCTCTTTTCTGATTTCTCTAGCCAGAACTCCAAGTTTTATATTGAATAGGAGTGGCCATAGTGGACACCTTTATCTTGTTCCTGATTTCAGTTGCTTCAAATTTTTCTCCATTTATCATTATAATGGTTGGTGGCTTTCAGTTTGCCAATAATTGCTTTATTATGTTTCTACATGTTTTTGATTATGAGAGGTTGTTTGATTTTGTCAAAGGCTGTTTTCTCCATCAATTGAGTGGATTTGTAGCTGGAGGGCTTCTCTCCAGCTCCCATCAAGTCCCGGCAGTCCTGCAGCCCACTTATAAAATAAACACACAGACTCTTATATTATTTAAACTGTTTGACCTAATGGCTCAGGCTTCTAGCTATCTAGTTCTTACTCTTAAATTAACCCATTTCTGTAAATCTATACCTTGCCACATGGCTCGTGGCTTACCAGTATCTTACATGTTGGTACTCATGGTGGCAGCTGGCAGTGCCTCCTGACTCAGCCTTCCTGTACCCAGAATTCTCTTCCCCGCTTGCCCCACCTATACTTCCTGCCTGGCTACCAGCCAATCAGGATTTTATTTATGCAGAGCAATATCCACAGCACTTCCCATTTCCTTTTTTTTTAAAAAAGGAAGGTTTTAACTTTCACATAGTAAAATTACATATAATAAAACAATTATCAAGCAAGAATTACAGTTACAATATGTAGTCTATTTATAATATCTAGTCTATTAGTATTTGGCAAAATTAAAGAAGATATCCTATCTATCCTATATTTGTGAGTCTAAGGTTTCATATCTAACTTATCTTTTATCATAACTAAGGAAAATTATAACTATCTAGTCTTTAACTACATCGAAGGCCTCAGAAGGATATAATATTACCTGAGAAATGGGAGAAGGATGCAAACAACTTTTGAGAGTCTTGCGAGAATGGACAGAAACAGCTGACAGCCTGGACAGTCACCTAATGTTTTTCTGTAAAGTTGGGGCATCTGTCTTCAGTCCACAGGCCTAGAGTCTCTTAGTCACTTTTCTCTGTGTCCTGTAGAATGTCTGGCAGTTTCCTCTGTGAAGCAGGAAACTAAAGGACCATTTCACCAAGCGAAGTTCCGTGGTCACCTTCCTATGGGTCCTGCGTGTCCAGTCGATCAAGCAGTCCAGGCAAGAACAGTTTCTTGCCCAAATGGCTATTTTTGCCAAGGTGAAGATAAACTCCATATGGAGTGTCTTCGATGCCCAACCTCCTTTCAAGTAAATCATTGCTGCCAGGAGCAGACATGTCTCACTGTCCAGAAAGTTTAAATTTTTTAAAATATTTTAAATGCCATATTCTGTAGGTCTTTGAAGTGTTTGAAGACTACCTATCTATCTGAAATATATCTATGTATACCTAGAAAACTTAACTAACATGCTACAAATTTGACTATCATAGAAGACTAATTATTAATCTGTATTTCTTAATTATCCATTACAATCTAAATGAGTTACATAAACATAATACCTCAAATGAGAATAGAAATATATATATATATATATATATATATATATATATATATAATAACAAAATTAAGTTTAAACTTGTATCAATAAACTAAAATCCATAGCAATGTAAAACATTTTAAACAAGTTGTTACTCTTTAAAAGTAGGTTCATTAATCTACTTTTTCATCCTATCAAAATTAAACTATCCCCTTTTCTTCTTTAGAAAGAGATTGCATTTATAATCAACCTGTTTTAAATAAAAATATTGGTTTTTCTCTGTCCCACACCAGGGGGCTCTTCTGATATGGGACACAAGAATCTCTTAACCTTTTCTTTTAGTAATGTGCTTGGGTTTAGAGAAGGAGTGAGCCAATTCCATCTCCAAAGACAGCTTGGTTTATTTCAGCATAGCTTCTCTTACTACTCCCTGCTGGAGGGGGGCGCTGTATCTTATGGGGACACAAAGAAAATTTTAGGATTATGGAGTAGTCCGTGGGGGTGTATCATCTGAGCCAGTTGCCTTGAAACCATTCTGGACGTTGGATCATCTGGGCCATGGTGTCATTGGAGACCTTTCAGCGGGTCTTGGCTGGTCAAACCTGATGTATCTTAATCTGGAACAAATCCATAGCCTCTGGCTTTCTGTGGAGACAAAAGCAGAGCCTCCTTTCCAAAGCAACATATCCTTAGATCCAAATTTTGAAGTCAAGGTATCTTTAAAATATACATATTGGTTTAATTCAACAGCTTTTACAACCAGATGTTTTTCTGCAGTTAATAATCCCAAAGACAACATAATCCAGATTCTCTGTGTAATATCCATCTTTACGTGGCTTATTTTTATATTACCTTTACTGACTCTTTAAATACTTTATTTTTAAAAACTATTTTTTATATAACTGTATATATTCCTTTTTCTCTCTCTTCCAAGCCTACGTACATTTTTACACACACTGTAAAGCATTTAAAATCTTGTTCCATCTGAATCTGCCTTATTGTGAATCTATTGTTTTCTCTATCAATTGAATGTCCATGTGATTTTGTCCTTGAGTGTGAAGAATTATGTTTAGTGATTGGAATGAAGCCAGCTAGATGAGGATGATTTTTTTTAATGTGTTCTTAAGAATGATAAAATGCAAGAATTTTATTTAGAATATTCCATCAGGGAGACTGGCCTATGATTTTTTTATTTTTTTGTTTCATCTTTTCCTGGTTTGTGTATTAGAATAATAATGGCACTGTTAAAAGAGCTTGGAAGTGTTCCTCTCTTTTCTGTACTATGGAATGATTTGAGGTGTTAGTTCTTTGAAGGTCTTGTAGAATTACACCCTGAATCAGTTGGGCCCTGGGTTATTGTTTTTTTATTTTTATTTTTTTTTAGTTAGAAAAGTTTTAATTAGTGCTTCTATCACATTGGCTGTTATAAACCTGTATAAATTACTGACTTAATGTCTTGTTTAATTTTGGTAGGTAATACGCATCTATAAATTCATACATTTCTTTTAGACTTTCCAATTAAGTGGAATATAAATTTTTTACTTTAGTTTCTTAAAATTTATTACTTTGTTTTTACATCCGGACCAAAATTTTTCCTTCCTCCTCTCCTCCTGCCCCCCCCTCCTCACATCCCCTCCTCTCCCTCTATTTCTCCCTAGAAAAGGGCAGGCCTCCCATGGACACCAGCCAGCCACTGTATATCAAGCTGCACTAAGACTAGGCCCCTCCTCTTCTATTAAGGCTGGTCGAGGCAATCTGGCAGGATGATAAGATCCCCAAAGCAGGCAACACAGTCAGACTCCCACTGTCAAGAGTCCCACAAGAAGACCGAGCTACACATCCATAACATATGTAGAGGGCCCAGGTCAGTCCCACATGAAGGGGTTAAATTCTTCTACTTTCACAACTGAATTTAAGTTCCAGTTATCTGAGAAGGACAAACCGGTGTCTTTTCCAACAAAGGGCTGTTTATCTACGAGGCCCTCACATTCAGGGTGGAGGGAGCGAACAAACACAGAGGGCCTAGGTCTCCCTCACAGTGTCTCAAGGACAAACCCAGCACCCACCTTCTGGGTCACGTCCAAGCTTGTGCAGATGTGTCCAAAAAATGATAAAGACTAAACCTCAGCCAATTAAAAATATACTAATGTAACTGCTGCTCACATAAACCAGTTATGTAGTTGACCCTGAAACTCCCCTTAGCTGTGTTTAAAAGGAGCCTGTGAGCTTCTCTCCGGGTCACCGTTTTGCCTTTATTTTGGATGTGTGGCCCCAGCATGCTGGTACCTTCACTTTCAAGATGATAAACACTCTTGTTGGTTGCATACATGGATGGTGGTCTTTTTGTGGGACTTCTCCAGGACTCTAACACCACACAGGCTCCTAGTTGTTGGTGCAATCTCTACGAGCCCCCAGGAACCTAGGTTGCTTGGTTCTGTGGGTTTTCTTGTGGTGCCTGTTTGGCCGGGACGTCCAGATCACTCCTGGGAAAGCCCCCATTTTTTTCTCTCTCTCCAAACCCACCTTCTCAGAGAATCTTCAAGGGTGATCACCAAAAAGCCCAATTCCTCATTCTTGATGGCTCCTCCCCAGAAGTTGCCAGCAGCCCAAGACCCCACCTAAAAGTGTAACATAATTGGACACAAACCCAGCTTGTGGCAATGCATCATTACTCCCCGACCCCACACACAAGGTATTTAAGCACCCTGCCTTAGATAGGCCATGTGATTTCCTCTTCACCCACCTCTATCCCTGGGGATGGAAGATCACCCAGGAGTTGCTTTGCCCAAAGAAACCTGTTCTTTTACTTTTTCAATTCAGCTTGATCTGGCTTACTGTGTCAGCAGAGAAACCTATTATCAGGATACAGAAAACCTATTAGTACCCTTGACCCCATTTTAAAGACTATCCTTGTGAGCCTCTGAATTTCCCCAGTATCTGTCCTAACGTCCCCTTTTCCCTTTCTAGTTGTATTAACTTGAGCCTTTTCTCTCTTTATTCTGGTTAATTTGGCTAAGGGCTTGTCAGTTTTGTCTTTTCAAAGAAACAACTCTGTTTCATTGGTTCTATTTCCACCCCCCCTTTCTATCACTAATTTCTTCCCTGATTTTCTTCAGGATTTCTCTCCATCTACTGTTTTTGGGATTGGTTTGTTTTTTGCTTTACCAATGCAGTTAGATGTATCATCAGATTTTTTTTTTAGTCTTTTTTTTTCTATTTCTCTGATTTTTAAAAATGTAAACACTTAAATTTACAAGCTTCCATCTTAGATCTGTCTTCATTGTATCCTGTAGATTTGGATATCTTGTTTTCACTTAATTTTTATGAATTTTTAAATTTATTGATTTCTGCAATGACCCAAGTCGCCACTCAGTAGTGTGTTATTTAATCTCCATCAGTAGTTTCTCCTGCTATTGATTTATAGTTTTATTCCATTGTTTTAAAATAGAATACAGCATACAGTTTCAATTTTCCTATATTTGTTAGGACCTGCTTTGTGTCCTGATATTTGATATACTTTAGAGAAAGGTCTATATGATGCTGAAGAAAATATGTATGCTTTGGTATTTAGATGAAATGTTGTATAGATTTCTATTAAGTCCATTTGATTTATTGTGGGAGCCCGTTTTTGGGTTCCTCGTGGCTTTACCCAGCAGATCCGCATAGAGGATGATTAGGGCCATGGGCCTGAGTGCAGGTGTCTGAAATGGTCTGCACTTGGCTGTGCTGGGGAAGGAGGTCTTTTGCTCCACCCCCTTAGCATCTCTATAAAAACCCTGGGGCAGAGACAGTCGGGGCCCATTGGAATAGGTTCCAGGCCCTCTCGAGGCTATCCTTTATTTTCTATCTGTTTATCTCTGCAATTTAAGTCCTTCCATCTAATATTTCCTGCTGCTTATACTCAAGAAAACTCTAGGGAGCTGTGGGGTTGGTCGGTAAACACCCCACAATTCATGATGTTATTTAATTCCAGTGTTTCTTTATTCATTTTAAAGAGTTGTTTTGTCTGATGGTGAGAGTGGGGGAAGGAACTCACCCACTGTATTGTTTTGGTGTTAATCTGTGACTTTAAATATTGTATTGTTTGCTTTACAAATTTTGATGAGCTTATATTCGGTACATATATACTTAGAATTGTAATTTTCTCTTGATGTATTGAACTCTTGATCAACATGAAGTAAATCTGTTTATCTCATTGGAATAAAAAGTTTTGAAGTCTATCTTGTCAGGTATTAGAATAACAATACCTACTTGTTTCCTGGTTTATTTGCTTGGAAAAATTTTTTTTCCATCCTTTCACCCTAAGATAGTATTTATCTTTGGCAGTAAGATTTTCTTGTGTTTCTTGCAGGCATCAGAGCAAAGGGTTTTGTTTTCTGATCCAATCTGTTGGTCTGTGTCCTTTGATGGGTGAATTTAAGTCACTGATATTTAGAGTTGTTATTGGAAGATGTAAATTACTTCCTGTCATTTTCTTGATTTTTGTATTATTTGGAATTTTCTTAGTCTTCTTTTGATTAGAGAGTCACAGGACACTGCTTATTTTTTAACTCCTAGAGTCCTTTGAGTATATTTATCTTTCTCCTTAGACTGAAATATTCCTTCTAGCATCCTCTGTAGGGCTGGCTTGGCGGTCATGAATTCCTTTAGTCTATGTTTCTCTCACCATTATCTTAGTTAGTGTTCTATTGCTGTGAAGAGCTAGCATGGTCAAGGCAACTTTTATTTAAAAAAGATTTAATTGGGACTTGCTTACAGTTTTAGAGGGTTTGTCCATGATCATCATGGTGGGGAGCAGACAGGCATGACACTGGAGCAGTAGCTGAGAGCTTTATATCCTAATCTGTAAGAAGCAAGCAGGGAGGGTGGGGAACATGACTGACTAGGCTTGCCTAGGATTTTAAAACCTCAAAACCCACCCCCAGTGACACATCTCTGTTGTTTGCTTTTTCTCCTTTTGGGGGGGGGCCTGCCACCCAGCTCCCAAATAAATCACACACAGAGGCTTATTCTTAATAATGAATGCTCAGCTTAGCTTGTCTTATTTCTTGCCAGCTTTCCTTACTTTAAATCATCCCATCTATCTTTTGCCTCTGGGCTTTTCTCATTCTCTTACTTCTGTAAATCTTACTCTTACTCCATGGCTTGCTGTGTAGCTGGGTGGCTGGCCCCTGGAGTCCTTCTCCTTCTCTGGCTACTTCTTCCTTCCTCTCTCGTTCCTTGATCTTTCTTCCTCCAGATTTTTCCTTCTATTTATCCTTTCTCTGCCTGCCAGCCCTGCCTATCCTTTCTCCTGTTTCACTATTGGCTGTTTAGCTTTTAATAAAAAGGCACACTAACACAGCTTCACAGAGTTAAGCAAATGTAACATAAACAAAAGTAACACACCTCAAAATAATATTCAACAACCTATCTCCTCCAATAAGGCCACACTTCCTAATCCTTTCCAAACAGTTCCACTAACTGGGAACCAAACATTCAGACAGAGCCTATGGGGCTCATTCTTGTTCAAATCATCACAACCATCAGTTATTACAGAAAATTATGCTGGATCTATTAGACTGAGTTGGCAATTTGGATCTTTGGAAATTTAAAAGTCAATAGACCAAGTACATCTTGTTTTCATGGTTTGGACTGAAATGTCAGCAATTGTTTTTATGGGCCTTCTTTGTATGTGAGTTGACTCTTCTCTTTTGTATCTTTCAATGTCTTTTCTTTGTTCTATACATTCAGTGTTTTAACTGTAATTTGATGAATGAACTTTCATTTCTATTGTTGACTGGTTTGGTGTTCTTTGTGCCTCTTGCATCCTGATTGGTTTTTCTTTCCTTAGATTTGGGGAATTTTCTTCTATAATGTAATTAAAAACATTTTCTGTACCTTTTACATGAAATTCTTCTCCTTCCTATATGCCTATAATGTGTAGGTTTTTCCTTTCATGGAGTCCCAGCAATTTTTACATATTCAGTTTCTACATTAAAAAATTATCAGTGACCTTAATTAAATGTTTCTATTTCTCCATTTTAATCTTTAAATCCTTGATATTCTACCTTCCACATGATCCATTCTAATTGGTCAGGCTTTTCACTGAACTTTTTATTTGTCCTACTGTGTTTTTTATTTTCATTATTATTTTGATTTGGGTTTTTACTGTATTTCTCTCCCTTACTAAATTCTGCTTTTCTTTCTTTCTTTTTCTTCTACAGTATTTATCTCCCTTATCAAATTCTATTTTTCTTTCTCTCTTTCTCTCTTCCTTCCTTCCTTCCTTTCTTTCTTTCTTTTCTCCTCCTCCTCCTCCTCCTCCTTCTCCTCCTCTTCTTCTTCTTCTTCTTTTTCTTCTTCGAGTGTTCCCTATGTAGCTCTGGATGTCCTGGAACTCACTCTGTAGACCAGGCTGGCCTTGAACTCAGAGATCTGCCTGCCTCTGCCTCCTGAGTGCTGGGATTAAAGGCCTATGTCACCACCACCTGGCTAAATTCTACTTTCATGTCATCAATTGACATCCTTATTTTATTCCTGTGTCTGTTTATGTACTCTTTGAAAATATTTGAGTTCTTTTTTAGTTGGTTTTCCATATTTATAATCATTCTTTTAGAATTTTTCATCTGGAATTTTTTTTCTAAGTCATTCTCATTTGGGTCATTAGTACGAGTTTTAACTTTTGGAGGGAACACAATGTTTTGGTTTTTTTACATTCCATGTCTTTTTGCCCTGGAATCTGCTCATTTGGGATTAGATTGTTGGCTAAGATTTGTCATTGTTTTGGATCTCATGCAGTTTAGGCTTGTTTTGAATTCTATATTTAGTCAGAAATGACTTCAAACTCTTAATCCTCCTGCATTCACTTCTGAAGAACTGGGATTAAGAAACCCAAGTGATTTAGGTTTCTTGTTGGGTTTTGGCTATTTTATTGATTATTTCATTTCCAGAATTTTTATTTTATTATTTTCATAGCATAATTTCCTTGTTAAACTTTTCTTCCATATTTTACAATTTTCGTCAAGGTTATTGAACATTTGATTCACTTTGGCAATTTTCTTTTCTAGTTTCTGAATTTATTTCTTTATTTAATTTCACCTGATATTTAAGTCCTTTATCTGATCATTGAGCATATTAAAAATTAATACTCTGAAATTATTTTTCTGGCATTTTAGCTTTGATTGTCTTTCATTTCTGGTGTTGAGATGTTATAACCTTGTGGAAATATCATGGTGGGCTGTTGTATTATGTTTCTGTGAATATGTAACATGGTGGTTTGAATGAGAATGGCCACTATAGGTTCATATACTTGAATGTTTGGTTTTGAGTTGGTGGAACTGTTTAGAAAGTATTGGGAGGTATGGTCTTATTGGAGGATGATGTAATGGTGTTGGGTTTTGAGGTTTCAAAAGCCCCACTAGGACTCTTCTCTCTCTCTCTGCCTCCTGCCTATAGCATGTAGGATCTCATCTACTGCTACAGCACCATCCCTGCCTGCCTGCTGCCATGCTCCCCTACCATGATAATGTGGACTAACCCTTTGAAATTGTAAGCAAGCCCCAACTTAAATGCTTTTGGTTATAAGTTGCCTTAATCATGCATGGTGTCTCTTCACAACAATAGTAACCCTAAATAAAGCATTTTGTAAGTGACAATAAAAGCTTGTAAACTTTGGAAGGTAAAAGGATTCTTTTCTTAGCAAACAGAAATAGGATCTGCATCTGGACCTTTGTCTTAGTAGCTCTGACAAGCTCTCCTTCAGGCAGTTTTTGGCAAGTGTTTGCTTTTCCAAGAAAAGGGATAGGAGTTTTCACAAGCTGGCAAAACTCAGCTTACCTAAGTCAAATTTAAGCTCATTTAACTCCCACATAACCCTATAGTTCTAGGCATAGATTTCTATTAAGCTATCATAGTAGAGTAGTGATTTGATTTTGTTAGGTATATACAGAAGATAATGAAATATTTATTTATCTAACCTCCTTATTATATTCACACTGATAAAATATGTCTGATGAACTTTTAGGTTCCTTTTACCACTATTCCACACTGTTAAAAGTCTACTCCCACACATTACTTCCAGACTTACACTGGTATGAATTAGAAAACTCAAGAAGTTCTTTTGGGTAGCACCAAGTTCTTCCTCTCTAGTAGCATGTTGAGTCTTGAGTGTGGTTCTACGTCTAGAGGTGCAGATGCAGAGGTCATGAGGAGCTTCAGCACTGTCTTCCTGGATATCTCCTTCAGGCAAGGTCATTGCTGATTTCAATAGCAATGCAAGATTAATTTCCCCCAAAAAAGGTTGGAGAGGGCAATACTGCAGAGGGGGGAAATATGAATGCATCCATCACTAATGTTAGGGAGATTAGTTCCTCAGTCAAAATAAACCCATGGTAATCTGAGAGTTCAATATCCTGAGCCTCACCAGGGTCCTCCATCCCAAGTTACACTATTGAATCTTTCCCAATAAGTGCCCTCATTTTAATTGCCTAGACTCTTGAGTCTGAGACTCTAACTTGTGTTGTAAGCCATTTATTTTGATAAGGGCTTGAATTTGGAGTTTAGTTTCTCAGCCCTAAGGCTGCATGAGAGATTTTTCGCAGAACACACACCAAGGCTTTAGGTTATTTATGTGTACCCAGAACTGGGCAATTCTATCTCTGAGTTCAATGTTCTCTGTTCTTATTTGCTTGTGGTTGGTAGGACTAGGATTTATTAAGATGTATCCTGACATGGGTGCTGTGGCTTGCCCATAGTTCTGGTGAGAAATAAAGCCTTTTGATTCTTCCAGTTCTTGAGCCATAACACCAAGAAACTGAAATGGATGTTGTAGACTATTTCATCACCTGCCATTTTCACATAACCAATCACAAACCAAAAGAACTTGATTACGGACTTTATGCTTTTGACTTTGGCCACTGTGTTTTCATTGTATGACACCAGGAAAGGGAAGTTACCAGCTCTGTTCAGGCCTAGGCCCAGAATTTATGGGATTTGCTTCATCAGAGACCAGAAAAAATAAAGACATCATATTTCTTGGCCATCTTTTGGACCAATTTCTTGTTCTTATTGAGCTTCCTCAGTTCCATAACTATGAGAAATTATTTGTGAGAACAATTTGAGCATCTTTGAAAAGTCCTGTAATTCCTCTTCCTGGTGCATCAGAAGTTTTAATGAAAACTGCTGCTAATGAAAAGGGTCCTAAAATACAAGGGAGACAATTCTCATGTCTCCAAAAGAAGAATGCTATGGTTTCTAAAAATCTACACTAAAGCACTGTCACTAAATGTGGGAGTGGTAGCACACACCTCGCTCTCAGGAGGTAGAGGTTGGAGCATCTCTATGAGTTCAAGGCAACCCTGGTCTATAGAGTGAGATTCTGTCTCAAAACTGATAAAGAAATGGATGTAGGCTTTCTCCTCCAACTATCTTTCCCTCATTCATCACCTTATCCTAGCCCCCAACACTATCAGGCATTTCTTGGGAACTTACAGGCTACCCTATCCAGCTAAGCGGGTAGGTGAGATTCAGAGCTTAACTCTCTCTTCTTTCCACCAAAATCAATCCCCTAGTCTCATCCCTTGCTCTGTAGCAGATTACTTGTTGTGGCTTCTCATCACTCTCTGCCCACATTTGCAGGAGATTAAGCAGATCCTGGTAGAATCCTCCTTTCTTCCCTCCAGTAAACCCCTCATTTCCTATCCAGCCCATTTGCATTCCTAAATGTCAGCTCCTAATACCTGTAAATCCATTTTACCCAGAACTCCAACTGGCCTCACCTATTAGGATCCCAGAAGAATTTCCTACCAGGCAACACAGAGTCACAACACCCTCCTAAGAACCAGAGAGGGCAACAGAAACCAAGGAAGAAAACACCCACCCAATAAAGACAAAACCAAATATCAACACCAAGAATTACTATAATCATCCCAAATCAAGATGCCTAGAGGCTGGTGAAAAAAACACAAAAACAGCCAGGAAAATTTATTATCCAGCAATCCTACTAAAGAATTGAAACATAGCACAAGACAAGGTCCTTAAAATAGGATAGAGGTCTTTAAAGAAGAAATGAATGAATCCCTTAAAGTAATTATGAAACACAAACAAACAGGGATGGAAATTAATAAAACTATTTAAGAGCTAAAAATGGAAATAAAATCAATAGAGAAAACCTAACACTGGGAATTCTGGAAATGAAACATTTAGAAATTTGAATAGGAACTACAGAGGCAAGCTGCATCACCATAGTGCAAGAGATAGAAGAGAGAGTCTCAGACATTGAAGAATAATAGAATGGACACCTGGGTCAAAGAAAATGTTAAATCTAAAAAACTCCTGGCACAAAACTTTCAAGAACATGGGACTCTATGAAAAGATCAAATCTAAGAATAATAGAAATAGAGAAAGAAAAAGGAACTTAAGTCAAAGGCACAGAAAATATTTTCAACAGTAATCATAGGAGAAAATGCCTATCAAGGTACATGAAGCATACAAGACACCAATAAACTGTGCCAGGAAAGAAATTCTTCTTGGCACATAATAATCAAAACACTGAAAGTACTAAACAAAGAAAGGATATTAAAAGCTGCAAGGTAAAAAGACTATGTAATGTACAAAGGCAGACCTATTTGAATAACATCTGACTTCTCAATGGATACTCTAAAAGCCAGTAGGGCCTGTACAGATAGATGTATTACAGACTCTTAAAGACCACAGATGCCAGCCCAGATTACTATATCCAGAAAAACTTCCACAGCATAGATGGAGAAAATAAGATATTTCATGATAAAGCCAAATTTAAACAATGTCTACAAATCCAATCCTACAGAAGGTACTAGAAGGAAAACTCCGACCTAAAAAGGTTAACTATGATCATGAAAATATAGGAAATAATCTCATACTAGCAAAACCAAAAGAAGGGAAGTACACACACATAATCTCTCTCTCTCTCTCTCTCTCTCTCTCTCTCTCTCTCTCTCTCTCTCTCACTCTCACTCTAACACACACACTTACTAGCACACAGACACACTACCACCACCACCACCACCACCACCACCACCACCACCACCACCACCACCAAAGTAACAAGAATCAACAATCATTTGTCATTGTTATCTCTCAATGTCAATGGTCTCCACTCCCTAATTTAAAAAAAAGCTAACAGAATGACTGTGGAAACAGGATCCATCCTTCTGCCGCATCCAAGAAACATATTTCAATATCAAGGATAGACATTATTATCTACTCTGGGCATGCAGACTACCCTTAAGAGTAGTTTATGAATCAAAGAACACATAAAAAAGATCATCCACCATGACCAACTAGGCTTCATCCCAGAGATGAAGAGATAGATGGTTCCATATATGAGAGTCAGCAAATGTAATCCATCATGTAAAAAAACTGAAAGGAAGAAAAAAACATGATCATCTCATTAGATGCAGAAAAGGCCTTTGACAAAATTCAACACCTCTTTATAATAAAAGTATGACAGATTAGAGATACGAGGGACATCATACTCAACATAGTAAAGGCACTTTACAGCAAACCCATAACCAACATCAACTTAAATGGAGAAAAAACTCAAAGCAATTCTACTGAAAACAGGAAAAGACAAGGTTGTTCACTCTTTCCATACCTATTAAGTATAGCATATATAATACCTATTCAGTATTAGCTACAGCAATAGACAACAAAAGGAGATCAAAGGGATACAAATTGTAAAGGAAGAAGTCAAAGTATCTTTATTTACAGATGATATGATAGTATACATAAGTGACCCTAAAAATTCCACTGGGAAACTCCTACAACCAATAAACACTTTCAGCAAAGTAGGACACAAAATTAATTTACAAAAACCAGTAGCCCTCCTATTTACAAATGACAAATGTTCTAAGAAAGAAATCAGGGAAAGGAAACATTTCACAGTGGCCTCAAATAATATAAAATATCTAGGGGTATCTTTTACCAAGTGAGTGAAAGACTTGTATAATAAAAAATTTAAGTCAGTGGAGAAAGAAATTGAAGGAGTTCTCAGAAGATGGAAAGATTTCCCATGTTCATAGACTGGTAGTATTAACACAGTAAAAATGGCCATCTTACCAAAAGCAATCTACAGATTCAATGCAATCTCATTAAAATTCCAACACAAATCTTCAAAGATCTTGAAAGGATAATTTTCAGTTTTATATGGAAACACACACACACACACACACACACACACACACACACACACACACACACACGTGATAGTTCCCCCCCAAATTCTGATCAATAAAAACTGCTGGAGGTATTAACATTCATGATTTCAAGTTGTGCTATAAAGCTATAGTAATACAAGCAGCATGGTATTCGCACAGAAACAGACACATTATTCAGAGAATTGAGTTGAAAAACCAGACATAAATTCACACATATATGGACACCTGATTTTTGATTAAAAAAAAAAAGCCAGAAATACACACTGGCAAAAAGACAGCATCTTCAACAAATAGTGCTGGTCAAAGTAGATGACTTCACATAGAATAATTCATATAGACCCATACTTATCACCCTGAACAAAACTCAAGTCCAAGTGGATCAAAGACCTCAGCATAAAACAAGATACACTGAATCTAATAGAAGAGAAAGTGAGAAATAGCCTTGAATTCATTGGCACAGGAAAAGACTTTCTAAATGAACACCATTAGCACAGGCAATAAGATCAATAATTAATAAATGGGAGCTCATGAATCTGAGATGCTTCTGCATGGCAGCAAACACCATTATTTGGACTACAGCAGCCTACAGAATGGTTTTTTTTTTTTTGTCAACTGCACATCTGACATAGGGTTAATGTTCCAAAATATACAAAGAACTCAAAAAACTGGATATCAAGAAAACAAATAACACAATTAAGATGGATTATATATCTAAACAGAGAATTCTTGAAGAAGAAACACAAATGGCTGAGAAACACTTAAATGTTCACAGGTTTAACTCAGTAGGACACTAAAATAAAGTCATGAATATGGGGACAAAATTGTAAGGAAGAAAAGGGGTTGGCAAGGGTTGGGTAGACATGAGAGGGTAAGGGGAGAATAATCAGAATGTTTTATACACATGTATAAAATTGCTTAAGAAAAAAATTTATTGGTAGAAAAACAAACTCACACTATAAGAAAATCTTTGTTATGGTCAGTAGGAGAGGAATATATTAAATGAGAAAAAAGATGTCAAACCAATAACTGTCCTAGTACTGTTTCAGTTTCTGCGATAAAATATCCTAACAGGCCATTTAGGAGGGAAAACAGGTTATTTAAGGTAATAATTTCACGTTATAGTCCATTGTTATGAGTAAATCAAGGGAGGAAATTAAGGCATCAGATTCACGCTTCAAGGCAGAGAGGAAATAAAGGTAGGGATCCTTGCTTGCTTGTTTGTGCAGCAACTATTATACAGTGTAAGGCCAATCCCGAGAAATGGTGCACCCATATTCAGGGTGCATCTTTATCCCTCAATTAACAATCAAGACAATTGCTTACAGATATTCCTATAGGCAAACCCATCCAGATCATTCCCCATTGAGATTCTCTTCTAGCTGAGACTCTGTCAACATTTAAAACTAACCTGGAAAATAACCTATCTTTTTTTTTTGTTTTGTTTTGTTTTTTTTTGTTTTTTTGTTTTTTGAGACAGGGTTTCTCTGTGTAGCTTTGTGCCTTTCCTAGATCTCACTCTGTAGACCAGGCTGGCCTCAAACTCACAAAGATCCGCCTGGCTCTGCCTCCTGAGTGCTGGGATTAAAGGCGTGCACCACCACCACCCGGCGAAAATAACCTATCTTCATGCTCTAAGGAATTAGATAAAAATAATAAGCCAGAATTGAACAGAAATATTATAATGGTGATAAATAGAAAATAGAAAAACAGAGTCAAAAAAGAAAAAAATCAAGTTTTAGAAAATAGCAAGAAATTTGATAATGCTTATCTAGACATATTAAACAAAAGAAAGTGAACATAACTGAGATGGAAAAAGAATTATATTAATACTGATCTTACAGAAGTTAAGAGCCATAAAAATATACTGGTAGCAGTTTAGATGGTGTGAATGAGGTGAACAGATTCTTAGGAGTACTTAAGGAATTGAAACTGACTTAAGCAAAATAGACTCATTACAACTAAACTGATGAAATTTTACACCAGAAACCTTCCAAAGAGGATGCCCTGGAGCTAGAGCAATGGCTCAATAGCTAAGAATAATGGCTGCTGCTCCAGAGGATCTGGGTTTGATTATAGTCCCCTGCAACCTCAGTTCCTGGAAATCCGATGCCTTCTTCTGGCCTCCCCATGTACAAGTCACACATGTGGTGGAAGACATACATGCAGATAAAACTCCAATACATATACAATAAAACAACAACAACAAAATAAATCCAGGGTCTGATGCCTGCAGGTCATCCCTATCAAACATTTAAAGAATTAAAACTACTCCTCTTGAAACTTTCCCAAAGAGTATAAAGTGGAGGAATATGTCACGCTACATTTGTTTGGGTCAATATTATCTTATTAGTAGAGCTATGCTAAGACACCGCAATAAGACAAAATTAATTCTTTTTGAATAAATATGAGAATATAATCTATATAGTTCAAGCAAACCAAGTCTAATTAGTAGGGAAAGGATTGCACATTGTGACCTGGGGGATTTGTTTCAGCAATGACAGGGTATTTCAACTTGAAAAAAAAATCACTGTAATGAGACATATGCAAAGAACTCTCATAATCAGTGTGAACCATCTAGATCAGTCATTTAATGAAATTTGACATGTTTTCACAATAAAAATTCAGGGTAAACTAAGAGAATGTACTGTCTAGTTTTGTGTGCCAATTTGACACAAGCTAGAGTCATCAGAGAGGAAGGAGCCTCAGATGATGAAATGCCTCCATGAGATATTGCTGTTGGGCAAAGTTTCTCATTTAATGATCAGTGGGGAAGGGCCCAGCCCATGGTGGGTGGTGCCATCCCTGGGTTTTTGGTCCTGGATTCTGTAACAAGGTAGGCTGAGCAAGTCATGAGAAGCAAGCCAGTAAGTAGCACCCCTCCATGGCCTCTGCATCAGCTCCTACCTCTGGGATCCTGCCCTGTTTGAGTTTCTGTTCTGACTTCCTTCAGTGATGAACAGCAATGTGGAAGTGTAAGCAAAATAAACTCTTTCTTCCCCAACTTGCTTTTTGGTCATGATGTTTCATTGCAGCAATAGAAACCCTGACTAAGACAGCATAGTGGGGTATTGCTGTGACAGACATGACCATGTGTTTGGGAGGTTTCTGGAAGGATTTTGGAACTTTGGGCTAGAGAGTCACTGAGTGTTGAGACCTCAGTGGAATGTTCTGTGGGAACTTGGAAGATAAGAACGTTGAGAGAAGTGCAGAGGATTGAGGCATAGCTTACAAAGTTTCAGAGGGAAGTATAAAGACTATTGGGCCATTTGTTATTTTGAATTAAGGTTCCGTGGTTCTGGTTAGCTGGGGCTGAAGAATCAGCTGTGATTAACAAGATATCAGAACTGCTAAAGCAAAACTTTGCTTTGCTGGGATACTTGATGCTGGTCAGCTGGAGCTAAGAAATTAGTGGTGATTATGAAGAGATTTCACTGAGGTGAAATCTTCTGGGATTTGTTTCCTGAAAGCACAGAAAGTCTATTTTCCAGAGGTGGCCGAGGTTATACCTCATGCTGGCAGCCAGACTTGTTAATGTGTAAGAGTCACCCAGGTGGTACTGGTTTTGAAGGCATGAAGGGGTCATGGAGAACAGCTGAGGCATGGCACTGTGAGAGGCCAGGAAAGGCCATTGGTGAAGGTGCAGCCTCAGTGGCAGTTGAAGATCTAGGCCTGAAGGGGCATGCAAAGCAGCTGAGGCTTGGCACCATAAAGAGAGCCCATAAGAGGCCATTGGTGAAAGTGCAGTCCAACTGTAGCAGGGGACCCCAGCAATTTGGAGATGCCAGTACCATGGATGACCACCAAGAACAGAGGCAGCAGTGGAGTCGAGCCAGCCAGAGCCTAGAAGACAAGCTGTGTGTGTTGCAGGGGGCAGAGCCTGAGAAGAGATCCAGCCCCTTTGCAGGAGTCCAGAAGATCGTGAGTAAATCCCATATATTGGACACAGAGTTATTCACACTGTTGGAGTTTGGTTTTGCTTGGTTCAGATTGTAATGGTGCCCTGGTTCTTCTCTCTTGAAGAAAGTATTTAATTTTGATTTTTAAAGGATCCCACAGATGAAAGACTTGAACTTTTAAAAGAGATCGGATGTTTTAAAGAGACTAAAATTTTAAAGATTGGCTTTGTAAAGACTGTGGAACTTTAAAAATTATTTATGATTTTAATGTGAGATCTTGGGGATGAATAAGAAGGAAGGGATGTGGCTTGATAGCGAAGTGCTTGTGTGTCAAGTTGACAGGGGCTCAGTTGTACTGGCTGGTTTTGTGTCAACTTGACACAAGCTAGAGTCATCAGAGAGGAAGGAGCCTCAGACGAGGAAATGCCCCCAGGAGATCCAGCTGTAAGGCATTTTCTCATTTAGTGATCAATGGGGGAGGACCCAGCCCATGGTGGGTAGTGCCATCCCTGGGCTGCTGGTCACGGGTTCTATAAGAAGGCAGGCTGAGCAAGTCATGGGGAGCAAGCCAGTAAGCAGCACCCCTCCATGGCCTCTGCATCAGCTCCTGCCTCTGGGATCCTGCCCTGTTTTGAGTTCCTGTCCTGACTTTCTTCAGTGATGAACAGCAATGTGGAAGTGTAAGCCAGATAAACCCTTTCCTTCCCAACTTGCCTTTTGGTTTTGGCGTTTGGTCACCGCAATAGAAACCCTAAGACGGAGAAGAACTTCCACACAGTATTAAAGAACTTAAGGAAGCCCTGTAACTGCATACTTAGTGATGAAACACTGAAATCTAAGATCAGAAATATGGTAAGCATGCCTCGAGGGAGAAGCTATGCATGGGGAAGTGCCCTTGCCTGCTGCACTCTGAGGTTCACCAAAAGGAGCACAAGGAAGCCAAGGAAAGAAGGCCTGTCTTTCTTTCTGTCTCGACATTGGCCACCATCACTGAATACTGCACCGCGTACTACCATGTCGGCTAGTGAAGGAGTGTGTGTTCTGGATTTACTTGCACTGTGCATGGCAGGGAGTTAAGGAGAGGTTTCATCTGGGAGACAGAAATTGGATAACCGGCACAAAATTATCCCACTAAAATGAGATTAGATAATTTTATCTCTGTGAAAAATATCCTCTGTATTCATTTGATTGCGTTCTTGTTTTCTTGGGCTATGATATTACTTTCAATTATCAGGAAGTTAGAAAGATGCATTTATTAAAAGGAAAAACTAAGTTATTTTTCCTAAATACACATATTACAATATAATGCTAATTGATGATATCTGATTAAATGTAATAATGAATTTTATAATGTGCCATTAATAGCAAGGCATTCTTATTGATAATGGGGCATAAATCTGCCAGTCAGGCTCTTATATTCTAATAGTACTATCAAGGGGAGTTTCTACAAGGAACCCACACACATAGAGAACTAGCTGTCTTCGCCTTCACAGGAGGCTTTGTGATCATCAAGAATAAAACCAGCCAGATTCAGACCAAGTTGAATAACCATAACATTGACTATTGTAAAAATAACAAGTGATACAATTATAGCATCCCTATTCAAAGAAGATTATTTTTTTTCTAGCATTTTCTTAGAGCAAAGTATAATGTGCTAGAAATACATTACTGCAATAGAGCATTGTGTAAAGGTTATTATTTTACGGGGAGGAAACCCTTTCTCAACTTTGAAATTTGTTTCTGAAGAATGAGCTCCACTTCACATTTGTACAGCAGCAGGAGACCATTATCTGTGACAACACTTCATTGCATTGACATTATCTGTTAATTATCTTTGCCTCTACTAATTCTGAGCCCGAGGAGATGGATGTCCTGGCTCTTACTGGTTGTGTGGCTGCTCTTTCTTTCTCCACGCATAAGTCTAGGAGGGAAGCAAACCTTAATGAAAGGTGGAGCTGAGGCCAAGGTTCTATTTTAGAAACATTTCTGGAGACACTGTGATCATGCAGCGTGAGTCTCAATGATCATGTGATATGCCTCTCATGTGACCTATCCTAATCACATTTCTCTTTTCAAAGGACTTTTGAGTGAGTTGTTGGTAGCTTTTATCTCGATTTATTCTATGTAGTGAATACACTTCACAGGCATTTAGTAAGTATTTTTCTATAGAAAGATAATGGGGTGTTTTGGGGGGCAATGGATGAATAAAGAGGAAATCACATGAGAAATAAGAAACAATGAGTAAGAACCCAGATAGCCTTGTTTCATGAGAATCTAAATCAACACACATCTGCTTTGACATGTCACCTGCTTTCCTTGGCTCTAAGCCGTTCCTCACCTTTGTCTTCCTGTCTTCCTGCAGCAAGACTAAGTTTCCCAACCTGTTAGTTCAGTTTTTGTGCTATTAAGAGAGAATATACCATCTCCTTTTAACTGTTGCCTTCCAAAATGGAATACAGTTCGTATTCTATATCCTGAGATTCAATTAAAACCCTGTCTGAAAATATTAGGAAAAAAAATGCATCTAATGAATAGGTACAGACCTTTCTTATTCACCAAATGACAGTATTTCTATAATCCACATAGCATTTGTATTGTATTATGCATTTAGATTTAAGATACATAGGAGGTGGTGTGCATATTATATGCAAACACTATGTCATTTTACATAAGTGTCAGGAAATTTGGAATTCAGTGGAAGTGCCATTCCTGTAATCCACTTCAACCAATGGAAGACTACACTGCACTCTGCTCATAAGCTATGTTTACAGAACGAGGCATGGTTTCAGCTGCTGTTGAACAAGTCTTAAGTCCAAATAGATAGTTGTTGGTTAACCCCAAAGTAAAGGAAGATATAAGTGCTACTATTGCAATTTTGGGGGATATCTTGATATGAGGTCATTATTGTGGTTTATAAGCATTGCACCTAGGTAGGACCATTAACTGTTTTCCTCCCTTGACAGCTTACATAACTCCTTCAGAAACTATGTGAGCTAGTCCTCAGAGAAGAGAGTAACAGGGTAGATCTGGTCAGGTTCCTTCAAACCCTGTGTCTGACGTATGTGCCGTCTTAAGTAACCAAGGGCAACACCAATTGCCTGCATTGTTTTGAGGGTGTCTTGGACTTTCTGGAGCAACAGTTTGGAAGGAGGTTTCTCAAACTTGTACTGGGGTTTTTGTTAGGTAGTCTATGATTCTTGGTGCAAAATTATCACCTCTAGATACATTGGTATAACTTCATTTAAACTATATATACACACACATACATGCTGTGGGATGGTCTGTATGTTAAATTGCTCTGATTGGTCAAAAAATAAAACACTGATTGGCCAGTGGCCAGGCAGGAAGTATAGGCAGAACTAACAGAGAGGAGAATTGAAGGAATAGGAAGGCAGAGGGAGACACTGCCAGCTACTGCCATGACAAGCAACATGTGAAGACGCCGGTAAGCCACGAGCCACGTGGCAAGGTATAGATTTATGGAAATGAATTAATTTAAGCTATAAGAACAGTTAGCAAGAAGCTTGCCACGGCCATACAGTTCGTAAGCAATATAAGTCTCTGTGTTTACTTGGTTGGGTCTGAGTGGCTGTGGGACTGGCGGGTGACAGAGATTTGTCCTGACTGTGGGCCAGGCAGGAAAACTCTAGCTACACATACACTTGAATATAATATTTGTAATTTTAGGTAAGCATACAACTGTATAATTTCCTAGGACTTTTTCAAACATCCTCAATGTTATTTATCCTTCTGCCCTCCCTCCCCCTCTGGACGGACTCCTTCCCCCTCCCCAGAAAGAACACCCCTGTTCCCCCTTTTCACCTTCTTTGCATCCATTTCCTGCTATCCATCTTCCCAATGCTCCTTCTCCCACCCACCCCCATGCTATACTTTTAGTTTCCTGGTTATTCAAGTTATTCCAGGTTATATGTACTCAATCTAATAATTTGGGGCTAGGAACTTCAAATTGGAGAAATTTTGTGGTGTATGTCTTACCGGATGAGGATTACCTCAGCAATGCACATGGCTGAGCAAGTTTTTGTGGAAGCTGAGTTCTTTGGGCAAATGCCCGGGAGTGGTATGGCTGGGTCGTGTGGTAGTTTCCATTTTAGCTTTCTGAAAAATCTCCACACCGACTTCCATAGTGACTAGACCAGTTTACAACAGCGATCGAGGATTCATTCCCCCCCTTTTTTTCCTGACATCCTTAGCTTTTCTTTTCAGTTGTTTTGTTGCTGTTAGCCATCTTGACCGAGGGAAGATGAAATCTCACAGTAGTTTTACTTTTCATTGCTCTAATTGACAAGAATGTTGAACATTTTTGAGACATTTCTCAACCATTTTTTAATTTCTTTTGAGAACTCTGTTCAGATCCACAGTTTTATTTTTAAATTTATGTTGTTTACTTACTTCATTCTTTGTCTTTTGAGTCCTTTTTATATTCTAGATATTAATCTACTATCAGATGTATTTACTGGCAAAAATTCTTTCCCACCCTGTGGGTTTCTTCTTCCATAATTGATTGCTTCCTTAGCTGTATGGAAGCTTTTTGTTTATGAGATCTCACTAATCAACTATTGGCCATAATTCTTGGCAAATTGAGTTGTATCCCAATTTTTTTTCTTACAACTACATCTAGAAATTTCAGGTGCCTCTGCTAATGTGTCAAGCTCTGTTGACTCCCTGTGGGAGGCCTTACCTTGTTGGAGGAGGGCATGGGAGGTGGGTTGGTGGTAGCAAGGCTGGAGGAGTGAGAGGAGGGAGGAGAGGGGGATCTGTATGTAAAATGAATAAAAATTCCTTAATAAAAATAATTTCACGTTTCAATTTGATTCATTTGGAGTTAGTTTTTGTTCAAGGTAGTATATATGGGTTTAATGTCATCTTTCTAAATGTGGACATCCAGTTTTTCCAGTACCATTTGTTGAAGGAAATGTCTTTTCTCTAGTGTGTGTTTTTGGAATCCTTGTTAAATACCAGATGGTTATAGTCACATGTACTCATGTTGAAGTCTTCTACTGTGTTCTGTAGTCTATATATCAGTTTTTGTGCCAGTACCATGCTGTTTTTATGACTATAGTTCTGTAATATATTGTGAAATCTGTAAAGAGAATCTCTCCAGCATTGTTCTTTTGCTCAAGATTGCATTGGCTGTCTGGGTCTTTTGTGGTTCTATATGGATTTTAGTATTTTTTTCCCCCATGAAGAATCTCCTGGATATTTTGATTGAGATTGCATTGAATCTTAAATTGCTCTGGGTAGAATTGTCACTTTCACAATAGTAATTCTACCAATCTACGAGTATGAGAGAACTTTCCATTTTTTAGTACACACTAATCCTCAATCTCTTTCTTCGGAGATTTGTATTTCTCAGTGCAGAGGTCTTTCATGTTCTTAGGTTTGTTCCTAGATATTTTATTTTCTTTGAGGCTATTGTTAATGGGAGTGTCTATGATGTCTTTCTCAGTGGTTTTTGTTGGTATATAGATAGGCTGTGAGTTTTGTAAGCTGATTTTGCATGGTGCCACTGTGCAGAAATTGTTGATCATTGCTAGAAATTTTTGGTTGACTTTTTTAGCATATCTTATATATAATATATCATCTGCAAATAAGAATAATTTGACTAATTCTTTTCCTATTTGTTCCTTTAATTGCCTTTGCTTGCTTTACTGCTGCAGCTAGTGCTTGAAGAATAGTGTTGAAAAAGAATGGAGCAGTAGATAGCTCTCTCATATTTCTTATTTTAATGGAGTTGCTTTGAGGTTTTCTCCATTTAGGATAATGTTGGCTGTGGGTTTGTCATATGTAGCCTTTATTATGTTGAAAGATGTTCATTCTGCTCCTATTCTCAGACCTTTCTTATGAAGGCATACTGGATTTTTGCCAAAGGCCTTTTCTGGATCTGTTGATCATGTGATTTTTGCCTATAGTTCATTTGTATGATTTATTACATGTATTGACCTACATATGTTGAACCATTCCTGTATTTCCAGGACAAAGCTGTCTTGGTCATGGTGGGTGATCTTTCTGATAGATGTCTCTATTCATTTTGTGAATGTTTTTTATTAAGGATTTTTGCATCTATCTTCATCAGAGGTATTTGGCCTATAGTTTTCTTTGTTCCTTCTTTACCTGATTTTGCTATTAGAATAGTAACGTCTACTTAACTCACAGTTTCAGAATTTCAGATGCAAGTTCAGATAGCCCTATAAGTTTGGACCTCTGGTAAGAGAGGCAGGGAAGTCAAGTCATGTGACACACATTGGGACAGAAGAAGGAAGGGGTTGTCTAATAGTACATTGTTTGCAAATTCTTCTTTATATTGGCTGTCTGAATCCTGGCTGATCTTATGATGTATGTACAGAGTGCATTGCATTATGCAATAACCAGATTTTGAAGATGCTTCATATATATTTGCTCTAATTAGGTATATACAAAATTTAGAGTATCTGCCAACACAATTTTAAAATTATCTATTTGCATTCAAGGATTCAGGATGGAAGGAGAATTTATTTCTTTACTCACATAGTAAAGTGAAAAGTCAGTTGAAAGGTGATAATATATTTAGTATTAAAGTAATTTTGTTATTTGTATACTGAATAAAGTCTGGGTATTAAATGAGCTACATCATATTTCTTTATGAAAATTACCAATATCTTAGGTATACATTTTTATGACAAATTATTCATTTTTAAAAAAAATATGTGACAGAGTAGGATGAGATATTAAATTGTATCTTTTACATATTCCTTAAAAATTCTTCTATAGGTTTATTTTTATTGGTCTGTTTGTGTGTATGTGTATTCATGTATATATGTACAATTGTGTATGAAGATGCATGCACCCAGGTGTATGTTTGGAGACCAGTGGTTGGGTATCTCCCTCTATTACTCTTCATCTTCCCCCTCTCTGTCAGGGTCTTTCTTTGCACCTATATTGCCAACAATCCCCTGGCAATCTTCATCTCTCTGTTCTCCCATAGCCCTGGATTGCGGACTTATTGGACCACATCTTCTTATGTGGGTTCTGGGCATTTGAACTCAGTTCTTCATGGCTGTGCAACATGTGCTCCTACCCACTAAGCCATCCCTTCAGGCTTTTCTCTAAGTTTCTACAAGTTACAAACATCATTAAATGATTAGGTTATACAATATATTGCCTTAGGAAATGGTATACTTTGGGCCTTAGGAATTTTCAACTGATACACATTTTGTTGTGAGTTAGCCATATTGCCATAAATTTATATAAACTTCAAAAATTTTCCTGTTACTATTTTTGCAACTTGGTTTGCCTTTTTTTCCCCTGAGAAGTGTTGGCCAGTTTCAGACAGTCAGCTAGGTATCATCTTGACTCCATGTCCTGCTTTTACTCTCTTTTATGGTTCTGGAGCAGAAGAGAGGCCCGTTTATTAGGGGGCTCCTATCATGGTGGCTCTCAACATGGGCCCCAAACTATAGTTCCATGGAGAGCTTTGACAACTGTTAAGAGCTTTTACTTCTTCAGATTTAGGTTTCATTGCACACGTGTGTAGAATAGTGTCTGCTCACTAGGACTAGTGACCAGAGAAGTGTAATAAGAAGCCAGGAGTAAAAAAGACTACAGGACAGCACGGTGGTAGAGAGGCAGTCTTCCCTCTGTCTCTGAACTCCTTTACCATGCTTGAGCAGCAGGTCATTGTGAGGGGGCGTTGGCCCCTATTCACAGACTACTTATGTTCCTCAAGCCTCTCTCCTTATTCCCCAAAAAGCATCAGAAAAGGCTATGTGGGTCTGCCAATACTTCCTCAAGGACCCGAGCACTTCCTTCAAATTCCTCAAATTCTTGGTAACTTGTGGTTACCAAGACACTTCTCTTTGAAGGTGAGTCTTCCAAGGGCTAAGATCCGGCTCAGCATTTAAGAGCACTTGGTGCTTTCTCTCTGGCAGAGGACCTAGGCTCAGTGTCCAGTACCACAGCGTAAGAGCTCATAACCATCCGTAAGTCATTCTATGGAATCTGATGCCCTATCCTTGTCTCTGTGAGCACCAGGAATACAGATGGTATATCACATGCAAGTAGAAGAACCACTCACACATATAACAAAAGAAACAAAACTTTAAAAAAAGTGAGTTCCAGTATTTCAAAACTTTAACCCTTGAACTCCTAGTACCTAAGAACATAAATTTCTCCACATCATTCCACATAATTGGTTTCCTACAGTTATTTTCCCTGAGTTAGCACAGCACCTTCTTTTGCTCCTTTGGCACCCTCAACACTTTTATACCCTAACTTTATGTATGGAAACCCTTATAGAAAGGTAGGTGGCACTTTTCATTGCTTGATCGGTGATAATTTAATTATTTTCTAGCTGTAACAAGCCACAGACTAAATGGGAAGCTGGAAAATTCCAACATGCTGGCAGGAAAGGCTATAAATGCAGCACCCCCCCCCCAGAAAAAACACAGATCTACTTAAAAGTTCATGGCGTTTTAGTGTAACCTTATTTTGGTAACATGATTGTGCAGATTTTGAGCATGAATTTACCAGATGGCAATGACGTGTTGTCTATCAGTGTCTGGTCACTCCAGCTGTAACACTGCTTGTATCTCACAGGGAAGCCTTCTTCACATTTGAAATGAAGTCCTGTGGAAAGGCAGCTGAAGCAAGCAGACAGGTAGCATCTGTGTTGTATTCTAAGCGACACAGCTGTGCTGGTGGTGAGACATGTTCAGCTGCACCCTTGTCTCAAAAATACAATAATTTTAAGCATCAGGGGCATTAAATTCAAGTCAAAAGACTGTCTTCAGAGAATAAAAGAATGCTCAAATTAGGAAAAATGAAAAGCACTCAAATGAATAATTTAATCAGAAGGGGTGGCCCTACACTTGTAAGCCTGACATTTGGGAAGTGGAGGCAGGAGGATCAGGACTTCAAGGCCAACCATGGTTACATAATGAGTTCAACACCATCACAAACCAAACCAAACTAAAATACAAAACTCAAGAGAATAATTTATTAATATATTAACACAGTTGATTTGCATGTGAGTGATTGGGATATAATCTTTTCACATGCTCTCATTTTCATACAAACGTGTGTGTGCCAGGGAGTTAGATTAAGGAGCCTGTATGTCTGTTGCTCAGCCTGCTTGGTTGTGGTATTCTGTTTGTCATATTAAGGCTGATAAAGTTGAAAGTAGGTTAAGACATCTGTTGCTTCTAAGAGCTGAAGTCACAGGGAACACAGTGTCTTATTTTCATGTTCCTAATGAGTGTTCTTGGAGAAGAGAGTAAACTACATTTGTTTATTCAAACATGTGTATGTATGAATACATATTAAACATGCATGGTGAGCTGCCTTCAGTGACCACAGGCTACATATCTCAGGACATTCTATTGTGATTTAATCTCAAGAAACAAGTTATTTTTGTCATTAATTCCAGTCACTATTTAGATCTATAAAATGGATATTTTGACAAATTATTTGTGCATTTAGTTGAGCTATAAAAATCAGAATCAGTGCCAGGTGTAGTACATGGCTTGAATCCCAGCACTTGGGAGACAGAGGCAGGTGCTTCTCTGTGAGTCTGAGGTCAGCCTGGTCTACAGAGGGAGATCCAGGACAGCCAGGGCCACACAGCGAAACTCTGTCTTGGAACCACTCCCAGGCGGAATCAATACATTATCTTATTTTATTATTATTTTTTTTGTTTGTTTTTCGAGACAGGGTTTCTCTGTGTAGCTTTGCACCTTTCCTGGAACTCACTTGGTAGCCCAGGCTGGCCTCGAACTCACAGAGATCCACCTGCCTCTGCCTCCCAAGTGGTGGGATTAAAGGCGTGCGCCACCACCACCCGGCACATTATCTTATTTTAAATATTTAATTTCGTGTCACTTCAAAGCAGAATTAGGATATTAGACAATTATTAGCATAATCTCATGTATTTAGATCTTCACTGGCAAAACAACACCTGAATTCACATTTTGTAATCTCTTGTTCTTTAGTGTTGAAATGGTGGGCCTTTCTAAATAAAGACTTATTAATCACAACTTATTAACCCAAACTTCTTTACACATTTAAAATTCAGGCAATTTTTTTCTAGTAAAGAAATACAGAAAAAATGTATACTTAGTTTTAAATGTTATTTTGTCTTTGCCTCCTGGATGTACTATGGAGAAAACAGAACAAATTATAGCAAGTCGGGCTATTCACATATTTCTTACTTAGTCCAAGGGAACACTTTGCTCTCTGACTAGCAAACAAAGAAGGCAGAGCAGAGGCAATCTTTTTTATATTAGTTACAGAACACCACCAACCAAAAATAAACCATGATAATACAATAGTAAAAAAAATTGTAATCCTGATATGATCAGAACACACAATATTTTTGTTGAGAACTTGAAGTATCATGGTCATCAAAGAACTATAGTTCTAATGCCCACAGATTCATTTTGATGGGAGTTTTGGGTCCAGCAAGGTAATATTCTGATAAATTTTACCCTTTAATGTCAGCTCAATGGAGCTAGAATTCCCTTCCCTTCCCTACATTACATTTTCAAATGGTGCTGGCTCAGAATAATTGTTGATGTTTGTGTTCATCCATCTTCTCAGGCTCTGAGCTTTGCACAGGGCACTTTAATTGGTCTTACAATATTGTTGTGCAGCAAAATGGCATCCACCTTTCTCCCTAAATAAAGGTGAAAACTACCTAAAAGCCTAAATAATAGATAAAGGCTACTATTGAATCAATAAGTTAGGATGCATTAGATCTTTTGCTTCCTTACTTTGGTAAGAGAAACACATACACAAAATTGCAGTACCAGGCTATTGAACACAGAACACTTGGCTGTTGTGTTAGTTTTTAACCTGGTCTGACAATGATCCAGCTATGGTAAGGCTATATCTCGTGTTTATGCAAAAGAAGTCTGGGGCCATTTTAAAAATGTCTCCTGCACATTTAAAACTATGGCAAAAATTTAAAGATGTAAATATGACTGCAAAGACATTCTTCCCAAGTCTATGTCTGCTTTTCTTCCAAGTCTGTACACAGAAAGATAGATTTTTTTCCAGAGCATATACACACCGAATTATCTTAATATGGAATACTATGGAAAAAAACAAAATTAAATGGGTGGAAAAACCCTCAGTATGCAGTATTTAAAAGTTTTTCTTTTCTGTCCACTGATTCACTCTTATCTAGACCACCTTCTGATTCATAGTATGATCACTGTAAGTTTTTGTTTTTGTTTTAGTTTTTACTGAGACTCTCAAAGTAGGTGGAAGTTAAAGGCAATTTATAAAACTTTAGGCATGGAGGAAATTAGAGAGAGGGTTTAGAAATAGTTAACACTGGCCAGGATTATGTGATAGCTCTATCATTAAATTTTCACTCAAAGTCAAGGAATGAATATTAAAAAGATTGAACAATGAAATCATAGGCCTCTTTGCTGTAGGGCCTCGATGTACACAGTCTGTCCTTTGGGAAGCTTTAGAGGGACAGGTGTGAAACAAATGTGTTTTGAATCTGTAACTATTTTTAATGAATCTTTATCTATTTTACAGTGCTGGGAACTAAACCCAGGGTGTGCTAGGCAAATGCCCTAATATTGAGCTACATTTTTAGCACTTTTGGATTTTACTTTTGAGATAAATTCTCACACAGTTGCCTAGGCAGCCCTTGAATTTGTAATTCTGCCTCAGCTTCCTTTAGTAGTGAGGATTAGGCTTAAGCTTTGTTTCCATTGTAAAGAGAAAATTTAATATAAATATCATATATATATATATCATGTTATATGTCACAGCTATAATAAAAATCTCATATTCGTTACTTGCATATCAGAAGTAGTCCCAAAAAACAAAATCACCCTAATAACCCAGCAAAAAGATTTTCATGTATATTATTTAGAGTTTTTTTTTTAAATCAGCATAAATTTAAGCTACTGTTTACTCATCTCAGAATTTCAGATATCTTTTAGAGACATAATAAAAATTTTCTCTGTCTCAGTGTAATGGTTAATCTCAATCGTCAACTTGATAGGATCTGGAGTCCCCTTAGAAACGGCCTCTGGGCAGGCTTGCTGGTGATGATGTTGCCCACATTCTTTCTGGGCATGCAGTTATAACATGAGGGAAGGCACTCATGTACTCATAAATTAGGATGCTACTGATGAAAAGATAAATTATGCCAGCCGTCTGATGAGAGAAGAAACCAGATGTGCATAAGCCAGAGGAAGAGACCAGGCAAGATCACGGGGAGCCAGTCACATCTGCAGGCTGGCAGCAGAGGTAGAGTGTAGGGTGCGTGCTGTAACACTTCCTCTTGCAAGCATGAAGTGAAATCAACTGCTGATTCTGAGCTGGGTGGCAGTTAGTGATCTGGGCAGAAAGACAAATCACCAGAACAGAACATGAATAAAGCTAATGATAAATAAAAAAGGAGCAGTTGCTCATAGCTGTTAGGGAAAAGCAGCTCATTCCATCTCATTCATTGTCCACTTTGCTCATTTGTGCTCAGAACGAAGCGATTCTTATTTGTTCTTTTTTGGCTACAGAAAATTAAAACTTGATAACATTAAAGGTTTTAGACAAATGGATTTCTCCAACAGTCCTAAACAGGTTTTAGAGTTTAATGATACTAGAAAGGAGTGCCCATCCTATCAATAACAAATTTCAGTTATCTGGCTGTAAAGGTAACCCAAATGAAAATACTCAAACTTATTTAAAGGTCTCAATAAACATGTAAGGAAAATTCAACACCCTACTCTCACAAATGGACAGATGTGCCAGACAGAAACTTAATAAAGAAATAAGAGAACTAACAGATGTTAGGACTCAAACAGACTTAACATATATCTACAGAACATTTCACCCAAACACAAAAGAATATACCTTCTCAGCACTTCATAGAACCTTCTCTAAAACTGCCCACATACTCAATCACAAAGCAAATCTCAACAGATACAAAAACTGGAAAATTGAACCTTAAGAATAAGTGACATAATTATGATTTTTTTCAGTTTTATAATATCTACTACAGATGGCATCTAGTTTTTATATTCTGACTAAAAATAATATTACATGTGCCTGGAAAATGAGCCTCAGTCAACAACTCATTACTGAAAACGTTCCCCTCAAGGAGATTTTAGTTTAGAATGGTCTCAACTGAGTTTTCCAAACACACACACACACACACACACACACACACACACACACACACACACACACACACCTATGCTAAGGATTCT